>NC_053160.1:139103730-139771230 GCF_016835505.1 Polypterus senegalus
TCTTTTGTTTATTGACATTTTTTTTAGTTTTGAATAGTTAAAATTAATTACAAAATGTGAAAGGGTTAAATTGTCTTTTGGAGTCATATACACGTATAGTCTGAGCACCCACATCATGGCATGTCAATCAGACCAAACATGCTTGTACACATTGAGTATTTACATATACGATTGCTGACTCAATCATTCAGTGTGAGTACTCGCTTTGACCACAGTTTCTAAAAATCACAGTGTATAGTCAGCCTTAGGGTACCAGAGTTTTGCTGCCCTATCACTAAACACTGTATTTTGCAGAGGGACCATGCTCACAGGCTCCCTTGTCATAACCACAGCTAACAGCAGCACTCTCGTGTTTCTACTGAATTCACATCAGTATTGGAAAAATAAAACACTACAACATTACAGAAAAATAGCACTTACTTTCATTTTAGCTTTATTTTAGCAGACATGTAATGCTGAATTAACTTCTTGAATTATCAAAACAGAGGAAGGCAGCCCCTGATCAGAACAAAAGTCTCTAGGACACTTTAGTGAAGATAGGAATAGTCATGTACGTTACTCTTAATCTACAGTATATACTCCCAAGCTGTCTCCACATGGCTTGATTTGAAAGAAAATATCCCAGGGCTGGTTGGCAATGCTGATTTCAATAGGACAACACTCAAATGTTAAACCATAGTGACAACGGCAGCAGCAGGTGAGATAACTGCTCTTTTTATCATTCATCAGACAAGCAGCAGCCTGGTGTGCTCACAGAGATGGAAATATGCTAATCACAGTCCCTTGGCACCAGCATCTGTGCAGAAAAAATAAGGCCACTGCACTTCATTGTGGCATGTTACCCTGTAAAGTGCAGCTAGTAGTGCAAATATTGGTTGGTTTGCAGATTGGGATGAATCAATAGAACACGATGACTGACGTGATATAAATATCATAAAAGCAGGGAAACAGATGGTCATGCTACATAAGAAGATCAGCAAGAACAATCAAAGGTATCAAATAGTAAAATAAAGGCAGTATTCAGAAAATAGAAAAGGTCAAAAATAAATGAAAGTGCTTGAAGTGGGCACTTTGCATTAGCATTGTGGTTCCTGACTTTATGAAGGCCTCTTTCCAAGTTCCTTGGTGATTCTTTGTCTTTTTTTTTTTACTTGCTCCCTTCTGTCATGTGACAATAGGACCCAACAAACTGCAGGCAAAAAGAACTGTAAAAGGTCCTTAACCCATCAGCAGGACCAGTATCTGCTCCTTTGGGCAAGGAGGAACATAATGAGCACTACCAGAGCCCAATAAAATGACCTCCAGCAGGCCACTGGTGTGAATGTTTCTGACCAAACAATCAGAAACAGACTTCATGAGGGTTGCCACTAGTGTGCCCTGTGCTCACTGCCCAGCACAGTGGAGCTCAATTGGCATTTGCCATAGTATACCAGAATTGGCAGGTCCACCACTGGCACCCTGTGCTTTTCACAGATGAGAGCAGGTTCACCCTGATCACATATGACAGATGTGAAAGGGTCTGGAGAAGCCGTGGAGAACATTATGCTGCCTGTAGCATCATTCAGCATGACCTGTTTGGTGGTGGGTCAGTGATGGGCTGGGGAGGCATATCCATGGAGGGACCCACAGACCTCTACAGGCTAGACAACTACACCTTGACTGCCAGTAGGTATCGGGATGAAATCCTTGGACCCATTTTCAGACCCTGTGCTGGTGCAGTGGGTCCTGGGTTCCTCCTGGTGCACATCAATGCCTGACTGGCCCCGACACTCACCTGACCTGCATGCAATAGAACACCTCTGGGACATTATGTTTCAGTCCATGCGATGCCGCCAGGTTACACCTCAGACTGTCCAGGATCTCAGTGATGCCCTCATCCAGATCTAGGAGGAGATTCCCCAGGACACCATCCGTCATTTCATTAGGAGCATGCCCTGATGCTGTCAGGCATGCATACAAGCAGATGGGGGCCATACAAACTACTTAGTACAATTTTGAGTTGCTGCAATGAAATTTCAGTGAAATGGACTAGCCTGATTTTTAGCCCTCTGTAGGTTGATAATTTTCATTTCCATCAAACGATGTGGCATCCTTTCATTCCTAACACATTACCCAGTCTACTGTATATCATTATACTATAGATATCCAGCATGATTTTTTTTTCCAATTGAGATCTGATGTGTTTTCAAAGTGTTTCTTTAATTTTTTGAGCATTTTATTATTCAACACAATCATTTTACTGTACTCCTCTTTTCTGTTTATTATCTAAAGCACTTATCAATATTGGAGCATCTATTAGAACATTTTGTATTGTTCATAAAGAGGACAATGATTGGAGAGGTATGCTGCCACTTAAATAATGTCCACTTTACAAGGTATTAAAGAAGAACTGAAGTTTCATTATTGGACCAAAGGGACTCAACATTCTGACATCTAGAGAAAATTCAAGAAAGATAAATTCAAAGCATTGAATGAATGACCTCCTTGATATGGTAATTGTATTTAACATGCCAGCAAAAGTGTTCAGTTTTTTCCAGAAATAAAATTCCCCTCTATCCACAAATTACTAAACTCGCTTAATCCAGTTTAGAGTCAAAGGGACTGGCAGCACTGCATGCAAAGCTGGTTAACCATTGCTGGTCTGGGGGGCAGTTTATATGGTACCTTTATGTACACAATTCCATGCATTCATACAGAGCCATTATGGAGATGCTAGTTAACCAAACTCACAAAGCCAGAACAAACTCGTTCAGACACAGGGAGAACATGAAAACCTCACCCAGTGGTGACTCGGTCAATATTCACAACCAGCATTCTGTATCTGTGAAACAGCATTGCTAACCACTATACCACTGTGTTGCTCACAGTATGATCTTTCATAATTGGTATGTGTAGTGCCTATAAAATATATTCAACCCCTTGTATTATTTTTGATACAAAACATCGAATTGCAGACAATTTAATCTCACTTTTTTGACACCGATCAACAGAAAAATACTTTTTAATGTTTAAGTAAAAATAGATCTCTGCAAAGTTGTCTAAATTAATTACAAATACAAACTAGAAAATAATGGCTATATAGGCATTGTATAAGTTTTAGTGATCAACGATGAGTGAAAAGTTTTCAAATATGAACTTTTGGCTTTCTTGTTTTAAAATAGGTTCAACCATAAGGTAATGAAAATTCATTAGCAAGATGCATTCAAGCATGTCAAACAGCTTATGAAATTATTGCAGATTTTGAAATTCATATATTAAGCAGGAAACATTTTCTGTAAGAGCTTTTGGCAGTTTATTTAAATAAAAAAAACAAGTTTTGATTAGCTGCATAAAATGTGTCTTTTACTGGTTTATGTCCAATAGCAAACAATCATATAATAAATTTAGTCTTTTATGATTCTAACTTTCAAATATAATTTGGTTAGTAATGCTTATTTCTAAAAGGTTACAAACCATATCAGTTGCATTGGCGGAAGAGCTTCAGTGAGGGTCAAAAAGTTCATGCCCTGCTATTTGTATGAACAACATATCTGATGTTGAAACATATGCCTGTGGTATGCACGTGTGGTCAGTAATAAATCAATTTCAAAGTGTCTGCTGGTTCTTCAAAGGGCATCAGACCCTGACCTATCATCTTACTAATACATGTTTGTTTTCTTTGACTTCAAAGTTTACTAATGTTTCCAATGTTAGCTGCCTAAAGATTCTGAAGAATACAAAAATGCTTGACTTATATTTACATGAATATTCATATAATAAAAATAATAATAATAATAATTATTATTATTATTGTTATTGTTATAATTATTATAAATATTATTCATGTATATTTTATGTATATATTGTGAGGTGTTTTGTGTATTAATTGAATTGTACTGTTTTTATAAATAGATATCTAGTCAGAGTCTATCTAAAGGGAAATAACACAACCAAACATTCCTAAGCCCATTTAATCCAGTTCATGGTCTTGGGGGACTGGAGCCTAAGTGTGAAGTGGGAACTACCAAAATAGGATGCCAGTTCATTATAGGGCTCCTAATGGCAGTGTTCTACCTAAAATTAAATTGAATTAAAAGTGGATCTAAACACATTATGGATCGGTGCTAATACAGTATTTACTTTAACAATTGGCATCATTTTACAATTTATTTATTATTTTTTAAACAATAGTCTCAGTCCTGCACGGGCACTATCAATGTAATATTTTCACTTTCTTTTCTCATTGTGCTACACTTCTGTCTCCATAAAATATGCAAGTTACTGATTTTGAATTTGTGATGTGTGTGAGGGAGTACTAGTGTCTTTGTGTGCCCTGTGAGGGACCAGCAACCTGACCAGTATTGGTTTTTGCCAAATCCCTCAAACTGATGAGATTAGCACTCCATACAACAATGACATGGATTAAGGTTAAAAAGAGGAGCCTGTTCATGGATAAATGGCTGAATGGGGAAGAGATTTTTACAGTGATAAACATTAAACAAAACCAGGATAAGTCAAGAGATTTATTTAATGTAATATTTAATCATTTGGAAGTGAACAAGAATCTGTAATGTTATCAGACAGGGTAAATTTTATTATAAGGAGATACATATTCTACTGTCTTTTTCTTCTTGTAAAGCTTTTCCTACTTTCATGTAGGGTTGCTATACTTGACTGGGCTAATCTATTTTTGTCTGTTGTACACTTCCTTGCCAAACACCCCTTTCACCTTAGACCCCTCTTCACAAAGTCCATCCACTTTCTTTTTTGGTCATCCAGTTCTCCTCTGTCTTCACACCTCCATATGCATGATTCTTCTCCCCACACATTGTTTACTTTTATTCTCATGACATGCATACATTACTTTAACCTTCTTTCCTGTATTTTCTTTGAGATTTCCCCAACTCTAACTGAACCTCAGATTATGTCATTCCTGATCTTATTGAGCTTTGTTAACCTGCACATCTGTCTAAATGTCCTAATTTCAGTGCCTTCCAGGTTTCTGATCCATACATCAATGCTGGTCTGATCACTGTTTTATACACTTTACCCTTCACTCTTCCACTTCTTAGGTTACATAAAATTCCTGATACCCTTTTCCAATTTTTCCAACCTGATTGAATACTATTGTTTATTTCTATCATTTATTTCTTCACCTTTTGTTATTATCGATCTGAGATATTTGATCTTTTCCACCCTTTCTTCCTGAAGGTTAACATCTTCATCTTGTTCTTGTCTCTTAACTCAGGTATTCCTAATAGTCTAAGGCTAAGGCTGAACAATTGTTTTGGTCATATTTGGCCATTAGAAAATCCCGTTTTATAATCTTAGCACTCAAGGTCACCTTACAATAAAATTAAACAACTTTAGTAAAATTAAAACAAGAGAATGATAAATCAAAAAGCAATAATTAGCAAACAAACAAAGATACTGTAACTGGCAGTAACCGTGCAAAATTCACAATTGGTATGCCAGTTTGAAAAGATAGGTTTTTAGGGCAGTTTTAAAATGTGTTATTGAATCGAGCTGACGTATATGAGAGGGAAGAGAGTTCCCGAGTTGAGGAGCACTAGGAGAGACGCTCGAGCTTCCACAGCACAGAGTGTGATGTTTTGGTACAGAAAATGGAGCTGCAGATGAGGATCTGAGTGAGCTAGAGGAGTGTCAGTCTATAGCAGATCAGTGAGGTGGGGGAGGGGGACTTAAAATGTTAAGAACAGTATTTTGTATTGTATTCTGTGGTTAACAGAGAGCCAGTGAAGTTGAGAGAGAAATGTGTAATATGTTCAGTGGATTTAGAACAGGTTATTATCCTGGCAGCAGAATTTTGAAGAAGTTATAAGCAATGGATAAGTTTTTGTGGGATGCCAAATAGAATAGCATTACAGTAATCTATACGTGAGGTGACTAGGGCATTAACCAATACTTCAGTACTGCGTTGCGTAAAAACAGGACAAAGTCTAGAAATGTTTCGGAGATGGATGAAGGCAGTCTGAGAACTGTTACTTATATGGGAGGATAATTATTATAAGAATTATTATTATTATTATTATTTAATAATTGCCATTATTAGTGTAAATGGATATAAATAATTGCATTTAAATGATTCGCCAAAATCTGTTGTATGTGAACGATACTGTTTTAAACATTGTTTTTTTATCAGAAAACCCAGTTTCAACGTCTACCTGTATTAGTTTAAATGGCACTTTTCCCACTCGCAATAGGGCGGACACGCTGACGTATTGTGTCGAATGGGCAACACAGTGAATGCGGCGTCTATCTATATATGTGTATAGTTATGCCGCCACAGTTTGTGTGTGGTCATGTGACTGTATGGCTACGTCTGATTTGTGAAATGGAGCCTCTGTCTGGCAAAAGCGTATCTAATGGAAAAAAGTAACGATTCGAGTGTTGCCCAATGTAGTGGAGTAAGAGTAGCATTTCTTCTTCACAAATGTACTCAAGTAAAAGTAAAAAGTATGGTGCAGTAAAACTACTGTTATTACTCAATTAAATGTAACAGAGTAAATGTAACTTGTTACTACCCACCTCTATATGTATGTATGTATGTGTACATACAACTAAAATATATATATATATATACTAGCAAAATACCCACGCTTCGCAGCGGAGAAGTAGTGTGTTAAAGAATTAATTAATGAAAAAGAAAAGGAAACATTTTAAAAATAATGTAACATGATTGTCAATGTAATTGTTTTGTCACTGTTATGAGTGTTGCTGTCATCAAGGATTTGATTATCATTATTTCTTTCAATCAGGTTCATATTTGGAGGATGTGTTGTGTTTAAGTTACATTCCGTGTTTGTCAACCGTTGTAAAAATATCAGATTTCATTCATCGATTCCTTTCTTACTGCATCAATAAACAGCTCGTCTTCCTCTTTACTTGAGACATCACACACTACATGCACAGGTTTTATTTTACACTTTCTTCCTTTAGCTGGACATTGACTTTTTCCACCGTGTGCTTTTGTTTCCACAGTAGCTGCACTTATGAATATGCTTGTATGCGTCATTCGCTTCATATTCTTTTGCTGCCTTCTCAATTGTGTAATGCTTTTTTGTTCAGCGCTCTTTGGAGCTCTTGCTTTTTGTCTGCGTACTACGTTCACAGTCAGTTCACGTGAGCCGCTCGGAGTATATGTATTGAAGGTTCTCACCTGTGCTTGCGCTATCTTGTGCGATGTCCACGGCTTTATTTAATGTTAGCTAAGACCCTGGCACTTAAAAGTCTCTCTTGCAGTTTTGCTGAGTTTGTGCCAAACACCACCCTGACCATCTCATCTTCGTCTGAATATTTAGCAGCAGAGTGTTTCTATTGGATTGCCGCTGACGGACGGCCTTATATGGGCAGGTACTCAATTACGTTTGAGGTGTGACGATGAGGGATGCAACTCCGCCCCACACGACGACCGAGCTGCAGGCTATGGCCGGTATATATGTACATAAGTAGGTTCCAGTTATGACAGTTACGTGTAGAATTTCGAAATGAAAACTGCCTAACTTTTGTAAGTAAGCTGTAAGGAATGAGCCTGCCAAATTTCAGCCTTCTACCTACACGGGAAGTTGGAGAATTAGTGAGTGAGTAAGTGAGTGAGTGAGTGAGGGCTTTGCCTTTTATTAGTATAGATAGATATATATATATATATATATATAAAACTAAATATACATATACTGTATATATACAACTATAAAACAAAATATATATATATATATATATTCATACAACTAAAGTCTACAAAGTTTTTTTGTTTTGATAACCAACTTAGAGATTCTGTGACTGTTTGCTTGAATTCAGGGATATTCATTTTCTTGCTGAAGAATAACAGACATCCAGGCCTACAGCTAGAAAAGTGTAATGTAAAAAATTCTTATCATTATGACCTCTAGCCAAACAATCTATCTAACTCCTTTTAAAGGGACAAGACCGGAAGAGTCATGGCTTGAGGGGTGATCTGGAAGTGAAGTCATTAGTCCTTTGTGGCCTCCTCATCCATTCTTTGCCTGGAAAAGGAAGAGAGGTTAGCACCCATACTTCAGCATAAGTTGTCCCAGGTGTGTTTTTTTGTGCAGAGCCCCCAACACACTTAATCAACACACTTATCAACCTACATATTTAGATTTGTGTGTTTTTGTGTACTCATTTATTTCTCTTCATCATCCAGCATGTGCTCCGGTAATTTTAAGATGTGAAAATCAACTTCAGTTTGTCACAGACATGCATAGAAACAAACACACATACAGACAACATGCTAAAATCAACTTTTTTTTAAATTTGAAAATTAGAATATAAAATTATCTCATTAGTAAATTTCTGACACCATCACCAAAATTCTATTTACATGGAAGTAAAAAGTAATCAATATGACAAAACAAGATGCAATCAATATGTTAAATAAGCCCAAACAAGGCCCCTCACCTGCTTCTCCCATCCCATCCCATGCCCTGTGCCATACCATGAGGAATCAAAGCAGCACCAACTGACTGCAACATTACATTTAACAAAGGAGTGACTGCCTCGTAAGTCTCTGTACATTAGACACTTTGGAAGCAGAAGAATGTCAGTTGAGAATGTAGTCACTTGATGTTTCATTACTTTGTGAGGCAGTGAACTCAAAAAGAATCAGGTTCTAAAATGCAGAAAGCCACTTCTTCAGCATAATTAAATCAAAGTCTTCCATCTGGAGGCAAAGGGAGGTTTAACAGCTAATCCACGGTTTTTCATGTGTTGCACTTGATTCTGCCAAGATATGGTTGGGTTCTTAATGTTAATAAAATGAGACAAAGCAGATTTAGCAAATTAAAGGATGGATAAAAATAATAATAATATAATACTAGTAATAGTTACAGTGAACAGTCAAATCTATGTATAGAGACAGAGTCACTTTCAAAGTGCCAAAGACATTTTATAGTTTTTATTTATATTTCCAAATTTATATAAAAGGTCAGGGGCTTCATTCATATTTACTTTCATAGAAGTGACTGCGGAATTTTTTAGATCTTTTATACACACACGTCTAAGTTTTTTTAAAATGCTGTACAAGGTACTGTATGTGTGCAAACTTGCATGAAATTCAGTATGGTATCTTACATCTGTCAGCTTTTGTTATTGTGGCACTCTAAGAATTAAATAGCAAGTTAGAGCAAAGGCTTTACTTGGCAACAAATGTGTTTGGGTGAAAAGAAACTGGAGCACACCCAGTGGTTTTAAGTAACCATAAAATTCATTAAAGCATGTTATTCATGTAAAATATAAAACATGTTAGATTGTTAAACAGTAGGACTTATAGAATAAAAGTGGGATAAAGCAAATCAATCCATTCTAGTAACACATCTTAAAATGATAAAACACATCTGGAGTAAAATTGTCTAATAAATTTGAGATGGAAGAGCAGGTGCATAATCAAATTGATATAGCATTTAGTGAGATACAGGAGGAGCCAGGTCTTACATTAGTTCAGAGAGTGAGAACACCTGCAGCCATCTAGGAAAAACTATGGTTCAAGTTTAATGAGAATGTGGAAATGATCCCTGAAAATAAATAAATCCAAGAGTGATAGAGAACAATGGCTGTAGTCTATGACAGCGATCATCATTGGTATTGCTACCAAAAGGTATGGTAGAGAGGAGAGGCATATGTCCAGAGCCACCGAAGAGACCAAATCTATTATAGGAGATAAATATTAGTCAGTTATAGCAGGCATTGAATTCCCTAAAGCAACAGTCCTAGAAGGAGAGAAACGAAGGAGAACAATGCCATTTTATCACAGGTCAACAAAATCTTGTGGAAAAAGCTTGGGCCAAAAAAGCAGTCATCAATACAAACTCACCTTCAGATTCACCAAGTGGCCTGCTTGCACTTTCTAGAGGTGAAATTTGGACAAATATCCTTAGCACCTTTAGTGACTGGATAAGAAAGCAAGAACTAGGGAGGTGCAGGGCTTTGGTAACACCACCAAGCATCCACCTCTGAATTTGACATCAAGGAATCTTTCCTGAGCAAGGTCCAGTATGTGGTCAGAGCTGCAAAGGTAACTTCTGCATCTGACTGAATTTGAATACCCTTTAAAGTATACAAGTGGTGTTGCAAGCATTCGTATAAACTGTGGAGATTCCTCAAAGTGAATTGAAGAAGTTAGCTCAGCAGTGGATTTTTGTGGAGCATCTGCAGATTTCAGAGCAGGAGAGTTCAAGTAACATCAAGCAATTTAAGATAATCTCACTGTTCAGTGTAGAAGGTAAAATATTTTGCAGTACTCTTTCCTAATGGAGTATCTCCAGAGCAATTCCTTTATCATCACCTCAGTGCAAAAAGGTAGGAGGTGGGGATTCTTGGTGAAATGGGATGCATCAAACACACAGTCATCCACTTGATTTAAGCTGCACAGGAAAACAGGAGATTCCGCTGTGGTCTAATATTCCTCAAGACAATAGAAGCAGCACTTGCCTGGTTCATACCCCAGGTAAGATCACAAACCTCATTATAGATTATTACAGTGGCTTCAGTTTGAGAACTACCTCAGCAACAACACAGTAATGGAGAAGCAAATCAAACAGGATGCAACACTCCAATGATCTGCCTCACATCAGAGCCTTCAAGCACAATCTGGCAGTGACAGCTCTTCAGTGACTGTATTCAGATAAATCCTACAAAGGCTTTAGGGACAAATTGCCTGGTTTGTCAGCCTCAATGGGAGGTGATCAGAATCTGTCACCAAGAGAAGTCCACAGCCTTGTCGCGATTTTTGCTAGCACCATGAATCAAAGGAATAGCTCTACACGAATGAGGGATACTAGTTGTGGAAAAACCAGGACAGCCAAAACAATTCAAGGCCTGGATCTACCAACATGACACAGTTCCTGTGGCCATTATTGGACTACAAGTTCCCACTAACCACTGATGAGAGCCTTTTAAGAAAGGTACTGCAAGCCACTTTTTACAGATGTGGCCAGGCCTAGCATGAATCCTGAATAGCATCAGTCGATATGGACAGAGAAACAAGCTATGGCCTCCTTGCAGAAGTCTAACTGAGGAACTCATGGTAACTCATGCAAGTGAGATGCTTCAGCAGAAAAACTCTTCAGACTCTAAACTTGCCATAGCCAGAATGGAGAAGAGAATCAGGTAAGGTCAGAGGGCGCAGGACACAGTTTGCAACACTAAGTCATGGCTGTGGCACACACTTCTAGAGAGATTAGTTATGTCTGGACAGACAGGACTTGGTTGCATGAACTTGCCATGGTAAGGCACAAGAGAAAGAAAGACACCAACTGGTCTATAAGAGTTGTGTGCAAGTAAGGAGGATGTGTGATACACTAGGATGGTGTGGATATAGTAGCAGTGTGTATGGATAAGATTTGTGCAGATAATGGTCCAGAAGATCTCTTTGGCAGATTTTTGCAAAGTTTAAGTTCCTAATCTAGTCACTCAATGATGACCTTCCTAGCCACCCAAAGCCTTCTGCTAGAGTAAGTGCAATACACCAGGACTCCCAATTTGCTCAAGAACAGAATCCTTAGAGGACATGTTCAATCTGCCCAAATACCCGGGAACAGGGCACAACCAGTTGCTGAAAGTGATAGCAGAAGCAATGGGATCACAATGAGCAGACTACATTACCCGGTAAAGCAGGCAATTGTCTTTGCCACTGCAGGGAAGACGCCTCAGCCAAAGCCAATAGTACCAAGTGAAGTTGTTATTACCACACAAGACTGGCATCTGAAGGTTGACCTGAGAAAGCAACTTAAGCTACCAGATATATTTGCAGTGACCGCACTTATTCCCTAGAAAGACCACATGAAGGAGACATATGAGAAGAAGTGGAACAGATACCAAGAACTGGGAGGTGAATTCCAGAGGCAGGGGTAGCATTCATAGTGCCGGTAGAGGGTTTGCAGGGCATTCAATCTACATATCCTTTAAGTTCACAGATGCCACGGAAACAGCCTCAAGAGGGCTGTGAATAGAGAGGTGGGGATCAATACACAACATGTACTACTTGATCACAAGTTGAGGCCTGATCATCCTAGCAGGGTCTCTTGCATGAGGGTGTATGATTGTTGAAAATAAAATATCCTGTGGTCCCAGGTGCAATCACAAATGACATGGCCAGGTGCATCATAAATGTGTGAAATAACAAATAACATCGATCCATCCTCTTCCTCTTATCCGAGGTCGGGTCGCGGGGGTAGCAGCTTAAGCAGAGAAGCCCAGACTTCCCTCTCCCCGGCCACTTCCCGCTTCACCGAGAGAATCCCAAGGTGTTCCCAGGCCAGCCGGGAGACATAGTCCCTCCAGCGTGTCCTGGGTCTTCCCCGGGGCCTCCTCCCGGTTGGACGTGCCGAACACCTCACCAGGAGGCGTCCAGGAGGCATCCTGATCAGATGCCCGAGCCACCTCATCTGACTCCTCTCGATGCGGAGGAGCAGCGGCTCTACTCTGAGCCCCTCCCGGATGACTGAGCTCCTCACGCTATCTTTAAGGGAAAGCCCAGACACCCTGCGGAGGAAACTCATTTCAGCCGATATAGTAAAATAAACACCAGATTCAAAGTATTTTTTTATTTAGCTACCTTCAAGATACTACATCAACAAATCTTGATGCAGTTAGTGACTGGATCTAAGTGAAGGCTTTTGAAAGCTGTTATTGTTTATTATTATTATTAATTTGTCATTTAGATATGGCCGATTAACAGATTTGTTGTACCTGCTATATTTGATGAGGGTGTTGAAGCTACATAACTAATAATCTGTGCTCTAGTCAGGTGAGGTTTTCTGCTGTGTTTTAAATTTTTTCAATTACAAAATTTTGTTTCATTTTTTTAATAGAATCTCGTCAAGTATTGCTACATAACACAACCCCAAGTCTTTCTTATGATGTTAAGGTTTTGATACTCAGTAGTAATTAACTAACAGATGAATTTACAAAGGCCTAATAATACAATTTGTAACCCATAATTCTGTGCTGAAGCTGGAAAATTCACTGCTAAGTAAACTATTGGTAGATCTATAGTAAATCTGGGAGCTGATGTTGAGTCCCATAGGGATGTATTTTAAATGCCTTAGAAGTGAAAATCAATGTAGTAAACTTGATTGTAATGGCAGGCATAGTCTTGCATCTGGGTGCCTGTTTACTTGAAATTGAATAAGTAAGTATTATAAATACTCTTGCTGAAATAGCCAAGATCCCTGGGAGGTTATTTCACTAAGTTTATAGATCAATATAAATCAATAATAATTATAGTTGGCTGGAGGAACCACAAAATTAGTGTGAGACATTTGACATCTGGGCTTTGGAGTGGGATTTAAAATAACTAATAATGGTTCTGTTTATGTTAGAACACTACTAAACGTTTCTCACCTAGATGTTTTTACTGTCTTTTTTTAGCTCTATGTCTCTAGCAGTGAAACATGGCAGTTAAAATGATTCTCATTGCATCATAAAGATATTTACCAGGGACTTAATTTCAGGGAAGACTTTATATTTCATATATTCACATGCTTTGGAGATATATGTATATCTATAATAATACACAATATATTTTTATGAAAAAAATTTTTATCTCATAGCAACTATGGTAGTAGTATGAAACTCAGAAATTGAGTGAATCCCAGAAAACTTCTGACATAGTTAAGCTGGAGATTTCCTATATTGCATTTGTGGAAGACGCTATTCAGAACTGTATGTTAGGTGACATTAACTACTTGACTATGATGTTCAAATTCCTGGTTCTAATGCTAGCAGTTTACCTAATTGAGAGTATGGATTTTACCTTACGCTGACCCCTTAGTGGCATGGTGTCACAATAATTAGCACTGCTTTGTCATAGATCTCTTTGAGTTTGAAGCCCACATCTGGTTGTTGTATATGTGAATTGTGCATGTTTCTCCATATCTATGTATGATTTTCTTCTGCATTCCTAAAGACATGCTAGTTATTTTGATTGGAGATATCACCCTGTATGCCTGTGCATGTGAGTGAACCCTGTGATGGACTTAACTCACTGTGCAGGGTTCCTGCCTACCGTATGGCCAGTGCTGCAAGGATAGTTTCTGCCCCCCCTGTAACTGTCAAGTGCACTTGTTTTTTTATACGTGTACCTTTTGTGAAAGTGTTTATTTGATATTTGGACTTCAGTCTTCACACATTATATATTTTAAGTCAAAATTTTGTCATTAGTACTATAACTTGAAAAAAGTTTCTGCTTTAGGTATGTGTTCAACATTTGTTGCATTTCTCGCATTTCCTGTCATCCTACATTTACCCAGATCATAGTAGACATGGAACACACATGAAATGCATGTGTTCCAAATAACAATATATTATTTACCCTGTACAACTCCAGGCACCTCACACACAGATAAGGAGCCTTGGCTTGAGCTGAGAAAACGTTTTGCCTGAGTTGAGCTCCTTCAGTCGGGGGGATGGGATAGCAGGCTGGTTACTGCTTGTGCTGATCAACACATTTACAAAACAAAAGACACTGATGGAGAGGTGTGAAGGAATTTAAGGTGGGCCAGTTTTATGAATTTTTTCATAGGCTTCAGGGATTCTAGTGTTAAACGGCTTTGAGAATGCTATGTTAAGTACGTTACGTTTATTGTTGCTGCGTGTCTTCTGTAAATGTGAGATCTTATTACTCCTTTTGATTGTACTCCTTAATATACTGTTTACTTAATATACTAATCAAAATAATATTTTCATTAGCATTTAGGTACTTAACCTCTTCCATACAAAACAAAATCATGTGTGCATTATTTAAAGAAGAAATATTACTTTTTAAATTTATTCAACAAGTTAGGTCCTGAGAGGAAACTCCTACATATGTTAAATCTGACAGTATATTTTAAAAAGAAAATATTCAAAACATGTATAAAATACTAATTTTCTTCTCTCTTAAAAGTTTACATTTTTGGCAACTTTTTCGTTCTTGTGTTTATTCACTTCTCTATATATAACATATATAATTACATTTTTATATACATAGCATGGTGTCTGTTTATGTTTTAACACTGTCTTTTGTATTTATGTTGCACTTTTTTTAAACTGTTTGTAATTTTTGTATAACACACTAGGCTCATAAATTATGTATTGAGCTGATTTTAATATATCCTTTATACATTTTTATTTGCTCTTAAACTTATCATTCACCTGGTTACAAATAATAATTCAGTCTAAAACATCTTGTGGACAGAATGGGGTGAGGTAGCACCTGAAACTCCAGACTCAATTGCACAAACACGTTTTCCAGCACAAGTAAAGGCTTTTATTAACAAAATTATGTTTACAAGGTTTCTTTCTTCTCCACTATGTCTTCCAATAAACTTTCTCTTTAAACTTTCTACCTCTGCACCTCCCAACACGCTTTCTCCTTTCTTTGTAACTAACACCAGGTTCCCTGCTCTTCTTTATACCGGACCAGCGAGTAGTCCCAGTGCCAGCACACTGCATCCAGGAAGCAGTGGCGTAGCTACAGTTTTTGTTGTCCGGGGTGGTCTTTGAGTTTGCCATCTTCCCCCTTACAAAATAAAACATAAAACATATCATAAAAATGTAATGAGAATGAAGGGTTTATCTGTTTCGATTGGAATAAGTCTACAGGGAGAGTCTTCAGTTGGAGTAAGTTGGTGAACTGGTCAAGATTCGCATTTGTAAAATATAACTTTGCAACATATGTATTTGTGACAGTTTTTAAAGTTTAGAATGGTATCATTTTGTCATAGATAACACACATTAGCTTCCCAAAACCCTATTAAATAAAATTGTTAAAAAAGTCTAAAACGTCTAGTCCTAAAGTTTATGAAAAAGTGCTGCCCCTAAAAAAGTGCCACACGGGTGGACTGTCTCCTCCAACACACAGCTATGCTAGTGCCAGTAAGCACTTTTGGGTCAGGCAGAACCTCCCTAAACTAGGGACAGCTTCTCCTGCCAGCTTCTCTTGGTGGCTCCCACACATCCCAGCAGGGTTGCCTATTGGTATAATTCCCACACAGTCCTGCACTTGTGCACATGGAAGACCTGCCATAGAATTATTGCTACCTATTGTGTTGGTGGAACACACGGCCCCATTATCAAGACCTGCCAACCTCTGTCTTTTATGACAGACCCCAGTAAGCAATTAATCATAATCCTATAATTAGTCACTTATCTTCTGTTTGGTTGATCTAATGCAAGAGGTTCCCCTCTTGTACTTTCTGATTGGCAGTCAGTCTTTACACTTTTTTTGTACTTTGTGCTTAATTTTCACTTTATTGAGTTGTATTTGTGTGTGTTGGTGTAACATCTCAACCATGCTCCTGCCACATCCTTAAAAAAAAATGATTCCTCAGAGTTGTTGCATGTACAAAATGTTCCAAAACCTAGATTTTCTGGAACTTTCTACTGCCAGAATATTAATAATGCAATTGTTAAACTGATGAGACTACAAAACAGTGTACTTCTGCTGGCACTTATCACTTAAAATCTACTAAGAATGTACCTAAAGTATGTTCTTAATACAGCAATCATTAGATGAGCATACTGTACATTAATTAGCCTGTTATGAACTTACATGATTTTAAAACTTTACAGTTCTCTCAGCTAAAACCTTTGTTGAAGCTATGTCGCAGTAAGAGAATCAGATATTTTGAATTGCCCTTATTTGGCATTCTTTCAAAGACAGTGAAATGTGCTTGATTGTATATTCTTACTGGGCATTGTTTTCTCACTGTTAAACCTTATTTCAATAAAAAATATTGCTCTGAAATGTTTGGATTATGGAATAATTTATTAACAATACCTTTAGGAGGAACATATTTATATCCAGGAATGTAATTGAAGTGTAGATTGCTTCATTGTTTACCTCTGTTGAATAATTCCACATATTTGTTTGTTTTCACTGAAATCTTTTCTTTGAAGCAGATGCATCCCCGTGAGCTTAGTACCCTCCATATGTACAAAGAAGTAACCAAGGCAGCCTGCTGCCATTAACCTAAAAACCATAAACAAGCACAATGCTTTTTAAAACAACCTTCATAAATCCTTTGGACAATTTAAACTGGTGTATTTCTTGGTTAAATGCTAATGTGAAACTGTGGGGTCTTTCTTATCAATGAAAAGTTTTAAAAGACCAGACATCTGAGAGTAAGTGACTGTTGCCAAGGGACTAGTGAATAAACGCTCATGTAATGCTTCAAACTCATAAAGCTAACATTTATAAATGACATGAACTAAGGTATGTAGGTTGGTGTGCTGGCAGACTTGTGTACAAACCTGGTAAAAATGAGAAAAATGTTCCTTTTGTTTGGCAATCAGGCAGCTTTCCTTTTATCTGCATTCAGAGATTTATTTGCATTAGTTGATTTTTTTTTTTTCCAGTCATTGTACTCGTCTAGTCCAGTGGTTCTGACGTCAAGTGAGTTTTGACTTTAGCCTAACTCACAAAAAAATACATTTTAATCTAATTTAATCTATTTCATTTACCATATATTCAGTATCTGTTATTTGACGCTTAAAGGCTAAGTGTGCATGCAGTGCGTCAGCATCCACGGTACATTTTTGCTTTCCCCTCTGTTTCATGTTTTAATATCATTGCCATATGCCTTTAAAGCCAATGAGTTACAACAAAACAATTGGCTTAAATGGTTGTGGGTGACAAGAAGGCAGTCTGCTCTAATTGCCAAAAGCTATAGTCTAGAAATTAAAAATATTTTTTTAGTTGTTATACACAGAGATTATAACAGTGAAGAATCTCACATTGTTAAAACATTCAGTGAATCCTATGGGAGTCATTTAATTTCTTTCAAACAATGTTAATATTTATAACTTGTATAGAGCAACTGTAACACTGAAAGAACAACACAAAATAAGTAAAAAACTCAAGTCAAGTAGCTTTATTGTCATACCAAGCGTACTTACAGTGGCACAAAAAATGTTCCATGGGACCAGGGTGCAACACATACATTAACACAGAACAACTGCAAGACAAGTAACGAACTATGCCATATTATAAACTGATCGATAGATAAATAAAGTAATAATAGGTAAATGAATAGATAGGGCAGCATGGCAGCACAATGGTAGCATTTCTGCCTTACAGTAAGGAAAACTGGGTTCACATCTGAGGTTTTCCCTGTGTTGAGTTTGCATGTTCTCCCTGTGTCTGAATGAGTTTCCTCCAGGTGCTCCTGTTTCCACACACAGTCCAAAGACATGCAGATGGTATATTATCAATACTGAATTGGCTCCAGTGAGTGGCTGGGATGTGTGTTTGCCCTGCAATGGACTGGTGTCCTGTCCACCAGATTTTTCCTGCCTTTCATCCTATGCTAGCTAGGATAGGCTCTAGCACCATCTGCAACCCTATTCAGGGATAGGCGAGTTAGAAAATGATTAACTGACTGAATAGATAGTAATACACTGAAATAGTAACAACTACTACTAATTAAAAAATAGTACTAGCAAATGTAACAAATTTATTGCATATAAATAAGCTACTAGGAGAAATTTTGTGGGGGTTTTGAAGGCAAAAGGGCAACACAGAGTTAAGAGTCCAGATAGCAAGAGGTAGAAGATGTTGCAGAACTGGTTCAAATATTAGAGTCTTCGTCCAGATGGAAGTGGGACTAAGAGACTGTGGGAGAGATGGCAGCCATCCTCCACAATGCTGTATGCTTTTATGAATGCAATGCTTGATAAAGATGTCTTTAATGTCCACACTATCCATTGTGGGTTTCCGCTGTAAGAGGCACTGCAGTTCCCAAACCTAATGGTGATGTAGCTAGTCAGAACACTCATGATAGTACCCTGCAGAATGAGGTGAGAATGATGGGAGGTAGGTTTGCTTTTCTCAGCCACTGAAGGAAATGGAGGTATTGCTGAACTTTCTTGGCTGTGGAGGTGGTGTTAATTGTGAAAGTAAGGTCAGCTAAGAAATATGCTGTTATTGACCAATTCCATTCCTGAAGTCAACAATCATCTATTTCATTAGGGGCAGTAAGCACTTAAACTAACCTGTTAATTGTTCTATCCATTCTATAACCTGACACATTCCCGTTGCTGATGAGACCCACCACTGTTGTGGTGTCAGCTAAATTAAAGATGGTGTTAGAGCTGTATGCAGCCGTACAGTTGTGAGCCAGCAGAGTTAACAGAAGTGGGCTGAGAACTCCCCAATTCACTTGAATCGCCTGCTTATGCACATGTTTTAAACTGCCTCCTGGTATTCAAATTTTCTCTTAGTCATTCTGTTAAGGTCCACATGATTTCTCTTATACTGCCTTCATTATTTGGTGACCAGCAGAACCCCATTGTGTTTGATTCTCCCAAATTTTCCTTGTTGTATTCACATTGTAAGAGACACTAGCTACATACAGTTACAGTAGCTCTCTGAAGATTATTAAGTAGGTTATTCTTACCTGGTAAAACTATCATAGGACAGCTTTTATAGATTTAATGTCATTTTTTAAAATGTGTATTGTAGTTTGTAATAAGTTTTATACCACTGTAATTTTAGTAGTATTTCCATGTATATAGAGTACAACGAAGTTCATACCTGCGAGTTCAGTCAACATGCAACCCTCTCAGGCACCATGATAAAGTTCACTGAATAGAAGATATAAGCAAATTAGCTTAGCTAAGACTCAGGCATGATAGTGAGGTTACATACTTGACTACAAGAGAATGCCATTGCTGTGCACTTTCTGAACTCAGTCACATGCTCATGTTTTGATAAATGAAAAGGTCCACTATGTTTACTATCCAGAACAGAACATGAGAAATACCTCATTGAACAACACAAAATCAAAGTACAAGAGAAACGCTGGTGATTGGTGATACCAGAAAAATTACAAAAGCAAAGTGACTTCCAGTGAGCTCTTGGAAATGGAAATAGGAAGTGCCATGTCTGCTGGTGTCATTTTGCATTGTATTTTGATATTATTTAAATTTCCATTGATAGCTAGCTGTCAATTTCAAGACAAAGTTCAAAAACCATTAATTAGGCTAAAAGAATGCTGGGTTATATAGCATAATGTGTAGAGTACAAATCCAAGGAGGTTATGCTCAAGCTTGATAACACAATGGAGAGAACACATCTGGAGTACTGAGTTCAGTTTTGGTTTCCATACTACAAAAAACAACAACAACATTTATTTATATAGCACATTTTCATACAAATAATGTAGCTCAAAGTGCGTTATATGATGAAGAAAGAGAAAAAAAGACAAAGAATTAAAATTAGAGAACACTAATTAATCTATACTAATAAAAGGCAAAGCCCTCACTGACTCACTCACTCACTCACTCACTCACTCACTCACTCACTCACTCACTCACTCACTCACTCACTCACTTACTCACTCATCACTAATTCTCCAACTTCCCGTGTAGGTAGAAGGCTGAAATTTGGCAGGCTCATTCCTTACAGCTTACTTACAAAAGTTGGACAGGTTTCTTTTCGAAATTCTATGCGTAATGGTCATAACTGGAACCTATTTTTTCGTCCATATACTATAATAGACTTCTGCTCGATGCCCGTGGGAGGCGGAGTTACGCCTCCTACGTAATTTAGTGCCTGCCCATATAAGGCTGTCCATCGGTGGCAATCCAATAGAAGCACTGCCGCTAAATATTAATGGGTGAAGGATTGTGCTTATGCAGTGGAAGATGAGATGGTAAGGGTTGTGTTTGGCGCAAACTCGGTGAAACTGCGAGAGAAACTTTTAAGTGCCGGGTCTTAGCTAACATTAAATACAGCCGTGGACATCACACGAGATGTCACCAGCACAGCTGGGAACCTTCGATGCATGTACACCGAGCGGCTCATGTGAAATGACGCAGTGCACAGACAAAAAGCAACAGTTCCAAAGAGTGCTGAACAAAAACCGAATTACACAATTGAGAAGGCAGCAAAAAAATATGAAGCGTGTGATACATACAAGCATATTCATAAGTGCAGCAACTGCGGAAAAAAAGCACATGGTGGAAAAAGTCAATGTCCCGCTAAAGGAAGACATTGTAAAAAAAAACCCGTGCATGCAGTGTGTCACGTCTCAGATAAAGAGGAAGACGAGCTGTTTATTGATGCAGTAAGAAACGATGAATGAAACCTGTTATCTTTACAACGATTGACAAACATTCAATATAACTTGAACACAACACATCCTACAAATACGAACCTGATTAAAAGAAATAATGATAATCAAATCCTAATTCTACACGTAACGGTCATAACGGTCGACAATGTCCGCCATGTTGAACTTTCTTATTTATGGCCCCATCTTCACGAAACTTGGTAGGCGGCTTCCCTGCGCTAACCAAAACCGATGTACTTACTTATTTCGATGGTTTGACGCCACTGTTGACTGCCATATTGAACTTTCCAACGTCACCAATTTTCCAACTTCCCGTGTAGGTAGAAGGCTGACCCCATCTTCACGAAATTTTGTAGGTGGCTTCCCTGCACTAACCAAAACCGATGTACATACTTATTTCGGTGGTATGACGCCACTGTCGACCGCCATATTGAATTTTCCAAACATCACTAATTCTCTAACTTCCCGTGTAGGTAAAAGGCTGAAATTTGGCAGGCCCATTCCTTACAGCTTACTTACAAAAGTTAAGCAGGTTTCATTTCGAAATTCTACGCATAACGGTCATAACGGTCAACAATGTCCGCCATATTGAACTTTCTTATTCATGGCCCCATCTTCACGAAATTTGGTAGGTGGCTTCCCTGCGCTAACCAAAACCAATGTACATACTTATTTCGGTGGTATGACGCCACTGTCAGCCGCCATATTGAACTTTCCAACGTCACTAATTCTCCAACTTCCTGTTTAGGTAGAAGGCTGAAATTTGGTACTTATTTCGGTGGTATGATGCCACTGTCGGCCGCAATATTGAACTTTTAATGGAAACCGATGCACGTACTTATTTCGTTGGTATGACACCACTGTCGGCCGCCATATTGAACTTTCCAACGTCACTAATTCTCCAACTTCCCGTGTAGGTAGAAGGCTGAAATTTGGCAGGCTCATTCCTTACAGCTTACTTACAAAAGTTAAGCAGGTTTCATTTCGAAATTTTATGCGTAACGGTAATAACGGTC
Source organism: Polypterus senegalus (assembly GCF_016835505.1). Lineage (NCBI taxonomy): Eukaryota > Metazoa > Chordata > Cladistia > Polypteriformes > Polypteridae > Polypterus > Polypterus senegalus. Next base: position 139,125,818 of record NC_053160.1, read on the forward strand.
GACAACGTCCGCCATGTTGAAGTTTTTTATTAATGGCCCCATCTTCACGAAATTTGGTAGGCGGCTTCCCTGCACTCACCAAAACCGATGTACGTACTTATTTCAGTGCTATGACGCCACTGTTGGCCGCCATATTGAACTTTTCAATGTCACTAATTCTCCAACTTCCCATGTAGGTAGAAAGCTGAAATTTGGCAGGCTCATTCCTTACTGCTTACTTACAACAGTTAAGCAGGTTTCGTTTCAAAATTCTATGTGTAACGGTCATAACGATCGACAACGTCTTCCATGTTGAACTTTCTTATTTATGGCCCCAACTTCACGAAATTTGGTAGGCAGCCTCCCTGCGCTAACCGAAACCAATGTACGTACTTATTTCAGTGGTTTGACGCCACTGTCGGCCGCCATATTGAACTTTCCAACGGTCTTTGTTACTTATGGGCCCATCTTCAAGAAATTTGGTACGCGGGTTCCCAATGCTAACTGAATCCTACTTATGTACATATATACGTCCATAGCCTGCAGCTCGATCACTGTGTGAGGCGGTATTGGGTCCCCCATCCCAACGCCTCCCACGTGTTGGCTGCCTGCCTATAAGGCTGTCCGTCGCTCCGGTCTATACATTCCCTTCCTTGCTTCGCCACGGGATTCATGTCTCCCTGCTGATAACTACAGCCTTTTTATTTAATCCACAGCTTCTCTGCTGTTTTATTTTTCATTTATTACGATTGTAGTTATTGTGTAGGTATTTTAGACTTACTTTACATTGTTCAGGTACCTATTTCCTTTCGTTCCAACCGTACCTCCATTAACATGTCTATAGAGGTGATCACCATCGATCAAAGAACTGTCACTTACCGAGTGGTTTCCATGTCCGGGGATTCATGTCTCCCTGCTGATAACTACAGCCTTTTTATTTAATCCACAGCTTCTCTGCTGTTTTATTTTTCATTTATTACGATTGTAGTTATTGTGTAGGTATTTTAGACTTACTTTACATTGTTCAGGTACCTATTTCCTTTCGTTCCAACCGTACCTCCATTAACATGTCTATAGAGGTGATCACCATCGATCAAAGAACTGTCACTTACCGAGTGGTTTCCATGTCCGGAGATGGCACCTGCCTTTTCCATTCTCTGTGTTACATATTGCACGGCCATATCAGGCTCAATCTTGATATCCGGAGGAACATTATGTCTTATGTATTGAATGACTGGGAAAGGTTCAAGGTGTGGACTGATGACGGTACAGGAGATAATTACATTACACAGGAGCACTATAAGAGTGAAATGCTTAAGCCCTTCACCTATGGATCTGCATGTGAGTTGATGGCTGCCGCTGAATTGTTCGGTTGTCGCTTTCAAGTGTACCGAAATGGCCAAATATTTTACACCTTTGGACAACCGTCAATGCCTCTTTAACATCTTAGATTCACAGGTGACGATTTCAGTACTGGAGACTTTGATGTTTATGAATGTTTAAATTCTCAAAAGCTGGATGTGAAGTTATGAAACTGGTTGTGTGCTTACACCTCTTGACAGATGTTGAATGTCACTTCAGCACAAGTCCTGCAAATACTGTAGTAATTGAAACAAACCATGAAACTCAAACCGATTATGACAGCAGCAATCCAAGCTGTGAGATTTGAAACAAGATTTCTATTCACATGTCCAACTATACGTTGCATGCTCAAGAGTAAGCTCAGCACACAGCCTGGCCATATTACAACCGGAGGGCCTAACTGACAACGTGGCATACAAAGAGATCCTTAACAAATAATTATTGGTATATTTTCCCTCAGTTTAAAATGGTTTAATTTTCTTCTTAATAAAATTTTAAGGTAGTACTTGCAAGCTGAAGCGGGTATATTGCTAGTTGCTAGTAAATATATATATGTATGTATATATCTGTGTGTGTATATATATATGCATGGATATGTATATATATATGTTTATATGTGTGTTTATATATATATATATATATGTATATATATATATATATATATATATATATATGACAGCAACACTCATCACTCACAACAGTGACAAAACAATTACATTGACAATCATGTTCCGTTATTTTCAAAATGTTTCCTTTTCTTTTTCATTACTTCTTTAACACACTACTTCTCCGCTGCGAAGCGCGGGTATTTTGCTAGTATAGAATAAAAGTAAGGTCCGATGGCCATGGAGGACAGAAAAAACAAAATAAACTCCAGATATTGGAGAAAAAATAAAATCTGCAGGGTGAAAAGTGACTAGGCTGATTCCAAGGCTACAAGGGATGGATTATGAGGAAAGGTAAAAAGAGCTGAACCTTTCAGTTAAAAGAAAAGGAGACTTGGTTGAAGTGTTTATGATTATGAAAGGATTCAGGTCGATCAAGACTGTTATTTTAAAATGAGTTTAACAACAGAGACACAGCTGGAAACTTGTTAAAGGTACAATTTTGCACAAACATTAGAAATTTTTCTTATTACAGAGAAGCATAGACACATGGAACAAGTAGCTAATTAGTGTGGTTGACAGTAGGACTTTGTAGGCCTTCAAAACTAGACTTTATTGACCTAAATGGCCTGTTCTTGTCTAAATTTTTCCAATATTCTAATGATAAATCAGAACTTACCTTAAGTGTTTAATTTTCGATACATCTTTTACATTTGGCCTTTTAAAAAATGTCCTGCTTTTCTTTAACTATCAAATTGTTCGTCCTCTCCATGGGGTAGTGCCATTCAGGGTGTTTACCAGACACAGTAAAATAATCCTGGTCACTCTTCATATACTGAATCTCATGTGTCCATGTGCTTTGTAATAGGAGACGAGAAAAGCTGTGAACAACAACATGTGGACTGCTGCTCCTTTGGCTGTAATTGTATGTCACTCAGGGAGATGCATTTTTTTATATTAAATTAATCTTCACTTGACAGTGCAGGTGCTGGGAGCAAGTAACAGCTCACCACAATTGTAAAAAGAAAATATAAGATTCTTTAAGATCTGTGTCTGCTGCACTACTATCTTGAAATTTGAGAAATTGATTGATTCATTCACCACAATTGTAAAATATATATATATACATATATATTTTATATATTTGTATGCATGTATATGTGTGTATATATATATATATATATATATATATATATATAATTTTATATATTTGTATATGTGTATATGTATGTATTTGTTTATATTTATTGTATCTTGCACCCTACTCTTTATGCATGTTTGATATTGCTGTGCCAGTGGGACTAGAAATAAATGCTTTCTTTTCATTCCATTGTGCATATACACAGTAAGGGATGTTCAAAAAGTTTATGCACTTTTATAGTTTTGTTGGAAACGGTAATGGCAGGTGGAGTAGTAATTTGGCATTAAAAAGCTGCTACGGAAACAAAGGTAACTGTGTAAAAAAGTGATGTCATTTGTTTTAAAAAATTCTTAACAAATAGAGTTAAAAAAAGTGCGGAAACTTTTTGAACGACTCTTGTAGTTACTTATAATAAATTGAAATAAATAGCCCAAACACCAGCTTGACAGACAACTCTAGATTTGGGTGCACGTATATGAGTGTACAATGCACTCAGGAAACATAATAGCTCCCCACAACCCTGAACTAGATAAGCAGTTTATAAAATGGATGGATACGTTAATGGATGGCAACAGTCATACACCCACATTGTCATTTTAGAGTCACTTATCAACCTAATATGACATCTCTTATTCTTACATGTTTGGATTTCAATTACTGTATACCAAAATTAAAAGACTTTTAGCTTACACGTTGGCTGTCAGCTTTAAAAGATGCCATTTTTTTGAGTTTTCATCTTGGAATTTAACACATATTTCACAAACATTTCTCCCCCTCCCTAGTTAAAACCTTTATTTTAAATAACGTAACCTTCTTAATACTTTTCATAGTCTGGCAGTCAATACCTATTCAGTAAGCACTCAGAGCAAGGTAAGAATAAATCTTGAATGGGTTGCCAGTTCAATGTACTTTCGCACTCATCCACACTCACACAAGACTGATTCAGAATTGGCAATTAACTTAAGAAAACCTACTCAGGCATGGTTAGGGTTTGGAGACTCCACACTGATAATGACAATATGTGAAAATCAAACACAGAAGGCTTGATTTAAGAGGCAGCCCTGCTAACCACTGTGCTAGAGTGCTGTCTCCACTATAATATAGCTTGTGAAATCTGAACATTTGATTTATCTAGATAATATTTAAATAAAAAAACAATGTCACAGCTGGGTAAAGGAGTTGTTTTGTTCTATTACAGGCACCAAAAACTGTATCTAGGAATCCTCATCATGTTATATTCTGGGTCAACTTTGAAGTTTAACAAAAATCTTAGGAATTCTCAAGGACAGGTTATGGTTTTTTACATCAGTCAAATTCAACAGATACCACGTCCAGTAGCAGTGTTATAGAGTTTAGCTCATTATAGCTTAAGCTTTAACCAAAAAATCTGATAGGATACATCTCAGTCACACCATGCATATGTATAGCATGTTGATGAAAATTGCTTAAGGTATAACTTTCAAAATAAAACTTGAAATATTAATAAAAACGTCCATCCATCTATTTTCTAAGCCCACTTTATGCTGAGCATGGTCACAGGGAAGTCAGAGCCTGTCCCAGGGTGTAATTTAGTTTGAAACCTTCTTTCAGTGGAGCCAATTATATCATAATCTTCCAATTAATATAAGTCATTCCCTCATTTTTTTATTAATTGAACACTTTTCCATGAGGAATATGCACTGACAAAAAGTTTGAGTTATACAGTAAGTAAGAACTCATTACAATGCATAGATTCTCAGGTTACTGCAAAGGCATAGAATTCAAAATAAAATTTTAAATACTCCTCAGTATGTTATGCCAGTCATACAGAATGTCGCTGGTGCTGATTTGAGCAAGAACTGTTATATTAATGAAAAATTTGATGTTAATGCAAATTTAACAAGAAAAGAGAATGGAGAGGCAGTTAGCCATGTTGGATCTCTCAGTTTTACAGTTACAGTCTATGAGTTACCGACCCTAATACTCCGAATGGGTGAATGGACAGTGTTCTTCTACAGCCCAGGCTAACAAAGGATAATCATTAGACATTCCAGATGTGTTTATGGTTTATTTTAAGAACAAAAGACTGACTCTAACCATAAATGTTCAGATAGTAACTAATGTTAATCATGTATTTCTGTCTTTACCTATTTGATATGTGCCTAGTTATGGGTATCAGCCTGTGGCCATACCACTCCCAGTTCAGAACAGGTAATCCACCTAAAGCTTAGCATGTGTGGGCCTAGCCAGTACTTATATGGGTGACCATCTAGAAAAAGCTTGGCTTGCTACTGGAAAAGGTGTTGGTGACACCATCAGGGGGCGGCTACCATGTGGTCTATGTGTGGATCCCATTGCCCAAGAGCAGTGATAGGGTCGTTGTGCTGTAAACATTGGCACCGTTCTTCCAATTAGATGTAAAAATGAGGTCCTGACTCTATGTGGTTATGAAAGTTCCATGGGCATCTCTTGAAAAGAGTACAATGTTTCCTGTTATCCTGACTAAATTGCCCTCGATGGCCTGGTCATTCTCACCCCCTAATCTTCCTCTGTCTCTTATTGACTAGCTATCTCTCTCTCTCCCCTTCACCACCTAATAGCTAACATGCGGTGAGCGTATTGGTGCAAGAATGGCTGCCATTGCATCATCCAGGTGAATGCTGCATATTGGTGGTGATCGAAGTGTCTATGTAAAAGTGCTTTGAGCAGGTTAGAAAAGTGCAAAATAAATGTAATTAATCAATAATCAATATGAAAAAAATAGCTTTAAAAAACATATTATACAATGGTAAACTGAAAACATTTACCCCTTCATTATGTTTTGTATCCTCATGGTATGGCCACATGGTATATTGTTGTTTTGTTAAAGTTTTTTTTTTTTACATTTAAATGTTTATTCAATTGCAGTTAATCAGCAATAACACATTTTCACAGGCTATTTAGTTTCTTCACTCCAATTACCTCTAAAATCTCAGTATACCATAAAATGAAATTCCCAAGGCAGAAAAGTTAAAGTTTATTTTACAGAGGGAGTAACAAAAGAAAACAGGAACACAATGTTGCCAAAAATGAATTCCTCAGATAAAATATCTGAAATTTATTCAAAGGCCTGATGCTGAAAAACAAAAGCAAATGCTTGAGAATTGCCTGTGGGAGAATGCAAAGTGTAAACGAGAGTTTTGTGCTCATTCTGTTTTCTGCCATGAGAAATCTACCATTACACTTTTTATTGTTTCGTTCAGTCTCAGTTTTTGCACTGTTTGTTGCTTCCAGTATACACTAAAGAATACATGTATTAAGATTGTGACCTGTAGGGGACATTGCAGCATCCCAAACCTCAGACACAACCTTATAGACATGTGCCGGTCCAAATAAAAGGTTTATTAATACAACTACCATTCGTCGTCCTTCTCCCAACTCTGGCTCCTCGAGTAATGGCTGCCGGTTCCTTTTCTAAGGCACCTGGAAGTGCTCAAGGTGCTTGATTACTTATTTCCGGCAGCACTTTTGGGTGTGGCAGAAGAACTGCCCATAAGGGCTCACCAAACTCCAACTCCCATGAAGCCCTGCGGTTGTCCAAGGCACCGCTGGGGGAGGTAACACTCTGGCCATGCTTGTTCTCCCAGTCCTCCCAGCGTGGATGCGTCCCAGCCAGGCAAGGGGCCCGGCTGCACACTACGGGTTCAAATTAAATACTTAAGAAAGTTGCTTATAAAGCAGGGTGTACCCAGTTGGAACAGCTTTTTGACTGACACAAAGCTGCAGGGTCCCAAATAAAGACTGAGTTCGAACAATTTTGTCAATGTGCACCTCTACATCCCAGTGTGGACAGACAGAATCAACCAGTGGACAGTGCAGAATATAGATATAAAATATACATTGAAATTATATTCTCTGTGTGACTTCTATAAATACTGCCATCATGGAAGATTTCCACCAAACCATTGGTAGCTCTACAGACCACCATGGAACTGCAAAGCATCTCAAGGCAGAATTATGTGTGGTTATTATTGTCACAACTGTTTTGTTCTTTTAAAATTAAACAAACTATCAAAACAGTTTTTTTCTTTTGATGAAAGCAGCTGATGAACTTTTACCAGTCAAATGTAGTATATGTTAATGTATTTAATAAGCAAACTTAAACAAAAGAGCAAGTCAAAATCTCTGCAAAGACAAATGGTCAAATGTAACCATAAAACCACAAAGAAATTACTCAAAAAATATTGTTTCCATTGGGAAAGGGACTTTCTTTTGGAAACAAAATGTGCTGATGCTTTCTGCAGCCATAGCTTGCTGTTTTGATGATGACAAGTATGACCACATCCTGTGCTATCATATGAATGCATGCATGCATGTGGATCACTCCCTCCAGCAAAACATTGTTCCAAAAGGGCAGCATGTGAAAATCTAAAAAACAGCTAATGAAATAGTGAAGAAAATTATAAACAAGAAGAAAAAAGAAAAACAAAAGAATGTAGCAGTGTTATTTTACACTGAATCGACCTTAGAAACAGGCACTAGACATTTCCAAAAAATTCTAATTGTGCGTTTCCATCTATTCAAGAAAGGATTGTCTGGTAGACCTTAAATGAAATCAGGGATATCCTGATTGGGACAAGGGGATCCTGCTGTTCTGCAAAAGAACATGTAGTTGGACAGGTCAGGGCTCAGGGGTGACAATGCTTTGTGGGGCCACTGGAGTATACTGGACAAAATCCCCCTAAAACACACTGCAAGAAATAATCTAAATCTCAGGTGGATTTTAAGGGCTGTTCCCAACTAGTGTAATTAAGTCCATAGTTCACAGAGATGTTACATAAAACACCATTTCTCTTTCACCTGTCAAGTAGACAGAGAAATGGGAAAATGACAGGTTGAGTGCTGATCTGTAGTGTTACTAGACAGAAAAGTATGCAAGCCTTTCCTGTTAATATATGGGGCAAACAAATTTGTGTACACAGGCTTGATGGGTATGTCATGCTGTAATTCTGGTTTAGAGAAGCCACTAAATGGAGCTTCTTTTCATGCAGTTAAAAATTTCAACCACCTGAAAGAAAGTAATTGCTATTATCAGTCTTCCATTAGCAGGGGAAGGGCCCTTGTGTCTAATAATTCTGTAATGAAAGATTGTCATACCTCAAAACATTTTTGGAAGCTGTCAATAAAGCTTCAACAGGTACAGTGTTTCAAATTTTATGGAAATATCATATTCATTTCACCAATATTTATAAACAGGATTGGTAATACTTTGCATAGTAATTATATTACAAGCTTAGTGAAGACCCATTTGTTATAATGAGCACAATGGTGCAATTATACGTCTGTTTCAATCAGATTATGCATTTAGGAACCTCTGTTCACTGGATATGCTAGCCCTTATGTCCCTCTTTGTTTGTGCATCTCGTTGCCATTGTTCTTCAGACATTACAGCCCCTTGTGGATGTGAAACAACATAACACCTAAGCACAGTACCTGGACATTTCATCATTTTATATAGATAGACTTTGCTTAGCATCCCCCCCAACCCCCACCAGCGCTACGCACCATTGTGAAGAGGGGGGCTGAATGGACCTCAAGGAGATGCGGTCACTCCTCTGAAACCTCTCTTAAACAGTGATACAATGGGAAACAAATACATTTTTTTTTACCTCCTGTTTGCTCGATCAGCTGCTGGCTTGCTGCTGCTGCCGTACCACGTGATCTGGATTTCGTGCAGCACTTCGAACGTTTTAAAGCCTGTACAGCAGCTGTCCTTTTCTCTCAATGCCATGTCTCTCTTCTCCCCCAAACATTCTCAAATACTATTCAATCTCTTTTCGCTGTTCTGTTACTTCACTGAGTAATATTTTCAGTTTGTTTGCACTAATACGATGTTTACTATCATTTTTTTGAGACTTTTGAATTTTCCTACTTTCATTATCTCTAACCTGCTGTGCATGTGTATCACGCCATTGTTTTTGAATTCTTTACACGTTCAACTTTGTCTTTTTCCAGCCCTGGGCGTAATTAAATTTCTTGGCACAGTCTAGTCTCATGGGATGGGTGTATTATTACTTTCCTTATTTTCAGAATCTGCACATAGATTATTTTTGTTCTTTTTTGCTTTCTTTTCTCTCCAACGCTTTTGGGTCTCTTTTCAACACGCTGCTCTTTCTTCTCTTCTCCTAGTTGTTGACATGTCATCTAGATCATATAATATTTTTAAGAGCTGAGAGCACAGGAAGTATGTCTGCCAAAAGCATTCCAACAACTGAGAGCTTAGGTGACCGTGGTCTTGTTTGAAAATGGTTGTAAATATGGGACTTGCTTACAAAGGTTGTATGTATGATGTGACTTGACCGTCTTGCAGGAGGTGAAAGTGTCTCTCTGTCTCTCTTCAAAAGACCATGTCTCGTTGCAGGAAAAAAAGTCTTGTCTCGTCCCAAGATTTTTTTTTTTTTATAATGGAGAGATTACAGAAATACCACCCATTCTGCACTAATAGTGTCATTTCTTTATATAATGTCTTTGTCACGGCCAGCTCTATTTTTTTTTGCTGCTCTAGGCAAAAGTGAAAATGTTTCAATCAAACCACGGTCTCTTGAAGGCAGTGGCTTGTAGATATTATTTCAGATCATAGATCGGTTCCCCTTTGGGGTTTCACACGAGTTGCACACAGATATCACATTGAATAAAAGAATGTGGAAGTTCCCTGTGAAGATTCATGTGAGTTGCAGAGAAAATCAGGGGCTTTGAGCATAGGATCAACCAAAGCCACCCTCGTTCAATTCCAATGTCTACTTTATTTAACAAGATGCAGCCCCCTGGAAAGTCTGACTTGTCTTTGGGGATGCTGAATCAAAGGCATGTATTGGTCATAATAGCACGACACAATAATGAGTTTAAACTGCCTTCGTGTGTTATACCAACCAGATTTAATGCAGTAGGAGAAAAGCATCCTGATATGCCAGATCTTTTTTTTTTCTTTCATTTCTTGATTGACAAGTCTTAGAGGTCATATCCTCTGCCAGGTGGAGATTGTGATCATGAACTACGGATACCCCTTATAGATTCTAAACTAAATGTTATCAAATCACACTTCAGAGCTTTAAGCAATTTAAATCAGTCATTGATGTTTGAAAGATCATAGTATTCATTGACCTTTTTTTCAGATTTGGCCATTGCCCCATGGTAAGCTTACTGACTCTACCACTATTTTTGTATACTGGAACATCATTTGCTAGCTTACAGTCTTTAGGATTTTCTCCAGTGTGTAGTGATTTTTGTTTTTTAAAAGATACATCTAAGGTCTATACATACTTAATGACCTTCTAAAGCACTCTTTTAATTTTTTTAGTTACTTCTTGGCCTCTAAAAAATAATTGAAACTTTGTTCCAGGTATTTTAGACATTAAGGAATCTGGTCATCTCATTGGTTTTTGAGTTGAATGTATTTTAATGTAGTTTACAAGTAAACATGTTCTACTGCAGTGACATCTTGTTTTTGTTGTAGGCTCCTCTATCTTGAGCATTTGCAGTTACGAATGTGTTTACGGGTTGCTGGGCAATATCTCCTGGTACTCGCGCTGAGTGACATCACCTGTGCAACAACTTTTAGGCCAGCAACACTGATCAACATGTTTATGGATATAAAGTACTACATAGCATTTTTTTCTTTGAGCATTTAAAATAAGCTCTAATTTTAATCATTTTTCTGCATGTCAGCTAAAATTTAGAGCTTTTGTTATATTCATTTTTTTTTATTTCTGTCATTTTTGCAATTGTTCTCTACCTAATATTTTTGCCTCACGTCTTAGGCTGAACTACTAAACTTTTTCTTACTGGTTTTGACATTGGCTAGTTATTTTTTCTTCTTATTCCATCTCTATTCAAAATTGTGCTGTCAGTACAGCTCTAGGATAAATAAACTCTAGTCCAGAAGATTTGTTTGATTTCAGCAATTTTAATCTAAGCAACACTTAAAACTTAAAAACTTTAAAAACTTAAACACTCAAAGTATTATCTTAATAGTTCCTGTAGTTGCTGGTAGGTTGTCGACGTATTCACATGTGAAAACCTTTGGAAAAAAATTTACATTTATTGCTCTTTTATTATCTGTATGTTCAATTTCATCTGCACTGTTCCTTTTATTGGTCTGGTTGCTCTGATGGCTGTCATACTCAGGGAGTAGCTGTTGCTGTAGCGGATTGGCTTCTTCCGATTGTGTCCGATGTCACTTCTTTCAGCGAGCGTATCATGAGACTCAGATTACAGCACTCGCTGGGTGCCTTGTCTGTTGTCTCAGTGTATGTTCCGACCGCAGTGAGTGATGACTCAATGACGGAGACATTTTATTCGCCGATTCGCTCGGTTGTTGATGGGTGCCCACGAGGTGATATTCCTCTGGTCATGGATGACTTCAATGCATCCACTGGCCCTGACAGGGCTGGCTATGAGGATTGTTTCGGCCCCCGTGGGTCTGGTGACTGTGGTGAAAGTGGCTCCATGTTCCTTGACTTTGCAAAAGGTCAGGGGCTGCTAGTCAGTGGATCCTGGTTCCAGTGCCCAGAACCGCATCATTGGACTGGTACTCCAATACTTGGTGCGGTGAAGGAGATCGATCACATCCTTGTGGGCTGATGCTGGAGGCTCTTAAAAAATGTCAGGGTCTACTGAAGTGCCCAGTTTGTGAATTCTGACCGCAAACTTGTTGTTGCTATTCTTAGGATCCAGCTTAGGTCCAGTAGGTAACCAGCTACTAGGAAAATGAGCCTGGACTTGACCAGACTCCAAGAGTAGGCTGTTTCTAATGTGTTTGCACGCAGTTTATGTGAGGAACTTGCAGATTTGGGTGCAACTGCCAATCCTAATGTGACGTGGAAGACCTTCCGTGACAAAACCCTGATGGTTGCTGAGGGTTGTGTTGGTGTTACCGGTGTTCCCAGAAGGAGGTGTTTCATCTCACAGGGCACCCTGGATATCATCAAGAGGACATCTGGTCTGTACCGGGAAATGAGAGGGATGGCTGCGAGGGCCCTAAGGGCAGATAAAGAGGCATTTGTTAGAGGAATCTGTTAGCAAGTGACACACCATCTGTGGTCTAGCGACCCACGTCCTGCTTACAGAGGAATCGAAGCATTACGCACATCCGAATCTGTTCCTCAGAGAGTTGCAGTCAGGACAGCTGATGGAACGGTCCTTACAGATGACACTGCAGTTGTCACCCGCTGGGGTAACTACTTTAAGCAGTTGTTCAAAGCTGATCCTCCGGCTAGGACGTTGGATATCTCTGGGTCCATGGTCCTTGAGGCTGATCTTCCAATTAGCTGTGAACCACCCAATCTCACTGAGATTGTACAGGTGGTGAACCAGCTGAGGGGAGGAAAGGCTACAGAGATCTGTGGCATCCGGGGTGAACTTCTCCAGGCAGGTGGTAAGGCTGTCCTCTAGGCATTGCAAGCAATCTTTGCTTCCATTTGGGAGACTGGCATCATCCCAACACACTGAAAAATGGGACTTGTCATCCCTATCTGGAAAGGGAAGGGTGATCACCTGGATTGCAGCAACTACATGGGGATAACACTGCTCTCTGTGCCGGGTAAGGTCCTTGCTAGGGTCGTCCTCAATAGGATCCGTGATCACTTGCTCACCTACCAGCGACCGGAACAGTCTGGCTTTACACTTAAGAAATCTACCATCGACTGCATCCTATCACTGCAGGTTCTCATGGAGTGCAAACGTGAATATTGGCAGAGTTTCTTTGCAGCCTTTGCCATAGATAAATCGCTCAACTCAGTTGATCAAGCGGCCCCGTGGGACATACTGAGGGTTTGCGGTATCCCATCGAGGTTGCTGGATATCGTGGCCGGCCTGTACACTGGTATTGTGAGTGCTGTGCAGAGTGGAGGCAGAACCTCTGCAATTTTCTCAGTTGATTCTGGGGTTCTTCAGGAGTGTGTTCTTGCTCCTACTCTGTTCAATGCTTGTATGTACTGGGTGTTGGGAAAGGTCGTGGGGTCCAGTGGCTGTGGGGCATTTGTTGGTGAAGAAAGATTCACGGATCTTGACTTTGCTGACAATGCTGTGATCTTTGTGGAGTCAATGGAGGCTCTGATCGGGGCATTCGAGAGACTGAGCGAGGAGTCTGAGTGTCTGGGCTTGCGAGTGTCCTGGATAAAAAAACAAGATCCAGGCCTTTAATGTCCTCTTGGGCACAGCCAGGAGAGAGGTTTACTTACTTTGGCAGTGACATTCATGTCTCTGGTGACTCTTCCTATGAAATCAGTAGATAGATTGGGCGAGCATGGAAGGTCATGAGGTCACTGGAAAGGGGTGTGTGGAACTCCCAACATCTATGAACAAGGATGAAGGTCCAAGTCTTTAGAATCCTGGTGCTTCATGTCTTGCTATATGGTTGCGAGACATGGGCGCTATCCAGTGACCTCAGATGAAAACTGGTCTCCTTTGGTACTTTGTCTCTCCGGAAAATCCTTGGGTACCGTTGGTTTGACTTTGTGTTTGACTTTGTGTTGAATGAGTGGTTGCTCCTGGAGTCCCGAATGAGGCACATTACTTGCATTGTGAGGGAGCATCAGTTATGGCACTACGGCCATGTGGCGCTTTTCCCCGAGGGTGATCCAGCTCATAAGATCCTCATTGTTGGGGACCCGAGTGGCTGGACCAGCCCAATGGGTTGCCCATGTAACATCTGGCTGCAGCAGATAGAGGGTCATTTCCGGAGGGTGGGACTGGACCGGATGTCTGCCTGGGGGGTTGCCAACAGGGATCCCGAGCTGTTTCGTTGTGTAGTGGGTGCGGCAATGCACTGTACCAGTGTACTTGAACTTGACTTGTTCCTAATATATTTTGCCTCTTCCCTGACAATTCTTTTCTTACTAAAATTATATGGATTATTAGCTTTTGCATTTTCCATAATATTTCTCCCCAATGGCCTTTTAACATTCTTAATATCCTTTGTCATCATATGATCATAAGCTCTAGAATCAAAACTAGAGGTATATGTCATATAAGAATTATGTAACTCTTTTTCTTCTGTGATTTATTTTTAGCTGCTTATTTATTTTTCAAGGGGTCCTCTTTAATTTCTTACAGGTTCTGAATTTCTGAATGTATTTTTTGATCTTGCCTTTTTTCCCTTTTCTTTACACATATCCTTGATTTATGAATATTCTTTGTCATGCCATTTAAACACACTGATCATCATTTGGTCAAATTCTCTACAAGAATCCTACAAGAAACGACATGGACTTTGGGCAGCCTATTTACATTTGGGCACAATACTAATAACCCCAAAGCTTGTATGAGCAAGTTCACAATGGATCATTTTCAATGGCTAATTGAATTTTGTCCACCAGATTAAACAATATCTTCTTTGATATACATGTACAGTAATATGTATTTATGAGTGTGGAAGATTTATGTTTGAATAGCTTTATTCACAGATTGATCTTTAGTAATTATTCAAGTCTATTGACTAAAGCAGTACTTCCCAAAAGATTACATAAGAAAAACATAACTGAACTGATCATTATCTTTATGAATATGGTGTGAGACACGATGAAAAGTCTAGTAATGATAGGTTGTTTTTATGTTACCTTCATAATTTTTACAGTATAAGTGATTTTATCTCTTAAAATCAGCTGTTAGTATAACAACACTTTAGATGGCCTCAGGGCTAGAGTTTCAAAGTTTCTGTGTTTTTTTTTTTTACTTTGTTAGTTCCCCCAGGATGCAGTTTTGATTTCCTCACAAGATCCAAATGTGTTGTTTCAAAAGCTGTTACCCCTATGAAGAGTGTACAGTACTGTGTTTATTCAGTATATTCTGTTCCCCTGAGTATGTCCCATGTTTTGTTGAATCTAAATTGCATCATGGGCATGGGGAGAAGTGATGAATGGTGTATCAGCTTTAAAAATCAAATACACAACCTTAGTTAGTATATTTGTAACTCCTTAATAGACATTAAGCAAGTTTTTTAAGTGGATGAAGAAATACAAATACATATTTTAAAAGGAGTATCTCAAACCAACCCAACCCAACCCCCCCAAACATCAAAAGATATCCATAAAGTTTTAATTTCAGGAGTGCTGGTAAAAGCAAGTAAACATGTATTGCCTGCACTCGTTCCAGTTAATGGGTTGAAAATGCCTAAAATGTACCTTTCCTCATCCTTTTTTTTTCCTCTTTCTTTCCAGGTGTTTCATTCCCAATGTATATGCAGCTCTCTCCACTGCTGCTTTAGTGCCATTGGCTTGTCTTGTGGGAGTGCTTGTGGTATTTATTCATGTGTATCAAGTGACTCATCAATGGAAAGCATATGATGATATCTTCAAAGGAAGGACCAACAGCACAGGTATGAAGCCAACAGCATGATACAAATGTATCTCCATATCTTCATATATCTCTATCTCATTCTTAAAATGATAAATCTTTCTATCTTGTTATATTTAACCTTATATCCATCCATCCATCCATTATCCAACCCGCTATATCCTAACTACAGGGTCACGGGGGTCTGCTGGAGCCAATCCCTAATTTAAATATATATTCTGATAAATAAAATGCAATGACAGAATTTGAAGTAAATTTCTCTTCTCCATTGCACCTACAATACTTTATATGCAAGGGCTGTCTCTCCAAACTACATCTCCTATGGAACCCTGTGGGAGTCAAAACTAGGACCTTACCAGAGTATCACTGTCACTTTTCACCCTGGGGGACAAACTGTCCCTTAGAACTAGTCTCCCACAGTCCATCCATAACATGGCCACCCCACCTAGGATAGGGACCTAGCACCATCCCTCCCAGCCAGGTAAGGTATTGCTCTTCATCCCAGACAAGATGCCTGGCCATCCATTATGGTAGCTACATTGTACACTGTATTCTCACTTTTAGAATTTCTTATACTGAAAATTAGGACACATATTTAAAATCTTGGAACATTACTACAATACAACATCCAGCCCACATGGGCTCACATTTACTTTTATTATGAGCAAGTACAAAGTTCTTTTATAACAATACCTGCTTCATAACTGCTGAGTTTGTGTATAGCATTTTATTGTATTGCCATTATCTCTGTGTACCTTGGCATTCAGAGCTTGGCCTGGATGTAAAAAGTATTTCTAACAACAATAGTGTTTCATGATGACTTAAGAGCAGTATATACTGTACATGATCATTTCTTTGACTTAGTGGGCTTCTAGATGATTCTACTTTCTTTCTTTTTTGGACAATTTGCTGTTGTTGTCTTGTATGACAAGATGTGGATGGATTATGGAGTTGGAATATACTTTTGTTGATTTGGCCATTTAAATTAATTTGACATGTTTTTGCTGTGATTAACCAAGATGGAAAAGAAAAGAATGCATTTCAGGTGTTCTTCTCAATAACCTATCTTGTTTATTTTCAGGTGAAAAGGGAACTAACAAAGGAGCAGGTTAAAAATACATCAATGACGAGCTTAATGTTTGGAAAAAATTAGGCAAAAGGGAGGTAGACAAAGGATGTTTATCAAGGCATTATATAATTGCACTCCAGTGTCTGCTATCTCAGGTGTGCAGTTACGTAACTGTAATGATGAAATAAGTGGCGTTAACTCTTTACTCTACAGCTGTATTCAAAAGCCATCAGTTGGTCTTTGCATCTGCAAAGGAATTAAGCTGGAAATGATTTTTGCTAAGTGTTTGTATTGCCATTTTGTTAATTTTCTTCAGTTATTTTATATTGTATATTCATAATTAATCTATACAACTTTTCACAGATCTGTTTTGTTTTGAAATTAGAGTCTTTTTCTGTTGTTTGTGTCCAAAAAAGTTTAATTAAATCTATTGTAATTTAATTTGGTCTAATACTAAAATATGAAAACTTCCAAGGGGCAAATATGTTTTATAGGCATTGTAACAATACTACAACTACAACTAAACCATGTTCAGACAGGATTTGAATAGCATTCCAGGTAAAGTCGACAAAGCACAGAAACAAAGCACAGCATTATTCCAATCTGGCACAACACTTAGTGTTTTGCTTTGTTGTTTTCATGCTCACATACCATACTGATGAATTTATCCTTGGCTTACTCAAAGTAATCGCAGAGGCCAACCATTGCTGGTTTTGTGTACAGTTTCCACCTCTGTGAAACCATCTCCTCCTTTATTTTTTTTAGAATACAGCACACATGCTTTTGCTATCTGCATTTAGATAATGTGGGCCATTCATTGTAAAGAGCCTTTAGTTTTGCTGTCCTTCAGCTCTCTTTGTTGTCTCTTATTTCTTCCAGTCTATTATTACAAAACCGAAGCATAGGTATTGCTGTGCTATTTATCTCTCACATTTTGCTCTTTGGTTTCAGCTCTGTATTCAGGATGGTTCTCGCTCATTTGTAATGTTCTTTCATTTACTGAATTCTGTTTACAGTACATTGTCATCATCTGGGTATTTTAACACTTTCTCTCTCTCTAAGTTCCAAATACAGTTTTCATTCATCTGAATATCTGAACTTGCTGCTAATTTTCTTGTATTGATGGTGGCCTTTGAGAAGTTTTCTCAGTCCAAAATAAAATTTTCAGTGAAATCTTTAATGATTTTTTAGTAGTTGTTAAATCTTATTGTTTTTTGCTAAATAAGTTTAAATCATCCCTGTATTTGAGGTGATTAATTGGATTTTCATATTATTTATGTACTAGCTGTATAAGCTGTAAAAAACATGGGGTCCTAGAAACTATTGAAATAGTCAGAAAAAAGATTAATGTAAAGATGTCAGGTAATTGAAAGGAACTACTCTGGGTATCTCTCTCCTAGGAGGTTTCATTTTGACGACGTGCTTGCATAGTTTTTGCATGAGCGGCTAAGCGACTGTCTTTCTTCGGCGGTTTCGTTTTGCCAATGTGCTCCTCTCTCTTCTGTATTAGCCGCTAAGCAAGTGACTCTTTCTTTGGAAGTTTCATTTTGCTGATGTGCTGGCCTTACCCCGACTTCACCTCTCACTTCTGGGCTGGACAGGCAGACACACACACTTCCATGCTAAGACATTTATATATATAAGATTGTCAGTTTATTGTCAACTTGAAATATTGGTTGGTTGTATCAAGCTGTGGCAAACCAAGAGTGAAAGGAGAATCTTCTTAAAATATACCTCTTTTAATTGATGATGTCCATCATTGTAGAATAGCTTCATCTGTATTGTCCTGCCTTTCAGTTAGCATGTTTACATTCGCTTCAATAATCTGGTTATTCAGAGAAACCTGATTTCGAAAATGCTAAGTTAACCTTACTCCAGTTAGAGAAAACATTTTTTTGGCCTTTAAAACCTGATTAAAAGATTTCTACGCAAATAACAGATAATGTGACCATGTAAACCCTTAATCAGGTTTCTGTTAAAGATTTTGTAGTCTGTGCATGTCCATAGCACACTGTCAGCCTGAGCATGTATTTGCTTCACAAATACTTTCAGCAGCCATGGGTAATAGCGTCCACAAAATACATTTCCAGAGACAAATATTTGGGTGATTGTATTATTCCATTTCCTGCCTGAAGTAATCTGTCTCAATATTTCAGAAATCACAAAATTTATGTTGATGAGCTGAATGTAAAGTGCTAAACTCAGCAACACAATCTCAATCTCAGTAGGGTAACACATAAAATGAAAAGTGAGATTAATAGTCTAATTACTTTTTAAAGTAACTAGGGGGCATTGCCCCCTGCCCACTTCGCTCGCCCATTATCTGCATGTCGCGCAGCACTTCAAACATTTAAAAGCCTGTACAGCAGCTGTCCTTTTGTCTCACTGCTTTGTCTTTAAAGTATCTCCGAGAAAATCACGTCTCGTCTCCTTCCAAGCCTTCCAACATTTTTTATTATAATAGAGAGACAAGTAACTTAAATCATTTCTTTTTGAAATGAAAATACCTGCACTATTATTATTCCAGCAGCAATGGGTGTAGGGCAAGAAGCATACGTACCAGGTCCCTTTTAGGGATTAATCACACAGCGAAGCATACACGAGTTTTCTGTATGCAAACAGAAAATTATAAATAAAGTGTCAATTTGACTAAACATATTTGTAAAACACAAGAAAATTATCATGGGTGTCATGCTTATATTTGGATGTTTTTTGTGCAATTTCATGAGGTTGGAGCGTTTTGACAAAGGAGGACTCCAGAAGATTACTTGCACATACAAACGTGGATTTTTAAGAAACCAGGTTCCTGCTTTAACTGGCATATTCACCTGAACCTGATTACGTATGTGCATATAAAAATGTTAATATGAGCTATGGTTTGGACAGTCTGATGTCGTAAGTCTGGAGTGTCTGGATTCTTTCCAGTTGTGAGTACGCTAGAATATGCTTTCCTGTAGTCAATCTAGGATCCACTCAAGCCTTTCATTCTCTTTTTAGCATTTTTGATAACCATTTTGTAAATAAGGAGTTGGATTTTGCACCCCCTTGTTTCCCTTGGGCTTCCCTCCTATTCTTCATGGACAACATTAGGTTGTCACACAATCATTTATGTTATGTTATGGTAGTGTGATAATAACTGAGACCAGACAGCATGAAAAAGGGTTGGGGCAGCCCTTCGCATTATTTCCCTGGCTGCAAAAGGTTTTTAGAGTAGAATAGAGTTATCCATTCAACTAAGTCCAAGATAGAACTGACTCATTGATGTTAAGATGACGGCTTTAAAGGCCCATATGGGAAGTGACATCATCAAAGGGGCTGGATCCAGAAGTGACGTCATCGAAGAGCCCGGACCCAGAAGTGGCATCTTCTGCACTGGATATGACATCATCGAAGGGGGCGGAACCAGAGGTAATGTCTTCTAAGGTGCCGGAACCTGGCAGGATGTCTCTGGGAAGGTCTGCAGGGAACTGAGAAAGACAGTCAGTGCACCCCGCCACCCCCTGGTTGGATGTGGTATTACTGTTACTTAAGCCCTTCAGCTGCCTCCTACTCGCACACGTGTGACAGTAGGCATGTTATCATTCAGTTGTTGTTTGGATCAGCTGTGTCCTTATCTTTGGGTAGAAGTAAAGCAAGACCTGTTGTCAACCATTTGTCAGTAACTTTAGATTATTTGTGACTTAACTAAGTACTCTAGCTGAATGCTGGTGAAGAGTGGTGAGATCTTTGATCCATACATTGTATAGCTTGTCTTATCCTACATCTTTCCAATTATGCAGTTTTTTGGCACATAGTGTAATGTCATGTAAAGAAATATCTTCCCTTTGCTTTTACAATTATGTACTTAAAAACTTCTCTTCTTCCTTGATCCATCATGTGTTGCTGTTGTATGATCTTTCATCTTTCAGTATTCCATACCAGAATACTGATACCAGTATTCCATACCGGTCTTTTTCATACCTTCCTAAATATTGTATTTTGCTCTCAACTTGATCTTGATGGTGTGCAATAGCTCTATGGTTTTGTTGATTTTATATTTCTTCGTTATTGCGTGGCTTTTCCGATTGTTATTTTTGTCTTTTTCATACTTACAAAGTAAGGACAGGATTATGTATATCTATCTTAATACCTCAATAAACTATTTGTTTCCATTTTGGCCCTTTTTGAGTATTGTTATGAGGCTTTTCTCGTGTTCTTCTCCTGCTATCACTGCCATGGAGGCATACACCAAGTCACTCGTAATCTCAGCCAAACATAAGTGTTCACCTTGACTCTACATATGAAGCACCTGCTCTGTTTTTCAGTTTCATTTATAGAAGATTAATACACACTTCTGATAGAATATCAATCAGTTTGAGATCAAAATATTGTGGATTTATGTGTGTATACATCATATTGTACCATTTATTGTTATAACTGAACATTCAACATTCTTGTTAATAGAGAGCTGCTAGCTCGTAATTGTGTGTTGTTTAACTAAGACTGTGACTTTGAGTTTTGATTTATATGTTCTGGATTTAAACGCAGGATAATAGACCCACATCATTTCTACTCTTTGCTCTTATGTTAATTTTTATTTGGTTTTAGTTTGCTTCTGAATGGACTGTGATCATGTTGATGAGGATGGTAGAGTTTGAGAGACTGTTTGGTTCTAGTAATCCTTTCAGGTTGAAAGAGATTGGTTTTGTCACCAATGGACTAATTTGCCCATAAGATCATCAGTTAACCCCTTGTTTATCTGGGTGATATTTGGCCAACATGTGTTTGTATTATTTATTCTATTCATAATTTATTCTGGGTGCTATTTAATCTTTATCAAGAAATTGATTATTAGTAATATTAACCTTCCACAGAATGTTGATGTGTTTAGTAAATATGCACGTGGAATTTTAACAAGAAGAAGAAGAAGAACAACATTAATAATAATCAGATGCTGTCAGTCCAATTATCCGCTGGTTTTATTCAGTTTTATATATGTAGATGCATAATGTGCAACAAACCACTGGAATTATCAATAAATAACAAAGGAAATGTTTATTAATATTATTTTAGTTGCAGTGGGTGTGTGTGGAATGGTGTGAATAGAGATGGAGAATAAAAGGAACAAAACGTTGTGGCTTAATACTGTCATTTACTGCGCTTCACAACAACTGTGCTGAATATCCAGTCAGAGCCTTGATACTTAGGCTGCTTGTTGCCTAAATTTACAGATGAAGATGAATTAACAAAGCAGTAGGTCAGTGCCTCAAATTACTCCACATAGTACATCCTGAAGTGTTTTGTATGCACTGCTTTTATATATGATGATCACAATGTACATCTCTACAGCTGCTGACACACAATTCTGCATGCTTTATGAAGGGTCTGATTGATATGTGTAACTCAATCTTTAACAATTCAAAGAAAAATACTGTAAAAAACATTTTGGGACTAATGAGTAGAAAATTAAAATTACTGTTTTCATTGATGCCCTGCGGTGGGCTGGCACCCTGCACTGGATTTGTCTCCTGGCTTGCGCCCTGTGTTGGCTGGGATTGGCTCCAGCAGACCCCCGTGACCCTGTAGTTAGGATATAGCGGGTTGGATAATGGATGGCTTTTCATTGATGCTATGGTGATACAGGTACTTAATGTACAGTAAAATCTTTTTAAGTATTTAGATTTCCAGTGGGAAAACATACGCCAAAGCAATGAAAAGCAAGATGAGTCATCTTATTTTCTTTTGGTATATTCTAGGCAGCTGCATTACAGATTGGTGTTTACCTTCAAATGATATGAAAAGTTGCACAAGACTCAATAAAAATATTTTGTCTGAAGCCCAGAATTGTCACATTGCAGGTCTGTGTCTTACCCAGCACTAAATTGTCATACCTATACTGAATTATTAAAAATAAATGCCAATGTGCTGAAATGCCAATGATTAAATTAATTTGTTTTTGGAATACCCAATAACATTCACAACTGCCATTTTTCCCAATCATTTGCACCGTAATTAATTTAATAGATGCAAAAGACAACGGTGTAAACCATTCACAATCAGATCAATCAATCTTTTAATTTCCACTTATAAAAATACAATTATGGTTGACTAATTTTATTCAACTTTGCATATCAAATAAAAAATATACAGTACTTCATAGGTTGAAAGTGCTCTACTTGATACTCTGGTTAGCTGAAAATAAGTTATCTAAGGTAAAAAGGGCACCCAAAAGAAGCCTTAGAGAAAGAGCTGCTTTGCAAGCCAATGTGAAAAAAGCCTTAAGGAGAAGTAAGCACTGCATTTGTAAAGAGTGTAATTAAATTTTCAAGTAATGTAAGAGTGAGAGACAGTAATACTGATTAGGTCTTACTAATAACTAAACAGGGCAGGCCATGTTAAAGCCACTGTAAGAGCTAACTTCTTTGAAAAACATAAAGCTCAACTGTTTTGTTAATCCATGGGAGGTGCCATTGTGGACTGGAGGTCCCGAGTTGTGCTAGATATGCATAACCCCTGGAGTATTTCAGGGGATGCCCCTTCTGGTGTGTATTGATTGGGTGCCCCCTGACACAGCCCAATGAACCTGCAGCTCTAAAGAGACTTTGGGGCATAGGTTTACTGCAAGGTGTATTCGTCAAAGAATACAGAACACGGAACAGAAGAGATCTAATGGGAGTTAACTGTCCTTTATCTGAGTTTCTTAATAAACTAAAGGTCAGTGCACTGAATTGTTAACATTAAAAATATAGTTCCATTTTTGATAGCAAAATACAATTGAAGGCCTGTGAACTAGTGAACATATTGAAAATATTTGCCAAAGGTGCAGTGTTTGTTCCTTAGGGAGGCCATTACAGCATCTCAGAAAAAATAAACTTCCAGTAGGTGTACCTCCCAAACTGCTCTTGCAATATTAGTGGGAAAATATCCCAAAGTAATATGTTTTGGACTTTGCAAGTATAATAAGTTACTTTATTTAGCTGTATTTGACCGCAAAATTGACTTAGCTGTAATTTTTCTCAAAATATACGCATTAAAATAATCAATCTACAGTATGTGATATTAAAAACTGTTCTTAAAACTGTCTATATAATCCTGGATTCTAAATATGATACATTTATTATTAAAATCTAAATATAGGTATGCATAAGAAATAGTAAGTCATGCTTAAATCAATTGAGATGCTTTATGTACAGAAAGAGAACTCATTTTGTGTCCACATAAAATCTAAGAATGAGATTTAATGTTTTATATTATAGCCTGCTTTTGTAAATAAATTAGCCAGAATGTTCAATTCATGCAACAATAAAATATATTAAAAAGCCAGAGTTTTTGTACCATCAGGTTTAGCAGCAAGTACTTCCATTACACATAAGGTTTAATGGTAGTAAATTGACCTGGATTAAATTAAAGATGCTGGTAGAAGATGTTTAGAATGTTAATTTAGCATAATGTGCTATACAGTGCATCCAGAAAGTATTCACAGCGCATCACTTTTTCCACAGTTTGTTATGTTTACAGCCTTATTCCAAAATGGATTAAATTCATTTTTTCCCTCAGAATTCTACACACAACACCCCATAATGACAACTTGACAAAGTTTACTTGAGGTTTTTGCAATTAAAAAAAAACAAAAAACTGAGAAATCACATGTACATAAGTATTCACAGCCTTTGCCATGAAGCTCAAAATTGAGCTCAGGTGCATCCTGTTTCCCCCGATCATCCTTGAGATATTTCTGCAGCTTAATTGGAGTCCACCTGTGGTAAATTCAGTTGATTGGACATGATTTGGAAAGGCACACACCTGTCTATATAAGGTCCCACAGTTGACAGTTCATGTCAGAGCACAAACCAAGCATGAAGTCAAAAGAATTGTCTGTAGACCTCCGAGACAGGATTGTCTCGAGGCACAAATCTGGGGAAGGTTACAGAAAAATTTCTGCTGCCTTGAAGGTCCCAATGAGCACAGTGGCCTCCATCATGCATAAGCGGAAGAAGTTCGAAACCATCAGGACTCTTCTTAGAGCTGGCCGGCCATCTAAACTGAGCGATCTGGGGAGAAGGGCCTTAGTCAGGGAGGTGACCAAGAACCCAATGGTCACTCTGTCAGAGCTCCAGAGGTCCTCTGTGGAGAGAGGAGAACCTTCCAGAAGGACAACCATCTCTGCAGCAATCCACCAATCAGGCCTGTATGGTAGAGTGGGCAGACGGAAGCCACTCCTTAGTAAAAGGCACATGGCAGCCCGCCTGGAGTTTCCCAGAAAGCACCTGAAGGACTTTCAGACCGTGAGAAACAAACTTCTCTGGTCTGATGAGACAAAGATTGAACTCTTTGGTGTGAATGCCATGTGTCACATTTGGAGGAAACCAGGCACCGCTCATCACCAGGCCAATACCATCCCTACGGTGAAGCATGGTGGTGGTAGCATCATGCTGTGGGGATGTTTTTTAGCGGCAGG
Source organism: Polypterus senegalus (assembly GCF_016835505.1). Taxonomy (NCBI): domain Eukaryota; kingdom Metazoa; phylum Chordata; class Cladistia; order Polypteriformes; family Polypteridae; genus Polypterus; species Polypterus senegalus. Next base: position 139,150,720 of record NC_053160.1, read on the forward strand.
AACTAGAAGACTTGTCAGGATAAAGGAAAAGATGACTGCAGCAATGTACAGAGACTTCCTGGATGAAAACCTGCTCCAGAGCACTCTTGACCTCAGACTGGGGCGACGGTTAATCTTTCAGCAGGACAACGACCCTAAGCACACAGCCAAGATATCAAAGGAGTGGCTTCAGGGCAACTCTGTGAATGTCCTTGAGTGGCCCAGCCGGAGCCCAGACTTGAATCCAATTGAACATCTCTGGAGAGATCTTAAAATGGCTGTGCACCGACGCTTCCCACCCAACCTGATGGAGCTTGAGAGGTGCTGCAAAGAGGAATGGGCGAAACTGGCAAAGGATAGATGTGCCAAGCTTGTGGCATCATATTCAAAAAGACTTGAGGCTGTAATTGCTGCCAAAGGTGCATCGGCAAAGTACTAAACAAAATGTTGTCACTATGGGGTGTTGTGTGTAGAATTCTGAGAAAAAAAATGAATTTAATTCATTTTGGAATAAGGCTGTAACATAACAAAATGTGGAAAAAGTGATGCACTGTGAATACTTTCCGGATGCACTGTATGATACAGTCCTATTAAACAATGTGATTCGGAGCAACTCAGTTGTTATATCACTTTCAGTTTTGTTGTATATTATGGACAAATAATCATCTTTTATTTTGCAGTACCAATATACAAAAATGTAAATGCTGTCTTCATTATATTAACAGTCTTGGCTATTTTTAAATTAAGTAAATACATATATTGGTAACACTTCCATTTAACTACTGCAAAAATGCATCTATTACTTTATTTACTGTTATATAACAAGACCTTAATAAACACTTCTTTGGCTCTTCATAACACTTACAAAGCATCAGCAAGTGTTCATCTTTGCTTTGTAACCTACCAACAAAATGTCACTTTGAAATGGTCTGAGGTCAGACACATTTCTCTTGATATTACATATTTAGTATAAGAACTGTAAATCTTTCATATTAACAAGTAATTTTGCCATCATGCCAATGTGCCACACTAAGCAGTGACGAATAACCAATCTACTGATGTTTTATAAGTGTTATGAAGGCCAAAAGAAGCATTTATTAATGTCTTGTTATACAACAGTATATAAGAAATAGGTGCATTTTTGCAGTACTTAAACTAAGTTGTTACCAATATATTAAAAACTAGCCACCCCCAATGGCTCCACCCATGTAATAGTGAAAAAGGATAGTGAGGAGGCCCCCGCTCAGCTACCTACTCCTGACGTCACACTTCCCCCTCCCCTTGGCCCGCAGCCTCTGTCTTGGATTAGTGCAAATATATTGCTCCTTCAAGCAAACTATGATTCTTAGCGCGATGAGAGAAGTTGCAAAATCAGCCGGCATGTTCACGCAAATTCTAGAAAAAAGCCTGATCTACAGTAAATCCATTAAGTAGTTCTCTCGTTCATTAGCTTAGCAGATGTAAGATACACCACAAGGATGCTGCGTAAGTGAGGAGGGCCCAGCCCCCCTTCCCTTGGCCCACTGTGTCTCTCTCAGATTCACACAAATAAATCGGTACCTTAAGCAAACTATGATATTTGGCGCGATGAGAGACGTTGCAAAATCAACTGGAATGTTCAAGCAAATTATAGAAAAAAATTCCTATCTAAATCCGTTAAGTAGTTCTCTAGTGAAAAGTGGACAGACAGACAGGCAGACATTGGATTATATATAGAGAGAGATAATATTTTAATTAAATAATTACTCTATTGTTTAGTTTTGTATTTTTCTATTTGTATACACACACCCAGACATACCTGGGCAACAAGTGGAGTGGGAGTTTGTTGGTGGAGCACTGGCTTCTGTTTCTGGTCTCTCTTTCTTTAAAATGTTGAAAACAGTGTAAGTGATACTTTTAGCTTGCCAATACAAAAACTTTTTTTTCATGATATTAATAGTAAAATGTTCAGATAATTGTACACCCTTCAAACAAGTCATCGAGGAACAATAGGGAGAATTTCATAGGGGAATATTAATTTGATTTAACTTCACAGTTTATCATAGGTACACATTGAAACAATTGTATTCATTGCATGTGATTTTCATATAGTTTTGGGTGCTAAATTCAAAAATGAAAAACATTTTTTTCCATCATGTAACAGTTTTTCACCAAACACATTTTTAGTTGTCAATTATAGTTTTTGCTATTTTTCACATTGCAATTAATTATCAATTTTAATTAATTTGTTTGAATTTAATATTTTATAATATTATAATCTATGTTTAAAGCAGAAAAGGCATTTCATTCAATAATAAGGTCAGAATATAGCTGAAATTAATGGATGAGTCCTAGCAGCAGTCACTTCTCTTCACTGGAGTGTAGCAAACATACCTCGGTGTGACTCAGTCAGATGATCAGTGCATTTGTGCATGATCAGTGGAGAGTTTCATTTTTTATTGTGCTGTTAATTAATATTATGTCCTCTAAAGGTTGTATGAACAGTCATGCAGATATTTTATGCTACATTTGTGTAAAGTTTGTAGTAAATTAACAGAAACATAACATAGCAGATTTTGTAAAAATAATTTATTACACCTACTTTGGAAAGAAACTTGGTTACCAGGACAAACAGTGGGCCTCTTCCTTTGTCTGTTCTATTTGTGTTGAAAAACCAAGGCAATGGACAAAAGGTAAGAATCAGGTGCATGCTTTTGATATTCTGATGATATGAAGGGAACCCAAAAATCATAGTGATAATTTTTATATATATTCCTGCAAATTCAAGGATATAACGAAAAGAATAACAAAATGTCTATCCTAATATTCCATCCACGATAAGACCTGTACCACATGGATCTGATGTACCAATCCCTACTCTAACTTACAGTGTTGATTCTGTAGAAACTCATTCAGAGTAGAGGAAGAAAGTAATTCAGGTGATGATGAAGAATTTGTCCCAACACATTCAAGCAATGAGTCATGGCCATCCACTCAGGATGAACGTAATGATTTTGTAAGAGATTTAGGTCTTTCCAAAGATGCAGCAGAGCTCTTGAGATCCAGATTTAATTAAAGATAAACACTTGATTCCGTCCAGATACAAATTTCTCTTGATACTCAAATAGAGAAGCAGAGTTTGCATCATATGTCAAGAAATGCCAAGAGCGATGTATCTTTCATTTACTGCAATGATGTAAGTGGCCTAGAGCAGACATTTGGGAGCTATTACAATGCAGAAGAATCAAGAATAATTACAGATTAATCTAAAAGAATACTAAAACAGTTACTTTTTTCATAATGGCAATAAATGCACATTGTTGTATATTCCGTGCATTTGAAAGAAAACTGCAAGAACTTTGAAAATCTCAAGGATATTAACTGCAATGAGCACAATTGGTTTATATGTGGGGTTCTGAAAGTTCTGTGTATCTTACTAGATCAGCAGCTAGGGCCTACAAGATTTCCATGTGTTCTTAATAAGTTGGACTACAGAGTAAAGAATTTATATTGGGTTCAGAAGGAATGGCCAGCAATTTAAAAATGTTACAGCTTGCTTTCAAAAATGTTATCAGACCTAGCAAATAAAGTGCTGCTACCACTGCTTCACATTAAGCTTGGTTTAATGAAGCAGTTTGTCCAAACCCTATGCAAAGATGCTGCCTGTTTTATGTATTTGTGTCAAAAGCTAGACTAGCTAGACTATACTGAGGTAATACCTTTCAACCTTGCAAGAAAGCTTAAATTTACTTCTTGCAATATCCAAGAGCATCGACTGCTGCGTCGAGACCTTTCCTGTCTCATCCCTGGTATACAAAGCACTCAACTTCTGTCATGTGGCTTTTTGGACTGAGGCATAATTAGGTTTACACCAATAACAACTCTAAGCTTACTTCAGGGGTTAGGTCATGAAATACTTGTTCACAATTGTAATTTTTTGAGAAAATTGCACAAAGAATGCCAGTGGGGAGCATAGTCCTGTATATTTTATTTTGATGAAACAAAAATGTGTGACCAAACAGGGTTATCATTGCCAGACATCTGATATTGCCATCACTGTACACTTGAACAGAAAAAACATCAAGTAAAAACATATATCTTTGCGAGCAGTTACTTGTGATGACTGAATTAAACTGAGTGCTGAAAGTGAGAAATCCTTATCTATAGAACATCTTGTCCCATAAACAAAACACCTCATTAACTTTCTGTTACAAATATAGTCAGAACCACCTACCCATTTGCTTCCTGTCATAAACCTCAATGTATCTACTGTATGGAAATGTTGAAGAGATACACACTTTATAACTTTGTTAGGCTGTCAGACTGGAACTGCTTCCTTTTTGTAAGCAGTTTTGTGGTTTTAACAGCATATTGCACCCACAAGTAATAAATGCAAGAAGCATATGTTTATTTTTTTTTGCATCAGATACAAAGTACATAATGTTCTTCCTCATTCAGTATTACAGATTGCCTATCTGGAGTCTTTTATTTGATCAGGGGTGGTGATGCTTTCATATTTAAACCTATGGTACAACATGAATTGTTTTGTAGCACCTTTGTTATTGACAGCATGTTGGTATTTTAACCCATTTAATATGTAAAGCAATAAAAGCAGAAGTGTCATTGTTGTTGATTCCTGTGTTAGCGTCTAATAGAATCTGAGCGCTTTGAGTAGTGAGAAAAGCGCTATATACAGTGGTGCTTGAAAGTTTGTGAACCCTTTAGAATTTTCTATATTTCTGCATAAATATGACCTAAAACATAATTCAGATTTTCACTCAAGTCCTAAAAGTAGAGAGAGAAACCAGTTAAACAAATGAGACAAAAATATTATACTTGGTCATTTATTTATTAAGGAAAATGATAGAATATTACATATTTGCGAGTGGCAAAAGTATGTGAACCTTTGCTTTCAGTATCTGGTGTTACCCCCATTTGCAGCAATAACTGCAACTAAACATTTCTGGTAACTTTTGATCATTCCTGCACACCGGCTTGGAGGAATTTTAGCCCATTCCTCCGTACAGGACAGCTTCAACTCTGGGATGTTGGTGGGTTTCATCACATTAACTGCTCGCTTCAGGTCCTTCTACAACATTTCAATTGCATTAAGGTCAGGACTTTGACTTGGCCATTCCAAAACATTAACTTTATTCTTCTTTAACCATTCTTTGGTAGAACGACTTGTGTGCTTAGGGTCGTTGTCTTGCTGCATGACCCACCTTCTCTTGAGAAGCAGTTCATGGACAGATGTCCTGACATTTTCCTTTAGAACTCTCTGATATAATTCAGAATTCATTGTTCCATCAATGAAGGCAAGCTGTCCTGGCCCAGATGCAGCAAAACAGGCCCAAACCATGATACTACTACCACCACCATGTTTCACAGATGGGATAAGGTTATTATGCTGGAATGCAGTGTTTTCCTTTCTCCAAACATAACGCTTTTCATTTAAACCAAAAAGTTCTATTTTGGTCTCATCCGTCCACAAAACATTCTTCCAATAGCCTTCTGGTTTGTCCACGTGATCTTTAGCAAACTGCAGATGAGCAACAATGTTTTTTTGGAGAGCAGTGGCTTTCTCCTTGCAACCCCGCCATGCTCACTATTGTTGTTCAGTGTTCTCCTGGTGGTTGACTCATGAACATGAACATTAGCCAATGTGAGAGAGGCCTTCAGTTGCTTAGAAGTTACCCTGAGGTCCTTTGTGACCTCGCCGACTATTACACACCTTGCTCTTGGAGTGATCTTTGTTGGTCAACCAATCCTGGGGAGGGTAAAAATGGTCTTGAATTTCCTGCATTTATACACAATCTATCTGACTGTGGATTGGTGGAGTCCAAACTCTTCAGAGATGGTTTTGTAACCTTTTCCAGCCTGATGAGCATCAACAACTCTTTTTCTGAGGTCCTCAGAAATGTCCTTTATTCATGCCATGATACACTTTCATAAACATGTGTTGTGAAGAGCAGACTTTGATAGAGCCCTGTTCTTTAAATAATACACTCACACCTGATTGTCATCCCATTGATTGAAAACGCCTGACTCTAATTTCACCTTCAAACTAACTGCTAATCCTAGAGGTTCACATACTTTTGCCACTCACAAATATGTAATATTCGATCATTTTCCTCAATAAATAAATGACCAAGTATAATATTTTTTGTCTCGTTTATTTAACTGGTTTCTCTTTATCTACTTTTAGGACCTGAGTGAAAATATGATGATGTTTTAGGTCATATTTATGCAGAAATATAGAAAATTCTAAAGGGTTCACAAACTTTCGACCACAATTATAAATGCAAAGAATTATTATTATTAGTAGTAGTATTAGTATTATCAGGAAAAAGATATGGGCTCTGATGGTTTTGATTCTTTAGTGTTATGGCCGATAATGACTTAAGATAAGAGCTATAAGAAGATTCATGAGATAACTTTTAAGCATACAAACTGTTATTCAGAAGTTTTTCACAAATTAAACAATTTATAAAAACACAGCAGTGTGGTGAGGTCCTTTAACTGTTCCCTATCATTTTTATATTGATTATATTTTTGTGTCTACTCTCTACTGGCTGTCATGCTCAATTCCTGCAATCTTCCTGCCTTAATCCTCTGTCATCAAGCTCCCATTTCCAAGCTCATTTATATATTGCAGTGGGCGGGCAAAGGCAACCATTTAAACCTCACAAAATGTTTAACTTCCAGTGCTGCAGAAATAATTCTTACCACTATCTAACGACACTTTCTTTTGTCCAGTTTATGTATGCCTAATCCCCAATACACATTTAAAGGTACTGGGATCTGAAACGTCAACTGTGCTGCAAGCCCTTTACAGCAATCAGCAGAGCTCTTTTATATTCTCTCATTCTTTTATATTATATAAAGACCCATAGAAGCAGCACCATTTTCTATGCCGTAAGCAACAAGAGTTTCCCTACATTCATGTATGCCTCGACTGATTAAACACTACACGTGACACGCACTATGATGATGTCAAATGTGCTCTCTCTCATTTTGCCCCAACATTTTATACAGCACAAGCACTATAATCCACCCATCCACAGTACAAATCCTGTCAACTACACTGAATGTTATGTCATGGGACCACACAATAATCCCCCCCAGTTTGGATATTTGCACTGTTGTAACTGCTGATGGCCAATTGTGAACCCACATCATCTAAAATAAGAAGGACCTCAGAAGCACCTACCTTTTGTATACTATGAGCAACATGAGTTCTTCTATGCTATACATGTAGGGACTGCCTCTAAGCACTGCCAATAGAGTAATTCAACTCAACTGAGCTGTCCCTTACTTAACCCATCACCATTTGCGAACCACCACCACTAAAGATGCATTAAATAAACATGATTTAGTTTTGAATTTGTCAAACAAATGTCAATGCTAGTTTATCTTCGAGATAGACAAAAAAATGTATACTTGACTTTTTGCTCTTCACAACCTAGATTTATACAAATACTACCTTGAAAGCAAATGGTGCTGATTTTATGAGGTATGTGGTATGAAAGTAAAGCCTACTTGGTAAATAATGTGCATACTGCATATAGATAAAGCATCCATCTGCCTAATATGTACAACACATAAACAATATATTGATATGTGTATACACTCAGGTCTTACCTTGGTTAATACCTCAGTTTTTGCTCCCCCACCCCCTTTCTCTGTGTTCGTTTATATAAAAAAAAGTTTTAGAACACCTCAGTTTTTCTTCAAATTTAATCAGTTTAAATGCAATGAATGACGTAAAATGGTTAAAAGCTAATCAGTAAACTGCCAGAGGTTTAAATGTTAAAGTTTAGGTTAGTGAAAACTGAAAAAAAATATATATTACAAATTGGTAGGTTGTAGTATATATATAAATAAATATATATTACAAATAGGTTGTTGTAGTAATTAAAGCAAATTAAGCCTTAAAAGTTGAAGTAAACAGTTTAAGCAAGAGTCCCATCTTCTGTTGATTGTTGGAACAGACTGTGTTACTACACCCTTTGAATTACTACCTGGACAATACTACACTGTAAAAAGTTGTAAATTCCAGGGATGATGGCAAGAACACGACGATTAACAAATAAAATGAGACAGAGCATTATTTCCCTTAGAGTTGTAGGCCTTTAATTTAGAGAAATTGCAAAAAAATCAAAGTGTCAGTGAGTACAGTGTCCTAAACAATCCAAAGGTAATTGGAAACTTGAAAGGTCTTTGATAGGAAGAGATCTGGCAGACCCAAAGTCAGAACCCAATGAGAAAACAAGTTTCTAAGGGTCACCAGCTTGCACAGTAGGTGTCTCACAGCACATCTTTAAGAACAGGTTCAAGCACAGCTTAACAGTTGTTGAAAAAAGCAAGTCTCAGTTTCTACTGTGAAGAGAAGACTTTGTGCTGCAGGTTTGTCAGGGCAAGTGGCAGTAAGAAAGCTATTCCGTAACAGACAAAATAGGTGTTTGAAATACTGGCTGTTCACTGCTGCAGACTGGAAGAAAATCTTATAGACCAATGAATCAAAATTTGAAAATATTCAGTTCATTATGCATGGTGTTTGTACGCCATTGAGTTGGTGAAAGGATGGTTCTTCAGTGTGTGACACCAACTGTCAAACATGAAGAAGGAAGTGTGAAATCTAGGGTTCTTTTGCTGGTGGCAGAGTCAGTGGCGTGTACAGAATGTTGGCATTCTGAATCAAAAGGGTTACCACAGTTTGGCTGATATATTAGCAAAAGGTGGCTAATTTGAATCAGAAATTTGAATAAAATTTGTACACTTAATGATTCCTTGACTTATTTTTTTGTTTGCCATTGTTTATTTGTTCTATGCCTTGATTTCATAAACATTAAAAAATTAAACTGCATGCATTTCCATAAAAAGTGAAAAAACGGCGATGTTCTAAAATCCCATATGTTAGGTGGCAGTGGTCCATTGGAGGTGTTCCAGCTTGGATATCCGTAGGGGTTCATTGGAAGTGGGTCAGGAGGTGCAGTCCTGTTGGGGTCCCCGGGTGTTGCAAGGAGGCAATAACGGGGGAAAACTGCCCTGGTTCCCTAACAACTTGAAAGTGCTTTGCATAAATCATTTCCGGTTAGTGGAAGCCTTTCCAGGTCCAGCATTAAAGGAGTCTGCTGCCTCCCAACTCTGACTCGCCCAGGTAAGGGCGACACTGAACTCGAGGCAGAAAGGGAAGTTCAATGAGCAAGGTGCTTGGTGGATTAAAAAATCAATTGTTTGAACCCGTGGTTGTGTTGAGCATTATTGGGTCAGGCGTCTGGGGCTTGGTGGTGCCCCCTACTGGTTACTATATATATATATATATATATATATATATATATAAGGCTTCTGCAGCAATCAGCAGAAGCCTTCTATATACAGTGTGGAGATATACTATATTTATACTGTATTCTGAGATATACTGTATTTATGTATGTATGTGTATAAAGAAGCCCAGATACAGACAGACATTGAGACAGCCAGATGTCCAAAAAGCATGCTCAATTTATTATTTTCATCTGCACACACAGCACACAGTGCACCAACCCACAATAGTTGCTCAGTCTTTTACTTTCTCCTACTTCTATTCTTCTGCCGCCTCTACTCCTCTCCTCGCAAGCTCAGTCCTCCTCCACTCGACTCCAGCTCGACTAATGGAGTGAGGCGGCCCCTTTTATAATGCCCCGGATGTACTCCAGATGCTTTGCATTGATCTTCTGCATGAGCACCCAAAACCACTCCGGGTGTGCCTGGAATTTCTTCAATCTAGGGCTCCACAATCCTCCGAGCGCCCCCTGGCGGTGGCCACAGGCCCCAACAGGGTTGAGCTTCTAAGCTCTGATCCCATTTGCCCTGATGCAGACCAGGGGGCTGCCCTCTCGTGGTCCAGGGAGGTATTGTCCTTCTCCCTGTCCTTCCAGGCGGGATCCCCAGCCATCCACTATAATATATATATGACTCTGTATATTCTGGTTTTCCTCCAACCTCAGAAAAGACGTGCATTAGTGATTACAGGTAAATGTGTGCTGGAGTGTTACCCAGCTTAAGATGGCTTCTGCTACACTCTCAGTTCTCTGCCACTACAACCTTAAAATTAAGTTGAGCATATTTAGAAAAATAAATGAATAGATGAATACATGTATATAACGTATTTGTATCTGAGAAGTTTTGCATTTGGTCTGATGTGACCAAAAAATAAATTGTAATTTTTACTGTTCTGTTCTGGCTGATTAACACATAGGCACATCAGAAAAAGCTGAAAGGATATAAGCATAATATTTTTTAATAACTTATTTTCAGTAACTCTGCAATAATGTATAGTGTTTAAAAATGCAATTTTAACATGAGTAATTCTAGTTATTTTAATTACATGATGTAGTTTTCTCAGCTTTAGCTTCAGGTAAATGCACTTTTAACATGTTGAAGCAGAAAAAAATTATTATTGATCAACTATATGATGAGTGTTTAAATCTTTTTGTCCAAACCATTCATGGCTGTACATATACGTAAAAGCTGAATTTAAAAAGAAGACTAATTTTGTGCAACTGTGCAGAAAAGACTATGAAAGAATGATTCAGTTAAAATGAAATCTAATTATTTATAACCTTTAAAAGCTGAACATGGATAAAGGCATTTGGGATAAGTGAGACAACCTAATGAAGCCAACACAAAAAATGAATAAATGCAAAAATGTCTGGTGCAAAGATCATATTTTAAAATTAATCACCACTATGCAATGACCTAATCAGCTATTTTTGCAATATGTTGAAGAACCTGAGTGTGGTGGATTGTTTGTGTAATAGGTATACAAATTTATTTTAGGGCTGAATTAAAGAAGTTAAATTACATGTTGGTGCTATTATTTCACATTTTTAAATGTTGCCATTACTGTATCTTTTCACAAATTAAAGAAACGCTACAAAACGTCTATAGAAGAAAAAAAAACTGAATTCCAGTTAACATGAATTCACCATTTTGACCTTAGTTTGCATTGTCTCAATTTTAGCTGCTTGACAGGTATGTCCATTTTTCACAAAGAAACTTCAGGAAGTGGAACTAATAGTCTATCCAAAGTAAAAAAAAAAAATAAATTAAGTTTACTATAAAAAAATTGTTCTATTTGCCAAAATTTGAGATAAGGTGGGCAAGGGCAAAGAAAGAATCAAAATGCACTATTCAACTCACTTGGTGTACCTTTTATAATTGCTTTTAAAACAAACTTGATACAGTTGGATGCACAACTACAACTAAACTTAATAAATTGGGCTTTTGCATAATACAGTTATTGCATCCATGTTTATTCAATTAGTTATTAGCAAAACATTTCAGTGGTGCTATTTTAAAAATGTAGACTTTGATATCATTAGTAAACTTGTGAAACTTCCAGATAACACCATAAATGGTGGGATTCAAAATACTGAGGAGGAAGCAAAAATTACTTTAAAAAACACATATAATCTTCAAAACTGGGCAAACATTTGTATAATGCAGTTTTAGTATGTAGAAATTCCAGTGGTTCATACAGACAAAAGGAAAATTAATTATAAATACATTTAGCACTCTTTTAAACGGATTTAGGTATTTACATTGTGAAAATCTGCTCAAGTCCACACAATGCAGAAAAGCAATTAAAAAGAAAAAGTATTCGATTTTATTGCTGCTAAATCAAGGAATATTATATTAAATGTATATATTGATCCAATGGAACCATACTTGGAGTGTGATGCAAAGGTCAGCTCATCACACTGCAAAAAACACATAGCGGCTGTAGAAGCTGTGTAGAAAAGAGCACCCGAGTACATCCCAGGCCTAAAGGATGTGTTCTACTCTAACAGGGTAAAGGAATTAGTCTTGAGCAGAAACCAGATCCAAGTCTTCAAAATTTTCAAAGCCATTGATAAATTTCATCCAGGAGACTTTCCTCCTGTTGTAAGACAGACACTTCAGGAATTATTTTGAGCAACTAAATGGCCAGTAGATGTAAACATGAGACATATAACTTAGTAAGTGACAGGCAAGGGTCAAAACTGAAACATTGAAGAATACAGCGTGATGATGCAAAACACAGCAGAAAAGTTGGGTCCAAACCGAAACATTGAGTAACAGAGCATGAGCAAATCAAAAAATTGAATATCGAAAAGGAATTCTATACTATACTGCTCAAAAGAATTAAAGGAACACTTTTTAATCTGAGTATAGCATAAAGTCAATGAAACTTATGGGATATTAATCTGGTCAGTTAAGTAGCAGAGGGGGTTGTTAATCAGTTTCAGCTGCTGTTGTGTTAATGAAATTAACAACAGATGCACTAGAGGGGCAACAATGAGATGACCCCCAAAACAGGAATGGTTTAACAGGTGGAGGCCACTGACATTTTTCCCTCCTCATCTTTTCTGACTGTTTCTTCACTAGTTTTGCATTTGGCTACAGTCAGTGTCACTACTGGTAGCATGAGGCGATACCTGGACCCTACAGAGGTTGCACAGGTAGTCCAACTTCTCCAGGATGGCACATCAATACGTGTCATTGCCAGAAGGTTTGCTGTGTCTCCCTGCACAGTCTCAAGGGCATGGAGGAGATTCTAGGAGACAAGCAGTTACTCTAGGAGAGCTGGAGAGGGCCATAGAAGGTCCATAACCCATCAGCAGGACCAGTATCTGCTCCTTTGGGCAAGGAGGAACAGGATGAGCACTGCCAGAGCCCTACAAAATGACCTCCAACAGGCCACTGGTGTGAATGTCTCTGACCAAATAACCAGAAAGACTTCATGAGGGTGACCCAAGGGCCCCATGTCCCCTAATGGGCCCTGAGCTCACTGCCCAGCAGCATGCAGCTCAATTGGCATTCGTCATAGAATACCAGAATTGGCTGATGCACCACTGGTGCCCTGTGCTTTTTACAGATGAGAGCAGGTTCACCCTGAGCAAGTGACAGAAGTGAAAGGGTCTGGAGAAGCCATGGAGAACATTATGCTGCCTGTAACATCATTCAGCATGAGCAGTTTGGTGGTGGGTTAATGATTGTCTGGGGAGGCATATCCATGGAGGGTCACACAGACCGCTACAGGCTTGACAAAGGCACCTTGGCTGCCATTAGGTATCAGGATGAAATCCTTGGACCATTGTCAGACCCTATGCTGGTACAGTGGCTCCTGGTGCACGACAATTCCTGGCCTCAAGTGGTGAGAGTATGCAGGCAGTACCTGGAAGATGAAGGAATTGATACCATTGACTAGCCACCACACTTTCCTGACCTAAATCCAATAGTACACCTCTGGGACATTATGTTTTGGTCCATCCAAAGCCACCAGGTTGCACCTCAGACTGTCCAGGAGCTCAGTGATGCCCTGGTCCAGATCTGGGAGGAGACCCCCCACAACACCATCTGTCATCTAATTAGAAGCATGCACCGATGTTGTCAGGCATGTATACAAGAACACAGGGGCCATACAAAGTGCTGTGTACAATTTTGAGTTGCTGCAATAAAATTTTGGCAAAATGGACTAGCCTGCCACATGATTTTTTCACTCTGATTTTTGGGGCGTCTTTGAATTCAGGGCTCTGTAGGTTGATCATTTTCATTTCCATCAAACGACGTGGCATCCTTTCGTTCCTAACACATTACCCAGTCTATTTCAGTATAGATATCCAGGAGGATTTCTTTTTCCCATTGAGATCTGATGTGTTTTCAAAGTGTTCCTTTAATTTTTTTGAGCAGTTTATAAGGAATTGTAGCACTTTGCATACTGGAATTACAACTGTCAGTAAAGAATAGTTTTTTTATCCAGACAAGCAATACTTTCAACAGAGATCATAGCAAAATTTATATTGAAAGTCTAGTGACATCAAAAGCACAACTGTGGACACCTAATATAGCAAACACACCATATAAACAAGAATTAGGACAAACTCAAAATAAATTCAAAGTGTAATAAAATAATTTTCAAATGGTTGGAAAAAAAGTTAATTAAGAATAACTCCCACAGAGATACAAAAATATGTAGCTGTGATACCTCCAGTTAGATAGTGAATCACATTCTCAAGAACATTGTTGGAAATTTAGAAGTACATTTAAGACAAAAGAAAGGAAGGACATCCTTACATAAAAAAAATCTTTGGAATACAGAACGAACGACAGAATAATGAAGTTGTTGCGAAAGTCTTGACAACTTTTAATAAGATCCTGGATAAAATAACAGCCTGGCTATTCGCTAACCAAATATTTCTGATCTGTTGCCAATAGTTATTTGTCTACCAGATTTCACTCTTATAGAGAAGACACTTTTTAACCTATTCTTCACTGTATTACAGCACCTTTACTATGACAGTATCATACATGAAAGTCTTGCTGTATCTGTAACTGTTGTCCTGGGATTTGTGGTGTCAACTACCATCTGCTTTTGGAGGTGTCTGTGTTTCTTGTATACACTGAGAATTTGAATTTGAGTGAGTTGACCATATAATATGGCCACTTAGTGAAACTGACAGTAAAAACACCAGTAAAACTCAATCACAAATAGAAAGGTTTTTATGGTACTCTCACAGATGTTTTTACAATGACCATTTATAGAGACCTATAAATGGTCACGTTGTGTTCACAAACAGCTTTCTATTATAGAGGCTGATTGGCATGACATGTGCCGTGTATTCGGTGACTGTGATAGTTTAAAGTAACATTTTTGTACAGCATTGGTTTTGAAAAAGGCAGGTTATGAGAGTCATTGTATCCATGCATCATATATTTCAAATTATTATTACTGTATTAAAGCAGCAATCTTTTTTATACTTGAGTAACACAGATAAGTAATGGGCAGCAGTGCTTTTAGACCCTGATCACTTAGTAGGACTGAGAATTACACCATTAGATACAGACGCTTTAATGGACTCTGAGTGAGGTAATCACATCAATTTGTCATGAGGGGAATTTTGTTTTTGCCTGTATAAATTAAAAATGTACCACCACCACCATATTCAGTGTAAAGTAGTTACAGTATGTGTTTCTTAAATAATGGGGAAGATCCTCCAAAGAGACCTATTTGTGATGTTTGGTTATGTCTGTGATTTTCAGTAGGTAATGAATGACAAACAACAAAACCTTTTCTATTTATAATACCTTCATTAAAGGTTTTCCAACAGAACTGTTTTCATACCCTGCATTGGCTCTGAACATTTGTATTAAGAGAAGTGGGGAAAGTCTTATGAGGGTCATTTTTAATAACATTAAATTCGACATACATCTGAAGTAGCTTAAATCTTTTAAGAGTAAAAAAAATACTGTTTTTACATCTATTTTATAACAATGCTCTATGTTCTAAATGTAATAAATAAGTGGCAATATACGGTAAAAAGTGACCACAAAGCAAAATCTGTTTTTTATAATAAAGGTAACCATACCTGCTGCACTAAATTTAGGTCAGACATAACCTCCCTCCTTCCATTTCATGGAAATCAGTTTCCATTTTAGTTTGTTTTTTTTTTAATTCTTTTTTTTTATATGAATTTTATTGCATTCCATACAAATCAATCAAGTTTTACATAAAGAAAATTTGAGTTAAGAACAAATCGATCCCCACCCCTAAGAGAGAGAGCAAGCCAAACAGCATGAAATTTAAGACCTGTAAACATACCTAAATTAATGGATTCTCTGTGCTTTATGAGATTATTTTAAAATATTACTGATTAGATCCTGCCATGTTTTGAAAAAGGTCTGTACGGATCCTCTAACTGAGTATTTGATTTTTTCCAATTTCAAATAGTATAACACATCAGCTTCCTGCTGACTTAAAAGAGGAGAGTTTTGGTTCTTCCAGTTTATCAGGATAAGTCTGCGTGCCAAAAGTGTAGTGAATGCAATCACAATTTGTTTGTCCTTCTCCACTTTAAGCCCATTTGGAAGAACACCAAACACAGCTGTTAATGGGTTAGGAGGGATTGTGAGTCCAAGGCTGTCTGAAAGGTAATTAAAAATTTTTGTCCAGAATAATGTTAATTTGGTGCAGGCCCAGAACATGTGACCCAGTGAGGCTGGAACTAGTTTGCAGCGTTCGCAGGTTGGATCATGCCCTGGAAACATTTTGGAGAGATGTGCTCGATATATAATTTTGAGTTTTATAATTGTATGCTTTGCGCATATGGAGCTCGAGTGAATTCTCTGTATTGCTGCTTTCCACTCCTTTTCTGATATATTAATTGAGAGATCTTTTTCCCAGTGACCTCTTGGATCTTTGAAAGGCTCTGGGTTCCCTTCATCCCGAATAAATCTTTCGCCTTTTTTTTTTAATTCTTCTTTGAGGATGGTCTTTTCCTTCACAAGTACTTCATCATCAAATCCAGATGCATTGGCAGGGAGAAAGCTGATATCTGAATGTTTGGGTCTCTTCATACCTTTCTGTGGTTTTTCGTCGTATTTATCGTTCATTGCCACTTTAAAGCATCCAGCCTTGGATAATCTGTGACAGTAACTGCCCATTATATATTTTAGGCTCTTTTTACCTCTTATCAATAATGTTTCAAACCTGTTTTTATGAGGCAGGAGTGTTCTAAACTAACTGCTACACTCTTGGTTTTATTATCTTTTGGATATGCCTTGAAGGAGTATGCACTCTCCGGCTTGCTTGTCCATTAATTGGATTTTTTTTCACAAGTTATATTCTGTGCGGATTTCACAGTTTTCTCATAAGATTCTTTTTGGGGTTGTAGCCTAAAATTCAACCTCATATTAAAAGCAGGGTATTGTACATATGGAAGGCCAATGCTCTGACTACAGGCAATAGAGATGAGGCCTGCAATAGTTGCTTGATGCTAGCCTCTTAACTCAATAGATTGGATGACATTATTGTGGCTTTGTCAACAGGATACTCATCTATATCCATAATGTTGCAGAGAAAATTACCAAAATAAGGGTATTCATATACTAAGGAGAACACTTTTTTCAAATAATTTCAGTATATGAAGTGGTGTAAAAGCACCCACAGTTTCTCTATTTGCCTGTGTTTAGGCCTAGTCTTCCTGAATTGCTTCATTTAAATCTTGTGCAATGAACTCACTTGGTTCTACTGGCATGCATGAAAACAGAGGAAAATTAACTCTGCCGGTGTACCTATCATGTATATTATGTTTCAAATTATATATTATAGCATTTTACATATGAATTATTTTAGAGTTTCTGTTTAATATGGGTATTTCATGAATTTTGTTTGTTACAGATGATAGATGTGCCAAATGAGAAGTAAATATAATGTTAAGGGAGCATGGGCTTAAGAGACACTTCTTAAAGCACATGTTTTACTTTTCAATGTACATCCTTCTGTCCATCCATATACATTTTCTAAGCCTACTGGATACATTGCCAAATTGTGGTGTGTAAAATCAAATGTAGAGTTTGAATCATCTCAGGTCACAGTTCCTCTTTAAGGTCATTCTCATGCACACAGCCTTACATGTTGGATATGAGAAAGACCTGGAGTACCCACAGAAAAACCATGTTGAGACAAACAGGTACAAACTGCATAGAGATGATGAGCAGACTTGGGTTCAAACCAGAGATCTGAGGTACAGTGGCATTACTATGCTGCCCCTTATTAAAAAGAATAATCAGTGGAGCTGCACCCCCAACATAGGTACTTTAGGCCAGTGCCTACCTGCAGTTAACATCACTGGATGAATAAAACACAGTCCTCTGTCTCATGCTGGGGGGCTGAAGGAGTGTTGAAAGATTCAGTGACAGAGACCGAATAGTTTAAAAATAGAATGGTAAGAGTGTGCAGGGTCAATCAGTGAGATTAAGACAAGAACGATTGCAGATACATTTGTGATTTTGGTGGCATTTACTGAAACTATTAAAATGAGGGAAGGAAGAAGTGTGACAGTAATACAGTACAACTAAATAAAAATGACATTTTCCTTACCTTTAAAATCCAGCATTTTGTGTCCTTTATGTTTGTGCTTGTCAGAGAATTACATAAATAAGAGCATTTTGTGCAAAAGTTGAACACAGCAGTAGTATTATTTACAGTAAGTTTTTATGTTTTTATATTCCTCTTGGAAGAAATTAATCAAACTTACATTTTAAAAAATGTAAAAAAAAAGGTGAATTTGTTGGTTGCTCAAACCCAACATCAGCCGCTAAGGATGCTAACCTTTTTAAGTGTGAAGAGCTTGTAGTTCTGGCTCATTTCCAGAGATTAATGTGCTACGTGCAGTAGTGCCAGTAGACTCTGCTGTGAGAAATGTGAAATGTCAGATAAAGTAGGATGATTAAAGAAACCAAGAAATGGTGTTTTCCTGGCAGCTCAGGTCAGTGATTGTGCCTTCTGGAAAATTTAATGCTAATAGTTGAATAAATCATCCTATTACAGTTACAGGCAGTCTTTCTCTTTCTTTAAATATTGCAAAGAAAATGTGTGCTCTGTTTTATTTTTAAATGCCAGGGTCTGAATTGTGAAACCCTTTTTAAACCAAATGCCTCTTGTTTACCTCATCTCCTGGCAATTTATGTCTTCTCTGCCTCATGGCATGTCCATGCCTTTAATTGTTTTCCTAATGGTACCTGCCCAGCTCTGAACTCTGCCCAGGCCCATCTGTACTGATTTTGTTGATTGTAGAGTTTCTGCCAACCTCTTAGTTACATTCTTATCTGAGAAACAGACCCAGCACTGATGAGGGACTTGATTATTAACATCACCTATTTCTGTAATGTTCCTTGCACAATAATTAATTGTTTCTGGTTTTACAGACCTTCGTCTTCACACTGGACCTTTAAATCCTACTTATTGTAGTTAACTCACTGGCCTCACATTGGGTATGTTTGTGAAAGTTATAATGAATGTTACTGTAAGAATGTTATGATTTGCTCACAAAAAATAAAAAAGACAAATCTGTACTTCTGCACAGATCTTATCACCCTGGGTAGATCCCCCACAGCACAAATCAGCCTGGCTGTAAGTTTGAGAAGCAGGCATCACAACTTACACTATCCAAAAATGAAAACAACTGAAAAAATGTCACAATGGAGGAAGAGAGATTCCATAAAACTGCTGGTTAAAAATATCAAAAGTAATGGCTCCTGATTATTTTAAAGATTGTATTAACAAAAATATTCAAAAAGCCAAACATGAATAGATCCATCTGTCCATTAATTTTCCAAACCCACTTTTTCCTGAGCAGGGTTGCAGGGAAGCTGGAGCCTATCCCAGCAAGCATAGGACGTAAGGCAGGAATACAAGGTGCCAATCCATGGCAGGATGTACAAACGCTCACACACACACACAACACACATACCCACTATGGTCAAGTAAATGACGCCAATCCACTTAACTTGCACGTCTTTGAACTGTGGGTTTTGGGTCCTCCTTGCGTGAAGTGCAAACTCTACACAAGAAGGACCGGAGATGTGAACCCTGCTCTCTTTACCCTGAGGCAGGCATAACACTAATATAGTATTTCATTAAGGTAAGTTTTAAGAGAAAAATGCAAGAAAAACCATAACAGTCCATAATCTAAAATTCAAATCCTTATACAGAGTAAAAGCCCCAAAAAACAGAACATTAAAATCTTGAATGTATGTATAGAATACACAAAATGAAACCAAATGAAAGTGGATCAAACATGAACAAGAATCAATATGTAGGTGGCCAGCCTATGGCCTGTTAATCCCTTAAATAGGGATAAATTCGTTCAGTAGCAACAGGCGGAGGCAGCCCCGATGTCTTGGGCAAAATGAACAAATATTTATCCTATAAACATAAGACAATAATATAACATTAATAACCAAAATATTCATTAACAGACAATAACTTTAACATTATATTAATTAAAAAATATGTTTAGAAAATAAACAAAAACATGATCAATAACAATATTTACAAAATATTAAAAAAAAAAATTTAATAGAAAGAAAACGAAAATCGGGGATGGATCCTTGTAACAATGTACCTCTATGATCAAATGCTTTTTTGTTTCCTCATGAAGTTCTAGAACAGATTGGCTTCTTATTGCCAAATTACATTCTGATTTTTGGGAGATATTAAATCACAAATTGCTTATTGAGGAAACAGAACTATTTGTGGAGATACTCTATTGGGGGATGCAAAGACATGGCAAATATTTGAAAGCTCAGCCTTAGGCATGTTGCAGAAGATTAAGTTAGACTGGTGAGAGAGAAAAAAAACAGAATAATCAGTATGGAGTAATTTTAGTTGTTAATTGATAGATTATGGTAAGTACACTATATACTCCAGGACCATAGAATATTGAAAGAGATGGATTTATACAGCTGAAACAAACTGGAAATAAAAGAAATAATTGTACATGCAATAACCACACAAACTTTGGGATTATGTGAGTCAGGATTCAACTTTCCTTCTACATCCTATTTGTTTGTAGCAACAAGAAGAGGCAAATATTAAATGGCGATATCGTAAAAAACCATTGAATCTAAGCCTAACAAGGAACACCTAATAAGAACCCATTGAGGTTGCCCTTTCAGCCATATGAAGCTGAAGCTGGTTCTAACCTTATGTTTCTCCAAAAAGAAGAAAAACTCAACATATCAACTTGGATGATAACATTCCATAAACTATGACTTTAAGACAGGATACAAGGAATGAGGAATGCACTTTGAAAACACTGGACAAGTCCAAACAATAGGTAACTGGACAAATAACATTTAATTGCAATAATTTTAGGGTTTGGACCACTTTACTTTTTATTTGTGTACATTTGGACATTTACTTTGACAGATTTTCTGTTGTTACTATTTTTACTATTATTTATTGTGTTCCTAAAAAATATTTATTAACACTTTAAAATCACTTCATTTTTTTTTCTGGAGCCTCCTGGCTCACTGGTTCAAGAATCCCCCCACAAATGATATACTATGTGATGCATTTTGATATCCAGTTATGCAAGATGTCAAGCTTTTTGTGATTTTTCTCCAACATTTGGCCCTCTAGACTTGAAAACCTCTTATTTCTAGGCTATTTATGCCCATATTTTGTGCAGGAAATTACACCCTTATGAAAACATTAAACCAATAGTTGTCTTTATCTGATCAGAATTTGATGTTGTGCATTCCATATCAACAGACCAATGGGGTTCACCCCTTAATCAGATAGGAGAAGAAGAAGACAGTGCATTTACAGTATATAGCCCTTTTCAGGACACTTAAATACTTTACATAGAGAGGGGGAGCCCTTTCAACCAACACCACTGTGTAACATCCACCTAGATAATGAGGCAACAGCCATTTGGTGCCAGTATACTCACCACACATTAGTTATTAGACGTTGAAGATGTGAGAGAGATAGTTGGCTAGTTAAAATGATTAGGAGGCCATACTGACCTGTGCATGAGGGGCAATTTAGCCAGGACATTGGGAAACACCCTACTCTTTAGGAAGGATGCCCATATGACCACAGATATTCACAATCTCAGTTTTACATCTCATCCAAAGGATAGTGTCATTTTTACAGCACAGTGTCCCTATCACTGCACTGGGGCATTTGGATCCACATACAAACCACAAGTAAAAGCCCCCTGCTGGCCTCATCAACATCTCTTCCAGCAGCAACCCAGGCTTTTCACAGATGGTTTCCATTCAAATATAAGCTGGGCCCAAATGGGCTTAGCTTCAGTTGGATTAACTGTTCTAACATGCATGTAGAGGGATCAAAGTTACTTCTTTCAACAAAACTTTAAACAATTGGAAGACAATAATATAGACAAGTGAAGTGTTGTTTTATACTGTTTCAAGGTTGTTGATCACTAATGTGACTCTTTACCTGTGGTCCTAGCTCTCTGAGAGCCACTTAGAAAATGTTAGAAATGACAACTTTTAAACATAAGCATGTAAGGTATAGTTTTAGACTATTTCAGGGTCAATTATTATGAATAAGATGTTCTTTACTAGTGATCCAAACCACAATGGAACTCTATCAGAAGGTGAAAAGTGACACAATTGAGACTATTTTGAATGGGCGGCACGGTGGCGCAGTGGTAGCGATGCTGCCTTGCAGTTAAGAGACCCAGGTTCGCTTCCCGGGTCCTAACTGCGTGGAGTTTGCATCTTCTCCCCGTGCCTGTGTTGGTTTCCTCTGCATGCTCTGGTTTTCTCCCACAAATTACAAAGGCTTGCAGGTTAGGTGCATTGGCAGTCCTAAATTGTGCTAGGTCTGTGTGTGAGTGTGTGCCCTGTGGTGGGCTGGCACCCTGCCCGGGGTTTGCTCCTGCTTTGCGCCCTGTGTTAGCTGGGATTCGCTCCAGCAGACCCCCGTGACCCTGCGTTAGGATATAGCAGGTTGGATAATGACTGACTGACTATTTAGACTTTAAACATTTAAAATGAAGTGCACATTTTATGCTAATTCAGATTTTTTGTTTATTTTTCTGTCACTATTTTTTTATTCACAGTCATTTTTTTTTCAGACTCAGGCCTCTTCTTCAGGCTACTGAATACCTAAATTACATCTTGCCTGAAGAAGGGGCCAGAGTTGTCTCGAAAGCTTGCATATTGTAATCTTTTTAGTTAGCCAATAAAAGATGTCATTATGCTCACTACATCTATAATGACTAACACAGCACAACTCCCTAGTACTACACCAGTTAGCTTGGAAGTCTGATGTGCATTAGGTTAAAAACTGTTTAAGACTTGAATTATCAATTCTGTCTGTGCATTGCAGTGGGGGTGGTAACAAGATAATACTTTAATTGAAATATAAAAAAAATAACAAAACTTTACCAAAGTGAGAAACTTAATTATTAAATCACATTCAGTTTTAGCTATAAAACTTATTTTGAATTTACACACATTCCACAGCATCAGAATCAATGAAAATCCCTACAGTGAATGACATATTCTGTAAGGAGGCAAGGAAAAATTTGTGTAGGGTGGTAACACTAAAAACCCAGTGGCAGCAGGTCAGAGGGATCCAGTTCTTATAGCATGATTATGCCATATAGCAGTAGTTCACTACTGCATGTCTTTGCGAACTGTAGTTGCCGCGAAACATCGGCCAATCATCATGATGTGCATCTTTCTTGGAAAATCACCAATGACCGTCATCTGGAGTGACCGGAAGTTCACCCTCAGAGGGTTGCCACTGAATGCTATCTGGGGGATAGGTCCCCCTTAAAGATTTACTGATGAATGCAGTCTGGAAGGTTTGTTTCAGGTATGCAAGTGAAGACCCATCGCAAGTCTTTCCACAAACCATTGGAGATCCTTTCTCATTCAATTCAGTTGTAATTCATGACTTAGCGTGCCCCTATTGAAGATGTCCAGTGACAGACCCATGGATTTAAGAAACAGTGCTCTAGAGTTACTCCTGATCAAACCTGATAGTCGTGCAATTTGTCAGTATAAGGGTTTTACATCTGATGTGGGGTGTGACTGGTATCTACTGCAGGGAGATCAAGGTGGTGGTGTAATTTTTTAATATACTTTGGAAACCAAGTTTGCTATGACAGTAATTAGTGACTTGCAGTTGGACTAGAAGCTGCATTAATAGTCCTATTAAACATTTATAAATACTGCCAGAAGATGTAGAAATGAAACCTGCAGGATCAAATCACTCAGGTGGTGCTGTGAATAAAGACTGTTTTCTGGACAATGCCTAAAATCTCAGATGTCTTAAAGCTCTTCACCATAGCTTATGAATGGCAGTAGAGTTTTTTGTTAGAATAAAGATCAGTTCTGCCTCCAGGAAACTAAACTAATAGTTTTATATCCATTAAGCTGACTGAGGTACAAGAAGATATTCTTGTATCGGGGGTGGAAAAATACTCTGTTTTTTGCTTTTCTGCCCTAACCAATGATAGGTGGTATATAACAATAAAAATACAGCACTTTGAAAAACCAATCCGGGTAATGCGCTTATACACTCACCTAAAGGATTATTAGGAACACCTGTTCAATTTCTCATTAATGCAATTATCTAATCAACCAATCACATGGCAGTTGCTTCAATGCATTTAGGGGTGTGGTCCTGGTCAAGACAATCTCCTGAACTCCAAACTGCATGTCAAAATGGGAAAGAAAGGTGATTTAAGCAATTTTGAGCGTGGCATGGTTGTTGGTGCCAGACGGGCTGGTCTGAGTATTTCACAATCTGCTCAGTTACTGGGATTTTCACGCACAACCATTTCTAGGGTTTACAAAGGTGTGAAAAGGGAAAAACATCCAGTATGCGGCAGTCCTGTGGGCGAAAATGCCTTGTTGATGCTAGAGGTCAGAGGAGAATGGGCCGACTGATTCAAGCTGATAGAAGAGCAACTTTGACTGAAATAACCACTCGTTACAACCGAGGTATGCAGCAAAGCATTTGTGAAGCCACAACACGCACAACCTTGAGGCAGATGGGCTACAACAGCAGAAGACCCCACCGGGTACCACTCATCTCCACTACAAATAGGAAAAAGAGGCTACAATTTGCACAAGCTCACCAAAATTGGACAGTTGAAGACTGGAAAAATGTTGCCTGGTCTGATGAGTCTTAATTTCTGTTGAGACATTCAAATGGTAGAGTCAGAATTTGGCGTAAACAGAATGAGAACATGGATCCATCATGCCTTGTTACCACTGTGCAGGCTGGTGGTGGTGATGTAAAGGTGTGGGGGATGTTTTCTTGGCACTCTTTAGGCCCCTTAGTGCCAATTGGGCATCGTTTAAATGCCACGGGCTACCTAAGCATTGTTTCTGACCATGTCCATCCCTTCATGACCACCATGTACCCATCCTCTGATGGCTACTTCCAACAGGATAATGCACCATGTCACAAAGCTCGAATCATTTCAAATTGGTTTCTTGAACATGACAATGAGTTCACTGTACTAAAATGGCCCCCACAGTCACCAGATCTCAACCCAATAGAGCATCTTTGGGATGTGGTGGAACGGGAGCTTCGTGCCCTGGATGTGCATCCCGCAAATCTCCATCAACTGCAAGATGCTATCCTATCAATATGGGTCAACATTTCTAAAGAATGTTTCAGCACCTTGTTGAATCAATGCCACGTAGAATTAAGGCAGTTCTGAAGGCGAAAGGGGGTCAAACACCATATTAGTATGGTGCTCCTAATAATCTTTTAGGTGAGTGTAAACAACATTTGGTAAGAACTGCCAAAGAATCAGAATCAGGTCAAGGAAAGTTAATCGATGCCAAGTTTTCCCAGGTTATTCAGATTGTTCTTTGCATAAAGACTGAGAATGATGAGAATGGATAATAAGAAAGTATTTCTGCTTACTGAATCCCTAAATTTACAGACAAAAGAGCAGCTAAATATAATAGAAACATAATTCTCTACTTACGCAACATTATATGTTAATATTGTATCCAGTACATTCCCAAGCCTATTGGCATAACTTGCTATGTACTTTGTGACTGTGACTGTGTCCTTTTACAATGTAATTAATATAATTATGTGTAAAGTAAAGGGCAAGTCGCCACCAGCCCTTGAGGAAGCCTTTCACAATATATAAAACAAACAGATCAATTAAAATGCAACCTGTTTTCTATTCAGCCATGTGCAGTTTCTCCAAGCTGTCTCATTCCAGCTTTTCTTGACATGCCCTGAACTTTTATGTTGCTGTCATCTTTGCAGAGTGAGACAACACTAATTAATATTTTAAATAATACTAACATACCACAGAATGCTTGCATATGTTAAAATACAGTTATGCAACAAATAGTTTTGGGAGTTTTCAATCATTAACTTAAGCAAATTATTAAAAACTACCAGTGTTCCCTAACCTGAATGCTAATAATTCTTTAAACCCCAGCCAAGGATGAGTGCGATTCATGAGCCAAGGTGCTGGATGAACAGGATCATCTACATTATCCTGGATCTTCAATGAATTCTAATTCTTAACATTAAATTCTTAAACCCCCTTTATCTAATTTATGGTTGTGGGATGCTGGAGCCCATCTTGACAGCATTGCTATACACAATACAATAGTTCATACCAGGCCCCACTCAAGTCCACACTCTCACAAAGGGTCAATTTAGGATCACCTAAAAACTCATCATGCATCTCATCCAATGGAAAGCCCATATAGACACAGCAATCAGAATATGAATTTATAATCAAGCAAAAAACAATCCTTTGTCAAAATAAGTGGGACTGGAAAATGAATAAATTAATAAATAATGTCTGTATCAGTGCCAAAAGAGAATAATTTGGAAGCAGTATCTTTAGATTGTAAAATCTGGTAGTTTGTACCACATTTGTACTGTTTAAATTCTTTTCTAATTTTAGTCAATATGCTACTGCACAGAAATACTGCTCTTTGTGGTGTTGATGTGGGGGTGTTTTGCATTTGTATGTAACCCGTAATGTATTTTCGTCCAGCTAATAATGCAACAGATGGAAAAGTTTCACCTTTTCAGAAATAACATTTGAAATCTGTTCTTACTAAATACAAACACTACTTATAGTGACAAAATACAAACATGAAATAAGATGAATGCTAAGCAGCATATGTTCCTAGAAGAATCAGTATGAATATCTAAACTGTTCACTTTTTAATTAATGTAATCTAAATAAATTGATTTAATATTATTTAAAGTAGTAATTATTATAATCTTTAGTAGATAGATTTATTAATGTAATTTAATTGAATTTTTAAACTTTAGCAAATTCATTTGAATCATGATTGGCTGATAGCACTTGAACCCAGGTATATTAGCTTATGTATCATTTCTAATTCAGTTCAAAGCACTGCATTAGTCCACTTACTTACAGACAATGAACTTGTTTCAATGAACTTCACCAGTTTGAAACTTTTTGAAGGTGCAAGTCAATTTTATATCTGTTCATTTTCTAATAGTGAAGCCATTCCTCATCTCTGTTAATTTCCGCTTTTTGTTAGTGACTCAAAACGTATTTGAAGGCTATTGGCACAAAGGCTAAAACTGTTATTGTACAGCTCCAGAGACTGGAGCTCTAATCCTGGCCTGTGTGTTATGTTATTATGTGTTTTCGCTGGTCTTTTCATAATTTCAAACATATGCTGATCAAGATTGGCAACTCAGAACTGGCACTGTATTTCCTGCCTTAAGCTTGATTGTGCTAGAATAAGCTCCATCCCCCTGGTAATGGAATAAGCAGTTGCATAAAATGGATGGTTGGATTAAGCATTCAATTCACGTCATTCATATTTTTATATTTCCTTCCATTTAAGATAAATTAAAACCCAATTAACAAGAAACGTTCTGTTTTTCTGTAATGTGTAGCTGAATTTTGGGTTTCCCTGGATAACAAATATTAATTAGGCTGCTGCCATAATGGTGCAGTGATTTGCACTATTGTGTCAAAGCAGTAGGAGCTTAGATTAAACTTCTGGCTCAGCTATATTCTGCGTAGAGTTTTCAAGTTCTCCCTGTGTGTGTTTTATATCCATTTTTAGACTACAAGGTTGCCACCATGGTAGCACTACTGTGTTGCAATAAAGAGACCAGGGTTTGCGGCCCTGGTGTTCCCTTTGTGGTGTTTGCATGTTCTGCCCGTGTTCACATGGGTTTCCTCAGGTTTTTCTCTCACAGTCCAAAGACATGCAGCTCTATGCAGGCTAGGCTGATTGGCATTGCTAAATTTACTCTTGTGTTGTGTGTGTGTGTGTGTGTGTGTGTGTGTCTTCACTCTTCAATGGACTGTCACCCTGTCCAGGTGGTGTTCCTTGCTAGAATCCAGTGATTACTGGTGTAGGCTCCAGCTACCCTGCAACCTTGTCCTGGATAAGCAGGCAAGGAAAATGGGTGGATGAAAGGATGACTAATAAAAGTTGGCTCACAAACATTAGATTGGATGGCTAATGATATTTTATGGTGTGTTCTTTCCAGGTTGTATACGATACATCTAGATGTGTAAAATGAATGAGGCAAACTGACTTCAATTCTAATGTTTCTCTTTTTCCAATTTCCTGAACTCTCAAATGAGACCATACCCTTAGCACCGTTTTTATTCATGACTGATATTTTGTATTGCACATTCATTTACTTTCTTTGTTTAAAGTTATATTGCATTACCTTTGTACTCAAGTGCCTTTTAACTCTTTCACTATGACAGGAAGTGCGTCAATACAAAGGTAATTTCAGGTCAGTTTATTTTTATAGCATCCGCTTTCCATTTGGTGGTTGGTGCTACTGCCTCACAGCTGCGGACTCTTGAGGTCATATTGCAGCTCGGGCATTATGCATGTTGCCCATGTCTCCATGGGTTTTCCTACTTTTTTTTTCTCTCACTTCCCAAACACATGCTTTCCTTATGAAAACTTGACTCCCAATTTGATGCTGTTTGAGAGTGCAGATGTGTGCCTGAGTGTGTGTGCTGTGAAAATGGACTGGTGGCTTATCTAGGACTGATTTGCTTTCTTGCCTATGGTTGCTGGGATAGACTACAATGCCATGGCACTAAAATAAGTTAGTCCAGTTTCATAATTGTTACATCATTGGTGTATCCCACATATTAATTGTTAAATTGAGAAAGAAAAATACAGAATAACATTGGAATCAAAACATCATGCAATAAAAAACAACACTATCATGCAATAATACTCTAATAGCAAATACAAAATGTATCACAGAAGACTTTCTAGCCTTTGAAGAGCAAAAGTGGTGTCTGGATTTCCAGCCATTCGTTATTAGCTACAACAGCAGAACCAATATTAATTTGCATTAACAGTGGGTGCCCACTTCTTTACTGGCTGCTCTTAGTTTGGTGAGTCTTCAGATATTTTCAGCACGCCGGTTAATTACTAATACAGAGTAACATCTGGGTTGTTCTTGATCTTCAACTCACTGTCAACATCACCATGGATCTCTCGTGGACCCTTCACATAGACACTGTGGTCATAAAAGCTCACCAGCAGCTGTACTTCCTGAGGAGGCTGAGGAAGTTTGGCATGAATGCCAACATCACCTCAAACTTTTACAGGAGTGTGGTGGAGAGTCTGCTGACAAGCTGCATTACCGTCTGGCAGCAGAGTATATCACGGGCAAGAGTCTCCCTGCCATTGAAGACATTTACCTCCATCAGTGCTTGTGTAAGACAAGCAGCATCATAAAGGACCACAGTCATCCAGCATGCCATCTGTTCTCCTTGTTACCGTCTGGCAGATGATACAGGAGTCTGGCTGCTCGGACTACAAGACTTAAGAACAGTTTTTACCATCAGGCCATTCGACTCCTCAACAGCAACACCTGAACACCCACATACACTTACATCACACCTACATTGCACTATAGCTGCATTGCACTACTCACACACACACTGCACCTGCACACACTCGGAATACTGACTGGAACATGCATCTGCACTTTATGGAATATGTATTTGTACTCTATAAAACATTATCTGTGCAATAACTGTCATTTGTACTTGCTGCTCATTCAACTGATATTGCTTTTGAATATTTTTTTTAAATTAGGCTGAGTGACTGTTGACCCTGTGTTAACCTATATATCACAAATAAAATAAAACTGAAACTGAACTGAAATATTCTGGAACATATTTGCAGCAAAACGCTGTTGCCCTACAATACTGAAATTTTTATATTAAAGTATATACAGCCTTTCTTCTTTGCTGTATATGGTAAGTAAATTGGCCTGAAGACATTTAATTGGACACAATCAAATATTTCAATATACTTACATATACATGGCAAATCATCTCTTGGGCCAGATGTAAAAAATAAGCATTGAATCTGATATGGTTGACATTATACTGTTCAGTCAGTAAGTCATTTTCCAACCCACTTTAGCCTAACACAGGGGTCTGCTGGAGCCAATCCCAGCCAACACAGGGCGCAAGGCAGGCAAATCCCAGGCAGGGCGCCAACCCACCGCAGGGCACACACACACCCTAGGATCGGCAATGCACCTAACCTGCATGTCTTTGGAAATCGGAGCACCTGGAGGAAACCCACGCAGACACGGGGAGAACATGCAAACTCCATACAGGGAGGACCTGGGAAGCAAACTCAGGTCTCCTTACTGCTAGGCAGCAGCACTATCACTGCACCACCGTGCCGCCCTTATGCTGTTCAATAAAGCCATTATGCAGAGTGATTTCTCTTCTGTTTTATTTAATAAAATGATGCATGGCCCAAAATTAGAATATGACTTTATGCTTGGCATTTAACATGTTTAAGGCCCTGCTCTGATAATTCTAGAACTACACAATATTATGTTTTACAAGTTCACTGCTTTTAAACATTGTGTCTTACTGAGTCATTCTCTCCTGGTTCCTTTAACATGTGTTTGCCAAGTTAAGAACCTGCTGTGTTTGGAACTTGTCCTAAACCACAGAGTGAAACTTGCTTACACTTGTGGAAAAACAGGGGATATAAGTAGGAACTGACATTCAGTTGCTGAACCGGCCAGAGACATCATGGCCTCATTCCAGGTTTAATTTTCCAGTTTCCTTATTCCATTCCAGAGTTAACCGTTCTGTTTTGTTCTGCTGTTGGTTTACTTTTATGTCTATACAGTGCCTTAAAAAGTATTCAGCCCTGCAATGTTTTCACATTTTACTGTTATACAACATTGCATCACTGTGTATTTAATTTGGTTTTTTAACATTTACCAACATAAAAAGACTCTTTAATGTCAAAGTAAAAACAAATTTCTGCATAGGATCCAAATTAACTGCAGATATAAAATAAAAGATGGTTATTTGCATAAGTATTCATACAGTAAGTACTACCTCTGACTGGAATTCTGTGAAGTGGGTCAAAACATTTTTCAGGGCCCCTTTTCTGCTCCATTATCCTCTATAAATTTAAGCATAAAGTTAAAAATAGCATTGAAGGCAAAAGAAGGATGGAATGGGGCACTTTATTGATTTTCTGTTTTTCGGGCCATATGCCTCTATACTCTGTCCTAAATGATAAAGAATGAAAAAGGGGTCAGAGGAAAGAATGCACATTTGAACATCCTTTTATTAATCTTATAAATTCTACTGTAAGATGAAATGTTTATAAATCAAAAGTAAAGCAATAGGCTAAGGGTGTATGGCACATTTGTTTCACTCACACTATGCTTAACGCTCTTGGCCAAGCATGGTTTTGTCATGACTGTGCAGCTTTGTGTAGAGCCAAAATAAGATCCGAATGATTTTAAAGTGTTTTTTTTTTTTTTTGGAGTTGTATAGGACAGGATAACACTGTACCATCTTACAGATTTATTGAGTGTGTAACCCAGCATTTTGCTGTTACTCGTACTACACATACGGGTGGCGCAGTGGTAGTGCTGCTGCTTTGCAGTAAGGAGATTGTGGGTTTGCTTCCTGGGTCCTTCTCTGTGTGGAGAGCACTTTGAGTAGTGAGAAAAGTGCTATATAAATGTAAAGAAGTATTAATTATTATTATTATATGATGTTAAGGGAGGCCAACTACAATTCACGTTCATGTGTAGGCTGAGAATAAAAACCTGTTTTTAACTCAAAAGATATTTTATGAAATGAGAATTGCACCATCTGACTTGTCGCATTATTGACATCATATCTGTTTTCCATGCTTGAGCACCTTTAGCGATCACACTGTTCCCAAATGCTACTGAACCATGCTCAGGCTCACCTCTTCCAAGCAGACCAGGGCACGGTACGGTTGGCGCAGCATGGAGCAATCACACTAGTCAAATGAACTAGACTTTGTGGGGTTACATGCGGACCAATGTGCTCGGGCATAGAATGAATTGTCAGTGTGAGTACACCCTTAGTATTTGCTGTACATAAAAATGAGCTTCCTTGGCCTTTTTTGCGAAAGATTTCTAATGACAGCATCAAAGTGTTCTGGCAATATTTGATTCAATACTTTGCCTGTTGAAATTCTTAATCAGCTTGAGTTTGCTAAATGATCTCTCTGCAGAAGTTAATTTTGCTGGAATTGTTAAAAGTAATCATAAACTGACAGAAGCATTTGGAAACAGGTCACCAAGTCTGTATTCTGCTAATATATTCAACACAACCAATGCATTTTACAAAATTTGCCTTATGTACTGAGTGAAAATGTTGCATTTCTGTCACAAAATCCTCATTATTAAGGTCAACAGGATATTTTGTTGGTAAAGATAAAGCTTTTCTTTTCAAATCACTTTCATACATGAAGAGATATTTCTACAAGAAATCAAACTTTTCAGCCAGCTGCTTGACAGCATTGAATTTTACAATTACTCCTGCTATTTTCAGTGTGTCACATCTGGTTAGCTTCTTTATAGCAGATTTTATGTAAGAATCATCATATTTCTGGTTAAACAGTTTTATTTTTCTGTATATTTTTATTGTCATCCTTTTTGATGGATCATTTAGTTGACATTGACGTCCAAAAACATTTTTTTAAGTTTGCCTTTCTTGGTTGTTTTAAGAGAACTGTCTGGTGTGCATAACAAACAACAACCAATACTGAACTGAAAACTAGTGGTGACCATTGAGCCCTGTGATTGGCTGTCATTACACTGTACAAAATAGTATCACGGCGCTGATCCATTATATCATCCTGAGGATAAAGTCCCCGACAGAAGGAGCTAACATTCCCTCAGGCCAATGATCAGCTTCAAAAGAAGAAGAAGGCGCAAAAGAATTCTAGCAACTGCGGCAACAGCAAGCGGTCCTTCTAAGGACAGCAAGCTACCTAAAAGAGCAATGGAAAGAGTGTGAATCAGTTGATGTCGACGAGCACTGCAATGGCATGGTGCTACAAGATGAGATAAGCCAATTGTAATGATTGTGCCTGTTGGTCATGCTTTAATCAGTACAATGTGTTATGATTTGTGAACAATTTAACATTTAAGTGAGGTGCATAGAATTTGACAACATAATATTAAACCCTTTAACTTTTTGCAGATTGGTAGAAGACCACTATAAGCAAATGAAAGTCTTTTTGCACCACAAACAATATTCATTTTCTTTATCTGTATTTATCCATTGCATAAACCCTTTAGTCCAAGCTGTTTGGAAAGATAAATTCATGTCCTTATTTGATTGATCGTCTTCACCTTTGTTCACTGAGTGGTTTGTTATAATGCAAGCACATACACTTATTCCTTGGCCATGTGTAGGTCTTACTGATATTTGATTGACAGGTACATACTCAAGGGAACTGTGGGCATGCATTACGTGGAGAGAAAAATAGAGTTTACACAGCCAGTTTTTGCAATAAATATTGATTTCTAATTTTGCTGTCTTTAACACAAAATTATAAATAGGCTTCAATAAATAGGACCCAATGCCAAGTTCCCAGTGCGATGCATTGGCTAATCACTGATGCAGCCAATTGGTTTTAGAGGTCCCATAATTAGTTTAATGGAGATCACCAGTCTGAGGTTCGAATTGATTACAGCATAAACGCAACCTATCTGAAAGGTCCACTTTGGGGTGAATCAGCCTCATGGTCTAACCTACACAATGAAGACAAAAGAACACTCCAAGCAACTATGTATAAAGGTGATTGAAAAGTCAGGGGATAAAGACAAGAAAATAACCAAGTCACTGAATATCCCTTAGATTCTATTTAAATCGATCACCATGTTACAACATGACTGGTGGAAGCCAGAAACTGCAATTTATCAAAAATGCACCATCCCCAATGTGAAACATGTTACTGGCAGCATCACGCTGTGGGATTGTTTCTCTGCGGCAGGCCGTGGAAGGCTTTGAAGAACTGAACGTAAAATAAATGCAGCAACATACATGGAAATCCTGGAGGAAAAGCAGATATAGTCTATGAGAAACCTGCACCTTGGAAGTTGATTTGTTTTCAAGCAAGATAAGGACCTCAAGCGTGAAGCCAAAGTTACACAGGAATGTCTTAAAAACAACAGTGTTAAAATACTGGAGTCAGAGTCCAGATCTCAGTGTAACTGAGAAATTGTGGCTGGACTTGAAAATCATGTTCAATTACTTTGTATTTTATACCATTTGGCAGAGATCTGTTTTCACTTTGACATTAGAGTCTTTTTTTGTTCATCAGTGTCAAAAAGCCAAATTAAATCCATTGCATTTTATCCATCCATTTTCAGTACCTGCTTAGTGTAATTCGCTGGAGCATTTCAGAAATATCTATCAACCTGACCTACCTGTCTTGTGTTGCGATTGGAAAAACCCTCACATTCACCATGCTGGTTTGAACTCGGGTCTCTTGGCTATGAGAACTAGCCACTGCATTAGCAGACCATTCCTATATACAATATATCTATATGCTTTGGATTTTGTGCAGTAACTCTCACACTGACGCATATTTACTCTGTTCTCAAACCAACTTAATCCACTTTTCAGGTTTACAGGGAGCTGGAATCTATCTTGGACAAAGTAGGAAAGAACCTGGTCTGCCACAGGGCACATTTATACTGTATATACATGGCCATTTTGTAGTAACCAATCAACCTAGCCTCCCTTTTGCTGTGGTGTGCGAGAAAACCTAGATGGCCATGGGGAGAACATCACACCTCAGGCAATCACAATTGGGCCAGCTATTGTAACTCACTTATATATTGCAATCACTTATATTGTGAGCAAAAAGGGGAGTCCCAGACACCAAATGCACCCACACAGTCAAGAATTCAAATCAAGTGACTTTTATTATATACCAGTACCTTTCACAGGTTCTTTCTTCAAAGAAGAAAATGATCTCAGCACAAATTCTATAATATCCCTATGCACTCATCCAGGAAAGTGTTTTCCTATTCTTCCTGGCTCCAGCTCACCTTGAGGAGGACAAATAGATTCTTTTATGTTGGACACGGGAATACTACTGTTGATATAACACTGAATGGAGGAAGCACTTCCAGGTCATGTGGAAGCCCCACAAAGCACAGAGCTCTTCTCCTAGCAGCATGCTCTGGCAACACCCAAGGACCACAACAGGGTTGTCCTTCAGGACTATGAATCCCATAGATCCCTGTGGATGTCCTTACTGCGACCATTCCAGAGGGCTTCTGCTATCTATTGTACTAGGAAAGGAACTGCTCTTGACAGAGAGTCTCACCCATTACATCCATTAATCTTCCACCCATGCTGAAATAATACTTGAGAACCAACTCTTACGGGTTACACCTCCATGTATAGTGTACATCGAGTATGGCCTCCCAACTGGGCCAGGAATCGCCCCTCATCACAGTCAGGGTGCCAGTCCATTCCTTGTGGAACTTACATTATATTTAATGTATAATATTCTCCAACCCACTTAATCAAATTCATGGTGCACTTGAGTTCATCCCATAGCATTGAGTTCAAAGCAAGGACAGGCCCCATTCATGTACACACTCACACCAAAACTTTCAGTGAGTCAATCTAAAATCACCAATTAGCCTAACAAGTGTGTCTTGGGGATATGAGTGAAAAATTGGGGTACTCACTTGAAAAGACGACAGCAATGTGAAAACTTCACTCAGACAGAGACCTGGTATGATGTAGCAGTGTTAATCATAGTGCCATCTTACTGCCCATACAAATGACAAAATTGATTAGCTCCTCTGGCTTAAAACTCCATAGTTATAGTTGTATTGGTAATTGTTTGTACACTGTCCCCTTTCTGTGAGAGTTTGCTCTGGGTTCTGTGGTTACAGGCCTAATATGCAGGGTATCTTGATTATTCCAATGTGAGCTGGCTCAGTAATAGACTGGCACCAGATGCTGTTGTAACTTTGTGAGTTTGGAAGAATAATAAATGATTTTGATTTGTCTAAGTAGTAACATTGATTGCATCAAAGCACGCTAATCTTAAAAGAGAAATGCTGAATGTTTTGCCCTCCTGTGATATAACATTCTTTACACTTTGAGCTTTTGTGCTGTTTATGACAGCGATAACATTTTAACTCCAGGTGAACTTGGCTATAAATGTTTTCTTTTAGTAAACCCCACCTGAGTACAGGCCTGGGCCCTGACTTTATTAGCATACTGGATGGAGTGAAATGGAGGAATGGTTTATCTGTTTCAGTCAAATAATAAAGGTTTGACATGAGCAATTTTTTATATAGTTTTTCATTTTTATTCTGCATATTTTGACTGCTTTAAAGAGGTAAAGGTACTCTATCAGAAATTAAATATTGATTTTCAAATGTAAATTTTTTATGCTGTACTATCATTATTTTGTATTCCATAATGCCTCTGTATCACAGTCTGGGCAAATCTATAAATAAATACAATACACCGAGTTGTTTGTCTGTACGTTACTTTTATATAAATATGGGCAACTCTGAACTGCATTAAGCAGGCGCAGAACATAACTATGTAGGGATGTACTCATCACATCCTACAGAAAGCATAAAAATACAAGATATGAATTAGCATTCCATCCAGGACTGCTTCCTGCCTTGTGCTTATGAATGTTAGGCTAACTGCTGACAGCACACTGTCTCGGGGTGGGTGAATGAGAAAGTGTGATGGACTGGAGCACGTCTAGCACTGGAGGATATGCCATGCTCCCTACAAATAGAGTAAAACATGCAAAATTTTTATTGGTTCCTCATGAAGATATCATTTTATTGTTTCACGAGAATATCATTTTAGCATTTATTGGTTCTTCACAAGGATAATGTGTGGTTCCCCACAATTAGAATAAATGGTACAGAATTAACTGTTTATTTTATGTTGTTTTATCATTAGTTTTTAAAATGAAAATGTTGAGCAGATATTTGAGAAATAAACTGTACAACATAAGACAAGTATTGAGACAGCAACAAGTATAGCAATGCAGGAGATTATTTTTATTACAATAATCATCTTTTAGGCTTTCAGCTATAATGCCATTAAATTAACAATAACTAGTAAACTTGCCATTAATTAGTTTATGGAATAAAATACTGAAACCTAAAAAATAAAACTTGCTAATTATTAAATTTAATTGTTACACTTGTCTCTTTGATGGCTAACAGAATGCTGGCCATTTGAATGTCTGAA
Source organism: Polypterus senegalus (assembly GCF_016835505.1). NCBI lineage: Eukaryota > Metazoa > Chordata > Cladistia > Polypteriformes > Polypteridae > Polypterus > Polypterus senegalus. Next base: position 139,187,562 of record NC_053160.1, read on the forward strand.
AATAGCTGTTAATGATAGAAATAATCAGTTTCCATTATCACTATATTTCATTACTTCTCCACATGCATTTCACACTTGCACTTCCTCTTTCATTGTGCTACAAAAGCCAAACTGACCAATCGGACATGCAGACGTTAGCGTTTTAGAATAGTGCAGCACAGAACGTGTTATTTGTCTCATGAACGCTTACCTTTTTTTAATGTGATTATTTTATTTTTCTATAGTTTATTGTAGCATATGTAATTTTGTGTGATATATTAATGAATTGGGAGAATATTTATTGTAATACTAGCTACAGTACCTGTCGCAAACAAATAATAGAATAATTCAAAAATATTTGGTATCCTTTGCCCAACACCTTTTCATCGGTGGTTCTTCTCTTGACTGTATTCCTGTACAGCCTGCGTCTCAAACTCTTTCATTATTTCTGAGGCTCTTTTCTCGCCTCCTTGTTTTATATTTACCGTCTTTGGAGGTGACTGTCTTAGTGTGGCTCACATATCTTTACTCCTCTATATGTGTCTCAGACTCACAGCCACTTTCATTGCATCACCAAAGCCAAACTGGTCAGTCAGATTGCTCTCTGGGAAAAGACACACAGACATTACTGCTTTATTATATTGTAATATATTTATCTAAAGTTCCAGGCTGAAAAAAAAAACTTAAGTTTAGTGAAATGTACAAACTATATGTTTTTAATGCCTATTTTAATACAGAGGTACAGCCATTTCTGGCAGTAATGGTTTCAAAAAAGAAACACACATGTCAAGTAAGGTTTTGACACTATTCTAAGACTGTAAAAGAAAGAATGCAAAATGGGAGGGATTTTTGTTCTGACCTACCTTACGTACTACAAATTGTAAAACGGTGCACAAATATACAAAACATATTATAAACCAAATAGACCAAATCTCAATATATAAAGTATACATGTTCTTGGTGCCCCTAAAACTGATAATTAAAGAGTTAAGTGGGTTTAACTTACAACACTACTACAACCAGTTGAATTATTTTGCTTTTAAATATACTAGTATCATATTTAAACAGTTCAATTACGAGAAAATAGCCATTGTCCTGAAACAAAGAGCCATTTTCTCATGCTTCTTGTTTTAATATACTGTATATTGAGTGGTTTTCTTTTTGGGAGGCACAATAACACATTTGTTAGCCCTACTTTCTCACCATGTCAAGGCCTGGTGTTCTCTGTCCAGAATGAACACAATCTCCTTCTGTTCCATGTGGATGTTCTCTGGACACCTGGGTTTCTTTGGTTTAAAGATGAGTTACAGAGAGCATGTGCATAGTTGTGCCCTGCAATCTACCTGCTTTCAGACCTGGTCCTGCCTTGTGTCTGATGTTGCTGAATTAGGGTGTGTACTCCCGTCATTTTTTAATCTAGTCCTCTAAAAAATACTGCTCAATATTTCATATAATGCAAAATTGGCTGCAGATAAAAAATTAATAATGGCAAGATTTACTTTACTAATTTACTTTCATAGTCTTCTGTAGGACTCTGTCAAGGTCTCCGATAACTTACATGCTGTAGAAAATACTTGAGAGAAAGTGTGAATGAATGTTTTTTATAGAATTAGGCAGTAAAATGTTATTTCATAAATGGTTTCAATAGATCTACCATTACAAAGCTGTAAAATAGCCATGTGTGTAAGTAATCTGGCTGTGTTTTTCCCTTCTCCGTTTCTTGAATTTATGTCTCCACCTCCTGAGCCATGGTTACCTTTGCCTTCATGTTCTTCATAATTAACATCTTGCTTTCCCTTAATCCAGCACACTCAGGAGTTCAGCTGCAAATGCACGAGTCAGGCATTCTCATTTATATCACTTCGGTGTATCTCAACACACTATGTATACCATGTGAAACTGCTGTGGTACTCACCACTACCAAGTGCCATTGGATTTTTAATTATTATGTCACTCTTTTAGGTAGCCTTATAAAAATTGCACATTGTTGCTGCACTTACTTGAAATTCATATGTTGCTTTTACTTGAAATTCATATGTTGCTTTCACAGTTTGCCATTTTTATAGGCTCCCCTGCAACTAGCGCTGAACCTGCTTATTTGCATGATAGAATACTAGCTCATACTGTTGGTGACTTGTTCCCAGAGTGATGTAACTTTTTCAGAGCCATTACATAGCCCTCCCTTCAAAGTCACAGTTCCTACTGATCACTTCCAACTCCTTGCAACGGTACACAAACTCTTCAAAACAACAGGGTGCTGTTTGTTTAACAAGTAATCATTAGGCTGGTGACAGAGATACATTAGCACAGGGTTTGAGGACTTTGTTGTCGGGTAGTGAAGTGGGGATGTTGAGTGCTATGCTACCTAACATAAGAAGCAGCACTGATGCTGAGTTCTTCTCTGGCATGTTCTGCAGCAGGGGTGTTTAACACTGCACTTCGCTGTGGTGTTCTGTCTGTCATATGTGGGTAGGTGAAACTCTTTGTGTGGAGCTGCAGATGTACCAATCTTTAGTAAACAACATTTCAGGACCGGATCATAGTGCTTAGTCTCTCCAACAACTCCTGAGAAAAAAATCAGCAATTCCATTTTGGGTCTCTGCTTACTTGGTGCTTTGCTAAGTCAGACTGTAGGTCTTCTCCTGATCCCACTCCTGACACTAATTGTAGTTGTGTGTTACTGCTGTGCTTGCTGGTGCAGAGTGCCAAGGGGTTCTTGCGCTTTTCAATGCTCTTAAAGGTGGCACACTGTCCTTAGAAGGAACAATCATCATTGCCACACTAGTTGGAATTCATCTGCAGTTATGGCAGGCTTGCTGTTTTCATTGGCTTCTCTGCCCCTGGTGCTGAAGCTGCTCATTTGCATGCTGGAATGTCAGCTCATGCTGCTGGTAACTCACCCAAAGTTTGATGCAACTTGTCAATGCCAGTTCAGTACTAATACAATACATTTATTGTAACCTCTTGCAGATTTTTTTTTCTGTTGTTTCTTTCTAAGCTGACCAGTTACATTTTAGAGTTACATCCTAATTTTGGGTAATACTTTTGCACAGTAGTTAGCACTGCTAACATACAGATCCAATGTGCTGAGTTCTCCTTCTGTAACTACTGCTGTCTGTGTAGAGTGTGTTTGTTTTCAGTGATTGTGTGTGTTTTCCTTTCTCATCCACAAAAACATGCATCTTTAATGAGTCATTTAAATTATATCTGTTAAGTCTTTGTGCTTGAGTGGGCCCTGAAAATGGACTGGTATCCTGTCAACAGTTGCTTCCTGCCTTGTACCCAATACAGCTGACATAGGCTGTTCCCATCAGAAACCTAAATTTAAATTAACAGAGTGTGAAAACATTAGGGTTAGTTTAGGTTAGGTTACATATTAATTAGAACATACATCTAATCAGTCCACATTTCTACAATAAAAATACAGAATTATTTACAAATTTAAAATAAGATTTAAGGTTCTTTTAATCAGGAATTACATTATCTGGCTACAGATCTCTAATCATTTTCTGTTTTATGTGCAGTGGCCACAGTGATCCCCAACACTGAAAGGTATTACTTAAAATAGACTTTTCATGTCATCATTTAATAAAAGATGCATTCACCTGAGTATTTATTCTTCTGGAAAAAATATTTTTTATTATTGTTTCATAAACCATCCATTCCATTCTCTTGTTGCTTTAATAATATACTAATACTTGAGAATGAAAACAAACATCTTTGCTCTGCATTTTCTTGGTATCTCTGCTAGAACATCTTCCCATAATTTAATGAAGTGCAGGTTTAAGTTGACTAGCAGTTAAGAGTGAGTGTGGGTGTGTGTGCCCCAGTAAAGACTGTATGCCTCAAAATAAGGTTAGTTACTTAATTGTGCTTAAAGCTGCCAACAGCTGACCCTGTCTTACCCTTGTAATTAAATGATTGATTTGGTGTCTCATCCAAGGCTGGTTCCTGCCTTGTACCTGAGGCTGCCAAGATAAATTCCAGCTGTCCACATCCATGTAATCCAACAGATTGAACAAAAGCATGATTGATTAGTGTTTGTGTGTTTATGATAACAATCCATATACAGCCTGTCAAACAAGTCAATCGTTGCTAAAACTCTCCCTTTGAAATAAGAATTCAATCATGCTTATTTTATATACTTTAAAATTTTTATGATGAATATTGTTTTTAAAAACTGTATGTGAACTCTAAATTAAATTTCTGCACAATGACTCTCTGAGGTAGAAAAAACAACCAATTAGCTCCACCCTGGAAGGATAGTTTTGCATGCATTCGGGTAAAATGAATCGTAAATACCTGACAGAAAAGGTGAGGTGATGCCTTGAGTGAGGAACACATATGTCACTGCATGCACGTTTCAACGTGTGCATTGTCCTGAGCCACCTGAGGGCACTCAGCAAGGCCATATTTAGAATTAAACCTGCAGCGTTGCATGTTCTACTCCTACTTTCTTTCTACTAGAAAATACAGGGACTATAGATAAGACAAACTGTAATTTAAGTGATTGTGCCACAAATAATTACAATTAAAATATTAGCTGTACAGACCAGCCTGCAACAAGAAGTAAATCTGCTTAATATTGTAAATAATTTGGAGTAGCCATGTTAACAGTCTTTTATGTATCAGCACATTCAGTACAGTATTGTATTTCTTAACTGACACAAATTATACAGAATGAAGTGTCGGACAGACTGGCATTTTCCATTTTTCAATTCTGAAACCTAAATCGTTGCTTAGTGAACTGCTGCCACACACTTATTGCCAGCTATAAGTTTCAGCCCTATTGGATAAGATGATCAATATCGAATCATGTAAAAGCGATGGACATCTCTCTTGAAGGCATGTAATGAACCCAACTTCTGAACAATGGACCGTAAATCCAGTAGGAGTAGCAATGATGGACAGAGCTTTGCACCAGTGGTCAACCAAGAGGATGGGCTTATTTGCAGTCATGAAGTCAATGAAAAGACATTAGTTCACCTCTACAGCTTAGCTTGACCTGGCCATAATTTGGCTGCCCATAGCCAGACCCCATAGTTGATAAAGTATGGCCACAACAGTAGGTGAACAATGCCATTACTCCAGAGGACAATGTACTGGACTGAAAGGGTGGAATACTTGTCTGTGTTGGAGTTTGGACAAGGTTGTCATTATTCCAGCCTTGCTGAGGACAGCAAGAACATAAGCAACAGAGGGAGAGACCATACTCAAGCCACACATTCACCTTGCTAACGACAGTCACTGACTGATCACCAGTAGACTTAGCAGGCATAACTGTGTTATTATCCAAGGACACTTTGTGAAAAATCCATAAAAAATAACTCCTACAATCAGAAGGTATGAGCAAAGATCAAGAAGGAGACCTTCTGAACAAAGGAAAGAAAGCAAACTGAAAAATCTTTCCAAATGTCTGGAGAAACCTGGAATTTACCCGTTTTAACATCATGCATTGAAAAATCATGATTCATAGGTTGTGTGCCTTTTCCTATAAGAGAGGAAAGTTCTGTCTAAATCTAAGCCAAGAAAAAGAAATGATAAGTAATGTGTCTTTAAACAAAGCTTGTAAGCATATCTAAATATATATCACGGATTTTTCGCTGGTTCGCGGATTTATGCGGACAATGTGTCTTTTAATTTTTGCTACATGCTTCCTCAGTTGGTTTGCCCAGTTGATTTCATACAAGGGACGCTATTGGCAGATGGCTGAGAAGCTACCCAATCAGAGCACGTATTACATATTAACTAAAACTCCTCAATCATATACGATTTGCTTCCCGCGCGATGCTTGATTGTTTGCTTTTCTCTCTCTCTCACTCTCTCTGACTTTCTCTGCGCCTGACGGAGCAGGTGTGAGCAGAGGGGCTGTTTGCATAGAGGCTGTTTGCCTAGAGGATACGGACGCCCCTCTAAAAAATGCCGCTTTATCGCGGTGCTTCAACATGCTTAAAAGCCCAAAAGCACGTATTGATTTTTTGATTGTTTGCTTTTCTCTCGCTCTCTCTTTCTCTCTGACATTCTCCGCTCCTGATGTGCACCTTGAAGAGGAAGATATGTTTGCATTCTTTTATTTGTGAGAAAGAACTGTCATCTCTGTCTTGTCATGGAGCACAGTTTAAACTTGTGACTAAAGGGTGTTATTTCATAACTAGAGGGCTCTAATAATGTTAACAGTGTGGGAGAGTTTATAAGGGCTTAAAATATATAAAAATAACCATACAAACATATGGTTTCTAGTTCGTGGATTTTCATCTATCGTGGGGGGATCTGGAACGCAACCCCCGTGATCGAGGAGGGATTACTGTAAAAGGTATTTGCTTATTTCAAAAAGCGTGCCTGGGTTATTTGTTCAAGTAAGTCTTCATCTACATTTCAAATGGCAACAGAGGAAATGAAAGTGTTAATGTAGACTTAATGCCGATTTATGATCCTTGTTCTTAAATTGTACAGATCTCCTCATATTTTTGGCATCCTGGCCAGAAGGTGAAACAGATATCCTACACCCATTTATCTACAATAATTTGCCATCCCTGGGCAGGACCAGTTCAAATTATTTTTCCTCACTTTTACTACAGGATACTTGTATTAATGAAACTCCTTTTTATTTGCAGAGGTTCCCCTGGTACTCTACCTTTTTGGATTGATCTCCTTCGTGTGGCTCTGGGGAGGACTTTACATGGCATACCGACAACTTTGGATGCTTATATTCTTTGTCATCTTCAATACTTTGCTGGTAAGAGAGACACTATTTTGTGTGTAGTAGTTTTCTCCCTCTCATCTCTTGATTTAAAAAGGTTGAAGTTGCCCAAGTGCAGAAAGTACTTTAATAAGCTTTACTGTGTCTAATGTTCTTTAAAGAACACATCTTAAAATCTTGCTTTTCAGAAAACACACAATAACACATTTTAAGATAAAATGGAACTGAAAATCTGACAATTCATTTTGAAACTAAAAGTTGACAAAACCAACATATTGATATTCACTAAACAGTTTGCTGTCAGACCAACTTGATCGTCTTCTAAGTTATGTTACTCTGAATGGGCAGTTACAGTGTATCTTTCAGTTAAATGTAATAATAGTCTCTAATTGGATATGTTTCTAACATATGCTAAAACTGTTTCACTATAGCAAACAACAAAACTGTAACCTCAGTTCTGTAGTTATTTATTGGCACCACTTTGGCTTAAGATTTCCTGAAAAGTTCTGCTTACTGGTTTCTTAACAAATCTATTTGGCATTGCTGCTTCAAGCATCTGTACTTGATCAGCTAGAATTTTTTGCGTGACAAATCTAAAAATAATCTAACTGCTACATGGTTATTTAGCACAACAGGCAACTATCAATTTGTATTGTGGTGAAATAATAAAAAATTCCAAGAATAAAAGTAAATTCAATTCAATTTACTTTTTTAGCACTCTTTCCTAAAGTAGGCTCAGAGCACTGCAGCAAGTTTAAAGGGAAAATACCAATTACATGTTTTAATGTTTATATAAATTACATAATATATACACATTAAAATATAGCTCAGATTAAGCATACAGTAAAACAAAGCAATTTCAAACTGATTAATATAATACATCCTATCAACATATGGTCATTGATATTATCATTGAGATATTGCCAAATAATAATAGAAGAGAGGTAAACAAAAACTCCAGTCAGTAGCATTCCTAGAGAAAATAAACTGGAAGGTCAAAGGGCAAATATAATGCACAGTCATAGCCCAGACATAGCCACTGTTCTAGAGACCTAATCCTACTGGCCCCCCACTAAATGAAAAAAATCAAGGTTTAGTGACCAGTTTCCTTGAAAGGAAAAAAATAAATAGTGGAAGATTTTTTACAATTGACATGCATCATTTAGAGTATAGAAAGAAAAAGGTGGAGTAAAGTTTGTGTGTTAAAGACGCACTACTTTGATAATATTTCTTTGCACTCAGCACTCTTGGTAATGCAATAGTCATGTGATGGTTTTGCAAACAGACATTGGCTGTGTTTTCTTCTCCAGGTGTCGCAATATCAAATCAACTTTGAGTCAACTATAAAACTGTTGCTGGGATCCTTGTGATTTTTGTAAAACTATTTTTGTTTTTCCTGTATAAAGACCAGTATCTTAGTCTGTTTCATCTCTTATCTTGATTGTTGAAAAGCCATTTGGCTGTTTTGTTTCACATTGTCATGCCTTCCCTTCAGAGCTCATCTATGATAGAAACAGAAATAAATTTTGTAATCTTCCTTACATAGGCTAGCCAATGGCAGCTGTCTGTTCTCAAGCGCTGGTTAGAAACAATGATAAATATGAATGGAGCAGAGGGTGTTGGAGATATCTTATTTCTTCTACCTCAAAGTCTTGCTTTAAATCCTGCATTTATCTTCAGCAGAGCAGATGGTGTGTTGCTGCTGATGATTTTTGTTATGGTTTATGCTGACATGAAGAATATGCATTAATACACCATTCAAATAATAATATACACTAGAAACTAAAATGGAATTTTGCAGTTGGATGGAACCTTTTAAAATAGGTTGACTTATTCTAACACGTTTAAATGATGCACTTAATTGTAATGTTTTACTGAGTGATATCTTGTTGACAGTTTCCAGTGAAATAAATACCCATCAAGTACACGTCTTTTGCTGGCCCTTTAACAATATTATCAGTATACATCATATAAAAGGAATCCAAGAACCTAGGGGATGCATGAAGTTACAACATCAGGGAAACACAACATCACTTACATCTGTCTACAGAGATTAGAGAGAAAATTCAGTGTGTGCAAAATTCTTGATTATACTATACAGCCTCAGCTTACCATATTGTTTATTATCACTGTGCTTGTTGCCAGTCACATGCCATGGAGATCACGTGATTTATACACTCATCATTGTGCTTCTTAAAAAGATAATGTGCTTTAGCTTTAGCTCTACAATGACACATGTCGCCCTGCCCGGAGTTTGTTTCCTGCCTTGCGCCCTGTGTTGGCTGGGATTGGCTCCAGCAGACCCCTGTGGCTCTGAAGTTAGGATATAGTGGGTTGGATAATGGATGGATGGATGACACATATGCTTTAAGATGTTTCAGATAAAGAAAATTGTTATACTCACTAAATGTGGTGCAGGAGACAGGTGACATATTAGTTGATTAGCACATTCAAGTAGGAAGGTCACTATACTCTGTTGTAATTAAATATTATTACTTTTTTCTCTTGCGTCATTGGCTTTTATCTAGTACTATGTTTTTTGTGGTTGCTAACTTTATTTCGGAGATCTGCTTTTCATTCTCCCTCTACATTTCTCAAAGCTAAACTATTTTGTGGCATTATTGATGCCATTTTCAATTTAAGAATAACAACGATTTGTGTTATGATAGCATTACCACATGCAACCCTTCCAAGGTCAGCCAGCAACCCTTCTCTGGTGTAATATATTGGACTGTGTGAGATTTCAACTTGCCTATATATTTCCTGGTTTAAAGAAAATAGGCAAAGTATTGTTTCAGCTTCAAGTTTTTGTTCTTGTTTGGGTTTTGACGAAAGGTTATGTTTGAATTCTCAGTAACAAACTTTGCTTTGTTTATTTCTGGGCTGATCTTCAGGTCCTCTTTCTACCTTCTCCCTCTGCTACATGCAGAACACTGTCATATGACAATAATGAACCTATAATGACCCTATAACAGATGCACAGCTCCTAAAATCCATGTTTTGGATCTCATTATGAAATCTCTGTCTTACTATTGAGATTAATGGAAGCTAAAAGACACTTACATGAAAACTTAAGCAATGGTTTTCTTGACAACATATTCTGACTTCAGCATTTGTTGGTGTTTCTAGTTTGTTCTTTTCAATCACTGTTTTGCCAAATCCTCAATTTGTTCATATCCTGGTTGCAATGTTCTGGTGTATCTTATAGAGATAACATCATCTTCCCAATATTCTTTAGGATATACTCTTAAAAACAAAGATGCCAGAGTGGTTCTTCAGAGCAATGCCTTAGGGAATCCATTTTTGGCTCCCAAAAGACCCAACCACATGATGGTTCGAGAAAGAACCTTTACTTATTTGGATCTGTAACCTGCTCCCTACAGTAAATAACTATGAAGAGATGGTAACAGATTTGTGAGGTACCAATAAGTCATGATTTGAAAATGACTCTTGCTTACAAAAAGTGCATGTTTTCCTAACTTGTTAGTGTCCTGCTAAATAGCTGCCATGCATTAAAGGTTTCATTTTTTATTGTTCTACATATAAGAAAGATGGGCAGCACGGTGGCACAGTGGTAGCGCTGCTGCCTCGCAGTTAGGAGACCCGGGTTCGCTTCCTGGGTCCTCCCTGCGTGGTTTTTGCATGTTCTCCCTGTGTCTGCGTGGGTTTCCTCCCACGGTCCAAAGACATGCAGTTTAGGTGGATTGGCGATTCTAAATTGGCCCTAGTGTGTGAGCTTGGTGTGTTTGTGTGTGTCCTGTGGTGGGTTGGCACCCTGCCCAGGATTGGTTCCTGCCTTGTGCCCTGCGTTGGCTGGGATTGGCTCCAGCAGGACCCTGTGTTTGGATTCAGTGGGTTGGAAAATGGATGGATATAAGAAAGTTTTTTAAAGCACAAAGAATCAGCTTCATATGCAGAGAAGCCTTCCCGGAATGAAATGTCAAGCAATAGTACTATGAGGATCCACACAACTCAGTAAAGAGCCATAAATGCCATTAGAGAACCAGAATTTTTAAGAAGATGATAGATAGATAGATAGATAGATAGATAGATAGATAGATAGATAGATAGATAGATAGATAGATAGATAGATAGATAGATAGATAGATAGATAGATAGATAGATAGATAGATAGATAGATAGATAGATAGATAGATAGATAGATAGATATCCCAAAGCAACCCGAAGGCGAACCCCGTGGTCCAGGCGGGCTCTGACCCCCTTCCGGTCCCTCCTGGCGCCCCGGCGGGTCATAGCCCCTGGCATCCCTGACAGTGCCCCACAGCCAGCGAAGACCACCCGTGGGTAAGAGCGACCCGTCCCCGAGGGCAGCAGAGCCCCGAAACGGGTCCCACTCGAGGATAGCCGGGGTCCGGCACCGCACTCCTAGCAGGGACAGGGGCGGAGACACAATCTGCACCAACCCATGGTGCATCCCTGTGCCTCGCACAGGTTGTGCTCCCCCCTTTTACCGGCACCCCGGGGCCTCCTCGGTAGGCACCCCCTCCGGGACCTCCACCCCTTTGTTCTGAGCCACTCGTTCCCCGTTGGCTCCTCCAGCTGCGGCGCACCTGCGCACCGACAGAGATCCTTCTGCAGGCGGCCCGACATCAGAGGGCTGTTCCGCCACGGAAGGGTTCCTTCAACTTCGCCCGGGTCCGTCCCTACAAAGAGAACACAGGGGCAGAACCGCTGCCAAAGCACCCAGCTCGTGCCACGCACGGGCGTTCCCCTCCAACGGCACCCTGGCACTTGCCTGATCGGCACCCTCTCCGCGGCTTCCGTGTCCCTCTCGACGATGGAGTCGTCGGCACCGCCCGCTCTCTCCGCTGGCCTCAGGGATTCCCTCTGCTCTCCCAGAGGGCAGCCAGCCGCACGCGTGCACCCAGCAACGCGTCTCACCTTATCGGAGGAATCGGCACCCAGCCTCTTAATCCTCCCTTTACTTTCGGACGCCTTGACGATATGCGGCTCCGTATTACTCAACACGAGCCCCTTTCCCGTCTGCGTCCGTAACATATCGGAGGAATCGGCACCCAGCCTCTTATTCCTCCGTTCACTCTGGGACGCCATGACGGTTTGAGACTCCTTATGGAATAAAAGGCGCCTCTGTCCCGTCTGCGTCCCTATAGTGCGGCGCAAGACCGCAGCCGACTCGGGGCGGAGGGCGCTAGGACCCGGGGCACTTAGCAGCCCGTGTCCCTTCAGCGTCCTCACGGACTCCCCTCGCGCAAGATACAGCCAGCGGCGCCCATCTCCTGTCGGAGGGCTGCTTACTCGGAACTGATCATTGTCTTCACAGCCTTTTTCAGCAGACCCTCCCATATGCTTTACGGAGTCGGCTGTACTCACCGTCTCCGCCGTACCTCCGGCTGGAGATTCCAGCGTCAGCGCCGTCCGTTGTCAATGAAGCGTTCTCAGCGCGCGGCGCCTTCCTCTCCAGTACCAGCACCTCAGCCCGGAGGCACGTAGCACCTGCAACACACGCTGCCCGGCGGGCTGAAGGGCGCCTCCAGCTCCGCCAAAGCAGCCGGCAAAGACAGGAAGTTAACCCGGCCGAGCCTACCTGTCTGTCAGCCTCCGGCGCGGCCACTTCCTGTGGGCCTTCTCCTCCGGCCCAATCGGGTCTCCCCCCTGCCCGTGATGGACATTCCTTGGTCCCGCCTCTCTGCAGTCATCGGCGGGCACACAAGACACACCGCCCAATGGCGTGCCTGTCAGGGGAGGGACTTCGGTCGCGGCCATCTTGGCTCTCCTTCTGCGGCGGCGGCGTGCTTGCCGGCAGCCTTGCTGTTGCCAGCGCCTCTCGAGCTGCAGCGTCTCCTCGCAGCCCTCGCGGCTGCCGCTGTGCTGCGGAGCCCGCAAACCAGCATCGCCCGCCACTGACGCGGATCCTGGAGGTCCCTGCCTGGAAAACAAAACACGCCCGGCCCCAAGGGCGGCTGCCGATAGGCAGGGAACTCACCTCCCAGGTCCCGTCAAACCGAGGAAACGTCCTCGGCGTGGCCTCTCTGGGCGCCATGCCGCCCCGGCGCCTCCAGCAGCGCGCGCTCGTTGGAGACGCTGCACTCTTCCAATGCACGCCGCCCGCCCGCTTCAGGGAATAACGGCCCTCCTGCGGACCCCTGGCGGTCCGTGGGGTTCCTTTACCCAGCGGGGCTGTGTGCACGCAGCACCAGCGATGCGTGGGTGGGGTCCCCTGCTGCACCGGGCCGCCCACAACAATATTTTTAGAACAGGTCTCCGCCTTGAAACAGGCGGAGCATCCTGCCGACTTCGCCAGATGTGAACGGTACCCGGGCACAGACAGGCGGACATGTTGTTATGACACCACCACACGTTTATTTACAATAATATTTACAATTATTTGGTCACCAAGACCCCAGTCCATTGGTCACAAAGACCCAGTCACGTGCACAAAAACCCCAAACACCCAATGTCCTGGCCACAATGCCTTTCTTCGCCGCCTCCACTCTCCACTGCTTCGTCCTCCTTCCACCCGACTCCAGCTCTGAATGACGGAGCGGCCCTTTATGGAGGACCGGATGAGCCCCAGGTGTTCCCGGCAATCTTCTGGCCACGCCCAGCGTGGCGGAAGTGTCGACTGTCCTCCCGGCTGCTCCCGGGCACCGTCCTAAGTCTTCCCCAGCACTTCCTGGTGTGGCAGGAGTGCTGGGGAAACAAATCCCAAGGCATTGGGCGCTCCTGGCGGTGGCCACGGGCCCCTACAGGGAAGAGCTTCCAAGCCCTTGACCCGTGGCTCCATAGCCCCTGGCATCCCTGACAATAGATAGATAGATAGATAGATAGATAGATAGATAGAAGCATTCCTCAAGTATTGACCTGGCTGAACTTGGTCTTGAATCAATATTTACTCTTTGTTAAATAATTCATGAATTCCCCTACAACATCTTGGTAGTTCCATAGACATTCCTTAAGGTCAGAGTTCCAGTTTAAAATAGCATAGGGTATCCTCCAACTTTTAGCGTTTTTTTTTTGGGTTTTTTTTCTGCAAGTAAACTTATACTTGAGTTTACAAATTGCTGATATTAAGATAGTCCTCCTCCATTCTGCCAGACACAACACAATGATTGCCACTTATACCACTAGATTCATGGATACTTTTAATCCACAGGTCCTGGAGCTGCTCAACAGATAATATCTGCATAAGTGTTACTAGTTTATATTGTCTGAGTTTGTATTTAATGTATGCTGTCATTATATGACTGTAGCTGGTATTGTACTGCCACTAATCTGTGGGAGACATACATATAACAATTTCAGTGAACTCTGTACAAATGACAATAAGCACAAACTATATTTTGAGAGAGTCTTTTAGGCACTGATTGATTTAAAGTAATGTTCTTTTTTTTAAAGAACTGATAATGGCCTTCCTGTCAGTGACAGAGCTCTGTATAAATTTTGCCTTCTAAACTTTGATTTTTGCCTCTTACAACTATCAGTAGTCATTACCTGTTGCTAGCCTGGTCTGAGCTTTTTCATTTGGCAGAATTGATCCATGCCTTCTACCACCAGTCTCTGCTGTCTGGCTATAGTTTCACACTTTAATAAAACCTGAACCTCTCTTTTATCTCACTAGTTTATGTTTATTGGTAATTATACTGTATGTCTTCAGTACTTTCTAACTTGATCTGCAGTGTTCTCAGCTTCTTGTTCCTTACTGATAATTCCTATTAACAGGCTTAATACTCCGGAAAACTGTGTCCAATTCCCCATAACAAAAGTCTCAGCAATTGTCATTGTGGTTCATGTTTCAGTTTTACTATTGAAGCAATTGTCTCATTAAACATCTCAGGGAAATAATGTATTACATAACTAAAGAGGCAACATGGTGGTAACAAGGGATAGGATTGCTGCCTTAAAACACTAAGACCTAAGTTCTGCTCCATTCTGTCATGCTTTATGCATGTTGGTTAAATGTTCTGTCCTTATTTAAATGTGTATCTTCTGGAGACTTTAGTTTCATTCCATACTCCAAACATGTTCTATTGGGTCAATTGGCAATGACATGATGTTGAATGCTGGTGTGCAGAACCATATTTTTGATTGGACTCCATTCCAGGGTTTTCTGCCTTTGTACCATATTATATATCAGCTTTGGATAAACAGTTTCAGAAAGTGGATGCGTGAATGGACATTAGTTCTGCTTCTCCTTAGAGGTTTCATTGATATGCACTGCAATCCCATTAAAGGTGAAGATGAAAGTGCAGTAATTTAAATAACATGCCAGTCATTGTCAGTGTGGCCCTCTTTATTGTGCTAGGCTAGAAAACTGTGTGCCTCTTAGTTGGAAGGCTGTTTTCTTCCTTACTATAATGAGTTGGAATGGTGGATAAAGCCATCAGATACAATCATTGTGTCTAAATGACAGATTACAGCTATGTATCTTTATGTCTCATTGGCTGCCTGATAAATGGATATTTTCTGTGACTCTGTGGATCTAATTATAAGAACCACCTAAGGGTTTCTGAAAAATCTGTAGAGTTCACTATGCCCATTCTTTTTTCTTTAGTTTGCATTCCCATTGTCATTTTCCCACCAACTAAGCTTGCATATTTGAAAAGCATCTTATTTTATTATTATTTTTGACAGTAATTGTGACAGTTCAGCTGATGCAGTCAATGATAGACTGGACAAAGGCAGCCATTAAAGCAAGAAATGGAAAGTGAATTTTATGTTAAATATAGAATGCTGATATAAATATTTCAGGTGAAAGATATCAAAAGCAGAATTTATTCTGCTGAATAAGTTACATAAAATGAAAAAATGAAAGAAGCGGTTTAAAATGTTGTCGGCAGTGGTTTGACCACGTTCTCTATTTTAAGAAGCAAATAATTATTTTCACTTTGCAATAAACAAAAAATTTGACTTTTCACATCACGTTCTATATCTGATCAACCACATTTTGAGGAAGAAATAAAATTGTGAATTTGTGGCTTATTTAAATATGCCATATATTACTGTACATGTTTTATTGTAATCTCTACCATGGTTTTTACTAGGAGAAACAGTTTCAGGAAATGAGATATGATGATATTTTAATCTATGAATTAAACAAACTCTTTATACTGACATTAAATCATCTGCTTATAGTTTCTGACATGGGTTTAAGCAAATATTGTATTCTCTTCAGAATTTTACTGTCTCCCCTTAGGATGTTTGCAAGAGCCATTCCTGCTTTTTTATGCACATATAATCTGAAAGTGGCTAGTGTTGCTTCCTTATGATATTCAGATCCTGGGTTCTGATCTCAGCCCATGTACTACTTGAGTTACGTTTGCACATTTTTTCTGTGTATGTATTTTTTCATTAATATCTTCCAGTTTTCATTCAAAAGACATACAGGCTAGTTTAATTATGTTCTGTACAAGGATACCATATAAGTGAGTGTCAGTGTTAATGTGGTGCCAAAAAAAATCAATAATCTGTTTAGAGATGATCACAAGTTACAATCAATCCCATAAATAAAACGTCCCAGTAAAGAACCAGCACTAGTTCACATGCTGCCCACACTTACTAACCATCTTAAAAAGACTGACTTTTAGCGAAATCAGATTAAATAATAAAACAGTATATTAAGATTAGAGAGAAGGTGGAATATTCAGTTTATTCAAACTTCACCAGAAATGCATTAATGAATCATAAAATCATACTCCCAACATCAAGCAGAGAGAGAAAGTGGTGATGTATGGCGTGCATGGAGTGATTATGTGCAGAGTTTTATATGAGGATGGCACTAGTAATACACTTGGTAACTCAGAATGTGTCAGAATAAAACTTTCCCTCCATTATATGAACGAAGGCACAAATGCACCAATCATTTCTGTTGACTAATTTACATTGAAAGCAACAAATGTAAAGATATATGAAGAAAATATATCCATCCATCCATTTTCCAACCCGTTGAATCCAAACACAGAGTCACGGGGGTCTGCTGGAGCTAATCCCAGCCAACACAGGGCGCAAGGCAGGAACCAATTTTGGGCAGGGCACCAACCCACCGCAGGACACACACACACACTAGGGACAATTTTAGAACCGCCAATCCACCTAACCTGCATGTCTTTGGACTGTGGGAGGAAACCAGAGTACCTGGGGGAAACCCACACAGACATGGGGAGAACATGCAAACTCCACACAGGGAGGACCCAGGAAGCGAACCCGAGACTCCTAACTGTGAGGCAGCTGTGCTACTACTGCGACACCATGCCACCCGAAGAAAATATATGTCATTTTACAAACTTAAATAGGAAATGTTCCTAAAAAATAATGCAGTACTTTGTGTATAATTATAAAATGTTTACCTCTTTACAAACTTTTATAGGACAAGATACGAGAAAAAAACAAGTCTATGTTTGTTCATTATGTCTTCTATACATCTTTTTCAGGGTCTCTATGTATTTGTTGTGTACTTCATATTGCACAACCAACTATGCTGGCCAGTAAAAGCCAGTTACAGTATGGAAATGAATGGGCACACCACTCCAGGATCTCCATTTCAGGGTACTGGCATACCATCGATAGATGGAGAGATCAGCAAATCAACACAAAACCTTATCACAGCTATGGAGGAGGTAATGTTATTTTATATCCTTAACACATGTATTTAACCACAGTGGGGCTAAATGTCTTTCTTCATATTAGAGATTCTCTTTCTTAAGTTTTTAAATAAACAGGAACTGTTGCATTATTCGTTTATCTACAAAAATAGTGGTGCAGTTGCAGAACCCAGTTTACTTAAATAGAAATGTCTAGACTTAATAGAAAATGTAGAAAATAACAAAAATATATAAGGAAAATGAAAAAACTGACTGGAAACTCTACAACTTTTAAAAGCATTAATGTTTATCCTTTCTTAAATAAAATGCTAATTTACATGAAAACAGATAAAGTTATGTTGCTAATAGATTTGTTTGTGAAAAATGTGTTTAGTGTTTGGGAGTTAATTCTCAAAGATACATTGCTTCCTAAATGAAAAGTCTAAGTTACACGGACAGTAATGAATGCAAATCTCAACCTGCTTTAATACTCTTAGAGTATTATAAGAACAACATGGTCTGACTTATCGATCCAAATTACTTAATAAATGGTATTGTAAATAATATATTTGTAATCAATTTTTATTCTGATTTTGCCATTGTACAAAATTAAATAACTGTGATAGAACTGTAGTTGTGAATTACAACAATCCTAATACTCCATCATTAAAATTGTCTTTCTGTACATTTTATGAGACTTTGTCACTAGCATTGTAATAATGATGTGCAATATCATCTTTTTAAAAGTTTTCCATAGATTGAATTAGTATTATTTTTATCCTTGTACTATGCATTTGGAAGATGTCTTATTTAAAATGATTTAGGGCAAGTTCACATTACACAACTTTCAAAATCTTTTTCAAAAAACTTTTTTTTTTATCTTAGTCTGTTATCTTGCCAGCATGGTGGTGTTCATACTACACAATTAAACACAGATAAGGATCACAAACCTCATTTTTTTTCTGTTGGGATCTCAACAAAGAGCATCTGATCCCAAAACTGCATTGTCTCAAAAACACATAAGAAATTACTCTTTCTCTCTATGTGACATAATGGACACTGAAGACATTATTAATACTAATTATTCTTTACTTCCTTAAATGTTTATTTTTAAACAATCAACACATAAATTGAGCGCCTCTAGCAACCCCTCAAATTTTTAAGTTGATATAATTGTCGATCATCATTTTATAGCATTTGCCATGATTGTATATACAACAGTGAGTCATTCAAAACATTAGTTAAAAAATCAAGAAATGTAAAAGAGTTTTAAACTATCGGTGTTTAAAATGCCAACTTGTTTTACTGCTGTTCTTAATAACAGTATTGAACATACGTATGAGGTATAGCCTCACCAAATGTTCAGTCAATTTACTAAATGAAATATTGCTGGGTACTGAAAATAAAACATCAACTGAGAAATATTCATTGTTTATTATAATGTCTTTCAGTTCACCCTAAATAACTGGTGAGTTTTAAGAACTTGAAATAGGAAGTCTAGCCAGAGACCCATGTTAAAGTCTATGGAAGTAACATCAATTTTAATGTTTTCATTTATGAATAGCCTCTTAATAAATTAACAAGTCACAAACATCCATCCATCCATTTTCTAACCCGCTGAATCCGAATACAGGGTCACGGGGGTCTGCTGGAGCCAATCCCAGCCAACACAGGGCACAAGGCAGGAACCAATCCTGGACAGGGTGCCAACCCACACATGTCTCTGGTAAATATTGTTTTCTGAATATATGATCTAGGACAGACTCTCTGATTTATGTAAACTGATGCAAAAACTATACAGAAAAAAAAATTGTAGAAATTAATATTGTATATTTTTGAAAGGCAGCAGGATGGTGTATAAAGATTAATTACTCCCACAGAGCACAAGACTCGATTTATGTTCCCATTTACTTTACATTTTCAGCATCAGTGCCACTTTATCTTAACCTCTCATACCTGAGAAGGGTGGAGTCACCCTCAATAAAAGATAAACATCAATCAGCTACCCATGTGGTTCCTACCAGCACTGCAGTGGGTCACATGTAGGCATTTAGGCCATGCCAAAATAATACATCTGAGCTACTGACTATACTACAGTTCTTAAAATGTGCAGCCATGAGAGAGCACTGGGCTATCTGAAAAGGTGATTTCACCATTTCATTATTTTTTTAAGGAAATGACAGAAGTGGATGAACTATAATTAGAAACAAATGACTCAATGCACAGATGCCTATAGTTTAAAACTGATCATTGCAAAATCATCTTGATCCGCACTGTTAATATAAGTTAGCTAAGCCTAAAGTATAAATATATTTTCCTCCTAAAGTTAAGTTGCAGTGCACATACGGTATTATATTCCATGTATTTACTTACAGCAATTGATAAACCACAAATAACTATTTAACCATTTTCTTTGTACACATCTGATGATGGGTGGTAGTATGGTGGTACCTAAGCCATGCACAATCTCTGTCATGCCAAGATTCCAAAATATTACTGAATGTGTCATGACATTCTCAAAAATGTACTATTTCTGTTAACAAAATTTAGAAAATAACATAAATTTTAGATTGACAGTAAATGAACCAGAAAAAAGTAATGTGATTGCAATAATGACACTGAATGCTAAATAACTATCATAGAACAGAGATCCAAATCTATTCTGTCACGGCTGTGGAACAGTGGACTAAATTGTTTCCTGTGTACAGCTAGTTGAGGGTTTATGTGAGTATGCATGTCTACATGTGATTTTTGTACCAGGAGAAAGATAATGACCCCATTCTTTTAAGTTTGTTGTAAGAGGTGCTTTGAGAACATGGGTTTCCAGGATGAGTGCTATACATCACCCAGTCTTTGTCTTAGTGGAGCAAACATTTTATTCACATTAGTCCTTTCAGGATTGGCACTACATTCTGATAGGGTATCATTTTTGTGAATGTCATAGCCAGGGTATCAAGGTGCAGATGAATTTGGGAGAGTGTCTAGTTTTTGGATCTTAGGAGATATAGTTCTGCTATTTCTGAAAGATGTTGCCCTGATGTAATCAATTTTTTTAAGTGCAAAATGGAGCAGTCACAGACTTGTGTCTTTGTGTTAGGGTAGGAATCAGGGCCTCCTCTTTGCTGGTAAATGGAGAGCATGACTCCCAACAAAAAAAAAGATTAAGATTAAGCGAGACTGATGAACTCGTTTGTTTAATAGCCTCAGTAATGTACTGAATAGTGAAGGTGAAGCAGGAATTATATATTTACCATTGTTATCACCCTTACCTCATATCATGAGCTATTTTAAGTGATTAAGAAAATGGGGTTGCAGACATAGCTGGCCAAAAGCTGGTTATTCCTAAGAACTGGCAAGCTTGTTCCCTATCAAGGAATGAGGCTCTTAGAAGTATGGAATGATCTCAGTTTAACATCACATCAGGAGCATTGCAGGACAACTTGATTTAAGAAACGTATGAATGATTAATTATTTTGGTTTAGTCTTAGGTAATATTAACTTTCCAATGTGTACTTTTTATACTTTTATTGTGTCTTTAAAGAATGACATACCTAAATTCATTGTGACAAGCTTATCCTAAGTTTTTCTTCTGATTCCTCTTGTCACATACTGATGATCCGTAGCAACTTAGTTTCACAGATTAGCCAAAACATTATGACTACTCCAATACAAACCATATGACATTGACTATCTCGTAACAACTGCACATGTCAAGACCAGGGATATATTAGATGGTAAGCTGGCATTAGGTACTCATAGTCAACATACTGAATGCAGACAGGTGTAAAGATAAGGGCTAAATTGTTATGGCCAAAGGGCTGGGTCACAGCATTTCTAAAGCTGCATGGTTTGTGGGATGTTCACAGTCCACCATGGTCAGTACCTATTGCCAATTGCCCAAATAAAGAAAATATGCAAACCACCGGCTGAGTGTTGAGATGCTAAGACTCATTGATGCGAGAGGTCAACAAAAGCTATCCTGTCTAATACATACCAACTAAAGAGATATTGTGGCACAAATCATATCGTTTTAATGATGGTTACAGGAGTAATGTGTCAGGACACCCAATGCATCCAAACCTGCAGCATATGGGACTGCATAGGTGCAGGTCAGTCAGCATCCATGCTAACCACATTATGATATGGGGTTGGTTGTTAATTTTTTATTCAGTTTCGTTAGCCAGTTGGTATAATCTTATTCTTGACCTGAAGGTTTTTTAAGTCAAGTATTCTAATTATGTCATTTATTGTTTGATTTTACTAATAGTTTTATTTTTGTAACATTTTGGATGTCATTTAAGTTCTCACAGTCACCATCAGTTTTGGCACCCCGCGTTGCAAGTGTTTTGGCCTCAGAGGTTGTTAGCCATCGTTAATCATTTGAAAGGCTCAGCTTTTGGTTCACTTTCTCACATGGTCTACTGATTCCAAATAACTTTAAAATACCTTTTTGTTATTATTCTTCTTGCCATTTTCCTTCAGCATTGACTCATTTAGTTTGAATTTTTGACCATATATTTTGTCTCACACCCTAATTTTGTTGCAAGTTTCTGATCTCCCAGCTTTGATCCTTTTTTTTTATCTGAATAGCATCTACCTTTTTTCCAAAAAATATTATGTCAGTGCTCTGCCAGGAAAAATCCCTGTTCACTGGCATTAATTAGTACTAGGCCTTGGATCAATGAATCAAATGAATAATTTTTTCTCTTGCACCGTGAATAGCCAGGATCGTAGATATTGTTTACCTGGAAAAGAAATGGGATGAAGACAATCTGATAAAGGGAATATAATGTTTTGGGCAATGTTCTGCTGAACATTGGGTCTGAGCATTCATGTGGACATTAATTTGATATGTACCATCTACTTAGATATTGATGAAGACCAGTTACACCACTTTTTGGCAGTGGTATTCCTTGATGGAAGTGACATCTTTCAGCAGGATAATTCACCCTGCCACACATCATGGATTGTTTGGGAATGTTTTAGACATGATGAAGAATTCAAGGTGTTGCTCTGTTCTCCAAATTCTCCAAACAATGTGTTGGAACAATAAGTCTAATTTGCGATGGCTCGCTAAGTCCGGTACCAGATATCACAGGAAACATTCAGAGGTCTTTTAATGCTAACTACTTAATTAGAATATAACATTCTCCAAAGTTATCAGCCTTAAAAATATTAAAAAGCAGCAAGAAATAATAAACTGCTTTAAAAGCTATATAAAAATCATAAAAATAATTCATATTTAAAATATATTTGTTGTGGCAGATGCCTGGGGCGACGACCCGGCCGGGACACCTTGGAGGACCGGAAGAGGGCGTGCGCCCATCTCAGACCACGTGGGGGCAGCCACCCTGGTTGCTATGGGGACCATGGGTACAGAGCTTTAAAGCTCAACCCTGTGGGGGCCCGTGGTCACCGCCAGGGGGTGCCCCGGTGCCTGGAGAGCCCTGGATCTCAGCACTGGGATGCAGCCAGCACTTCCACCACACTGGGGCGTGTCGGTGGAAGATTGCCAGGAAAGACCTGGAGCACATCCGGGTGATTATAAAAGTGATGACTGGAGTCGGGGGGAAGTGGACGGGAGTCTTGCGAGAAGGGAGTGGAGGCGGCCTGAAGAAAGGCACTGGAGAGAGAGGCCTGGACTTTTGGGGATTGGTGCAGAGGCACTGGTTTGTGCACGAACTAAATTGTAAATAATGTAAATAAATGTGTGTGTGTTGGGTGACCAAACGTTGTCCATCTGTCTGTGTCCGGGTCTCGTCTCACAGTGTCTATACAGGGATACTGGATATTAAAATTATTACCGAAGCATTAAAGAAAAAGTGATGTTTCATTTGAAGAAAATGTGTAACAAAGCAACCTCTTCGTTATAAAGAAAAAAAAACATTTATAGTCAGGTGTTCCTTTGGACCAATATGCTTATCTTCTTAATGTTTCTTGTTGTTCTTCTCCAGCATTTGGCTAGTGCTACTCCTTTTTTATCACAGAATATAACAGAAAGATAAGACCAGCCTGAAAAGACTCTTATCTGCTCACTTTAGAGAAACACCTGGAAAGAACTATAGAGTGATATCTTAATATGGCCTTTTACTTCAACATTCAAAAATGATTGATAGATAGATAGATAGAATGCAGCTAAATATTTCTTCTAATATTAATGCGGTGACTTATAAACTTTCATTTTTAAACAAATGTTTCACTAAACTACTTTCATTTTTATAGTCTGGTTGTATTTTCCTAAAATATCTCTAGTTACATTAATAAACTAAGAAATTATGATGGCACAGCAAGTATTGTTGCTGACTCATAACTCTTGGATGCTTGCTTTAAAAAAGATTTAGAATATAGATGGATGACATAGAATAGCACAAAAGGCAAAGCGTTCCTGTTGCTATAATGTGTTGATTAGCACAAACAAGTAAGAATTTCACCGTTTTCAGAGTTTACAAGTTACAATTTGGACTCCATAAACTTATTAGAACTGTCTCTTATAACAAAAGTTTTTTCTTCTTCTATTTTTTGTACATGTTCTACTTTCAAATAGGCTTGGCTTCTGCACAGAGTTTACAATGTTCTTTCATTATTCGAGTAGGGTTTTGCCTCATACCACTCATCAGCCAAAAAGAGGAAGTTAAGATAACACGCATTACTCTGGCATCATGCCCAGTGAGTGAGGCTACCATTAATCCTGCTATTTAGACTTTATTACACAATTCTTTGAGGTAATGAAGATAGGCAGGGACAATGAGGGAGAAGAGTACCACTAGAATGGTACAGGGCAAAGTTAGGTTCAAAGGCACATTAGCAGAACAACTGTGGGGTTCTCTGTATGCTGCAGAAAGGAGCACAGATGCCTGACAGGATTAGTATGTCCTGCCATTGTGCTGTATGCTGTTGAAGAACATCAAGCTTGGAAATCAGTGTGAGCAAGAAAGAGACCCTGACCAGAAATATATAACAACCAAGCATGGGCAACGTCAGACCCAAAGCAACTACAGTAGAGATACCCGTTTATCACAGGCCAAGCATTCACACATACTTATCAATGTGATCACTGTGTGAAAATTTAGCATCAGCAGACAACCTAACCAGCACTTCTTTGGGATGTGGGAGGAAACTGGTGTTTACTTTATTAAATTTGAATTTGTCTTCAGTGTTAACAATTTGAAGACCAGTGGGCTCTCCATAATGCTGACAGGCATTTCTGACTGGAGATTGAGTCCACTAAAGCTAAAATCTCTACTTCCAACAGCTGTTTAATTTACAATGAGAATTTTTAGCAAGCTTGCATCTTGTGATGGCAGTGTGAGCTCTGGAGTATAGGCATTAGTAAATTTGGTATGTTATGACAGGACAGTTGAATCAACTTTGCACTGTTAATAGCTGTGTATATTATTACCATTATTAGATGTTTATGATTTTCATTTGTTTACACCATTCACTCAAGTGTCAGTACTCTATGTGTTACAGTAATGTGTTAACGTGATACTCGAAGAGTGCAAAGCCTTTCCCAATTACAAATTCAAGCACCACTATCCAAGTTTAGCGTTTCTCCCCTTAAAATTTGCATCATTGAAGATCTGGGTACAGAAGGGGTTCTCCTTTAAAGTTATAAGCATCAAAAACAAAGAGCGGGGATGGGAGGGGGCTCAGTTTTCAGTGCCACAATTGGAGGCTGGAGGTTGATATAATGGGTATGCATCTAAGAGTGCCAATAGTCAACAGCAACAACCAGCATTTGCTAACTATTGAGCTTTGAATCTTCCTTGTGCTTCGCCAAACTTACTCTTTCTATTTTGCAACATGATCATATTTCTTTTTTCCTGTCCAAGACATCTCTCCATCTTCAGTTGTCCATCCACTCTTTTGGTTAGTGGTGCAATTTGCATTGCCCATCAATCATTTCTCCTGTGTCCTTTATTAGTACAAAGTACACTCTAAGCAGTGCAGAGCATGTAAATTATCATAATATTATAAAAAAAATTGACATGTAATAAAAAAAAGTGAAGAATAATTTTCTTTTTCTATAACGTCACCAAATTTCAATCAAATATGTCAAGGCATTTTTGAGATTGCTCTGTGATTGACTAGCACCCTATGCAGGGTTTGCTTCTGCCTTGTGCCCTGTGCTAGCTGGGATAAGCTGCAGTCCTGACCATGACTCAGGTCTGGATGAAGCAGATTATGACATTTTTGAGATTTTAGGGTGTTATATTGCAGGAAGGGTTTTACCCCTAAGTACTGATATATCGAAATGTACTTTCTTAGCATTTTTTTAACTAAACAGCAAATAGTGTTTTTGTTGATAAGTGAGACAGTCAATCAACTTTCCACATATATAGCAGATAGGATAAACCTGGTCCAAACTAGATTATCCTGAAATCAATGTATAGCTCCCAGGACTAACTGAATTGTCCTAATCTAAACTAGTTTGGAAGAAAATCGCACTTTCATAAGTGAAGTCAATTCATCCAATCATGCTTCTTGGAAAACTGGCTTGGCCTAGTCTAAATTAGTTTGTTCTAAAATTAGGTTTATATATATTTAAAACCTTGGATTGCAAGTAACTTGGTCTGGAAGTGTTTTGCAAGATAAGCGAAAATTTTTAATAAATTTTAACTTCATAAACGAGCAAAGTTTTGCAGTACGAGTAGTATGTATTGTGAACACAGTGAATGCATCCCAAGGGGATGTGGCCGTTCCTCCGAAACCTCCTCTTAAACAGCGATACAATGGGAAACAAACACAGCTTTCATCTCCTCTTTGCATGATCAGCTGCTATCCTGCTGCTTGCTGCTATGCCACATGATCTTCATCTTGCATGGGGCTTCGAAAATTTAAAAGACCATACCACGGCTGTCCTAGTGTCTCATTGCCTTGTCTCTCTTCCCCCTGACATCCTCTGCACCCCTTTGAGGAGGAAGATTTTTGTGATCTTTTGATCAAGAGGCATAGCTATGGTGACTGGTTTTAAAAAGTGCGCTCGGATCGCTCCTGAAAGAGACTTGTGTTTGTTTCGCCTGTATTTGAATAAAGTTTCGGTCTCTTGAAAACCCAACAGTATACACTTTGTCTGCTGAGTGTTATGTGATCACAACTGAGCCAATGGTTCTTCTCTCTCTCTTTCACTGCGGGATTGTGGGTAATCCTCTACAATGCTCAGTCTCAGTTGGCATGTCTCACTCTTATACTCAACATCTGTACGAGCATATACTGAATACTAAAGCATTGTGACCACGTGTGTGTGCATAACGATTCTTTTCAAAGGCAAAGTGCAGGTTAATTTGTATGTATTTTACTTTATATTTTGTTTTAATCATTTTTATATGAATATTTTGGGTTGTGAAACAAGTCATCTGTTTGTCCATTATTTCTTAAGGGGAAATTCGCTTTGATATACGAGTGCTTTGGAGTACAAACAAGTTTCTGAAACAAATTATGGTCCCAAACCATGGCACCACTGTATATAATATATGTTAATGCGATCTAGTTGTCCCTGCTTAATCAAATTAAAATTGCAAGCAAAATATGCACTCAAAGACGTAAAAAAAACAAAGTACTTTGGCTAAGTAGCCTCTCTTAGCTTGCAAAGTCCACTTTAGACACTGTGACTAGGAGCTGTGTCCTGCAGTGTACTCCTGCTTCTGGGGACCACAGGATATATAGCAAAGGGTCTAGCAGGGGCAGAGTCAAATGTCCTCACTAGGTGGCATCTTAGAACTGTAGAGGGAACACAAGAGGATAAGGTTAGTGCTAGCACCCGCTCTCAACTCAGGGTAATTGTACATGCCTCTCTCTCTCTCTCTCTCTCTCTCTCTCTCTCTCTCTCTCTCTCTCTATATATATATATATATATATATATATATATATATATATACTGTATTGTCACACACATGCGAGTAGGAGGCAGTTAAAGGGCTCGAGTAATTGTAATAAAACATCTGACCAGGGGGCGGCGGAGTGCGCTGACTGTCTTTCTCAGTTTCCTACAGACCTTTCCTGGGAAATCCTCCAAGGTTCCGGCCCCTTTGATGACGTCACTTCTGGTTCCGGCCCCTTTGATGACATCAGTTCCTCTCAAGACCTTTAAAGTCTCCATCTTAGGCTACTATAGCCAGTAGTGATGGGAAGTTCGGATCATTTTACCGACTCGGACCTTTGAGTCTCGTTCAGCAAAATGAACGCATCTTTTTTCGAGTCATTTCATTCATTCCGGCAAAATATAATTAAAATGTTACCTGTTACCTCCCTAACACATCTACTGCTTACACAAATGTTGATCACAATAATTAATCAATAATTTATTTGTAACAGGATTATTTATTTATAAAATAACACACCACAGATCCTCAAGAAACAGTAACAAAATCATAGTGACAGAAATTGACAGACCTTTTTTATTTAAAAGAAAATGCGTTTTAGATATTTTTGATAATTTTATGATAATTATATATATATATACTCACGCTTGGGTCACAGATTTGCACAGAGACACAGGAGGTCGTAGAAACAAGAAGGATTTTTATTCAAACATCGCAAACACATGAGCTTAAACGTGCTCCATGACAAGTCAGAGATGACAATTCCACTAGGAGCAGAGAGAGATAAAAGCAAACAATCAATTCCCAAACTGACAGGCGCTGCGCAAGGCTTATAAGTCGGTGGAGTACCGCACGAGGCTTGTATTACGCGTTATAGTGCAAGGATAAGGAGAAATGTGAGGGTAGTCAGTGTTTCAGGGTTTGTGGTTTTCCCAGGGGCGTCTGTATCTATTTGGGGTGCGATCAGCCCTCCGGCTCACAATATATATACAGTAATCCCTCCAGAACCAGAACCCCCCGCGATAGGTGAAAATCCGCGAAGTAGAAACCATATGTTTGTATGGTAATTTTTTTTATATTTTAAGCCCTTAGAAACTCTCCCACACTGTTTATAAATATTCTCCGCACAGTTATACAGTAAACACTTGTTAATCTGCTCCAGACAGATAAACGAATTTCCACGAAGTAGGATTCTTTATTTATAAATCTTTATTTATAAATATTTTCGCAGTTAGAGCATAGAAAACCTGTTTACGACTTTCTAAATACGTTTTTAACATTATTAGAGCCCTCTAGACATGAAATAACACCCTTTAGTCAAAAGTTTAAACTGTGCTCCATGACAAGACAGAGATGACAGTTCTTTCTCACAATTAAAAGAATGCAAACATATCTTCCTCTTCAAAGGAATGCCATCAGGAGCAGAGAATATCAGAGAGAGAGAAACCTAAACAAAAATCAATAGGGCTGTTGTGCTTTTAAGTAAACGAAGCACCGCGATAAAGCCGCCGCAATGAAGGGATCAATGTGAAGGTAGTCTTTTCAGCATTTTTTAGAGGAGCGTCCATATCTTCTAAGCAAAAGCCTCTGTGCAAACAGCTCCTCTGCTCACACCCCCTCGTCAGGAGCAGAGAATGTCAGAGACAGAGGCAGAGAAAAGCAAACAATCAAAAATCAATATGGGCTGTTAGAGCTTTGAAATGTGCAAAGCACCGCGCAGGAAGCATATCGTATATCATTGAGGAGTTTTATTTAATATGTAATACGTGCTCTGATTGGGTAGCTTCTCAGCCATCTGCCAATAGCATCCCTTGTATGAAATCAATTGGACAAACAAACTGAGGAAGCGTGTACCATAGATTAAAAGACTCATTGTCCGCAGAAATCCGCAAACCAGCGAAAAATCCGTGATATATATTTAGATATGCTTACATTTAAAATCCACGATAGAGTGAAGCCGAGAAAGTCGAAGCGTGATATAGCGAGGGATCATGTATAGCCGCAGAGAGCTTAAGCAACTCGGCACATCCACATAAAAACAACAAGGGGTTAGCTTTCTTGAAGGCTTTTACTGGGCATACCTTGTTGTAAACTGAAATATACAGTATACAAAAGAAACATACAGGTATATACAGGTGTACAACCAAAGACAATAAATAATGATTTACAAAGCAGTACATAGCAGACACTATACATTAAACAATAAAGCTTTAAAAGACACTTACAAAGAGAGTTTTCCACGGTTGGATCAAGGCAAAGAGAGGCGTGTACACAGAGGTTCAAATTGCTACATACCACAACTAACCAGACTCAGGGGTTTATATACCTTAAAGATATGCTTCGGACATGACCGAACCAAGAGATAAAGGGGTGCCTACGTGAGACACATGGGGTGTATTGTATTCAAATGCTTATTATGGGACCTACATGCTTTACGTGAATTTACATTTATGACACCACTGTGAGTGTGGAATGTGACTGACTGGTGTGTTAATAAATGACAAAATGAAGGGGGTGTACAGCTCAACAAATAACAGCTAACAGCTAAAATCATGTGTGGCAGAACACCTCTGAATATAAAGGCATTAGTGAGCCTCCATGACTATAACAGAGATGCATTGTGCCAATGTCAATGTCATTCCTCACTCTCACTCACTTTCTCCTATTTAGAGATACAAATTGCTAGAATACATGTCTTTCAGCGATGGATAGATACTGAGGTGCACTGAAAAATAACATTACACAAAAGCTAGGAGATTGTGCAGTTTTTCACTTACTCAGACCCATCTGGGGGTTGAGCATAGGACAATAGAGTTGAGAACAGCACTAGCCCATGCCCTTTTACTCCCTAGCTATTGGAATGTGTTGATTAAACTTTAGGCAACAGTCAAACATAACACCTAAGCTTTCTCTGGATTCAGTATAGTACAGTTTAATCAGACTAAAGGTAGTTTCTATTATCTGGCTTTTTGCAAAATTATCATCAACTAAACAATCTTTTTTTCTTTTAGGAGAATTAATTTTCTCTTTATTCACTGTTTCACCTCATTGAATAATGCAACCTGTGACAGTTACCTATTGACTCAGTTATATGCAACCAAAAGCTGTCTGCCAGCGTGAAACTAGCCCCAGATGGTAGAGGAAGCAAATTCTATTTCATAGAGTACATGACCCCACTTCACTGAGAAATCCAGTAATCCTGTTTTATTCATGAAAGCACATTTCAGGATTTACAGCTCAGACGTCTTTTTTTTTTTTTTCTGATGAGAAAGCTTTTCAACTCTAAAAGAAAACATGATGAAAGAGCAGGAGCAAATATTTTCCTGAATTCATCTAGTGAACATTGTGAACCAGCCAATCCCTGAGAGTGACAATTAAACCAAATTTGTCTTTCATCATTGTATCTAGTTTGAGCCAAAAGCTCATTTGTTATGGTAGAGAAGTAAAAGTATATTTGAAAAGTACTCCATTAAGGGGTTAAGTTATAATTCTTTCACAAAAAGAATTATACATTAATAAGTGAATATATTGGTGTTAAAATTAAATGCTGCCTGTTGCTATATATTGCAGTTTTACTTTTTAATTTCAGTGTAATGCAAAATGAACATATTTTACTGGTTTGAGTTATCAAAAGGTAACAAAGCATATAAAATATATTTTCCTTCTGTTCAGCCTTTTTTTTCTTAAACTAGGGGGCTATGTCCCCTACTCACTTCGCTCGGCAACCCCTGGGCAGGCACTATGCCCTAGCCACTTTGCAGCTCTGCCGCTAGCGTATGGGGAAGCTGATGTACAATTTAAACAGATTGTTATTTTCATGGGAATTGTTACATATGCATAATAGAACTACAGTATTTTACATTACAGCGAGTAATTAACTATAGTAAAAAATAGTAAAACATAATTAACTGAAAGAAAATTATGTTTTATGTTGTGTTAGAGGTATTCGTTGCATTATAAGTTTTTGTTCTGTTTGGCTTTGAAATTAACACGCAAATACTTTTTAAACTTACACTTTAACTGTAAACCTTCAGTAAAAACAATATTTGGGATTAAGTTTTCGTCAATATCGCATTGAGTTTTGATTCCATGTTTGGACTTGCATCGTGACAATGCAATGTATAACTGTCCATGAGTAAATATCATTTCTTTTTCCCTAATAAATAAACTGACTTTTTCGAATGTTTGTCCCTGTGATTTGTTCATTTTCATAGCAAAAGCTATTCTAACGAGAAACTGTAAACATTTTAATATGAATGGCATATCAAGATCTCCTTTGGTGTCTAATGTTATCCGCAGAAGATGTACTAAATTTAATTTCTTTTTGCCTGTTAATATTTTACATGTCAGAATTGTTTGACCAATTTTGAATACAACTAATCTTGTCCTATTGCATTACCCATCACTCATACATAAATTACGCAATAACATTACTATACATCCTTCTTTCAACAGTAATTTGGCCAGTGGAAAACTGGACAGTGTTAGCAGTTGTAGATATTCTATGGGATATTGTAAGTCGATGTTTTCATCTTCTGCAACATCACCACCAACTGTTTCAGCATAATCTATTGATATGCATTTAACCGATTTGCAGTGTAGCCAATCAACTATTTTCGAGTTAATTTGATTGACTTCATTGTTTCTTGGTGCTAGGATTGCCTGTGTACTAATTTCTTCTGTTGATAACCCTTGGGGATGAAATTCTTCAATACGATTTGGACATAATAAGTTTTCTTTAATTGGGAACTTAAAGTGAGCAAAATGCAAAAAATTATGAGCTGGGAGCACAGGAACTGTGTCTGACAAAAGTATTCACATGAATGAGAGGTGAGAGGACTGTGGGCATGGGCCATTAACTGGAATTGGTTGAGAGGAGGGTGGGACTTGGAAAAAATGGCTTGGCAATAGTCTCGTCTCGCGGGACTTGAAAAATTCTCTTGGCAATAGTCTTGTTTCAAGAATTTCTTGAGATTTGATTTTAATTAGAATGTTACTGGAGTTTGCATGTCCTTCTAGAATTCTATGTGTTTTTTTTGTGAGTACATCCATTGGACATTTTAATGTTAAGATATTACAGTAATTAGATAAGCCTCTTTTTTAAGGCTTTGTGTCCGGTGTGTATATATTGCCATATATTTGTACCTAAGGACTTGCTGAAAACTAGGGCTATAAGTCAAGAAACATTTTTATTGTCAATGCAAACATGTGGAGAGTTGACAGGGTGAAGTTCTGTCCCAAAATAACCAACATGGACAAGCAACAGTATTCAGAGGAGACTAACTTCTAACCAAAAGTGGGCCTTTTTACCCAAAGATGTTAGAATCAGTTCTATTTCCCTGTGATACAAAAAGGACAGTGAGAATGACTTTTGTCCACATCCAGGGTCAATATATAATAATGCCTGATCCTTTGACATGTGTCGGGGTAAGGAGTATTTTGTTAAGCTATATAGTGGCTTGTTTGCATGGTATTGTCAGACTTTTATTTGTTAGTGTAGTAAATATATAAATATTACAGGATTTTGAGGAAGGTTTCAATACAAAAAAAAAAACTGTAGTCACAGAGGTAGTTTGTGAAAGTGCTTTTCGCGTGTTTTTCATGGCTTTTGAAAAAATCAATATAGTAGCTGTCAACTAGCATATGAGCAGGTGTTATTTAATTAGGCCCACATCAGCATTTATTTTTATATTTAGTTCTGTTATGTTAGAGGCACACATTTACAAATAATAAGAATGTAGTAAAGGTTTGTGGGTAATAATTTTTTTCCATCAAGACTAATGGCCATGTAACAGCACATACTGTATGTCATTATAATGACCCTTTTGAAATCCAGACCAGCAACACTTTTTGTGATAATCCAAATTAGCTTGCAAAGCTCCTCTGTTACTTAGTGAGTTGTAGTGACATTATTACACCCGATTTACTCTTTAGCACTGTTACACGATGAAGATTTAAAATGACTGTTTTCTGACGTATGTAGACGCTGTACTGTAGATTAATTGATAACTTAAGGGTTTGTGCCTTGTGATTCTTCATAATGATGCTGAATGTTGCACAGAATATAAACTGGAATGAACAGAAGGCAGCAACACAAACCAAGGAAAGGAAATAAAGAGTGTTTTTTATATCAGAATAATTGGTGTATCCTTCCTACTTTAAACTGTCCCAAATTTGCTCTTAAATAATAAATATTGCATGTTGTTGAAGGATTATTTTTTTGAGTTTTTAAAACTATTTTACACATTTACTGAAGTAATATCACCATAGTTTTTTGCTCTTCTAGTAAAGTTCTTTTTGGCAAATCAGTTGAGCAAAGGTTTAATTTTTCACTCTACAAAGTAATGAATGAATAGTATAACTTTTTATTTACATTTGGTCAGCATTGATAAAGGGCTTTAATTAATATTAAAAATTACATTAAACATTTGAACCTTTTTAGACAATATGATAATGCGTATCAATCACATGCCAAGGTGCTGAATAATTGACTGAAGTCTCTGTTTATACTGTATATACTGGACATTACATAATGTTTCTCTGTTTTTGTTTCAGCATCATGCTTAGTGTTTATGTCACATTTCTTTTTCATAGTGTATTTGTAATGTCTGTATAGCATGTTGAGCACATACTGTAAGTGGGCATACACTTAATAAGAATAAATTGAACTAAAGATTTTAAACTACAGTGAGAAGTGTGTATAATCTAGTACATGTTAATGAAAACATGTTTCATTTTTTTTTTCAAAATTCCAATACTCAGCAAATCAGAATAAAACATTGTTTACTTAGTGATTCATAAGTGTCTGTTTTTGTTATTTCTCTTCAGTTGAAATGTTGGTATTTCATGTACCAAATCCACAGCAAGATGTAGAACAGATGTTCAGTGGTTTTCTCCTTCATGAGACAATATAAGATTTTAAAATGTACCAGTGATTCAAATATGTACATCTGCTTGTAACTATATATATCTGAAAATCAAAGTCAAACAGAACTAAATGTCTGTTGAGCTTAGACCTTATGTGTAGTGCCGATGTTTTAGCACTGCCTTGACCCTGTAATACTGGGTCCTTGTCTTTGACAACTGCTGTCAATACAGACTTTAGGAACAGATTAAATAATTCACTGAGCTCTCTATATACAAACACCTAAGATAGGTTGTTGCCCAGAGTGTGTGAATTGGTGTATAAACTTGTGGTGAATGTATAGTAGATACACTTCATTAAAGCAGGCAGTGCAGTGCAGTGGTTAAGGTTTTCGACTTCAAACTACAAGGTCCCTGCTATTAACGCTGTTTAAGTATGTATCATTCACTTCACCTGCCTGTGCTTCAAACAAAAAGAAATCCCACCATCGCTTTGTCTCCTCAAATTCTTCTCCTTCTAGACCTTTCATGTCTTTGCTAAATTTCCCTTTCGCTCTTCCAGTGAAGGCTTTTAGTAATTGCAACTGTTGCAGCTAAGTTGATTTTATCCTTTCGCTGAGAATCCCCTTCCTTCATCCCTCCTGCAGTCTGTAAGTCTTCATTTCACAATCTTACCCTTCTTGAACTTTCTGCATCTCAGATCAACAGCTCTTCCAGCTCTACTATCCACGACTGGCTTTGTGCTGTTCAAGTTGTAAAGCAGGTTGCTCCATGAGGCAGTTTCTCCTGTCCACCTTTCCTCATTCTTTTTTTCCTGATTTTACCATGCACTTCTGAGTGTGGTGTGTGTGTGTTTGTGTATATATGTGCAAGTATAAACATCAACTGTTTTTTCTTGTATTTCTTTTTATGGTGGGGTATGTGAGCATCTGTGAGGGATTCTTTATTTTTGTTCTTACATAGCCCAAAATCAGTTATGGTTGGTTTTCTGTATCTTTGTGTTATTTTATAAAAAAAATTGAAATAATAATATTAATAATAATTAATTATAAAATGTATCCAAAGCAGTGTAAGTCAGAGCATCACACATCACAAAAATGGTTGACAGTTCTGTCAGACAAATTATATTAGGGCAAAAATTTCAATTCAAGCAAGGCAGCTGCTTCACTTGGACAGGAATGCCTACTTGTGGCAAACTAAAGCAGACAGAATGAATGCCACTGAGGCTGAAATGTTTATGCAATGAGTATTTATTATAAAAATATGAAAGTGAAGAATGAAGACAAAAAGAACACAAATAGATAACATAAACAATAGAAAACAGTACTCCTTCTAGGCTTGCCTCCACTGGTGTTACTATTCTGACTACCTACAGTAGTGTGGTGGTCCACCTACTCGCCAGTATCTCAGGCCTTGCCTATCTTTATTCTTCCAGTTGGTCTTTGCCACAATTCACCTCCCAAGTTTAGACTCAAAGGAACTTCCCCTGGGCAGAACAAACCATAGCAGAGAACACTCGCTTGCATTGATTCACTGACTTACACAACCACAAATGCTCATATTGGGCCAGTTTTGAACCACCAATTAAAAACTAACAGGTACATCTTTGGGATGCTGGGAAAAAGAAGAGTACCTGGAGAAATGGAGTGGCCTGGTCAGGATCAATCTCTTTCAGCTGTGAGGTAGCAAAGCTAACTACCGCAACCACCCTCAAGCTTTTATTTACAGGATCTAAATACCAGTTAGAGACTGTTGAGTTTGATTCACAGATGTTATATTAACACTCTTAAAGTTAGGTCACTAACAAAAAGTGGTAGGAGAAAATTTTATTTTTAACTGATTTTATCTTTCCAAGAATATGGTTACATGACTCTTGAAAAACATTAATAAACAGATAGAAATGTATTGAAAATTAATCAGGTTCTTTATTGTGTACAGGTACCTGCAGACTGGGAAAGGACATCTTTAAGGCCCAATATTGAGTCAACTATCTACAAGCATAGTCTTCAGGAAGGGGATGACTTTAACACACAGGGAGGATTTACTAATGAATCTTTAGTAGCAGATGAGGAATCGCAAGATTTTGATGATCTTATATTTGCCTTAAAGACCGGTAAGTAGACCATTGTGCCTTTTTAGCTTTAATATGGAAGCAATTATCACTTATAAACAAAACAGTCAAGATATTTGGAAGTTTACCCTTGGGACAGCTAGTTCTCCCTTGGTAAATGCATAATGGAGAAGCAGAAGTAACATTTTTGACGGAAGCTCTTGATTTGCCAGGCAGTCTGCATCCCCATCCTGTGCTACATTCATTAGGTTAATGGTATAGCTTTAAAAATGAGTCTCTGACGTCAAGCATTAGATGCAATGTTTCTCCATATGGGTGCAAGACTGACCTTTCATGATAGCATGAGGAGCTGAACAATTCGTGTTCTACTTCTTGGTTTGGTTTGAGGAAAGTCAGTTGGGTGCTATGGAAACCTAAGGTGTTGGAGATGTTCCAGAAATGCCTTTCTGAGTCACCCAGGGCACACAATGACTTTGTACCACTCTCTGCCTACCTGGGATGACCCTTTTTTGTGTGCTTATATATTAAGCAAATTTCTGGAGGATAATGCTGTATTACAAAATAAGACTAGGAAGTTCATTTTCAACTATCTTGCTTACAAAATATACTATAATTTCTCAATATTAGCAAAGAATCAAAGCCCATTCCCTCAACATTTAAACCTGAGCACTTGCTCTTTCTAGCTTCCACTGCTTCTTGCCATCTCTTTGTCATATGGTTGCCTCAAACCATAACCATCGGTATCCGTAATAAAGTAGATGGCTATAATTGTTTTACATGTGGCAACACAAGCTTGCCATAAGAATATTTGTTTGCATCCTGGTCCAAAAATGGTCCTTGGCTGGGATTCAAAGGGCAGGGATGAACTGCAATATTTCCAACTTTGAGATTGGAAAAAGTGAGGGCAGTATCTAACTGGTAGAAAAAATGTAGCCAGGGAACAGAGACTACATCTAAAGGAATTAATGGGAATTTATTTGCAAAACTTTAAGCAAGACAACATCCACATCTGAAAAACATAGGATGGGATCTATTACTAATTTTCACTACGTCTACACTTTAATTGTTTAATACTTTTGTTGTTTCAGTCCTGGTAGTAATATATTTACTGCCCTTATATGTGCTTTCTCTTTGTGATTTCCAATTTTGTAATTAAGTAAACGGTTGTGAATTCTGTGCAGTGCCATTCTATTCTTTTGGTACTCTTCTGCATGAACCTGAATATTCCTTTACTGGGTCATAGTGGGCCCAATCCTTGCCCTGGCAGAATCAGGTAAACGTGAGCAGGATGTCAATGAACTGTAGTACATACCCCTAAAGACACCTATATTCATTCGCATTGTCCCTGTTGAGAGTTACCAGTCACCTTAACATGCACCATTTTGGGATATAGGAGCAAAAAAAAAAAGGATTATGCATATTACTCTTATGTGATTGTCAATGCAACCTTTTGGCAGTGTTCTGACGTGGTAAAATAAGAGCACTAATAAGTCATATGAATAAAGATTTAATTAACATCACGGTTTGGCTTATAATTATGAAACTGGGTGAACCAAAACTCTGCAATGACTGCAGATTTCCAGGAACAAGACTGTCTATGTGGGAAAATTGTTTAAACAAGTTATACAAATTAAATTGCTTTTCTTTAGATCTATATCTAAAATACCCAAAGACTAGTTCTGAATCTCAGGCCTCGTTAACCTCTCTGTAGCGTTTGCACATTTACTCCATGTCTCTACATATTTTTCTCCCAGCATCCTAGTATTTCTCCTTGTCAGTTGCCATGCCACCAGTGCTTTAGAACAGGTTATCCGCCTGAAGCTAAGCATGTTTGGGGCCAGTACTTGAGTGGGAGACCATCTAGGAAAAAGCTTGGGTTGCTGTTGAAAGAGGTGTTAGTGAGGCCAGCATGAGGCACTTACACTGTAGTCTGTGTGTGGATCCCAATGCCCAAGTGCAGTGATGGGGACACTGTGCTATAAATATGGCACCATTCTTTGGATGCGATGTAAAACCGAGGACCTAAATCTTTGTGCTTATTAATGATCCCTGGGCATCTTTCAAAAAGAGTAGAGCTTATTCCAATGCCCTGACTACATTGCCCATCATGGCCTCATCCATTCTGGCACCCTAACCATCCCCTGTCTCTAATTGGCTATCACTCTCACCCCTTCACCACTTAATAGCTAATGTGTGATGAGTGCATTAGCACAATAATGGCTGCCTTCAGATCATCCAAGTGGGTGCTACACATTGGTGGCTGAACTGGTTTCACATCTGTCTATGTAAAGTGCTTGGAGTAGCAAGATAAGAGCTATATAAATGTTCTTAATTATTATTAATATTATTGTTATTATAGTCAAGGAGATGTCCGTTAACTGGCAACTCTAAGTTGGCCCAGTAAGATAGAGTTTTGTTATATGCATGACTGTAACCTGTGATGGACTTGTGGTCCATTCAGGATAGGTTTTTTCCTTATACTGGATGCTGCATAGATAGACTCTGCCACCCATCCTTGGACTGGAAACATCAGATTAATAAAATAAATGAGTAGATATTTCTAAACCGTATTTGCAAAGGTATGTTAGAGCTTCATTTATTGTGCTTGTTACTTTTATTTTACCTACTCAGACAATTCTCATTTCCATATAAGTTAAGAAATAATTTTTAAAAAATGTAACAATATGAAAATTTCACTCGCACCTTAACAAAACATTACATTCTAAATTAACTGCATATTTTTACAATGATACTGGCTGGTCATGTACTTGAACAAATTTGAGTTCTTAATTTGGAGGCTATGGCTCACAGATTGGTGATCTAAAATGCAGTGGTATGCTGTAATATATAAATACAGAGCTGACATCATTGCTAAACATCCATATTATCATAGAAATTGGCTGGGGAACATCCCATATTGGAAGTGTGTACTGTATGTTAGAATTTAAAGATTCATGGGTTGCAACATGCTACTTTCTGCACAACACGGGGCGAAGACTAATTTTGAAAAAGTATTTTTTATTTGTTTTATCCCACGATTGTTTAAAGAGGAGAGGGCATACAAGGGTATTCATATGCCCTTCCTTTTCACTCTTTCCCTTAAACTCTTCTATGCTTCACTGGTATAGTAATATCCTGGTATCTTCTACAAGAGGTAGTTTAAGTACAATTCAGGTCAGAAAAGTCTAAATCAATACAAAATGTTTTCGATTATTAATATAAGTTGAGATTTTGTTAATGAGTACTTTGTCCAGTTACAAAATGCATGATAAAAGAAGCAAAAGCAATGACAAGTAAAAGTATTTATATATAGCCAGAAGTGGTCTAAATGTTAGATGGCTATATCTAAAATTTGTAAATGTACCCCTCAAGCAGCATCAGACCAGTCAGCTAGAAAGTATTTAGGTGTTTCTTTGTGTTTGAATGTATTTCTCTGTTTATTTGACATTATTATTACTTATTATTTGGCAGATGACTTTATCCAAGGTAACATACAACATTTGAGATACAATGAAACACATACAAGTGAAGTGATTTGCTCCTGGTCACACAATATCAGTAGTTTGATTTGAACCCCCATTTGAAATCTTAATTGCTACTTAACATTACTCTTATTGTCCAAAGAATGACATCCTGGTTAAAGTGGTAATTTGTAACATCCTTGAACATAATTCCAGTCCATTATAACATGCATATTATAATACAGAGAGATTCACTCGAAAGAGGCCCCGAACATTCTGTAATAAGTCTTGCTAGGACAAAGCAAACTGAATGAAACAACATGCAATATGCTCCTCAGTATATGGAGCTTCGAACATGATGTGATGCCCCTGCATCGGAGCGATGAGGTAGGCGCCAGACAGCTGTCACAACGTTTAACGTCTGTTTACAACTTCTAGGGTGCATACCGCCCGTACTCCTTCACTCAGTCACTCAGTCACTCAGTCAGTCAATTCTCATCAGGATGGTGGTGTATAGTATTGAGCAGTGCGTCTTCATGGTGCGAAACTATTGGGTCACCAATTCATTTAAGCGATGTCAGAATTAACTGGATGATCGTAAGTTAACAGAAGGTTACTTCCAGCAAGATGGAGCAATGTGTCATGTGTCAAGTTTAAAGCACTTTGAGCTACTTTTTGTATGAAAATGTGCTATATAAATAAATGTTGTTGTTGTTGTTGATGATACATCGGCAAGGAGCATGGTATTAATTGAGTCCTTCTTCAGCAACAGGGTAATTTCAAAGGGGCTTTGGCCACCACAGTCTGACACTACCAGACTTCTTCCTTTGGGGCATACTCAAAGGAAAAGTCTATCGGAACAAACCTCGCACTGTGAAGGAAAACATCCAATGTGAAATTGCTGCTATTCCCCCCGAGACGCTTGCCAATACATCCAGGGTCCATGGAGCACCACATCGAAATGTGTCTGGCAGAAAACAGAAACCACTTCCAGTATTGCATGTAATGCAATCAATTACACATATGTCAAGGTATATAGCGTATTTTTTTTTTGTTTCGGATTTCTTCATCCTAACGAGAATTACAACAGAATATTCTGGGCCTCTTGTACATACAGGTACATGGCAGTAGTTTATCAAAGGCATTATTAAATATGTCTCTAGCCTGAGGGTAATGGTAGTCATAAACTCACCCAACATGCACTGCAATGAATATACAAACACTCCAAAACTGCTTCTTTCGGTAGTTTTCAGCAGTTAGAAATAATAAAGTCTGGGATTGGCTGCCACAGTCCCTGCAATAAACTAAAACAGTAGTAATGTGCAAAATCTTTAAATAAATCACTATAAAGAAAAATTCAGTCTTGGGGCATAAGCACTGTGAGGTGGCCATTCTGTATACTGTGCTATGAGAAATGTGGAAAATGAGCTATGTGAAGTACAGCCACACATTTATTTTACTTTAATAAATTAATTTACACTGCTAAAATAAAATTAAACTAAAAGTAATGTGCTATAATATTACATTAAGAGTAATCAATTCATTCATTTTTGAACACCATAATCCATTTCGGGATTGCAGATTACTTGTGCCCAGGGCATGAAACAACTTTGTGTGGGTTGCCAGGCCATTGTGCACACACCCAAATTCCCACACAACAGGCCTGTTTTGAGTTGCTAGGCAGCATTACACAGTCAGTATAATGCAGATCCAAACATAATGCAATTAAAAAGTAAACACATATGATAAATGTTTGCTTTTAAATTACTCCCTTTGGTGGTAATTGTACGTTTTTTGTTTAAAATAATTCTTGGTAACACGCATAGCAGGTTAATATTGATGTGACACTCCTTAGCTCCAGTTCATTGTAACTAGAGAGCTTAAAATACACCAGGATTTTATAAATCCAGACTGTAGATTTACACTTTAGTTTGAGATTAGTATTGTGTCCATTTGCCTGTAGCCATACTACAGAGTCTTAGGTGCCATGCATTTAATGTTCAGGTGAATATCCTATTCAAGAATGGGCTTCCTTTATTTAACCTTTCCATTACTGAAAAAAAATATCCATCATCCTTCAACAAATCCATCCATTTTCTTACCATTTCAGAGCCACATGAAGCTTCAGCTCAACATTTGTAGCAAAGGACCTAAGCAAGGATACACCTCCAGTGGTGCCAGTTCATTACAGAACACATGCTATACTGATTTTCTAAGGGAAAGGAGATTTAAATTTGTACAAGACTTTAAAAAATGCCCAGTTTCTGCCAGAAAACTGGATCTTTCTTATATAATACGCTCTTGTGACTGTCCGTTTGTCTGTCCAGGATTTTAAATCACCTGTAGTTGGCAAACCGTTTGACCTATTGACCTGAAATTTGGTACAGATATAATACGTGACCTCTACTCTCCACTTTCACGGTGATGATTTTTATTACTCTTTTTATTTAATTTTATTGTGGAATCAGCTCTCTGCAGCGCGCAACAGGGTGGCCGTGCAGCACATGTGTACAGGTGCTGTTCGCATCCCTACCATCTTTGATGTCACTTCCTCTACCTATTCATATCTTAAATCATTCTTGAGGCAGAGGCACTTAAGTGGAAAATTAAGGAAAAAGTATTAAGTAATTGCAACAGAAAAACGGACTTAATCAGTTTTAACATGAAAAGATGCAGACGAAAGAAGAGAAGAAGTGGGCTGCTAGGGTGGAGAGAAGAAGAGCTGCTCTGAGCAAATGAATGCTAAATGTACAGAGAAAGAGGATGAAAACTATAAGTCAAGTGTATTCACTGCACGTTATCATTCAGTATGCTGTTATTGGTTATCCAATATTTACAGTTTGTTTCACCATTCATCTATCTATTTTTAAACCCATTTTTTCTAAATGTATGGCAAGGTCCAATTTAGAGTTGCCGATCATTGTATCTGAGTTT
The DNA here is from genome assembly GCF_016835505.1 of Polypterus senegalus. Lineage (NCBI taxonomy): Eukaryota > Metazoa > Chordata > Cladistia > Polypteriformes > Polypteridae > Polypterus > Polypterus senegalus. The sequence continues at coordinate 139,229,951 of NC_053160.1, forward strand.
ACTTAAAATGTTCGGGGGAAAGCAGAGGAAATTCATGTGAACATTAAGAGAATGCATGTCATGCCATGCGTTGGGCACTATAGCCGTCGATCAAAATCAGAGCCAAACATTGTGAACCTTGCAGTTCTACCTTGTGTGCTACCCTGCTTGCTTATTAAATACTGCAATATTTCAAAAGTTTTGTAGCACAATGGTAATCGCTATTCAATTTCCAATGTCTTGTGGAACTTGTCTGTTATCTACTCATACTCACATGCACATTCTCCACTGACATTAGTATTCTCCAACAATCCAAGCACCTCCTTTAAAAGCCATGTCCCACTGCATGATTTTACTAGTGATTTTCAGTCACAGACTTCATTACATAATAAAATTAGGGGCAGTGGTCGCATGCTCCAGTGACCACCAATTGCGAAGTCTGACATTCTTGTGACTCAGTTTAATTAGTGTGCAACTCACCCCAACAAAATCAAGCATGTTTGATTCTGTCTCAAGTCCAACCAATGAGCCTCACCTGGAAGTACAATGCATACAATGCAGGTATGAGGAATGAGAATCATGGGTGTTTTGGATTACACAAAAAAAAAGATAGGCTTTCCTGTCTAATGTCATATTCTTGTTGTACCATAACAGAATGAAATTAAAAGAGAAAAAAGGCAGAGTTTGCATCCAAACCTGTGATACCCAAAAAGCCTTCATACAACACTGGTGCTATCAAACAACAGATCATTGGTCTGTCAGAATGCTGTAAAACTGTGCTTGAAAATCATAATAAAGTTGTGTAATTTTTCATTCCCTTCTATTTCTATTGGTGTAATCTGACATCCTCAGGCAACAAGATCTGTAACCTCAGAAGTCTATGTAATGAGTCACCATCTTTAGGCTGATTAGCAAATACTAATTTGCTAAAGTGAGTGAAAAAAGGTGTGAATGTATCCATCCTGAGACAGATGGGTATTCTACCTAAAGCGGACCCTTATAAATATTGTAACAAGGGCTTTTTTGGAGATGGTGTTACACTTTATTGCAAGCTTTGTTTTAAGGCTTTCAGACACCTTTAAGAGATAAGGAAGGTTCACAAGATGTGATAGATGTGTTATGAGTTCTAAACATTTTTAATATTCTGTCAAGGGATTCTGATTTTTCCCAATCAAATAATCATCTGTAAAGGACTGTTTGAACATATGGTATTTTATTATTTCATTATTTCTATTTCTGTAAAGAACTTCCCTGTAGTTATCAGTACTCTGCTGGGCCTTTTTCTCTTCCTTTTGTTTTTCTTTACATGCATTTCCCTTGTTGTTGTTTATGTTAGTTTGAGTAATTTGCTCTTTGATGTATTTACTTTTTCTTTTCAGCTTAATTATTTATTTGTAATTGTTAATTGTAATTATTTTTTATGTTTAATTATTCTTCCATGTGTTTACTATTATGTGTTTTAAAGTTGAGCCAAAGGGTAGTGAGATCTCTTTAATCACTCAGGTATGTGACTTTTGAGGCAGTCCCTTAGTTTTTTCAATCTAGGCCTCCTCAAGCCTCAGGCTATGTCCACACAATTGCCTTCTCATTTAAAAAAATCAGATGTTAGTCTTCATCTTTGCCTTTTGTCCACACTACCCTGGTGTTTTTCTAACCCCAAACTCTCCCCAGAGAAATATATGTCTGAAAATGCCAGCTAGGCATTACAATGTGGATGGGTAAAAACAGAGACATTCATTCCCTGAATCATAGCAGACACAGAAGAGTTGCTTTCCATGGCACCTGTGTTGCTTGCCATACATACAAATTGGGTTTTGTATAGTTTGAATAATGCATACTTAGCAAAGGGCAGATAATTTGCCTGTCATTACAGTTTTGCAATAAATCCATTGGCTGATCGGATTACCATTCTTTCAATGATTTTTCTGCCAATACATGGATACCCAGTGTAGGCAAACATCTAGGTTGTATGCATTGTCGGTTGTTTTAGTGTAGACGGAGGTCATTTTTGTTTAAAAATACCATTTTAAATGAAAACATTAGGTATTGTGGACATGGCCTCAGTCTAGCTCTGGTACTTAATATCCTTTCTGTGTCTCTGGCTCCCCTTGTATGTGATGGGCTTTCTCTTCAGTAAGTTCAAGAATTTTGTTGTTACTATTAGTTACCATTAAATACAACTTTTGTTGTGATCTCATGATTCAGTTCAGAGGTTCTCTTTCCTCTACTTTGTTGAATTCTAGGTGTTAAGTGTCTGAGATTTGTGAGTGGATTCTCTTCATTTTATTTTCCCTCTCCAGACATTATTGTTAAAATAAGCTACAGCCTTGGTTCATTAATCTTAAAAGTGATTAGTTTTTTAGGTGCTCCTTTTATTTCTTTTTCAGGAGTGATCTTGATTTATTTATTTCTATTAATAGTCAGTTTCCTTGATTTTAGTTTCTTCTGTGCTTCAGAAAAGTTAAAAAACAGAATTGTTGAAAAGAATATATTTTTTTCTTGAGTCAGTTCCCTCTCTTCTTTAAAAAAGAAGAAGTCGTGCTTTGTTTAATTGTTTTGGGTCATTTTCTTCTCTTCCTTAAAAAAGGAAGAATGAGTGTTTTGTTTAATTTTCTTAGTTCTGCTTCTTAAAAAAACAAGTAGTAGTAATTTTGTTTCATTTTGATAAGTATTGCTTTGTTTAATTTTCTTGATTCAGGTCCTTCTCTTCTTTTAAAAAGAATCAGTAGTACCATATTTAATTTTCATGGGTCCATTTTTTTCTCTTAAAAAAGATAAGTATTGATTAGTTTAATTTTCTTGAATCAGCCCATTCTCCTCTTTAAAAAAAGAGTAAGTAGTGATTTTGTTAATTTTATTTGGTCAGTTCCTTCTTTTTCTCTTTAAAGAAGAAGAACTGTTTTGTTTTATTTTCTTGGGTCAGTTTCTTCTTTTTTTTTCTTAAAAAGAATAAGTAGCACTTTGTTTTTAATTTTTTCCTGATTAAGTGTCTTTTTTCCTTTATAAAAGAATAGGCAGTGCTTTGTTTAATTTGTTTTTCAATTACTCTGGCACTTTGTTTACTCTACTATAACATGCTTTCCCCACATTTCAATAAACTGTCTTACAAAATTTGTGAAAACAACCTTTTTCATATTTAATGGACCACATTGAAGCTGATTTTTAAGACGATTTTGAAATGTGCAGCACAAGCGCTAATGTTATCTTCGTAGTCATTCCAAGCACACCTCGCTGTAGTCTGGAACAGAGCTGGGCTGGAGGCTTGAGGTGGGATTGAATGTTGGCTGTTGGGCGATGTGCAGTTACAGACTCATTTATTTTATTTATATTTCAGTCAAGTGGCTCTAAAAGGCTGTCCTTTTCAATGTGAAACTTGAACTGATAAAGTATATAGTAACAGCCTTATGAAAGAAAGGGTATTTTGGTGATTAATGATATTATAAAACTAATTCTGTGAAATGACATGTATTTTGGTGAAATTTGATCAAAATGTTTTTTTTTTGAGGCTAGGGAACACTTAATATTTTTTTCCATTTCAATCAATGGTAATTATGTGTTCACATTAAAGAATTCATGTAATGCACGGGTTTTCAGAAATGGATCAGATTTGTTGAAGCTTATATTAAGTTTAGTACGCTGTGGACTTTGCGTTCTTTTACCAATAGCGGACTAATTAGTCCTTTGTGATTGTTAAAAACTAGTTGTGACATTGAGCCTAATGCCATATTTCAAAAATGGAAAGGCCCTATTTATACTGTAGCAGCATGAAACATAGTTTATGTTAGAAAATGTACATGTGAAAAGTACATTACACATAGATTCTCATTGCGAACAAGAGCACTTGGAAGACTGCAAGGAAGCTATCTAGAATGCTGTTAGATAGCAGGTGGTGCTAAAAAGCTTACCATTTGGAAAAGTTTGAGGTTGTCCTAGATTTCTAGTGTTATAGTTTCCCCAGGGTTTCAATACTGGCTTTAGCTTGTTTAATCCCAGTTTGCTTATTTAGCTGTTTTCTGTGTATTATTTTGATATACAGTATTTGTTAATGAGTGTGTTTTTGTTAGTTACTTCATGTTTAATTGTTTTCATCAAGTATTTTTGTTCTTTTAATTATTTTAAAATTTTCTTCTTTAACACTAGCGTGGAGAGTCACTCACATACTGAAGTGTCCATAGCTGCAGGTGGAAGCCGCCGTCGTACTTTTTGTATTTGATTTTTTCCTGAAGATGGAGTGACATTGCACATGTTCTTTGTCAGCATGCCTATGTTGGTCAAACACAGAAAGCTCTGACTTTACACTGTAGGAAGATAAGTAAATAAATATAGGTAAATAACATTCAATGTGGCTTTTATATAAGTAACATGTAAATGTTTTCATGTAAAGACGATTAAAAACATAATTGCAAACTGAACTTTTCACAATACCTTGGCGTGCTCTATAGGCCCTGCTGTTTCGATGAAGGACATGTGTGGGGCAGATTCACTGGTAAGATGACACCCAATTCCTTGCTGTATCCAAACGGTGCCATCTTTTGCCTTTACGTCTGGTGCAGCTGTGTTGCTGTTATACGTGAGTGGAGGGCTTCTGTTCTCTTTCTCTGATGTAAAACCCTCATCCTCATCTTGAGTTCACCTCTGTTATAGCACGTCTTTATTTGAAAACAGCAGTATCAGATCGGGGGAGCATGAATGAGACTGAGAGAAAAAAATGAATTTCAAAAAAAAAAAAACACTAACCTTTACAAGTACCATAAATTTACACCAGCTGTTACAGACTAAAATCAAATGTACGTTTTTATTCTATAATACTAACAATAAGAGCAGCTCACTACTTAAGATAGTAAAACGCCCAGAATCAAATCCTCGACCTCTTGATTATGAGTCAGCAGTTCTTACCGCAGTTCTACCCAAGTGGTCGTGTTAGCATTGTACCCTAACTCAATTTATTTTTCTTCGTTTATATTCTTAAATAAAAGAGCATTTGTTTTTTTATACTTATACTTGTTGTGAAAGAGTTTATATGATATTTGGACTTCAGTCTTCACACATTATACACTTCATGTCAAAATTTTGTCATTAGTACTATAACATGAAAAGGTTTGTGTTTTAGGTATGTTTCCTGTCATCGTAAATTTACATAGATCATTGTAGACACGGAACACACATGAAATGCATGTGTTCCAAATAATAATATATTATTTACTTTATACAACTCCAGGCACCTCACACCCAGACAAACAGACTTGAGTTGGGAGAACGTTTTGTCCGAGTTGAGCTGTGGCAGTTGGGGGATGAGATAGTAGGCTGCTTGCTGCTCGTGCTGATCGACACATTTGCAAAACAAAAGACACTAATGGAGAGATGCAAAGGAATTTAAGGTGGCCCAGGATTGCAAGTTTTTTCGTAGGTGTTATTCTGTCCCGTCTTCTATATTCCAAGTTAAAGGAGGTGGGCCCTACTATACTGCAAATATGGAGACCATGTTTGGTCTATATAAAGGTCTGAGGTGCCTCTGGTTATTGCTAAGTCTTTAGTTCCTGCTTTTGTTGTTTGGCTCGGTTTTGGATTTCCCCTTGTGAACATCTTATAACTTTTTATTTTTGCATCGTTTCTCTGGTGTATGGACTTGTCACTCTTGTTAAAGTTTTTTTCTTTAGATTATAGATTTGGATGGTGCCCATTTTTGGATTGCCTCTTGGAGGCAACATTTTGTGCACATCTTGCTCATTTCTAATGGTGCTGTTTGTTTTGGTTTTGAAAATTATTTTGAGTAAAACATTATTATTGAGAAACTGTATTTTGTACTTTGGGAAATAGGTTTTATGGAGAATTATAGGTTTGGCCTTTCAAATGTGTATGCCTCAAGCCTGTTTTGGAGTTTCAGGGCCAGGCCTATTTAGTATTTTGAGACCAGCTTGTCATGCTAAGGCCTGTTTTGTCACTTTTATGGATGTGGATAAGTCAACACTTGTCCCTTACTTGTGTAGAGAGGACTTGGTTCCAAGACATCTTGTCTTTCCAGAAGACAGTCTTTTGAAAATAACTTTTTAAGAGATTTCCTGACACCAAAACTGATTTTAGAAATGTTTTCAGAATAAAGTCCTTTTTCATACTTTAGATGTTGTTCCCTTTATAGCTACATTCTGTCTAGTGTTCAAAGGTGAATTGAAAGAAAGGCTCCAGTGGCAGGGAGGTAAAAGTAAAGTACACACACTGGAAACTTGAAATTGTGTTTAGCCTGGCTACTTTTTTTAGCTTTTTTATTTTGACACTGTTCTTCTAACTTTGATCTTCTTGCCTCTGATTTTTAAATTACAAAACACTTTGTTTTTGATATATTTTGGGTTTTTTTTGCCATTTTGTTCTGAGCCACATTCACAGCACTTTTGGTTCTGTCATAGAATAAACTTAAGGGGAAAAGCTGTATTCATTCTTAAAAACATTTACCACAAATTTAGATTAGTCTGGAGCAGGAAAAGAACACCATGGTTTTCTTTTTATTGATTTTAAATTAATGATCCTCTTTTCTCTCTCATTTACTTTTGCAATAAAGTAGTGCATGTTTTAATAAAATATGGTTTCATTATTTGTCCAGACTTTTCATTCTGGTTCTTGTAGCTAATAGTTTATCAACCATGCAGGCATTTGCATTTTAAAAAGGCAGAGGTTGCTGGCACAGGAGACACTGCAGCTTGACAGCTGGAAGTAAAGGTTTACAGATCCAAAGGTTTAGATTCTATCCTCACGTGTGTCAACCCTTCATCCCATTCCACAGTTAATCTTGTTACACAAGCAATGTCCGTAATGTTACCCTTCAGTTCAGGCTATAGAACAGAATACTTTGGACATAGTCCCTGTGAGCACATAGGTGTTTACATTGTTTTCAAGGCTGGTTGCTATTTTAGGATAGTTATGAGAAATATGCATTTTATTTTCACGACACAAAGTTTACAACTATAAATATAGATTAATTTGTATCAAATGAAAATGACACCACAAAACACCCATCCATCCATTATCCAACCCGCTATATCCAAACTACAGGGTCACGGGGGTCTGCTGGAGCCAATCCCAGCCAACATAGGGCGCAAGGTAGGAAACAAACCCCGGGCAGAGCGCCAGCCCACCGCAGACACCACAAAACAAGTTTTATGAATTGCATGTGTGGGATTTTAAAAAGACTTTTGTCTGTGCTCTTTACACATCATGTTCAAAAGTTTAATTGTTTTGGTTGGTTTGTCTGAGATTGGTTACTAACTTTATTCAAAAGAGCTCTACAGGATCAGTCCTCCACAAATAATAACACATGTTGGTTGGAAAATTGAGGTCTTACAGTGAAATCCATTCAGTGATAAAATGTACAATTTGAAACACATATCTATACTAATAAAAGGCAAAGCCCTCACTGACTGACTGACTGACTGACTGACTGACTCACTCACTCACTCACTCACTCACTCACTCACTCATCACTAATTCTCCAACTCCCGTGTAGGTAGTAGGCTGAAATTTGGCAGGCTCATTCCTTACAGCTTACTTACAAAAGTTGGGCAGGTTTCATTTCGAAATTCTATGCATAATGGTCATAACTGAATCCTACTTACGTACATATATACGTCAATAGCCTGCACCTCAGTCGCCATGTGAGGCGGAGTTGTGTCCCCCATCACCACAACTCCCACGTAATTGACTGCCTGCCTATATAAGACCATCCATCAGCAGAAATCTAAGCGGTAAGAAAAACAGTAAAAAGGAGGCGTGTCAGGCGTGTCTGCCAATACTCGCAGAAACATCTACAAGTTAATAGACACGCTGCCGCTAAATATTCGCAGGCAAATCCACAAGTTAATACCGGGAATGTCTGTTAAACATCTTAGATTCACAAGTAGTGATTTGGGTGGTGAGATGTCTATCGAGGTGATCACCATTGATCAAAGAACTGTCACTTACCGAGTGCTTTCCATGCCCGGAGATGCCAGCTGCCTGACTGATAACGGTACAGGAGATAATTATACTACACAGTGGCACTATAACAGTGAAATGCTTAAGCCCTTCACCTATGCTTCTACATGTGAGTTGATGGCTGCCACTGAATTGTTCGGTTGTCGCTTTCAACTGTACCGAAATGGCCAAATATTTTATACCTTTGGAGAATCGCCAATGCCTCTTAAACATCTTAGATTCACATGTGATGATTTGAGTAGTGGACACTTTGATGTTTATGAATGTTTCAACTCTCAAAAGCTGGATGCAAAGTTATCGATGAAGCCGGTTGTATACTTACAACACTTGACAGATGCCGAATGTCACTTCATCACAACAAGTCCTGCAAATACTAACGTAGTTGAAACAAACCATGAAACTCAAACCGATTATGACAGTAGCAATCCAAGCTGTGAGAAAACAGTAAAAAGGAGGCGTGTCAGACGTTGTGCTACATTTTCTGATGCAGCTAGATGAAAACAACTTTGTGACGCCGCCGCCAAATACTCGCAGAAAAATCCACAAGTTCATAGACACGCTGCCGCTAAACATTCGCAGGCAAATCCACAACTTAATACCGGGAATGTCTCATGATTCATGAGTAGTGATTTGGGTGGTGAGATGTCTATCGAGGCGATCACCATTGATCAAAGAACTGCCACTTACAGAGTGCTTTCCATGCCCGGAGATGCCAGCTGCCTGCCTGATGACAAAGAAAAAACCCATGCAAAAATGAGGGAAATCTAAAGTCACAAATACATTAACTAGGCTGTTATTCAAACCGAGTCTCCTGGAGCTTTGAGGTAGCATCTTTATGTAAAGATGACACCTGCTTAGGATGGCAACATTCTCCATCTTATGTCCACAGTCTTGTTTGTTTTTGTTTTCTTTTGTAATTGTTCTCATTTTTAATTACTTAAATGTATGTGCTACCCAGCAGTCTCTGGGGCAATGGCTATGATTACCAAAACATAAGGTTATGGAGAAAACAGGATGCAGTATAATTTGAAGCAACAAGGAGACCTTTGCTTCCTTTCACAGCTTGGTCCCAAATGTTAGCAAATGCTGATCATGAGAAAGAGAGATCATTAATCAAGATAAAATATGTTTCTTCATATTCCCTAGAGTTTCACCACAGTGTTGATAGGAGCTTTAGATTGTATTAAATAAGATTTACTCCTATTGTTCATTTGTCACTACTGCCTCACGTAACTGGGAAAGAGTGTGTTCAATGGATAAGCTGCAGTGATTCTTGGCATGTGTCGGTCTTCCTATGAATGATCCTGCTGCTTTACATGTCTGGCTTTGCCCACCTCTGTTGCTCTAACAATCTCACTGTTTCAGCTGTGTCTTTAAAAACTGGTGCGTAATTTCTCCAAGATCATTGTGCATCCACAGAGACGGCTAAATGCAGTAAGACTCTGGTTAGACAAGCTCTGTGAACTGAGCTATCATCCTTGTTTTTTTGTTTCTCTTCTGCAGCAATTACGTATATTTAAACGTTATCATAATATAAAATTTATTGGCAAATCAGTTTTCCACTTTTTGAGTTATGATACAGCTCTAATCATAATTTATAGTTTGGCTTATGATAGTATGATGTTGAGACTTCTGTAAACCAATTCTTCAGACATCAAAACATACCAGAATATATTAGAACACTAAAAATCTAATCGTTTAAGTTATAGAAAAAATACAGTAGTTACCACTCTCTCAGAATCAATGCATTTCACATCACTCAAGCATTTTTTGTAAAATTAGTTAAGTTTAGTAAGTTTTTTTTTTGTAAAAATTTCTTCCTCTAACAGTTTTGAAAAACATTTGCATGTCAGTTTTAACCATTGAAGAAAATGACCTTTTTCTCTGTCTCCTTTCATCCATTCTAATGCCACTCACTCACAAGAACCCCCAGGTTTTTCCCTGCAGGTAGGAGGGCCTACTTGCAGGGCTGGATGCAGATTAACCCAGGACAGAGCAATTTGCAGGTTAAGGGCCTTGCTCAGGGGCCCAACAGAGTAGAGTCACTTCGGAAGTGATGTGAACCGCATCCTTCCAATTACAGGTACCAGTGCAGAGCCCTACCTCAGAGCCACCACTTTGCCCTCAGTGATTTGGGCAGCACTAAAATTACAGAGGTCCTCCGGTATCAGTCACTTTACCCCATCTCCTGGTATAAAATTAGTCCTGTCCAAATAGGACTTTAGAATTGACCCCAAAAAGATATATTGCATCTGCTTGGCAGGTCTCACGCATTATCACTTTGGGAGAAGAGACCTGCTAGGTATGTAAATAAGGACTGCCAGAAGATCCTTTGGGCAGACTAAATTAGGTTTATGGCTGCCAATAAAAAACAAGATGCAAAAGATGATCTTTGAGATCAAGGGTATATGAGAAGGAAAGGAGATGCAGCTAGACGTTTTTCTTTATTTTTTCCTTTTCTTTATTGGTGTTGAAAATGTGCAGTCCCCCGTTATCTGGTCATCTTGCTATCTTAGTGACTTTAAAAAAGAAGCAGCCTGGTTGTTACTGCTCACTACAGTGGTGCAGAAGCCGCTACAGTTTAATTAGTGAAGAGGGAAAGGCGGAATATGGGTCTAATAAAAATTCCAGGTAAGGGCTTGTTAAATAGGCTGTCCTTTATGACAATAATATGGCTGTTATAGTTAGGGTTATACAGTATATAATCAACAGGAAAGTCTCTTTCAGTTTGGCTGCTATGGGTACATCCTTTTTTTTGTTTTATGTCCCTTTATTCTGTATTCCTAAATAAACCGTTTTTACAACCACTTTCTGTTTCTGCTCCTTCTTATTCAAGTCAAGTTTTTGGGACTCAACAATATACCCTATTGGTGGCCTATAAATAAAGCACAATGAAAGCTTTCAAATATTAGGGGTATCATGGGTTACCCTTTTAATGGTGATCATTTCCTCTTCTGGTTTAAGGAGGCGTTCAAGCCTATCATACCTATTCACTACTGTTTAAAGTACCAACATTTTCCTTGCTTTGCTAGTTCAAGTGACATTATAGAGCTGTCAATAGTTAAGTTCCAGCAGGACTTGAAAATTCTTCACAGGACTTCAAGGTGGTTTAATTCTTCTGAGCTAGAGGAGCAAATACAACTTTATTAGCTTGCTTTGTGACTCTCAGCTCCTTCCATTGCGTACTCTTTAGTTTGGACCTCTCTTGTGACATTATATGTATTTCTAAAACATATTTTGATCTACCAACGAGTTTCCCCCAAAAAAGGATGAATTTAATAATACAGAATAATTATCCCTCCTAACTTTTTACGATCAGTTATTTTAACATTTTTTTAATAGATTTATCAAAATCAGTAATACCTTCCCACCATTTTCTTTTCTTTGAATTGAACATTTTTGTATTTCTCTTTTATATAGCCTTAACATTTATGAAAAATGAATGGGATTTTTTGCATAATGATGCACATTAAATCATACTGTATATTGCTGTAACTGCTTTAGGTGCAGCTTTTCCAAATTTTGATTCCAGTCAAAAACCTATAATACTCAATGTACTTAATTTTAAAAATGCATACTTCAGTCGTACACTCCAAAAATATTTTCATTTTAAATTAAACAATATTGCTAATTTACACAGTGATACCAAATGTGATACCACTTTTATTGAAAATGAAGGGATGTCTTCTTATTGGTAAACATTATTTTTCTTTAATACGCTTTTCATTTTATGCTGCAAAATCCATAATTATGAATAGTATGTGAGACACTTTATTTAAAAACCGGCTAAAATAATCTTTGAAACAATCAGAATGCTGCTAATTGTAAATGATGCTTGTCTTTTGCCTTGCAGGTTCTGGCCTTAATGTCAGTGACACTGAATCATGCCATGGAAGTCAAGATGAAGGCAGCGTACCGAATTCACAAATTGTAGAACTCAGAAGAATTCCGATTGCGGACACTCACCTCTAATGGTTTTTTGGCTGGGGGTAAATGGGGGAGTGAGGGAAAGTATCAGTATTTTTATTGTAATTTTTGCACTAAAACATACATTAATATAAATCTAGAATATTAGTTTTTGTCACTAGCAGTTGAAGATTTTATACAATGTAGTTAATTTAAATTTGATGGTCCTGACAGACAAGAATTAATTGTCATTAAACTATTGGTTTACCCTTACCAGATGTAAATAATATCTAGAATGCCCTGGACAATGGCAAGTGTTCCTAACAATATTGATACATTTGTGTAACACTTTATTAAAAATGTTTAAAACATTTAGACTTGCATTGTGATTTCATTATACTGTTTGTACACTTTGAGAAGGTGATAAACGTTAGATATAATGGTCACTTCACTGTATGACGCTTTTCACTTTACACCTATGCTTCCAGTGAAGAAGCACTGCCGTCACTAAACAAATACAGCACAGTGTTGGCACATTAACCCTGATAGATGATTTCAAGATTCCTGGAACATACAATGGTGATAAGGCTTTGGAATGACATTTTAAGGTTAGCAGCTTCACTTTAGCTAGTTAATTATGGACATAGCTCACATCCAGTCCAATCTGACCAGGAATAGCATTAGAAGATTAATGTTCCTCGGGCTTTCAGGAGCATGACCCCTGTCTTCAGCTGCTGGCAGTTGTGAAACATTTACTTCGAGTCAAAGGGACAAAGTCACAGCAATGTAAACCAAACATTACCTGCACATAGTTTAAATATTATAATGCTATTGGAAACTTGTATATACTGTAGCAATCTCTTGTGATGGGAATTAAAAATACTCAGAAATTAAAATGCACTAAGAAGAAATGAACTGATTTATGGACTACACAGAGTGCACTTGTTCTAATGTTTTTGCTGTAATGTATTTGTGATATCTAGCATTGTTCTAATTATATGTCTTTTAAGAATAGGTTTAAGTTTGTATTTGATAGTTAAAAGAAAGAAGTAGCTTTCTTAAAATAAGCCATTATAATTTACTTCCCCCAAAGCTTTAGGGTTGTTCTTTTTTGGCAAGGGTGACTCTTTTCAGGCATTATATGAGCCAATAAGCCACCCCCTGCAGAAAGGCCATGAATGGCCTAGCTGTTATGAAGCCAGGCCTGGAGAACTGAAATGTGGCTGTTTACGATTTTCCAGTCTGTATCACAATGCCCCAATTGGTCCAGTCATGCCAAAACAGGATTGGATGAACCAAAAGACTTGGTCTGGAATTTGTGATAGGAATAGGTAAAAGGCAGGTGACCCAAATGAGCCCCAAAACGTACCACACTAAACATTCCCAGGTGCAAAATAAATGGTTTTATTTTCACAAAAAGACCTACTATACAGGTTAATCAATAGCCGTTCACTACACAATCCTTCTTTTCCTCCCCCAGGTTAGTTTTGCCTTCTGCCTCTGGACTCTGAGTCACTGGAGGAGTCTGGATGGCTTGCTTTATTTGTCAGACCCAGGAGTATTTCTGGTAGCGGGTCATAGCCTAATAGAAGCACTTCTGGGCCAGATAAAAGCTTCCTCTCCCTACAGTGCCCCCTGGTCACACCCAAGAACCCTAACAGAGTTGTCCCTCAGGACTACAATTCTCATAAACCCATGCGGGCGCCCTTACTAGGTCCACACCAGCGGAGCACTGCCACCTATTATATGGGGGAGGAACTGCTCTTGATATTCCAGCTCCTCCCTAATGCCTACTACTTTATCCCTTTGTATGGGGTGTTGATTCAACCTCATCCTGGTTATGCCTCCTTTCACACTGTCCTTCCATTATGACATCCTGGCTAGGAAAAGGTCCAGCAAGGCATTCACAAATAGTATGAATTGGTCACTCAATCTGTGTGGCACTTTCTTGTCTTCTTGCTAAGAAGAGAAGACCAACTCTCTCAATCTTGCCATCTTGCCAAAAAGAGAAGACCATCTCCCTCTTTTGCCATTTCTCCATAATGAAGACTTGGCATAATGGAGAATGCAGGCATGCAACCTGTTTCAATACTCCATTAAAAGGCCATGTAACTGCAAAGACCAGGCTAAAGTAAAGATAAGCCAAGAGCCACCTATGAATGCAAGATGCACCGCTGCTTAGGTTGTAATGGTATTTTTTGTCACACTCATTTTACTTGGCTTATAATTTTGCCATATTATCTAAAATACATAATTAATTGTGCAGCTCCTTCTGCTGCATGTTCTTTCACTCTTTTTTAGTGCTTGAGGTTATAGATAAAGAAGGGAAGGGCGAGTGTAGAAGTACAGCACTTGATCACAGAGTGGTAAGAGTAAGAGAGCTGAGATATTTTGATAAATTCTCCATAATAAAGGGGAAACTAGGGTGATATCTGTACAGTAGGAGCCACAGAGATTGTCATGATTCATTGTAACTTTGAGCCCTAGGCTGGCAGTAACCTTGATATTGTTACAATAAATTAAAGTGCAAATTAACAAATATGAAGACTATCCCAAACACCCTAAGCAAATAACAGAATAAAAAAAACTAGAGACACGGTTACAGTTTTGGTAAAATTGTCCCCAAAGACAGTAACATGTTTTTAGACCAATGCCCATTGGGAGATTCCTCTGTCCCTTAGGAATAGGTCCTTTTCACAATTCTTTATTTTTTCTTCAAGAAAGTGTTGAGGAAGTGTACTGTTCTTCCCGTTATGAAAAACAATTACAGAATTGTGAAACATCTGTTGTCCATCTTTGTTTGAATTCTACATGCTTACCTGAGTTACTATCATTCCCACTGATGAAACACAAAGGATAAAATTGCTCCAGGCCATTCATATGAGGCACCAATTTTGTCACATGTAATGGCAGCACGTACTGGATATTTGTAGCTGGCACTTCAAACGGAATGAGTACATAAACTTTATGCACTGCCTTAAGACTGATGCTGTGCAAGACCTTTATAGCTAAAACAGCTTTGGTGCCTGTCCAGCACAGGAATCAGCTTTTGAAAACGCAAATTCTCACATTGCAGTTAATACAAAAGAGTCTTCCCTGATGGAACACAACACACCAAGTCCTCAAGGCAGCATGACTATGCGACGGCAACTCCTGATTGGGACAGACAACTTAATGTAACTGTAATGTGACTAACAATATAAATCATAAGTTTAAAACCACATATAATTATGTATGTTGCATTTCATGAGAAGAATGCAATTTATATATGTGTAATACGACGCCGAGTGACTCATTCACACACTTGTCAACAAAAACACTATTTCCAGTTTCACTTAAAAGCTGAAAGTTGGCAAGATGGTTTTGATGTATCAATATTTAAAGGTAAAAATCCCCACACAATAGAAAAACTATCCCAAAATCTCAAACATGTCATGATGGAATTAATTGGAATTTGATGATGATGTAGACGAAACAAAATTAGCTGGCACAAGATTTTTTATTTTTTGAAATTTGTTAATAATAATACTCTTAACAAGTCGAACACTCTAACACACCAAGTCCCCCATTTTGGCACAGCACTGACAGCGATCTCTTGGAGAAATGGGCCATGCTGGTTAGTGCAGATGAAAGGTATCTGCAGAAGCAAAGTGAAAGGAGCAAAGTTCAACGATTCCAAAAGATGAATTTAACAAGTGTAAGAGAAGTCAGTTTTGTGCAACTTTCAGTAAGAAAGATACTTATTATGTACTAAGTGTCCCCAGGGTCCACACACATAGTAATGAATCAGGTAAACATGGATGAAATGTGTCCAATTTATGACTGCTGTTTGTTGCATACTAGCTGAAATACCCAGCATTGCCCAGGAGGAAAAAGACACAACATTAAAAATATATTGACAAACAATAAAGACTCGCTAATGTCCTTGTCTTGCAGTCTTGTATGTGTGTTATCATGCAGTTGACGCTCTGAACCAGTCAACTCTATTTAATTGGAAAAGCAACAGGGGCGCGGTGCTGCTTAAACATAAAGAACGCTGGCAGTCGCCTTCTATATGCTAATTGTGGCACGGGATCCTAGAAAGCATAGAAATCGTCAGAACTACTCTGGGCATCTCTCTCCTAGGAGGATTCGTGTTGCCAACATGTTCGCATTGTATTTGAATTAGCAGCTGTCTTTCTTAGGAGGTTTGCTTTTGCCAGTGTGCTGGCCTCGCTTGCGTATCCTCGGAGTTGGAGCCTTCACCCTGACTCTACGTCTCACTTCCGGGCTGGAAAGACACACTTACTTGCACGTGTAGAACTCTATTTAATTTGAAAAGCAACAGGGGCGCGGTGGCGCTCAGACATAAAGAATGCTGGCAGTCACCTCCAGTTCGCCCTCTGGTGGTCGTTCCGAGTGTCAACTGAATGATAACGTGCATACAAGAGCATAAGATCACCCCCACCCCACAGTGGGTTAGGGCTCATTTGACCCTACAGTGTTTTTAGTCGACCATTGAGAAACATGCTTACCAAGTTTCATGAAAATCGCTCCAGCCATTCGGACGTGATGCTGGAACATACATAACATAATACACACATTGACCTTTACATATAGAGATTTCAACATACTGACATCTGTCAATAGGGAGCAAGTTAATGTTAAGTGGTTGGCTTAAACTTGCAGCCTACAGGCATAAAAAAGTTAACAAATGTACCTTGATAATTAGAAATGAATTCTTTCTTAGAAAATGTATAATGTCTGTCCAGTTTTGACGGTTTTGTTGTGGAACAAAACTTCTTATTTTCCAAAAATAAAATTTTTGGAAGTGAAATTGTGAGCATGAATCATCATTGCTGGTTGCCTAACAGGAAGATGGTTTATTTGGCAATGTATTTCCAAATTTTGTGAACAGAGCTAATTCTACCATTATGCAATCATAATTGTTTTGTAAAGAGTTCACAGTTGATGAGTTGCATAAGGGGCGTCCAATGAACGTTGGTTAGTCTACAGTGATAATTCTTCATCCGTTTACCTTGAGGCTGCTTTGAGGAATCACTTGGCAGAGTGAAGTACAGGCGCTAAAGGTGCCCAGGAGAGCGAGAAGTAGTAGTAGTAGTAGTAGTAGTAGTAGTAGTAGTGGTATTGTCATGTGTGAGGTGAAATTCTTCAGTAAAGAATGGGGTTTTCAAGTTTAATTTAAACAGAATTAAATTCTGAGAATGATGAAAATTCCCCTTGCATTAACAAGAGGATCAAGGGCTTATGGTTAGACTCCACCATGCCTGCCTATTTATTTTAGATTAACAATTGTAAATTAGCCTAAAATTTTGACAGCAGAGTAGTTTGTGATGTTTAAGCAGCCAATACAGCATTCCCAAATGTAGAAGTTATTAATGACCAAATGTGTAAAGTGTGAAGAAAAAAATGTTA
Organism: Polypterus senegalus; assembly: GCF_016835505.1. NCBI lineage: Eukaryota > Metazoa > Chordata > Cladistia > Polypteriformes > Polypteridae > Polypterus > Polypterus senegalus. The sequence continues at coordinate 139,247,213 of NC_053160.1, forward strand.
GAAGAAAGAATAGTCAGTGTGTTTACATTATCAAACAAAACCCATCCATCCATCCATTTTCTAACCCGCTGAATCCGAATACAGGGTCACGGGGGTCTGCTGGAGCCAATCCCAGCCAACACAGGGCACAAGGCAGGAACCAATCCAGGACAGGGTGCCAACCCACCGCAGGACACACACAAACACCAATTCAGAATCGCTAATCCACCAAAACTGCATGTCTTTGGATTGTGGGAGGAAACTGGAGCGCCCGGAGGAAACCCACGCAGACACGGGGAGAACATGCAAACTCCACGCAGGGAGGACCTGGGAAGCAAACCCGGGTCTCCTAACTGCGAGGCAGCAGCGCTACCACTGCGCCACCATGCCACCCATCAAACAAAACCATAAAACTAAATTCAAAACCCAATCTCAGTATTGGCACAGAGTAAAAACAAAAGATAAGATGGTATAACAGAACCTAATTTATTTATTGCTTTATTGTTGACTACATTTTTTTTACCCAGAATAAATCATGTACAGATTTCTGGTTCAGCATTTATAATTCAAAAGACTTCATAGTCGCAGTTGGATCAAATATACAATACAATATTGTGCAGGCAATCAAGGGCTTTGCTTCTTGTTCTAAACATGCTGAAAACACATTGTTAGTGTCAATTTTGTACAATGAGATTCTGATATCTTGAGCCCCCTTATCCATCTTCAAGTAGTGCAACCCAACCCTGGTATATATTGTTTTGCCTCATGAAGCTGTGTTCTAAACTGAAGCAATTTACAGTATATACATTTTTTAAAAATAACTAGCCTGCTCTTGCACTTTAAAAAGGAGATGATGGGTACCGGGGCCCAGTAGGAGAACAAAAGCCGTCCGTTTTTCAAGCCAAAAGTATGACTGAGTATTGATGGATATCTTTAGATTGCACACATATTGGAAAATGGAAGGAAGATTAAGTGTGAGATTAGGCCATTTTCACCTCCCGCATTATCTTCCAGTGTTTGCTTTTCACCTTGAACAACTGCCTTTAAGTAGATGTATTTGTATTATTCAATGTTGATATCCAAATGTAAATTGTTGTCTCTGTTAAGTAGCCAACTAGACAATGATCACTGAAAAATTTCACACAATTACTCGGTGTTATACTTCCATACACAACAAATTGTATATCTGCAAAAAGGGTTGGATGCAATTTACTTCAAAAAACATGAAAGACTAAAGTGTTTTGGTAATTGACCAGAATTACTAACACATTCCCAGTATTCAGTGTTAAAACAGGTAAACGTCTACAGGTAAGCACGCTGACTAATACAAATTAGACCGGGACAAACATGAGGCCAGGCCAAAGCCAAATGCTTGGGGTGCTAAAACCCCATTTAATTCCATCAAAAAAAAAAGAAAAAACATTAAATAAAACATGCGCTCGATTGAACTCTCTGGTTGGGACAATCCCCTTGGAATAGTGCTGTATTTTAAAGGATACACTGTTTCTCACTCTCCCTCTCTCTCTCACACTCTTTACAATATCCATCCATCCATTATCCAACCGGTTATATCCTAACTACAGGGTCACAGGAGTCTGCGGGAGCCAATCCCAGCCAACAAAGGGTACGGCAGGAAAAAAACCCCTAGGCAAGGCGCCAGCCCACTGCAGGGCACACACACACACCAAGCACACACTAGTGACAATTTAGGATCTTTACAATATTCAGGTCTGAAATGAGATACCACCTTTCAGGAGTGTCTCTCTTTTATATTCAGTGGATGAGATGGGGATTCTTTGACATTTTGGTCTCAAGGGGTGGTTTCTCAAGGTTGTGAGGGAAAATGGACCCTCTGGCATACATTTGTGATGCTGTATACACCGGGAAAAACATTCACACTTCTTGCAGACCCTGGCGCTGTGAGCAAGGAATGACAGCTCTGCTCTACCACTCTGCCTTTGTTAACACATCTGTACTAAACTTACTAAACATTAACCTGATTAAATTACATGTAGGAGTGAGAAGAGACATTTGCTATTAAAAGTTAGAGATGCCATGCATTCTTTTAACCCTTTTTTGTTACCAAATTGAAATAATAATGTGTATTATTGCCCTTTATACAGGTTATATAGCCTAATCTTGTTAAAGGTGCATAGTACAGATAGTTGTGTGTTTTCAGTAACTGTAAAAATGATATTGAGATTCTTGTCATTAGGAGCCATGTTTAAACTAGCAGGGCAGTATAATTTTAAGCAGGCCTTTCTCCATCAAGGGTTGTTTTATCTGCAAAGTGTAAAAGTGCCTATCCTTCATGGAAGAGTGTCAGTAATATCTGGAGTTAGCCCACCTAGTGAGGTGAGTCAAGATAGGTTGGTGACCACAAAAGGCTGTGATCAAGTGTCATGCAGAGCCCCATAGCATGAATGAATAGAAATTAATTTTTACATTTACTTACACAGAGAACCACAGAGAACCACAGACACATAGAATACGTTGCTAAGTAATGTGGTAGTCAGTAGAACTTTAGGGACATTCAAAGATACACTTGATGTTATTTTGGAAGAATGAAGTGGATAGAATTAGTGAGCTTTGTTGGGCTGAATGCCTTGTTCTCATTCAGATTGTTCTGTTGTTCACATGTTTATATTGCACTTTCACTTCCAGTTACTCAAACAGCAACCAACCTTCAGAAAATGTGTTGAGTGCAATTACACTGAAAAAAATATAACATTGATGTTGTTCATTCAAGGTAAATTTTCTCTTTCAAGCAACTTAAGATTAGTCATTTAGTGTTGTAGCTTAAAATATTTGGTTTCAGATCTCAATCAAAGTAAAAAAAAAAATGTTTGTACCAAATGTGAAAGCGCCCGACCCGGCACAGACTACGCAGAGGCACGTGTTCACACTCAAGGGTTACTTTATTTTCTTCAGCCGTGGGCACACGCCTTCCCCGTGTCCCACAGGCCCAACACAGTCCCAAAGCACAAAACCCACACTAACCAACTGCTTCCTTCCTCCACCACTCCTCCCAGGCAACCTCTTCCTCCCGATTCTGGCCCTGATTGCTGGGAGGCAGGCCCTTTTATACCCCACCCAGAAGTGTTCCAGGTGCCTGACCAGCTGGTCTTAATTGCACCTCCGGGTGGGGCTGATAAACCGTCCAGTGTGGTGGCTGGTTCTCCGCAGCACCCCCTAGCGGCCACCCCACCTCCCAACCGGGCTGGTGTGGTGGACTCCATGTCCCATGGAGCCACGGGGGAGATTGAGGAGGGATCCACGGCCAGGGAGACTGCCCCCAAGCCCCCCGGGGAAGGTACTGCAATGTCCATGATGGCTCCCCAGGGACTTATGCAGCAGAGGCGTCCCAGCCGGGCATTGGACCCGGCTGTCCGTCACACAAAGTAAGTTATGGTGGAGGGAATAAACATAAAAATCCTACTTCAGTTAACCTAATATTTTAGGTTGTTCATGTGTTGTGTGAGAGGGCCATTTGTATATTCTTCCGGTTGAACTTTCCAGCGTGCTGGCTTTCCAACTGCCAAAAAAGAAGAACACTTTCCTGAGTGGAGTGAACGTGGCAATACAGGTCTGGTCATTTTCAGCAGCAGAGGAGGATTTCTGGTAAGTAACCCTGTTTCTCAACTGTTAATTTTAAGTATATTTTCAAGAAAGCTGTAGAAACATTTAATAATTTTTTGTCATATATTTAAGATTTACACTATGAAACACTTGTGTATTTGCACTAGATTTTTAAATAAATGTAAAAAGTACAGTATTGGAATGTGTTATGTTCATAATATTTCTAATAGCATAAAAACAGGTTACGACCAATAAACCATTTTAAATTGTAACAACTTAAAAATAGATTTACTGCAGTATAAAACAAGTGAATTGCACCCAATCACTCCAAAGGATTTGCCTCAACTTAAAAATTGTGGGTTCAATAAGATAAAAAGAATTATATAGGTTCCGACTGAAAATATTAAGTGTGAATCATTACCTTAATTAGTTTAAGTTGGATGGAGGTTATACTTTTTTCAATGTAGTAATCATTCAGTCTGAACTGTCATTTTTCTTTTTTATAAAGCATGTCTTCCATTCAGTCACAGTCAGTCACTATCATTTAATGAAGAGAGATGCCAATTGGTTAATAGCCAGTATGAATTAAGGGATGGAGTCTTACTGTGAAACTTCTTCACAACTATATATTGTTGATATCCACATCAATCTTGCTTAAGGAATTAGTTTTAATTTGAAAATAGCAACATTTTACATCAACAAACAAAGCATGAAACATTGATATGTATTACATGTTTGGAGCTGAGAATTACAAAAAATAATAATTTTCTAGACAATTAAATCAAAAGTAATATAAAAGCTAATACACAGACAAGACAATATCATTTCAAATAAAGAAAATCAAATTTTCCTTGTACAACAATCAAATTATGGTTTACCAAGCAGAAAATGTAATTATAATGATCAAAAGAGAGAAGGGTGTAACTGAAGGTCATGTAGCATTGCTACTTGACAGAAGATCATTTGCAAGCTGCAGTTCCCTCTGTGTGGCCTTGACATGGTTTTCTTCAAAAGACATTGACTATAGTCCACAATAACTAAATAAAATAAAATTAGACAGCGTATTATTATTCACTATCACCACACAAAAAAGTAAAAGGAAGAGGCCACAAATACTACAGTGTGTAGAACGGCATCACTGAATACACAATACTTTACACTTTGAGGTGATAGCCTGGTGCCAACTCCTGTTGGCTAATAATAGGAAAATGGAGCTTCAGTGAACTCATAGTCAACAAAACTGGATGACTGAAAGTGGGAAATATATCACCTAATCCAGTGAATTTTGATTTCTGGTGCAACATGCAGAAGAAGGGGCCATAATTGTTGCAGCATGTGTCCATGGATCCATCCTGCTTTGTATCAGCGGTACATGCTGGTAGTTGTAGTGCAAAAGTGTAGGTAACTTGTTCTCACCTGACATTAAATCTTTTAATACTAAGTGAGCATCTATTGAATGTCATAGTATATCTGAATATTGTTGTCCTTATGAATTCTTTTATACCAGTACTCAACTGGATACTTCCCTCCGAATAAAGCACATTGTCATAATGAAAATCAAACATCATCTCATGTTCATTCCTCCCACATTACAGTGGCTTCCTGTCTGGCCCCATAATGAAATGAGAGGTTCTCAACATAAAAATGTAGCCAAAAATTTTGCAAACATTGCATTATGGTATAGAGTCATCGTCAATCCATATCCCAATGTTTGAACAAAATTCTTTGGAAAGAAAAATGATTTAAGGAACAAGTTACTATTCCACATGAGTCTCTGGTCTATTTCAACCAAACTCTTGAAAATAAATACTTTACTAATTAACTCAGACTATAACAAATACATGTAACCAAAGATGTTATAATACACAAAAATCTGAATTACAAAAGTACAAATAATATGTTTTCTAGACTTGAAAAGCCAAACAAGGCAACATCCATGTGCTTTAAGTCCTAAAGCAAATTCCAGAGCTGGGATGTGATGTTCAGTGAGTGAATGGATACCTGCTTGAACAGGCTGGCTGAAGAAACTAGCTGATGCGTTACAGGATATCTTCACTTCTCCAGAGCCAGGGCAAACCACTAGGGATAAAAAAAGTTGCCCACATATTAGTTAAATAATATATAAAAAAATGGGATGATACATATAGGTATCAATAATCAAGGCAAGGCCATCAGGCAAATATATACATAACAAGAGAATAGAAAAATATTATTAATTACAGGCTTACATCATAAAATTGCAAGAAATTAACGCTAGAATCCCTGAAGCCTACGAAAAAAGTCGTAATACCGGGCCTCCTTAAATTCTTTTGCACCCCTCCATTAGCGGCTTTTGTTTTGCAAATGTGTCGATCAGCACAAGCAGCAAGCAGACTGCCATCCCATCCCCCCACTGACGCAGCTGAACTTCTTCCCAGCTCAAGTCTCTTTATCTGGGTGCAAGGTGCCTGGAGTTGTACAGGGTAAATAATATACCATTATTTGGACTCGCACCCACAACGTTTTGGTTATAAATCAGCAGTTCTTACCACTGCACATGAACAGTTTCTACAACCATATGTTTCAGATCACTGAGAACTTGTTTAGCCTCCATGAAATGTCTTGAAACCATGTGTTTCAATAGTCTCACATTGTTGATTTTTATTCTGAATTTTCTCCATGAGATAAATAAAGTTTATCTAATCTAATTTGTTTTGCTATATTTTGAGTTTTTGGGGGTTGAATTCTTATTTTTCTTTATTTCTGTAGTGTTCTTCCTAGATTAATTTTGAAGTAATTTGTTGTATAAGTTCTGCAAATATTATCTTCTTGATTGTATACTATGTTAATTTCTTGAAACAAAATCAATGAAAAAAACATTGATTAAAATAGATCACTCATATTGTATAATAACCTGATCTTTAAATGGTGTTTATGAACTTGTTCTGTGGGTTATACTTTATATTAAGGCAGTTATTCTTGTTTGCTTTGTAAATAAAGCAAGAGATGTCAATAGAGTTTGTGTTCCAATATGGATCCCATTTTTACTGATGGTGTTGTTATGAAAGGTCAATGACACTTAACAGAGTCTCTCAGTAGAGAGACATTTGATTGTCTTAGCACAGTGGTCAAACTGATGCCCTCTTCAAAGGCCATGGGGGCTGGAAGGGGTCTTTGTTACTACGAAAGTGATCTCAAGTCTGAGGAAGAAAATGGGGAGCATATAAATATCTGTGTTAAATCGCTATCATTCCCTTACTGTGTTTTTGGCTTGATTTTTGGAAGAGATTCACCATGCTCCTAAGGTTGGTATTTTATAATGTTATAATTTGCATCCTTATTTACATTTTTTTTTTCCTTCTTGTGTCTATCTACAGTATGTCCTTCTTTAGGGATTTTACAATGTGGAACCTTCATTTTTACCAGTTTCAAAATTATCAGCATGGCATTTAAAAACAGGTGTGGAGACCTGGGGATGCACCTGCCACCCCAACCTGACACAGACAGGCAGAGACCCAGGTTCTAAAACAACACAAGCTTTATCCAGAGTGGGAAATGCTTTTCTTTTGTCTTCCACCTGCAGTACAGTACAACAAGCACCAATACAGCACACATTTCTGTCTTCTCTTCTCTCTCACTTCCTTCCACCTCCATTCCTCCCTCAAGCTTTGTCTGCTTCCTCCTGACTCTGGCTCTCAAAGTAGTTTTAGCCGGCTCCTTTTATAAGGCACCCAGAAGTGCTCCCGGTGTCCGATGATCTTCTTCCCGCAGCACTTTCGGGTGTGGCGGGAGTCTGGCTAAGGAGGGCTCAGCCGTTTCCCTTGCACCCCCTGGCGGTAGCCATCGACCCTGGCAGTGTTGAGCTTCCATACTCCAAACCCATGGCACCATAGCAAGTGAGGGGGGCTGCACTCTGTCATCCCAGGGGAGGTATTGCCCCATGCCAGGTCCTTCCCTTAAGAATGCATCCCTGCTGCCCATCACACAGTATACCTTTATTATTTTATCATAAGCACTGAAATGCCCTGTCTTGTTTATGGCTGCTATGATTCTGTTTCCCAGAACTGACTGGAAATGCATGGCATGTGCCATCATCAGTGCAATGGTTTAAACAGTGTATTTCCTAGTCTTCCAAGTTTACAAATATTTAAAAAAAAAGCCTATGTGTTAAGGCTATGTCACATTACATGACTTTTATTTAGCTATTTTCAGTCATAGCTTTCATTTGGATAATCTTAGCAAGTCAGAGGCAGTTGGCAGCATGCTTATCTGAAGTTGGTCACATAATATGACATACTGTACCCAGCAAATCACTCCAATTAGTCTGTGGTTTGCTGCAATAAAATCATACGGGTGGGATTTTGTCTTTAGTCTTAAGGGAGGGCTCTGTGTGCATGAGAGCTAACAGCCAATGAAGGCTCATCTGGATGTACAATGCATAGAATTCAGCGACAAGGAATAAGGTGTTTAAGCCCACTTATACAGAAGATGTTTTATGTACCACAACAGAAGAAAAGGAAAAGGGCAGAGACTGAGGCTGAACTTTTTCTTCACTGTTAACCCTTTGAGCAGGCAGAAAAAGGGGAATGTCAGCTTTCATCAAGATCAGCAACTGCGATCTGCAAATCTGACATACCCCATGGCTAGAAGTTATGTAATGTAATATCGGCTTTAATGTGTTTTCATTTGAGAATTCTAATATTGCTTTGTTTTGTTTTTGGTTTTGACTTTCTAGTGAGCAGTTCCATATAGAGACAAAAGTAGGACAGAGTCCCCGGTTTCAACTTTTGGCTTACAGTAGTTTAATGTCTACTCCTACTGCCATTCAAATACATCTGCCTTCAAGTTGACAGAACAGATAATATAATCCAGCATTTTGTAAACATTTCAAAGCTTTGTTTCTTTTACCAACCACCACCTTCCAGCACTTTGTTGATTCCATGCCTCACAGAATTCAGGCTGTTCAGGAAGCAAAAGGAGTCCTACCCAGTCTCAAATAGGTGTACCTAATGAAGTGCATAGCACTTACATATTCAAGTCTGTTATGTGTTTTTGTTTTCTTAAATGTTTCCTTTGATTTATTTCATTATTTAGTGTTGTGAAACTACTGCCCTGGTTTATGGTTTTTTTTTCCACATGGGAAATGTTCTGGTCTCATGAATTTTTGGATTATGGGACCAGCCATAGTTGTTCTTTGTGTGACATCAGTAAAAAAATGTGCAGCTTATAAAAAAAAGAGAAAAAATAAGGAAAAAAGCTTATTGGAAGTGCAGAGGAAGACTAAACCAATATCAACATTTTGGCTCTCACGAAGTGATGGGATATGTTTGGAAAGAAGCCAACATGAGAGATTTTTATAGAAGGCATCAGACGTCAGACCACAGTTTCTGTCTGGAGTTGAAATAAATCTATCTACTGGGGGATATTTGTTAATTTATGGCTCAAATCTGCTTTCTTATTTCATTTTTCATCATCAGTCTAAAATTTTGACTATATTCTAACAGACAGAACTGAAATATTAGGGCTGTATACTGTGAAAGACGGGTATCAGCAAGAGTGAAAGGGAAGGTCTACAGTATGGTAGTGAGACCAGCTATGTTATATGGGCTGGAGATGGTGGCACTGACCAGAAAGCAGGAGACAGAGGTGGAGGTGGCAGAGTTAAAGATGGTAAGATTTGCACTGAGTGTGACGAGGATGGACAGGATTAGAAATGAGTACATTAGAGGGCCAACTCAAGTTGGACGGTTGAGAGACAAAGTCAGAGAGGCACGATTGCGTTGGTTTGGATATGTGCAGAGAAGAGAGGCTGAGTATATTGGGAGAAGGATGCTAAGGATAGACCTGCCAGGGAAGAGGAAAAGAGGAAGGCCTAAGAGAAGGTGTATGGTGTGGTGAGAGAGGACATACAGGTGATGGGTGTAACAGAACAAGATGCAGAAGACAGAAAGATATGGAAGAAGATGATCCGCTGTGGCAACCCCTAACAGGACCACAACCAAAAGAAGAAGATACAGCATGTTAGGTATACTGTCAGTTTGATTATTTTCTTTGGTTCTACTGTGACGCGTGAGTCGCTGCCTTGCACCCAAAAGACGAGGTTGATTCTAAGGATTTTAGGAAAATCAGCTTTATTCAAATTGAAACAGGAATAGCAAGGTTATTTATTGCAGCTACAACTCTACTACATACACACACAGCAATTGGGCAGGGCTGGAGCCAGGTCAGTGGCCAAGTTATAGTGTTCTCACCCATCAGGTGACAGTGACTGTGGCACTGTGAATGTGCGAGGTGCTGCAAATCTGTGGGGCGTTGTGAACCTGAGATTGCCTCTGCAACAGTCAAGCAGCCCTCATCAGATGCATCAATAGTGTTTCGGCTTGCCGTCCTGTTGGGGAGGGTCTCAAAAGAGTTAAAAAAAATCTCACAATAAATTTTATAGTCCACTTTTTTTTTTTTTTTCCTTAAGGCCATTCCTTCATTTTGTGACACGTAGGAAGGGGTGGATAAAAAAATTTGAAAAAATATTGATCAGTGTTGAGGGCTTAGACAGCACCTCTGTAATATATAAAAACATTTTACAGTCCCTGCCTTTCAAAGATCCCAGAGTACAGTGGGAAAAGGATCTCTCACTCAACATCTCAGAACAGGAATGGAAGGTAGCAATGCATTGAATTCACTCGAGCTCCATATGCACAAAGCATACAATTATTCAACTTAAAATTATCTATCGAGCACATCTGTCTCGTTTAAAATTGTCCAAAATGTTTCCAGGACAACATCCAACCTGTGAACATTGACATCAAGTTCCAGCCTCACTGGGTCACATGTTTTGGGCCTGCACCAAATTAACATAATTTTGGACCAAAATCTTTAAATGACTTTCAGACAGCCTTGGTGTCACAATATGTTCTAACCCATTAACAGCTATGTTTGGGGTACTTCCAGATGGGCTTAAAGTGTAGAAGGACAAACAAACTGTAATTGCCTTTACTACATTCTTAGCACATAGACTTATCTTGCTCAACTGGAAGAATCCTAACTCACCTCTTTAAAGTCAGTGGGTAACTGATGTTATATACTATTTGAAACTGAAACAAATCCAATTCTCACTTAGAGGATCTGTACAAAACTTTTTCAAAATCTGGCAGGACCTAATAATAACATCTTAGAATAAGCATTTAAAATGAGGAAGTAGATTCTCTCCCCTCTTTCTTATTCAATTTATTTTTATTCATTTATTCATTCATTTACTAGGGGGTGCTACGCGCCAGGCACTTCGCGTCTTTGCCTCTCACATTGTAAAGAGGGCGGCTGGACGCACCCCAAGGAGATGCGGTCACTCCTCAGAAACCCCTTCTTAAACGGTGATACAATGGGAAAAAAATACATTTTTTTTTTGCTCGATCAGTTGCTGGCTTGCTGCTGCTACCGTGGTGCGTGATCTGCATCTCACGTGGCACTTCGAACATTTAAAAGCATGTACAGCAGCTGTCCTACTCTTTGTCTTTTATTTACGGCCCCGGGCATGGCTAAATCTCTTGGCACAAACTCGTCTCACGAGACATGAGTTCTTGATATTGTTTTAGTTTATAATTTAAAAATGGAAAAATAATCTGAAAATCTAACAACATCACATTAAAGTTCGATAAATTCTGAAAAGAATGATACCAAACATATATACGTATGTAAGTTTTAAAATAAGCCCAATTTAAAGAGTGACAAAATAGTCACATAAAATCGTTGCACTTTTAGGCTTAGGGTATATATAGAGTAGATCTATTTACTTTGTAATACAAGTTTAAAGTTTTACTCTGCTGGCCTAGCTCTCTTTCTCATGGGTGGGGGTTGATTTGTTTCAAGCCTAGTTGTTAAACTTGACTTTCTTGTATGGAATGTTATTTGACTGTAATAAAAAAAATTAAGGGATGGATAAGACTAAATTGTAAGTTTATATGTTAATTGTTAATAACAGCTGTGGAGAAAAAATTTAAAATGGACAGTCCCAGAGCCTTGTTCAAATCATGCAGTATATGTAGTCTATGTGTTTTCTGCAGGTTATTGTAGAGTGTCCGTTTTCACCTTATGGCTGTCTGATTCTAAACTTGAGATGTTGTTTCAATTTAGATACTTCCTAGTAGTAGGTGGTGTGGAAGAATAATCTTAGGGTAACATAGCATTCATCTTAAACAAATAGCATAAAGGGTTAATACATGTCAGAAACCTGTTCAGGCATATCAGGAAACCAGATAAAGGTCAAGAGAACAATAAAGACAAAGATGTAATACTCAAAGGGTACTGAAAGGTGACTAAGAGATCAGATGACCTGTAGTCAACAAGATTGGACAGTTGTTATATGCACAGAAATTTCAAGGGTGGTGTCTCAACCTAAAGGATGTAACAATAATAAGCATATAGTAAAGCAGACTTCTATTTTATATAGATCATTTAGGTGCAAACCAACCAACCAGAATAATTGTATGCATTGATTGACAATCTACGTAAATTCAGTAGTTTAGAAAATTAACTTCTGTCCTTTGTCTTTCTGACCATTCTGCTAATGCTGAGGAAGAATGCTCCATGTTCAAGCATTAGCTGAAGAGTAATAAATGATGCAGATGGACAACCTTTTCTCCTGCCTGATTACTAACTTAAGGTTTTATCAAACTCGTCCCGTTTGAGGATAACTTTCACTCTTTAATTAAGATGTCGATTTCTACTATAGTGGTTATTTGATGTTTAATTTGCTTAATGTTTAAATCTATATGGCTGTAGTTTGTCAGATGATGACAATGTCAGAGGGAAGCAGCCTGTTGTTTGATTGATTTCTAGTGAACCTGCACATCTCACTAGTCATTAGTAAAGAAAGGGACAGACATTATTAGTTTGATTTATTTAATGTTGATGCTAGAGAAATCTGCTCAAATAGAGGACATTTCTCATATGGTCCTAACCAGAATTCTCATGTCAAAACACATTTAATTATAATTAAATTGGCCCTAGTGTGTGCTTGGTGTGTGGGTGTGTTTGTGTGTGTCTTGCGGTGGGTTGGCACCCTGCCCAGGATTGGTTCCTTCCTTGTGCCCTGTGTTGGCTGGGATTGGCTCCAGCAGACCCCCGTGACCCTGTATTCGGATTCAGCGGGTTAGAAAATGGATGGATGGATGGATGGATGGATATTCTGAATTAGGAACCATAGTGAAGAAGGGCTTTAATTTGGTGATTCCAAATTGAATAACTTAAAAAAAGAAAACCAAAACAGCACATCACATCTTTGATTCATGGTTAATGTTTTTTTCACCGTCATCTTTGCTTATAATATTAGGTTGGGTTTGGAATCATTACTATGAGAGTGCAGACACAGATAAAATTACTTATTTATCATTCCTAGTTGTTCTTTGTACTGTTTAAATCTCACCTCCTCTCACTTTAATAATCAGGCCAATCTTTGAAATACAACACTTTTGTCATCTCAAAATGGACATTTGTAATTCTACTGTCTTTTTGCATACGCTTAAGCATCTTTAAAGAGCCAGTTCTGACCACTACACCCCACTTTTCCAATCAAAGCATTCACAGCAGGACTTTCCCCATGTTGTCTGTATATACCTTCCTCTAAGACTGTAAGTAACAGAAGAATTCCTAGTTTTTTTATTTATATCCCTTGTTAATCCCCGAGGGGACATTGTCTTTTTTGCATGACCTTCATTGTTGCTGTACACCAAACAATCAAAATGATCATAGTTGTCGAAGGATTGTGCAAGTGTTGGGTGCTGGCAGAGACGGACTCAGCATGGTGTCACATGAAAACCCATCATAACTTTTGGTTTACATGTTGTGCCATTGTGCTGGGTCCCCTGATTACCCACAAAGATAAGAAAGGTTGTAAGTGTGCATGTTCATAACCTGAATGTTGTTGATTCACAGCAGGCGAGTGGTGACACCACAAAGTCAAATGTTGGACTGAGACAAAATGAATAGAACATTAATAATAATAATAATGCATTTTATTTACTGTATATAGCGCCTTTCTCATGCTCAAGGCACTTCACAGAGTTTAAGAAAGAATGGCAGGGTATATAGCATTGTACTTAACCAGATAAATAAATAAAGAAGAGTAATATAGTAAATTCAGAGAAAAAGCCTAACAGACACCATAATTGATGGTCTAGCACACACACAGGTTACATGCGCATCTTGACAGAGAGGTAAACTGAAAGAAGGGTAATAAAGTCAAGGAGAGCTAAAAGCCTTCTGAACAGATGAGTTTTGAGTTGTTTTTTAAAAGAATTCATGGAGTCAGCTGATCTGAGTAATTTCGGTAGGTCATTCCAGAGTCTGGGCGCTATACAGCTGAAGGCCCTGTCACCCATGGAGTGTACAGTTGTGCTTGAAAGTTTGTGAACCCTTTAGAATGTTCTATATTTCTGCATAAATATGACCTAAAACCTCATCAGAATTTCACTGAAGTCCTAAAGGTAGATAAAGAGAAACTAGTTAAACAAATTAGACAAAATATTATATTTGGTCATTTATTTATTAAGGAAAATGATCGAATATTACATATTTGTGAGTGGCAAAAGTATGTGAACCTTTGCTTTCAGTATCTGGTGTGACCCCCCTTTGCAGCAATAACTGCAACTAAACGTTTCTGGTAACTTTTGATCGTTCCTGCACACCGGCTTGGAGGAATTTTAGCCAATTCCTCCGTACAGAACAGCTTCAACTCTGGGATGTTGGTGGGTTTCCTCACATCAGCTGCTCGCTTCAGGTCCTTCCACAACATTTTGATTGGATTAAGGTCAGGACTTTGACTTGGCCATTCCAAAACATTAACTTTATTCTTCTTTAACCATTCTTTGGTAGAACGACTTGTGTGCTTAGGGTTGTTGTCTTGCTGCATGACCCACCTTCTCTTGAGAATCAGTTCATGGACAGATGTCCTGACATTTTCCTTTAGAATTCTCTGATATAATTCAGAATTCATTGTTCCATCAATGAAGGCAAGCTGTCCTGGCCCAGATGCAGCAAAACATGATACTACCACCACCATGTTTCACAGATGGGATAAGGTTCTTATGCTGGAATGCAGTGTTTTCCTTTCTCCAAACATAACACTTTTCATTTAAACCAAAAAGTTCTATTTTGGTCTCATCCGTCCACAAAACATTCTTCCATTAGCCTTCTGGTTTGTCCATGTTATCTTTAGCAAACTGCAGACGTGCAGCAATGTTTTTTTTGTAGAGCAGTGGCTTTCTCCTTGCAACCCTGCCATGCACACCATTGTTCTCCTGATGGTGAACTCATGAACATGAACATTAGCCAATGTGAGAGAGGCCTTCAGTTGCTTAGAAGTTACACTGGGGTTCTTTGTGACCTCGCCGACTATTACCTCCTTGCTCTTGGTGTGATCTTTGTTGGTCGATCAATCCTGGGGTGGATAACAATGGTCTTGAATTTCCTCCATTTGCACACAATCTATCTGACTGTGGATTGGTGGAGTCCAAACTCTTTAGAGATGGTTTTGTAACCTTTTCCATCCTTATGAGCATCAACAACTCTTTTTCTGAGGTCCTCAGAAATCTCCTTTGCTCATGCCATGATACACTTCCACAAACATGTGTTGTGAAGAGCAGACTTTGATAGACCCCTGTTCTTTAAATAACACAGGGTGCCCACTCACACCTGATTGTCATCCCTTTGATTGAAGACACCTGACTCTAATTTCACCTTCAAACTAACTGCTAATCCTAGAGGTTCACATACTTTTGCCACTCACAAATATGTAATATTTGATCATTTTCCTCAATAAATAAATGACTAAGTATAATATTTTTGTCTCATTTGTTTAACTGGTTTCTCTTTATCTACTTTTAGGACTTCAGTGAAACTCTGATGATGTTTTAGGTCATATTTATGCAGAAATATAGAAAATTCTAAATCAATCAATCAATCAATCAATCAACATGTATTTATATAGCACATATTCATACAAAAAATGTAGCTCAAAGTGCTTTACAAAATGAATAGAAAAATAGAAGACACAATAAAAGATAAACATAAGTCAACATTAATTAACATAGAATAAGTAAGGTCCGATGGCCAGGGTGGACAGAAAAACAAAAAACTCCAAAGGCTGGAGAAAAAAATAAAATCTGTAGGGGTTCCAGACCAAGAGACCACCCAGTCCCCTCTGGGCATTCTACCTAACATAAATCAAACAGTCCTCTTTGTATTTAGCGTTTTCATCGAAGGACCTGATGATGATGGTCACGTAGACTTCTGGCTTTCAGTCCATCAATGTTGGTGCATCATGATGCTTTGAGTAGGTGGTGGTGGCGCAGGCCGCCACCAAAAAGAAACCGGAAAAGAAACAGAAGAGAGTAGGGGTCAGTACGGATTTTAGAGCCACCATGAATAGTTATTATGAAGAATTGAACATACAGAGTATCAGTATTAAGTTAAAGTGAAGTTATAAAAAGGCCATGTTAAAGTAATGTGTTTTCAGCAGTTTTTTAAAGTGCTCTACTGTATTTGCCTGGCGAATTCCTATTGGCAGGCTATTCCAGATTTTGGGTGCATAACAGCAGAAGGCCGCCTCACCACTTCTTTTAAGTTTAGCTTTTGGAATTATAAGGAGACACTCATTTGAAGATCTAAGGTTACGATTTGGAATATAACGTGTCAGGCATTCCGATATATAAGATGGGCGAGATTATTTAAGGCTTTATAAACCATAAGCAGTATTTTAAAGTCAATCCTGAATGACACAGGCAACCAGTGTAGTGACATCAAAACTGGAGAAATGTGTTGGATTTTCTTTTCCCAGTTAGGATTCTAGCAGCTGCATTCTGCACTCGTTGCAAATGATTTATGTCTTTTTGGGTAGTCCTGAGAGGAGTGCGTTACAGTAATCTAGTCTACTGAAAACAAAAGCGTGAATTAATTTCTCAGCATCTTTCAATGATATAAGAGGTCTAACTTTAGCTATGTTTCTTAAGTGAAAAATGCTGTCCTAGTGGTCTGATGAATATGCGATTTAAAATTCAGATTACAGTCAACGGTTACCCCTAAATTTTTTACTTCCGTCTTAACTTTTAATCCTAGTGCATTAAGTTTATTTCTGATAACCTCGCTGAATCCATTATTGCCAATTACCAAAATTTCAGTTTTCTCTTTATTTAGTTTGAGAAAATTACTATTCATCCATTCAGAAATACCAGTAAGACATTGTGTTAGTGTATCGAAAGAGTCGGAGTCATCAGGTGCTATAGATAAGTACAGCTGTGTGTCATCAGCATAGCTGTGGTAACTCACGTTGTAACCTGAGATAATCTGACCTAACGGAAGCATGTAGATTGAGAATAACAGCGGACCCAGGATAGAGCCTTGTGGAACACCATATCGGATATCATGTGTCTTTGAGATTTGATTACCACAACTCACAAAGAATTTTCTCCCTGCCAGGTAGGATTCAAACCAATTTAAGACACTGCCAGAGAGGCCCACCCATTGACTAAGGCGATTTCTAAGAATATTATGATCAATGGTGTCAAATGCAGCACTCAGATCTAAGAGGATGAGAACAGATAAATGGCCTCTGTCTGCATTTACCCAAGTCATTTACTACTTTAACAAGTGCAGTTTCTGTACTGTGATTTGTTCTGAAGCCTGACTGAAAAGTATCAAGAATAGCATGTTTATTGAGGTGGTCATTTAACTGCATAATGACTGCCTTCTCTAGAATTTTACTTAAGAAGGGTAGGTTAGAAATGGGTCTAAAATTTTCAAAGGCAGAGGGGTCAAGATTATGTTTCTTAAGAAGGGGTTTAACTACAGCAGTCTTAAGACAGTCTGGAAAGACCCCCGTATCTAATGATGAATTTACTATGTCCAGAATATTGTCAATTAGAACGCCTGATATTTCTTTGAAAAACCTGGTTGGTATTGGGTCAAGGGCACAGGTGAAGGGTTTCAGTTAAGAGATTATACTATGTAAAGGGTTCACAAACTTTCAAGCACAACTGTAGATTAGTGTGGGGTACAACAAGATTGCCAGAATCAGAGGACCTTAGTGGGCGGACAGGCACATAGTGATGGAGAAGGTCACTGATGTAGTTTGGCACAAGGTTGTTTAAGGCTTTGTAGGTTATAAGTAGAATTTTATATTCAATTCTGTAAGACACAGGGAGCCAATAAAGGCAGAGCAGGATGGGTGTTATGTGCTTACTGTTGCTGGTTCGAGTAAGGACTCTTGCAGCCGAGTTTTGAATAAGATAGAGCTGTGATATAAGATTATATGGAGCCTGCCAGTAGGGAATTACAATAATCAATGTGGGATGTGATAAAAGCATGGACAAGTTTCTCAGCATTAGAAAGGGAGAGGGAGGAGCGAACACGTGATATGTTATGGAGGTGAAAGTAAGAATGTTTCTTAATGTGATTTATGTGGGCGAAATACGAAAGGGAGGAATCAAAAATGACACCAAGATTCTTTGCAGTAGAGGCAGGTTTGATGAGATCACCGCCACGTCTGACAGGGAAGGAGCTCATTTTATTAGGTTGTACTTTAGTCCCAATTTGCATGAGTTCGTTTTTGTTGCAATTTAATTTTAAAGGGTTCTGCTCCATCCAGGTTTTAATTTCACTGAGGCAAGTTGTGAGCTGAGAAAGCTCTGATGAAGTTCCACTTTTAACACTGAAACAGAGTTGAATATTGTCTGCATAAAAATAATAACCCAGTCCAAAGCTATGAATAATATGGCCAAGGGGAAGAATATATATACAGAAAAGCAGAGGACCGAGGACAGAGCCCTGAGGAACTCCTTGTGTGACTGGCGCTGTGCTAGACCTGCTGTTGCCAAGACTAACAAACTCTTGCCTATCAGTCTGATAGGACTTGAACCACTGGAGGGCAGTGCCAGAGATTCACAGCATGTTCTCCATTCTGGACAGTAGAATGCCATAATAAGCAAATCATTAGTTACCTGTAGCTAGGCAGTTTCACAGTTGTGCTGTGCTCTGAAACCAGACTAAAAGGGTTCCATCAAATTATTAGAAGTTAAGTAGTTGGTGAGTTGGGAAGCTGCAACATACTCAAGAACATTTGACAGAAAAGGTAAGTAGGAAATAGGCCGAAAGTTGTTAAGATTGTCAGCATCAAGACCAGACTTTTTTAACATTGGGGTTACAGAAGCCAGTGTCAAGAGATGAGTTTATTATTGTTGTAATAGTCGGGATTATGGCATGAACGTATGATTTAAGTTGTGTGCTGGGGATGGGGTCCAGTACACAAGTAGTCGGCCTCATCTTACAAAGCAGGTCATTAACAAAAGCAGATGTGACTGGTGAGAACTTGGAAAAGGACCTCGATGGAATCGGAAAACACTGAGAGATATAAACAGATGATGTGTTTATGTTAGTTGAATTATTTAGATCTTTAATTTTGTTACAGAAAATGTGGAGGAACTTCTCACAGACTTCAGTGGTAGAGGTAGTTGGGCCAGATGCGGGTTGGAGTAGTTTATTAACTACAGAGAGCAAAACCCTTGGGTTCTCATGGTCACTTTCTATTATTCTGAAATAATGGGTGTTCTTGGCAGCAGAAAGTGCTTCTCTGTAAGCTCTTTGGTGGTCAAAGAAAGCCTGGATGTGCACGGTGAGGCCAGTCTTAAGTGACATTCTCTCAAGGTGTCAGCCAGCTGTTTTCATAGATCACAATTCTGAATTATACCAAGGAGGTGAACGCTTAAAGGAAACCTCCTCATGTTTTAAAGGAGCTGTTTTATCTAATGGTGAATGAAGGGGTGTGTTATAGTGGTCAACAAGACTATCTAGTGTTGATGGAATATGAGAAGACTGTAAAAGATCAGAAATGTATCCAGAAAGGATAGAGGAACAGATATTTTAAGGTTTCTGTAAGAAATTTGTCGTTCACAGGTAAGAGGAGGGAAAGGTAATGAGACAATGAAACGTACTGTTTTATGGTCAGAGAGTCCCAAATCAGTGCTGTAAGTGTTGGCAACAGATAATCCAGATGTACAGATAAGATCCAATATATGACCGCCAGAGTGTGTGGGAAAATCAACATGTTGTGTCAATCAAAGCATTTCAGTAAGGATAGGAATTCATTTCTCAGTTTAGATGTGGGGATGTCAATATGGATGTTGAAATCACCAAGAAGAATGACTCTCTGGGAAAAGGAACTTAAGTGTGTTAATAGTTCAGTCAAATCAGATAAGAAGGATGCATTGTATTTTGGAGGGCGATAAAGAACAATGAGTAAGACAGGACCTGATTCCATTATTAGTTTAAGAGCCAGACACTCGAAAGACAATGGACAGTCAATTGGGATTCTTTTGATGTTTAACTCCACTCTGACAATTTCTGCAAGTCCTCCGCCTTGTCTTGAGCTACGAGGCTCTGTGAGGAAAGTGCAACCAGGTGGGGTCGCCTCCGTGAGAGACGTTAATTCATTTTGTTTTTGCCAGGTCTCTGTTAAACACAGCATATCAAGTTTGGTGTCAATGATGAATTCTGACAGCACCAATACTTTGCCATTAAGAGATCTTGAATTAAACAATGCAATATTAGTTGATGGGATTTCTGTTTGCACAGAGCCGTGACCGGAGTTTATTTTCACATAGTGTAAATTTGGCACACTGACACTTCTATTTCCAGGGCCATGAGTAGGACAGTGTATTCCTGAGCAAATGCTGCTGGTGATCTTTTCATTCGTAGCCCACCAGTGGCGGTGACATGACCCACGATGTACATATTTTGGGCGCTGCAAAATACTGGTGTCTTTTAGTATAATCCAGTCAGACCATTTGCTATGGACAAATTGTTTAATATGAAGGAGTTTGTCATGAGAGTATTTTAGAATGATATTGAGCAATACTTATCTGATAGCAGTGGAAAAGCAGGACAGCAGAGCGGAGCCTGTGAGACAGGTGGTGTAAATGAGCGGTGATAGC
Organism: Polypterus senegalus; assembly: GCF_016835505.1. Classification (NCBI taxonomy): domain Eukaryota; kingdom Metazoa; phylum Chordata; class Cladistia; order Polypteriformes; family Polypteridae; genus Polypterus; species Polypterus senegalus. Next base: position 139,267,726 of record NC_053160.1, read on the forward strand.
AATGCAGTAGAAAGCATAGCAGGATGAGGTAGCAGGATTCGGCGGTTCCAGCATACAGCCACAAACAAGTAACGCTGGGTATTACAGGCGTGATCACCCCAGAGCCACAAGCCAGGCGGGTGTGAACATCAGATCAGTTCTTAATCATAAAGCACAATAAAATGAATTGAGAGAAGACCAGCATAGCAACTATAATCAAGGAGACAGATCATCCCAGGCTCCTAGATCGCCAAGGTACAAAGAAATGTTCGTAGGTCTTGTCCTATGATCCACAGATTTAATTGTTCCCAGTCAAGGTAAAGTCCATAAAGTCCGTAAAAAATAATCCAAATCCATACAATTCGAGTCAGCTGCATCCACGAACTATATGTACAATAAAGAAAATAAAACAAGCGTAAAAAAGTGCAGGATTAAGGCAAATTTTACGAAAAGTGGTGTTAACAGCGAGAAGCAGCCGCAGCTTGTGTGTGCCAGCGTCCCCTCCTCTGCCTAAAAAAAATTGTGACCAGGACAGGCCATTCAGCTCAACAAGCTCAGTCATCCTGTTTCCAGCTAAGGGGCCAACTCGTGTGCAACCTGAACTGTACTGTACATTTATTCCATGTGCCTATACTTAGTTCTTTGTGTGATAAAAACCTTCTAAAATGAGTGCAAAATCTGCCCTTAACAGGTTCCCAACAGTGTCCCCATGTTCTTGTTGAAGAATTTATTATAATGTTACAGCTGCAGTCTACTATACTAATTCCTTTTAAACACTGCAGTCATGTCTCCTGTTAATCTCCATTTGGTTAAACTGAAAAGGTGCAGCACCTTTAATTTCTCTTCATATAACTCCTACCTCTCAGTCCCAGAATCAGCTGAGTCGCTCTTCTCTGAACTTTCTCCAGCACCGCTACATCTTTTTTGTAGTATGGATACCAAAACTGTACACAATTCTCGAAGGGGAAACCTTGCTAGTGCATTATATAACTTAAGTATAATCTCTCTTTACTTATACTCTACATACCGTGGCATATACCATTACATCCTATTAGATTTCTTTATTGCTTCTATACACTGTCTGGATTTAGATAGCGATGATTCCACTATGACTTCCAGGTCCTGGTAATAATTGGTACTTACGAGTTTCAGCCTTCCCATTGCGTATTCAGATCTAACATGTCTATTTTCTATGTGTACTGTAATACCTTACGTTTATTCATTCATCCATCCACTATCCAACCCACTATATCCTAACTACAGGGTCACGGGGGTCTGCTAGAGCCAATTCCAGCCATCACAGGGTGCAAGGCAGGAAACAAACCCCGGGCAGGGTTCCAGCCCAACGCAGGGCACACACACACACCCACACACCAAGCACACACTAGGGACAATTTAGAATCGCTAATGCACCTAACCTGCATGTCTTCGGACTGTGGGAGGAAAACGGAGTACCCGGAGGAAACCCACGCAGACACAGGGAGAACATGCAAACCTTACACTTATTTACACTAAATTTTATCTGCCTAAACCTGTATTCTGTCGAACACTTTCTGTTAACAATTTAGCTCATACCTCATTAGCAGTCCTTCCATTTAGTTTTGTATTATCTGCAAACTTCACTGGCTTATTGATTATATTTTTGTCCAGATTATTTATATTAAAAACAGCAGCAGCCCCAGCACTGACCCTTGGTGATACCACTTTTAATATCACCTAATTCTGAAAATCGACCTAATTAGGCAGAGTGGTGGCTTTGAGGTTAAGAATCTGCGCTGGTATCCCGACGGTTGCCAGTTTGAATCCCCATCACTGCCAAAAGTGATGCTACTCTGCTGGGCCCTTGAGCAAAGCCCTTAACCTTCAATTGCTCCAGGGGTGCTGTACAATGGCTGATCCTGCGCTCTGAACGGGTATGTGAAATCTAATAAATTCCTAATACGAGAAATTGTATAAGGTGAAATAAAGAACAAAAAAAAACTAATCATAACCATTTGCTTCCTGTATTTGAGCCTATTTTGTACCCACCTACACACCACACCCTCAATTTGCATTTGTTTTAGTTTGATCCACATTTCTTTTAGTGAAAAACATAAAATATTTGTACAAAATAGTGAACTAAAAGCCAATGCTGATAGCTAGCTAGTTTTTCCTAAGCACAGATCATTGCAATAAATTCAGAAAGTCTTGTAAAGCAACACATAAGTTCCTCAACAAATCATCCATAAGGAAGGTCTGAAGGTGGGAGGTGTTTCCAACAGTTAAACATTGTGAAATTTGGTTTCTCAATTTGGATTTTTATAAAGCCAATTTCTGAATCAATTTTTTCTGTTGCCTTCAACATGAAACCACATGGTAGGAACGCACGCACCCACACTTGCTCAGCCTGGGATAATTCAGAGTATTCAGATAGATTTGTTAGTGTTTAGCCAATGGGAGGGAACTGCTTTACCTGGATAATCTGGACACATGGAAAAAAATTAAATTGCCCTCAGAGAGTACTCATGTTGGAAAGTAAAAGCTGGCTCCCCAGGCATTCTGATATCCTCTGATGAAGGAAATTTCACAACAGTTATGTTGTTAGACTTAAGTGGAACATTTGACACCACTGACCATTCTATTTTATCACAGAAGCTGGAAAATTACATTGGGCCCATGGGCACTGTGCTTGCCTACTTTAGCTCTTATTTATCAAATTGTTAACAGTGCATACAGAAATGTCCTGACAGTACTCCATTATACTCAGATGTTAAATATGGTTTTCCACAGGGCTCAGTACTGGGACTTTTACCATTTTCATTTTACATGTTTCTATTTGGAACAATAATTAGAAAATATAACATTAATTTTCACTCATATGCAGATGACACCAAATGTTCTTTTAGACCAATTGAGGTTTCTCCAATGCTGTCCTTAATTAATTTTGTCAGTGAGGTAAAGGAATGAGCAGATGAGACCTTTTTGTTTCTAAATACAGAAAATACAGGAATGTTAGTAATTGGAGGGAATGATACTGACTGACCACATTGTTTAACTCAGATGGAATCCCCATTAGTTTTACAGAAACTGCACACAATTTAGGTGTTATTTTTGACACTAGCATATCATTAAAAATACACAAAACATGTTTTCTCCTTCCTAAAAATGTTTGAAGATTAAGACATTTTCTAAATATGCAAGATACTGAGAAATTAATTTATGCATTTATTTCTAGTAGGATTGACTACTGCAATGCATTGTTCACTATCTGTTCAAATCATTCTTTATGTAGCTTTCAGTTAATTCTAAATGCTACTACAAGAATTATTACACAAACCAGAAAACACGAACACGTAACTCCAGCTCTCAAGTCCTTACACTGGCTCCCACTTAATCTTAGGTCTGATTTTAAAATTCTCCTTTTAAGATATAAAACCTTAAATAGCCAAGACCCTGCTTATTTATCTGAGCTTATCGCTACTTTCAAACTAGAGTGCACATTGAGACCTCAAGGTGCCAGCCTACTTCAGAGTTCAAGGATTAATAAAATCACAGTGGGAGGTCAGATGTTTAGGTACAGATCTACAAAGCTGTGGAATGGGCTGCCTGCTAATATAAGAGATGCCTCTTCAGTCTCAAATTTTAAATACAGGCTGAAGTCTCACTACATTAGTCTAGCATGCCATGACTAGAGCTGCCGAATAGCTGTGCATACTACATTTCTGTTTGTTAGTTATTTGTAGAGAAATATATGTATCACAATATTTTTAAACCATTAATAGCCCTCATCTAATCAAAGTTAACCATAGTTATTGTGTAGGTATTTTAGACTTACTTTACATTGTTCAGGTGCCCATTTCCTTTATCGTTCCAACCGTACCCCCATTAACATGTCTATTGAGTCGATCACCATTGATCAAAGAACTGTCACTTACCGAGTGGTTTCCATGCCCTGCCTTTTCCATTCTCTTTGTTACATATTGCACGGCCATATCAGGCTCACTCTTGATATCCGGAGGAACATTGTGTCATATGTATTGAATGACTGGGACAGGTTCAAGGTGTGGACTGATGACGGTACAGGAGATAATTATACTACACAGGAGCACTATAAGAGAAATGCTTAAGCCCTTCACCTATGGTTCTGCACGTGAGTTGATGGCTGCCGCTGAATTGTTCGGTTGTCGCTTTCAGGTGTATCGAAATGGCTAAATATTTTACACCTTTCGACAGCCACCAATGCCTCTTAAACATCTTATGTTCACAGGTGATGATTTCAGTAGTGGGCACTTTGATGTTTATGAATGTTTAAACTCTCAAAACCTGGATGTGAAGTTATCGATGAAACCGGTTGTATGCTTACAACGCTTGACAGATGCCAAATGTCACTTCAACACAAATCCTGCAAATGCTGTCATAATTGAAACAAACCATGAAACTCAAACCAATTATGACAGCAGCAATCCAAGCTGTGAGATTTGAAATAAGATTACTTTTCACATGGCCAACTGTACGTTGCATGCTCAAGAGTAAGCTCGGCGCACAGCTTGGTCATATTACAACCGGAGGGCTAAACTGACTTTTCTTCTTAATAAAAATTTTAAGGCAGTACTTCGCCGGCTGTGAAGCGCGGGTATTTTGCTAGTACTTGGATTAAATTGTAAAAATTAACATATATTGATTAAAAATATTTGATTAAAATTCTATATCTGTAAACCAGTGGGCAATACCAAACGTTCTGTAAACCCCTCACATCACTCATTGCACTTCACCAGAGATCAAACTGTTTACTGTAAACTAAAAGGGCTTGTCATTATGCCCCCAAAAAGGCATCAGTATAAGAATATGTTGAGATTACAAGATAATGATGAATTCTTTATTAAATCTGAAGTGGTCAAGAATCTAAGACTTGTCTGCAAAATAAAATTGTGATCGAAAGTTTACAAAGATCGCAAATCTACGAAGAAGAGAAAAAGGAGGAGGAATAATGGGCTGCGGTGAACTAGATATGAAATGAACACGAAAAAGTGTTACAGACCTGAACATTGATAACATGCAGCAAATTGTATTATTGTTTCATTTTGATTTTGTTGTTTATGTTGTGCTTCATTTTCTCCCCACCAATGTACAGTACACAGTGCTGATGAGCAGACCGAGGTACAATAGGTAGCAAGTAGAACATCATACAGAAGTGCAGCCTATTAACTCATACACAAGCATAAATCCACTCATTGCATTATATTAATGCAAAGAAATCTGGGGAGAGAGAATATACTGAAGATTATCTGAATTATCACACTAGTATACATACTGTATTTGCTAAATCTGCTAGTCCAGGTTTAAAATGAATCAAAATATTTACAGCCAGTGATTGAGAGAGATGTTGCAGACACTAAAGAACTTCAGTATCAGGTCTGACCACAAGTGCTTCAGAATGTCATCTGGCATAAGTCACAGTGCAGGTTGGAATTCTGCCATGAAATAAGAACATCAGTAGGTGAGATGTGTCATCACACATTTAAAGAAAAATTAATGCTGTGGTGTTTATAAATAAACCAATGTGCTGACCTTTGCCAAGGCAATAAAATGAAGCCATGTTTGATTTTAACTCTGTATTAGTAAGAATATTTAAGCAATTTGCTGTACATTGTAATACAAATACACAATGTATATTATTAATCAAAAGAAGAAGACAGCAATTGCTACATTGTAGTTTCACTTGTCATTTGTTTTACAGTGATGTACAAAAGAACAACTGCTCTTATTGATCTTTGTCAGGCAGGATTACATTGATATCCTGTAGCAACATTATCAATGTGTCATCTTTCATAATTAAGAACACAAAGTATAACTATGCTCAGGAAAAAAGAGTGATTAGATAACCAATATAAATAATTGTTTAATACATTTATTTGAAATATTGGACATTTCAAAATAAGCATTTCAGTTTCAGTAGTGTTTTTACAATAAGGGCCAGTGTGGCACAGCTCCATCAAATGTTGAGCAAAACAAATAATGGGCTTCCCTCTGCAATTTAATTTATTATAAACTAGGGGGTTCTGACCCCTACTCGCTTTGCTCGCCAACCCCTGTGTTTGGTTAATCGGATATACAATTTTAAAAGTTTTTTTTCCTTTGGAATTGTTTCAATTACATTATTTGCAGTTTTATTTTAAAGCTTCGTTAAAAACAATATTTGGAATTACCTTTTCTTCAAGATCGCTTTGAATGTTGATTCCGTTTTTGGAGACACATTGTGACAACGCAATGTATAACTGCCCATGAGTGAATATTGTTTCTGTTTCTCTAATAAGTAATCTGACTTTTTCTAATGTTTGTCCCTGTGATTTGTGAATTGTCATAGCAAAAGCTATTCTCACGGGAAACTGTAAACATTTTAATACGAATGGCATATCAAGATTTTCTTTGGTGTCTAATGTTATTCATGGAATATATACATTACCTTTCTTGTCGCCTGTTAAAATTTGCATCGCTTCTCCATGATCATAAATATACACCTGACCGAACTGTGTTTTCATTGAAATTAAACTTGTCGTTGCTTTAATTGTTGTGGGACCACAGATTCTCATAGCGTATGGTCCATTACTGTGTAAATCAACGTTTTGTGCACTGAATGATGCAAAGGTGAAAAGACTTTGTTTTCTGCTCTTTGCCTTTTATCCTGACCTTGCTTTGTCCTGCTGTTTTTTCAATTACACCTGGTCCTGATGATTAATTTCCTTTTATTTGCGCTAATGCAATCATTACTATCTTTTTTTGATACTGTAGCGATTGACGTAATAAAATGTCACAAATGTTTTACTTGAATAATCGCTGGACTTCGTAACCCCAAACACAACCTTCTAGTACCCTCACCAACCCCTCATCCCCTGGGTCTCGCCCCCCCTTACTACATCAATCAATACCCCACTATCAGTCTTCCATGCTGTACTTCTCCCTCCCTCAATCGGACCTAACAATAACTTAAAACAAAAATAGCTTCAACTTGGATGGGACACTGCAATACTTCTGAATTTTTTCTGCTTTCATATTCTTTACCTTTCTCTGCATGTGTATCGCACCATCATTTGTTGGAGACTTTCAAATTCCACTGCTTTCATAATCTCTTATCTGCCTTTTTTTCTCTCCAACGCTTTTGAGTCTCTTTTCTCCACGCTGCTCTTTCTTCTTTGCTTAGTCGTTGACGTTTCATCTAGAACATATTGTCCTTATATGCTTTATAGGTGCTGAGAGCACAGGATCTCTGTGTTTATTATGTGCATTTACATGACTGAGTGTTTTGCTGGTACTCTTATTTGATATTGTTTGCGTCTCGCTGGTCTTTTAAGTGTCTTCCAAGAACTTCCGAGAAGATCACGTCTCGTCGCCCTGCTTTTTCTTTCCAGGATTTTTTTTTTATAATAGAGAGAAATATATAGAACACACTTCCATCCATCCATCCATTTTCCAAGCCACTATATCATAACTACAGGGTCTCGGGGGTCTGCAGGAGCCAATCCCAGCCAACACAGGGCACAAGGCAGGAAACAAACCCCAGGCAGGGTGCCAGTCCACAGCAGACACACTTTAAGTTTGTCTTCTTAAACATTTTTTCCAATTTCAATCATATGGTCAATATAATTCCTTATCTAGAAAATATTGATTCTTGTCATTATGAAACTGTCTTCATGTCAGGTTCTGCAAGCCTGTTCTTGGATGAGGCTACCAAAACTCCACTATCATTAGCTCATTTAAAGGTAGCCTCAGTACTTGAAAAAAGAAAGAAAGCATGTCCGTAACAGGAATGAATCAACTGCAAGCCAGAATGGGCCTGGCAGGCATCTTGATCTTTACCCATTGCTGAGGAAACTACACTAAATTGGGAAAAAATGCCAATGAAGCCTCACATATGCCCTTTCCACTTCATGGAAAATATCCAATTGTATGATGTTCCTGTTTCAAAGAAGCACAGAGTTCAAAGATGCAGGATCAGGTATGTATGAAGAAGCTCACTTTTTTTCCAATTATTTGTCAACCTTGCTCTGCCCAGAAAAACACCTGGCTGTATGGTGGTTAGATGTGTGTTCAGAAGTCTAACCAGAATTTTGCTGTTTAGCAATGAGGCTTGAAGGTCATTGCCCATATTAATTTTTTTTAATTGTGAACATTTCAGTTTAAGGATTTTCTAGCCATGCACATGCAGCACACACCAGTGATGAGGTACAAAAATTCCAGTATCAATCTCTCCCTTAAGCCACAGTAATTTGAAAAGAAAGAAAAGGGATCTATATTATGAATGCATCATTCATGAGACATTAGGATCTGTGTTGATTTTCACTGAGGAGGACTCCACTCAGTTTAAAAAAGCCATCAAGAAAGCTTGCATGTGCTCCTTCCACTTCAAAAATAAAAAAGAAATGAGCAGATTGAGCCCTATGTTAAAAAGAAACCCAGAATCCTGATGTGGAAAGAACAGGTATATATACCGCTCAAAAAAATTAAAGGAACACTTTTTAATCAGAGTATAGCATCAAGTCAATGAAACATCTGGGATATTGATCTGGTCAGTTAAGTAGCAGAGGGGGTGTTAATCAGTTTAAGCTGCTTTTGTGTTAATGAAATCAACAACAGGTGCACTAGAGGTGCAACAATGAGATAACTCCCAAAACAGGAATGGTTTAACAGGTGTTCACCACTGACATTTTTCCCTCCTCAACTTTTCTCATGGTAGCATGAGGCGATACCTGACCCTACAGAGTTTGCACAGGTAGTCCAACTTCTACAGGATGGCACATCAATACATGCCAGTGGCAGTGTCTCCCCAGCACAGTCTCAAGGGCATGGAGGAGATACCAGGAGACAGGTAGTTACTCTAGGAGAGCTGGACAGACTGCAGAAGGTCCTTAACCCATCAGCAAGACCGGTATCTGCTCCTTTGGGCAAGCAGGAACAGGATGAGCACTGCCAGAGCCCTACAAAATGACCTCCAGCAGGCCACTGGTGTGAATGTCTCTGACCAAACAATCAGAAACAGACTCCATGAGGATGGCCTGAGGGCCCAACATCCTCTAGTGGGCCCTGTGCTCACTGCCCAGCACCGTGGAGCTTGATTGGCATTTGCCATAGAATTCCAGAATTGGCAGGTCCACCACTGGTGCCTTGTGCTTTCCCTGAGCACATGTGATAGACGTGAAAGGGTCTGGAGAAGTTGTGGAGAATGCTATGCTGCCTGTAACATCGTTCAGCATGACTGGTTTGGTGGTGGGTCAGTGATGGTCTAAGGAGGGACGCACAGACCTCTGCAGGCTAGACAATGGCACCTTGACTGCCATTAGGTATCGGGATGAAAACTTTGGACCCATTGTCAAACCCTATGTTGGTGCAGAGGGTCCTGGGTTCCTCCTGGTGCACAACAATGCCCCGCCTCATGTGGCAAGAGTATGCAGGCAGTTCCAGGAGGATGAAGGAATTGATACCATTGACTGGCCTCCAATGCTCGTCTGACCTAAATCCAATAGAACACCTCTGGGACATTATGTTTTGGTCCATCCGATGCCCTCAGGTTGCACCTCAGACTGTCCAGGAGCTCAGTGATGCTTTGGTCCAGATCTGGGAGGTGATCCCCCAGGACACCATCTGTCATCTCATTAGGAGCATGCCCCGACATTGTCAGGCATGCATACAAGCATGTGGGGGCCATACAAACTATTGAGTACGATTTGGAGTTGCTGCAATGAAATTTTGGCAAAATGGACTTGCCTGCCGCATTATTTTTTCACTTTGATTTTTGGGGTGTCTTTGAATTCATCCCTCTGTACGGTGTTAATTTTCATTTCTATCAAACAATGTGACATCCTTTCATTCCTAACACCAGTCCATATCGGTAGAGATATCCAGCAGGATTTTTTTTTTTCCCCCATTGAAATCTGATGTGTTTTCAAAGTGTTCTTTTCATTTTTTGAGTAGTTTATATAGGTATATTATACTATTGATTAATATATATATATACTTTTATAAAAAATAAATATTTATAAAAAATGTTGTTTTCAATTATTTGCTAACCTGTATGACCAGCAGTAAGTAACCAGAGCAAAGCGACAAGAACCATTGGGGGTACCAACTAGGCTTGATAAATTGTCTTGAAAAATAAAAGTAAAAGGTGCACAGTGACACAACAAAAGGGATGCTAAATACAAAATCACCCTACGCAGAGTTCTCTCTTCTAGTTTTTAGCTGTTAGATCTTTCAGCTTATTTGGTATCGACTCCTGGTTCCAACCAGAAGCAGCAGGATCTGCTCTGGGCTGCAAGGACAGAGCTGTGGGGGAAAGACAAGATGTTATTAGCTACAGTGTCCCAAAGTGGTATCGCTTATCTAAGTCAAGTCCAGAAAATGATCCAAAGTAACACATGTGTGACACCTTGTGCTGAGCAGCAAACACCTTGCAACATTGTAGTCAGCACTGCTGAAGGATGTGCAGTGTGCATTTCAAGTTCTCCATTATTTGAAATCTGTGTATTCTTTTCATATTAGTTGGCTTCACCTATTTCACCTTAAAATCATTTGATTCTAAATGTGAGGTGCTGCTGTGTCAGTTTAGGCAATTCATAGCCAATAGAATGTTCATGAGCAGATGGTAGTTGCAAGGCTTTCCTTTTACTTATTGATTAAATCTGTATTGTTATATTTTGACATATGATGACAACACCAGAAGGTATCACAATATATAAGCCAATCAATATACAACAAGTACCAGCATTCCATTGTTTGAAATTTTTATTTTATGACCTGAAAGGTGCATGAACTTGCATGTGTTTTTTAAGTGACAGTAATTATCAGTTAGATAAGTTAAAATTTATGTTTGAAAATTCTGCACACATATAGGAAAATACTGGAATGGTCCCACCACAGTTTTCACACCAAAATGGCCACTGTTCAATTTATGTATTAAATACATAGACAGAAACTGAGTTTTGTTTTCAGACCTATAGAATTAATAATTTGTTCTAATGGGTTTACTGACTTTTTCCATAATCGACATGTACCTATGCTCACAAAAAACCCACTTAATTTTTTAATTAACTTTCTAAACCTGCTATAATACAGTGTTATAAAGGGGAAAAACTGCTAAGAGTTGTATTGGGTGTGACAAGAATGGATAGGATCAGACATGAGGACATTAGAGGGTCAGCTCAGGTTGGACAGTTTGGAGACAAAGTCAGAGAGGCAAGATTGTGTTGGTTTGGACATGTACGGAGAAGAGATGCTGGGTATATTGGGAAAAGGGTGCTAAGGATAGAAGTGCCAGAGAAGAGCAAAAGAGGAAGGCCTAAGAGAAGGTTTATGGTGTGGTGAGAGAGGGCATGGAGGTGATGGGGGAGACAGAGCAAAATGCACAGGACATGAAGATATGGAAAAAGATGATCCGTTGTGGCAGCCCCTAACAGAAGCAGACGAAAGAAGAAGAAAAAAAAAAAACTTCCCTAGCATCATCAGGCAAGAAGAAACCCTGGTGACACTTGCATGTACTTGTTCCTGGCCAATATACTGTCTTCAATTAATGCAACTTTGAGATGTTTGAGGAAATCAGATAAACCCACATGAATACAAGGAGAATGTGCAAACACAGTGACAGTGACAGTGCATTTGAACCTGGACCTCTTTTAGCCACTGGTCTACTTGCAGAAACAGTGCCAACTGAACTGTATTAACTGTTTAGTAATAGTAGTAGTACCGCATGCAGAGTATAGTTACTAGTTACATTCTTATTTGCATGTCTGACAAACATACTGTCTATCTATCTATCTATCTATCTATCTATCTATCTATCTATCTATCTATCTATCTATCTATCTATCTATCTATCTATCTACTGTATCTATCTCAGAAATACATAAAACATTTAAGGAAGAACCACATTTTGAACTGCCTGTGAGTCTGAAAGTTATAGATGCTATGGTCCCAGCACTAGAAAAACCCAATATAGGTCTACCAACTGAAAAATGACAGCAAACATAAGCAATGGCAATTCAGGATCTCCATCCCAAAAGCAACAACAAGCTTATTTTAAAACTTCAGGCACCATCATAAGAGGAAACTCAAAAAAGAACCACCACTGCACAAATTAAAACCAACTCAAATAATGGAAAAATTAAGATATCCCTCCCAGAAACAAAAATGGACCCACACAAGAGTTCCTTCATTGGAGGAAGCCCAATGGAGAACTGCAAATCCAGAAATAGACTGTTCTGAACAGACCTAAGTAAAAGCCAGTTCAGGAATACCAACCTGTCAGAAGCACAGGGAAGTGTTAGTCCTCCAGGACCATTATCAAAAGAAATCACTTTCAGGACCAATACCTCAGAAATAAGAACAAACTCTTTTATACCACCTGGCCCCCAAAGAAGTCCAGTACAAGACTGCCAGTCCAATATAGAGAATAAACCGGTTTTAGACTTCACCAGACAAAACCCAACATGGGGCTTCGAGTAGAATTTCAAATAAGAATCAATACTGGTCAGCCAGCCGAGAAACAAAAACAAATCAAATTACTTTCTAAATAAGGACTACCAGTCCAAAAAAAGCAGGAACAATCCACTTTTTAGTTTATTTATGCATAGATTTAAAGAGAACAAATACCTACGTCATTTTCTCTATTCATTGGTTTTAAATTTCAATAATGATAGTGCAGGCACTGGCGATTAAAGGATCTGTCATTCTGCTGTTACACAAGTATAAGACAAAATACTGCTGACTTAGCTTAACCTGAAATACTGGTAAATAACTGAAGTGACTACCAAAAGATAAGCTTTAAAATCAGGTTTCCAATACAAAGTGTGTTAACTGGCAGTCACTATGGAATTATGTTTCTAATAATATACTAGGGTTTTCTTTAGCATACAATAAAAACACCTGATAGCAGTAAAGTATATAAAATTATAGGTGTTACTTGTTGTCACAGTCCACAAGCATGCAAAAAAAAAAAAAAAAGATTAGGAAAGGTTGGACAAAGTATGCTGCTGAGCTCCCAAGTTATCTAGCAGAGGTAAGAAGGCAACTGTTGAGAACAGCACATGGTGTTAATTTTCCAAAGTAGCCCATCACTAGCTTGACAATAAAACGCTGAAGAACATGCTTGAGCCCCTTAACTCTGCACAAGTTAGCATAGGCGTCTGCTTATTTTGACTAGCTCCTAAATGAGTACAAAGCAGAACTGCTGAAAAAATTAAAAGGGTAACAGACTTACACAAAGAAAACAGAAGCTGTAATTACATGTAATTAATTCTCAATGATAGATAGAAAAAATGCTTCAAAATATTTTGAGTTGAATTTTAAAACAAACCAGGCCGGCTATTGCAAAAACATCAGAAGAGTTGCTCCCCTCCATTAGCCCATTGATCTTAGAGTCAGGAGGTGAAATGGGACAATGGCAAATCAGGCAGCATATATAATCACAAAGCCTCACAATCGTGAATCATTAAAATTATTTGCAGACTTTTTGTGGTATGTATCTGTCTTTAGTTTGGCACCTGATAGCTTGTACTGGTTTGCCTTTTGCTAATTTACTACTGCACATTTACTAAAGGCTCAAATCATCTCATTGACCTCATTATTTGTTACAGTTTTCTCTCCAATTCACTACTCCTTTGTTGATTGCACTCTAGTTTCTTGAGTTTAGCTTCTCCTGTATCTCTTGTGTTTTCAGACCTTACTTTTGGCCATTTGATTGCTTTTAATTTCATTTTTGCTCTCGGTTTTGTCTTTTCAGTGTCTCCAATTGATTAGATTTTCATTTCTTAATGTTGTCCTGATTTTATACACTGGTGTACAGATGTTCTCTTTCATGGTCATGTGCCTGCATTCCTCTTAGAGTTTCTACAACATATAACGGGGTGGGGCATCAGGGGATGCTGTAGGTAGGCACAGGGACTTGTATTTTCCGTATAGCCCGGAAGTACACGGGGACAGAGGAAATGACGTACTTCCGGGCTGAAGAAAAGATGGAGTTTTCATCTAACCCGGAAGTGCTGGGAAACCACATGGACTGAGGGATAGAAACACTCCAAGGTCATGGACGATAAAAGGACTGCGGGAGATCCCAGCAGAGAGCCGAGTTGGGAGGAAGGGTGACTGAGCTGCTGGGAGTGGAGGATTGGGATTATTGTATTGATTATTGGTTTATTATTGTGGTTTACTGTGAAGGTGGAGGTGCTTTGTGCACAATTTATGAAATTAAATTCATTTCTGACTTTTACCTGGTGTCTGACGTGTTGTCTAAAGGTTCAGCGGTCGACAGCGCCCCCCATCTGTCACAGTGTCTGTATAGCCCACATCTCAACACACTATTTCCATTTACTATTTAGTGTGGGAAAAATTAAAAAGCAGTCACAGAAGTGGAGATCTGGTGTTAATGGTCCACGTGGGCATGTCATGATGTGAGGATTTTACCCACAGCAACATCATTTTGCTTTTCATTTTTGTGTTGAGCATGGGGAAAAAATTGCAAAGTGTTGTGAAATTAGCCCTTCTGTTTTGTTATTTCTGAAACACATTAATGACATGTGCACTTGCTAACTCCAGAAAAAATAATTAAGGACCCTCAGAATCTGGAGGTTTTTGGTTTCATGTTACAAACAGTACAATCCGTATCTCTCTTGGTATAGTCGATACATCAGCAATGCTGTATCAAGTAGATAAAATAATTTGCAATAATTTACTTTCCCTTGTAAGTTAAGAATTCTGATTATTTTTGAGCATGTTAGGTATGCACAGCTAAGGATCAGTCATAATGCAGGGGTGAAAGATACACTCACTACAGAAGAGTGAGTCAGTCTGGCTCAGAGACATATTACCCAAGGCAAAGGATTCCATTCCTCGGAGCATTCATTTTCAGATAGATTGTTCTCTGGAGGTGTCTGTTTAGCATTTTTGAAAACTTTAGCTCATAAGACATATATATTTGGATGACGAGGAGGACTATCTGTTCCTGAACTGAAGAAGGGGGCCAAGGCAAGACAACTGATGATGTTACTGCTTGTTTGCTGTGTCTGTGTGTAGTGAAATGGTATCTCCCATTTCAATAAATACCTTTGCTGCTCCAGTTTTGAATTCAATAAAGCTGGTTTTCCTGAAGCCCACGGACTCAGCCTTGACAGTGACTCACTGGACACTCTCTCTCTCTCTCTCTCTCTCTCTCTCTCTCTCTCTCTCTCTCTCTATATATATATATATATATATATATATCCTTATATATAATTTGATACTATCCGTATGTATGATGTTCGCGTCAATACCTCGACTCAATACAAGTTAGAACCATCCAATGGGACTCTGCCTCTGTAGTTAGAACATAGCGTGGCAAACACAGTATTGCTTGATTGGCTAAGAATGTTTGAATGCTTCAGTGACGCCGCTGGACGGCCGAGTATTGTAAGTAGGTGTTGGTTCGAGCAGATAACAGTAAGTTCGGTTGGTTTTTGGAACGTTGGTTTGGTGGGGCATACTTTTCAGGACTAACATCGTCGACTGACTTAAACCCTTCGACAGCTCATAAGTAATTTAGAACGTATTGCCATTTGCTTGGTACATCGAAATCTGTCTTTGGGCAGTTCGGTTTTGGCATCTGTCCTTCTGACATCTATTGGCAAACTGAGTAATGACAGCTGGGTATTAACAACGGTCATTGTTTAAATTTTAGCCAATCTCAGATTTAAAATAACCATGCCAACATAATTATTACTCTGACTCTGATTAGAGTCGTAAAATACAGTTTGTTTTGAAAATTTGTTTGCCGGAAAAAATCAAATGAGGTTCGCCGAAGAGCTGAGTTCATGTCTTACGGCCCCGTTTAAACAGGAAACTCTTCATTACATCAGCCGAGAACGTCTATTTTAAGCACAAATCAGTGCCATGATAACAAAATCATTTCAAGGACTTAAAAAAACAAATAATTCTTTGCAGAGAAAGTATGGATTTCACAAATGTAGAATTTGTAGCCCGATTCGATTGGGCTCCCAGTCGCTAGTACATATATATATATTGTCAGGGATGCCAGGGGCAACGACCCGGCCGGGACGCCGTGAGGGACTGGAAGAGGGTCAATGCCCACCCTGGATAACGTGGGGACCGCCTTCCTGGTTGCTCTGGGGGCCACGGGTTGAGGGTATGGAAGCCCCACCCTGTAGGGGCCCGTGGTCATCGCCAGGAGGCACCCGAATGCCTTGGGGACCTGTTACCTCAGCACTTCCGCCACACCAGGAAGTGCAGGGGGAAGAATAAGGAGGATACCCGGAGAGCTGCCGGGAGAACAGCCGGCACTTCTGCCACACTGGGGCGTGGCCAACGGGGGAGTGTAGGAATCACCTGGAGCTCATCCGGGTCATGTATAAAAGGGGCCATCTCCCTTCATTCGAGGCTAGAGTCGGGTGGAAGTAGGACGAGGCACGAGGAGAGTGTGGAGGCATATATATTGTGGAAAACGCACCCCCAAACACAGACAGACTGACACCAGGATGTCTAAAGCACACTCCTTTATTTTATTCTTTCAATGCACCACAATGCCTTCTCTCACCAACTCTCTTTTCCTTCTTCTTCTTCTTTCTTTATCTTCTTTCTTTCTCTTCTTTCTTTTCTCTCTCAACCTCCTTCCTCCTCCTCACAAGCTTCGTCTTCTTCCTCCCAACTCTGGCTCGTCTACTGGAAGGAGGCGGCCCCTTTTATCATGACCCGGATGACCCCCAGGTGCTCCCCTTTACGTCATTTCCTGGTGTGGTGGAAGTCTCAGGAAAGCACCTGGAAGCCCTCCGGGTGACCTTGGAATTACTTCCGACAGCACTTCCTGGTGTGGCGGAAGTGCTGTCATCCAAGCTTCTCTCACTGTCCAGGGCACCCCCTGGTGGTGACCACGTCCTCTCATAAAGAGCGCCCCAGCTGTGTCCCTGTGGCCCCCAAATAGCCCCGGGCGGCTGCCCTCTAGTGGCCGAGGAAACGATTGTCCAACTCGGGACTATCCAGGCGCCCCGCCAGGCAGTGTCCCCGTCATCTGTGACAATATATATACTGTATATATATACTGTATATATATATATATATATATATATATACTATATATATATATTGTGGCAGTAGGGGGCGCAAGTGCTCCCTTGAACCCTCAGGTACAACTCCAGACACCAGGTATAAGTCCAAGACCTTTTATTATTTTTAAGCACAGTGCACCAAGCACCTTCCACACTACTCATATATCAAACCTCAAACTACAATAAACCAAATATTCTCTCTCCTCGCCCAGACACTTTGCTCCTCTCCCACCCAGCACAGCTCAGTGTCTGGACTGAGGCATCATCCTTTTATAGCCCCTGACCCGGAGGTGTTCCTGTCCCATCAGTCTACAGTTCCTTATTCCTTCCGGGTCAGGGCAATCTGTCCTTTTCTTCAACCCGGGAGCACGTTGTTCCTTCCCGTCACATGACCGCCCATAAGCCCCCCCACAGCGACTCCTGGTGGCCCCCAAGGTATCCAGCAGGGCTGTGAATAAACACTACAAAGTCCATAAGGCCCTGCTGGACCTCGGGGCACGATCCTGCTGTCGGGAGAGCT
The DNA here is from genome assembly GCF_016835505.1 of Polypterus senegalus. Lineage (NCBI taxonomy): Eukaryota > Metazoa > Chordata > Cladistia > Polypteriformes > Polypteridae > Polypterus > Polypterus senegalus. The sequence continues at coordinate 139,285,282 of NC_053160.1, forward strand.
TCTCCTGGCGGCCTGGGGGTGAAGACCGGCATGGGAAGCTGGCAGTCCTCCACTATATATATATATATATATATGTTGTAGTGGCATGGATGCACTTAAAAGGGTGCAACCACGCAAGGGGGTACAAATGCTGACTATCTTGTTAATGAGGGCAACTAACTCTGCCCCTTCCAATATACAGACTATAAGTGCAGAACATTTACAGGGGAAGAAATACAAAAATGGAGTTCCGCAGGTCATTTTACGTACATTCGTATAGAAAGGAAAAGGCACCTGCTGTGTTTGCCATGTTTGTCTGACTATCTGCCTGTCTCCATGAAACAACTCGGCTCCTAGTGGACTGATTTTGTTGAAATGTGGTGATTTGTTTTTAGATATACTGAGTAGAGCGCTGTACAAATATATGCAATTTCAAAATTTCCCATTCAAAACAATTAATTTTGTATATCATTAAACAGAAACATTCTGTTTTATTTAAATAGCAGATTACAGATTTTTCATATTTACATCTTGCAAACCAGGTCATTTACTGCTACTTGAGACAAGTTAATGCTGAAAAAAATGAGGGGAAAGGAAGTTTTGCCTTGTATGCATAGAGTGAACAAACACATAGTTAATATTTACTTTCCACTAAAAACAACCTCACAGCTGCATTATCTGCACATTATAATGATTCATTATTTCGCTGACACTATATTTTATCGTCAAAGCTCCAGACCTGCTCTCCATCAGGCACCAAAGCAGTGAACAATTTTAACTTGAGACTTTAACAGAGATTTTAACTCACCATTGAGTATGTCTTCAAAAAATATTACATTTAAGAAATTTGAACTGCAGTTACTCACAGATTCTTTATAACCAATATCTAACATTAGGACATCAGTTGATGCCATTCAATTGAATTGTATTCTGCTGTCCATGAAAGCAATTGAGCCACCACAAGCCTATTTGGGCTACATTTTTAACTACATGATATTGTAAAGCATTATAACATATATTTAACATCATCTACTAACATGTAATTGTATTATTTTTGAAAATGACCCATTATTACAAAAATATATAAAAATATTATAACCTACTCTTTGATGAGGTAACTAAAAAAACTGAAAATGCTCCAACTATGAAATTGGTTAACTAAGTCTTTGAATGCACTTGTATGTTACGCTCTGCATACATTTTCTAATTTAATAACTATTTTTTTGAAAATAAGCTGCATACATTTTTGTATTTTACATTTTTCAGTTGTAGGGATTAAGGCTTCTAGCCAAATGCAGGTGCTGTTCATGTACATCTGGAATGTAACTGTTAAACTGAGAAAGATTATTTTAAAATTAATGGTTTTATGTTATGAACAATTCATAAGATGTCTCAGACTAGACATATTAATGAAGTTTTTTAAAGCTAGGTTAGAATTTAGACTAAATAATTGTGACATAACTTGGAATCACACTGTCAGACTAAAGCAGAGAGATAAATATACCTTAAAATATTCCGTAGAGATTTAAGGAGTTGAAACCTTTCTGGTTAAGGAATTACATCTGTTCTGATGGGCTAAAATTCCCACAGAGGAGTGGTGGCCCTGTGGACTATTAATGACATTCAGTACACAGACAAAACATTCCAGGCTTTCCAACTATCTCTGTTATGAGATAAACAGAGCTAACATGAGCTTACAGCTGACCAATCCTGTACAAACCAGTTTTGTTTAGACTTCAGATTGATCCAGCCATTTTACATAATGCTACAGCAGAATAAAGCAAAGTACTGTGTTGAACTTCATGACGCACTCGACTTTACTTGTTTTGTTAAAGAGATCACTTAAGAAGATGTCACAAGCACATACAATTTATTCATAATAATCATCCTTCTGTTTTCCCTTAAGCTTTTCCTGGTCAGTGTCAAGGTCACCAATAATTAAATCTTTTCATCCATAACCAAAGAGCACAGTTCCACTATGGGTCATGGGAATTTGAAGCTTATCCCAGCACCTTCAGTTGCAAGGCATGAATTAGTCTTGGTCAGACACTGTGCCATCACTCACTTAAGGCAAATTTAGAATCTCTGATTAATGTAACACAAACTCTTCAAGTGATGAAAGGGAAAGCAGATTCATTATCAACATAGGGACTGACCTGGATGGAAACTGACTCTAGTTCAAGTGGGATTGTGTTAGAAGAACACTCACCTAGCATCTCTCCATACCTGAGCACAGGGTGGATCAAAAACAGATCATTTTAATATACTAAAACAACAAATAAAGAGCGAGAAAGAAAGATCATAACAATCAAGGGGACAAAACAAAACAACAATCTTACAGTATTCTTACACTGGCCCTCTTTTACAAGTAGTTGCCAAGTCTGTCCAATAGAGTGGTCCACCTGCTTGCTTACCTTAAAGTTCTGTCAAAGTATGCCTCACATATTTCTCTCTCCCTGTTTCCTAATTCTAGCTGTTCCTCCTTCCATCAGTGAGCCTTTTCTCCAACTCTACTCTTGTCTCTAGAATTACATCATCCTCTGACTTAATGTAGTGCTAAATCTTTTCCTAAGGTATCTTCTGGTCAAGCCCTAGAATCCCTATTGTTGTTAGAGGCACCCTGCTCTGGCTATGGCTTTATAGGGACATTATTGTCATAGCGATACTATATTAGGTGCCTCCTTCGCAGCCCTTGATAATCTTCCACTCTGTACCTCCAGTCGTTTTAAAAAGACCATTTCTTCAAGAGTACTCAACTCACCCTGTCCTTCACCGTTGATCAACCTCAACCACACTTTTTCACCTTGAGACTTGATACTGCAATTTGTAGGACTATGTGCCAGTCTGCTCAGTTCTTACTCTTAAAATGACAACATTTTGCCAGACTATCTGGGTAGGAAACATGTGCTATTAACCAGGAAGCTTACTGACACCATGCAAAACCTCCTTTGTATAATCTTGTTACACAAATGTGGTTTGCCTTTGAAGAATTATCAATTTCTGGTAGTGCCTGCCATTTCACAATGACATGTTGAGGTGCATGTCCACTACCATTAAGGTTGTCCACTGCTCTATTGGTTTACCCATGTCTTGTGCCACCCTGAGGTGCCCCCCTTTATCCCAGGCAACCCCTTGCAAAACTTTCTCTTTCTCCTTTCTTTGTACAATGCAGGTTTTGTGTTTAAGAAGGCAGGAGTTAATGTGTAGATGTGATAATTAATTGGAGATTTTTGTATTTATAGCTTTCCCTTTCCATAATAAGTCAAACAAGAGAGAGGTTTTATTTATTTTGATTGAGAAAATATTGGATTTTTTTTAATAAAAAGAAAAAAGGTAAACATTTTCTTAGAAAGAGTTCAAATAATCTTTTGTAACGTTATTATAGTTAAGTTGCTATGAACAGAATATAAAGTGAGAAAAGCATAAACAACTTAATGAAAGGAAATCCAAATAGAGGCTTATGCTACCTTTATGAGGAAGGCATGATTTCAACAACTTATGCATTACCTAAAACTGAGCTGTGGTTTGGGTTTTGAGCAGTCAAAAGTTCATTACTAAAAATAGGCTCCTAGGATAATGCCTTGTCAGCGAGTAGGAGTTCAGACCACACTGTACTTTCTCAGGAGGAGGAGGCTTATGAAATGCTTTGTAAGAGAGACAATACATTTTGGAAACAAAGCGTTTTTATCAAAAAAGGACCAAACATAAAAACAATGATATTCAACATTGTAAGAAAACATTGTATATTTTCATGGCTGATTGGAGTTGAAAAAGGAAGAACAAAAAAAATGAAAATGTTTAAATGATTGTTATTATATTGCAACCTTTGGATTTCACAAACAAGTCTAGAGCACATAAAATAAAAGGTAACTGTCTGAAAGTAATGAAAAGCTGCCACATAGTTGGTTTATCTGCTGAGTGAACATTTAAGGACTTCTGACAGGTGACAAGGCTAGGGTAGAGTACTTATAAAAAGTATTCACCCCTTTGGAAGTTTTCACATTTTATTATTATGCAACATTGAATTAAAGAAGATTTAATGTGACTGATTAACAGAAAATAGACCCTTTAATGTCAAAGTGAAAACAGATCGGTGCACAGTAGTCTAAATTAATTACAAGTATAAAAAAAAAAAAAGTTGATCAAATAAGTATCAATCTCCTTTAACAGAACACATGTACAGTAAATAATCACTGATGCAACCAGTTGGTTTTAGGGGTCACACAGCACCTGTCTGTAGTATACAGTAGTATAAATGCATCTGTATCTGAAAGGTTTGTCTTGTGCTGAGTTCTTATCATGGCCTAACCTGCACAATGTAGACAAAAAAACACAAAACAAACAACAACAATAAAAAACAAACAATCAAAGCGGCTTAGTGAAAAGATGATTGAAAAATGCAAGTCAGAAGATGGAGTCAAGAAAATAACCAAGTCAATGACTGTTCCTTGAAGTGCAGTTAAATTAATCTTTAAGAAATTGAAAGAGTATAGCAAAGCTGTAAATCTGCCTACTTCAGGCCATCCACAGAAACTGTGTGATCATGCAAGAAGAAGATTTTTAAAGGAGGCCAATAAGAGACATATGATAACTCCAAAGGAGCTAAAAATTACAAAGGCTTAGATTGGAAAGACTGTATGTACAAAAACCGCTGCCTGGGTGCTTCCTCAGTCACAGCTTTATAGTATAGTGACAAAGAGAAAGCCACTGTTAAAAAAACAAACATAACATCCAGGCTACAGTTTGCCACAAGGCACGTGGGAGACTCTGCTGAAAGAAGTTTTTATACTCTGATGACGACAAAATGGAGGTTTCTGTCCACCAAGCTAAAAGCCCTATTTGGTGGAAACCAAGCAATCCATCCATTTTCCAACCTGCTGAATCTGAACACAGGGTCACAGGGGTCTGCTGGAGCCAATCCCAGCCAACACAGGGCACAAGGCAGGAACCAATCCTGGGCAGGGTGACAAGCCACCGCAGGACACACACAAACACACCAGGGCCAATTTAGAATCGCCAATCCGCCTAACCAGCATGTCTTTAGACCGTGGGAGGAAACCCACGCAGAGAACATGCAAACTCCATGCAGGGAGGACTGGGGAAGCGAACCCAGGTCTCCTAACTGCGAGGCAGCAGCGCTACCACTGCGCCACCGTGCCGCCCAAAACCAAGCAATGTGTATTATTAAAAACACGCTATACCCTCCTTGAAAGATAGTAGTGCATAGCATAGCATCATGCTGTGGAGATGATTACCTGCAGCAGGCCCAGGAAAGCTTGTGAAGGCAGAAGGTAAAAAAATGCAGCAAACTACAAAGAAATCCTGAAGGAAGTCTGTAAGAGCCCCTCACCCTGGGAGAAGATTTATTTCGCAGCAAGACAATGACCTCAAGCATAAAGCTAGTGCTACATAGGAATAGCTAAAAAAGAACAATGTTAATGTCCTGGGGTGGCCGAGTCTGAATCCAGATCACAATCAAAATGAAAATTTGTGGCTGGACTTGAAAAGGGCTCTTCACTCATGATCTCCATGCAACCTGGCAGAGCTTGAGCAGTTTTGCAAAGAATAATGGAGATAAACTGCAGTGCCCAGCTATGCAAAGCTACTAGAGACCTAGACTAGAGGTGCACTGAACATGGACCCGAAGGGGGTGAATACTTATCTGATGAATTATTTTGTGTTTTATATTTCTGTTTCATATAGACCAGTTGCAAAGATCTGTTTTCACTTTGACATTAAAGTCATTTTCTGTTGATCAGCATTAAAAAGGCAAATTAAATCCATTGTGACTCAATGTTATATAATAATAAAATGTGAAAAAGTTCCAAGAGAGTGTATACTTTTTTGTATTGAAGCGTTTTTTGAAAAGCAATTAAATGCAAAGAGGTTTTGAAAAAATAAAATAAAAAATCCTCTGATGCCCTCCTACACTTACCCTATTCCTTTGAAGTATAACCATAGTGTCTGAGGTACATGATGTCTCATCATATAAGTAAAACTACATTTTCTGATGATATAAAGCTATCAGGGTCAACAGATGGCTGAGGTAAGTTAGAAACATTAAGAATATTATTTGATCCCTGTTAAATTAAGTTTTATTTACTAGTTATGCTTTCTATTATTTTCATTGTACTCCTCCTAGGATTGATGTTTTGGCGAGGTGGGGTTTGGGGACCTCAGTAATTCTTGAAACTCTACAGAGATATGTGTCCTTGATTGAATTACCCATTTTAAACTTGTTTTCATAATAATCTTAAGTAAATTAAAGGGAACTTTTCTCAGAGCAGAACTGATTGACCATTGGGACCAGTTTTTGGAGTTAGGTCTTTGTGTGGTGCTAACCAGCAAACACCTAATAGCCAGGTGACTAGTATATTCCACTCGGCCTCACTTTCAAATTGCCATGTGGAGTCATCATGTGGGCTGATCTCCCAAAAGATGATGGATGATGGTCTGGTGCAATGCCAATCATGTGACAGTCAAGCGTGATACAGATTCTGGCATAGTAAATAGAAACTTGCTCTTGGGACACAGCATAACTTATGTGATGGGGAAGGAGCTGAGTCTTGTGGAGGAATTTGAAAAATACCAGCTAGGTCAAGATCACCTCTATGCACTGCATCCAATTTGAAAATACAATTCTCAATCAAATCAAACTTGCCCAAAAGGAGAATACCTGAGTGACTCTGGGTATGCTCATAAGCTCCAAGCTGAGTGCCTTTTAGTTGATGTTTTTTTATGGTGGATGAAGAGTGTTGCTTAGATGTGACTTGAAGTTGCAAGGAGGAAAATTTTGAATGTAACTATCATAGCATGAACTACACAAATATTCAAAATAGCAAGCATTTTGTTCATAGCTTCACCAGTGTTCAATGACCTCTAATTGGTCATAACTGCAACTAGTACTACAGTACCTTGGGGTGGATATCAATGATCAACTTTGCAGCTGTGTTATCTGATCTGAGGCCGTATATTCTAGGCATTCAGATAAAATTAAGTACTGAACTGCCACAAATGCAGTTGTGTTTCAGCGTGGTGGAGCAACTACAGGGCAGACCTGGAAAATCCAAAAGGCAAGTGAAGGTTTGCTGGAAGTGACTAACATAAGCCTCAGTTCAAGAGAAGTTCCCTTCCACACTCATTTCCAGAATAATTTCTCAGGGACATACTGTACAGTAGTTCAAATAGACCATGTTCAGAATGCCAATATTGAGGGCAATTGAGTTGGAGTCAGAATATATTTGGTTCTTACCATGATAACAAACCAAAGACCTGTAAATGAAAATTAATGGTAGATGGGACGTTTTTCATTCTGATCTCATCAACAGTGGGGAAATGTTGACCTGGGGATATTGTTGAGAGCTGGAGAGAGTACTTTGAAGAAATCCAAAACAAAGATACACATTCCCCAGATGAGGCAGTGGCAGACGTATTGGTTAGATTTAGTCCATCTTTGTCACTGAGGTGCTTAAATAAGCTTTGCAGTGCCAAGATTATAGGGTTTGAAGAGATTCCATTGGAAATGCAGCACACACTGGATTTTGTGTTATTTTGGCTAACATGGCCTTTCAATGTTGTGTGAAAGGAGGAAATGGTGATTTGGAGCAGGCACAAAAGTCCCTGTTCTCAATTTTTAGAACAGAGATAAGAGGGGGTGTTCAATTTATAAACAAATCACCCATCTCAACCTTCCAGGGAATATCAGTAATGGGGTAATGAAGTGGACACTCCATCCAGTAGATGATCCTAAAATACTGGTGAAACAATGCGCATTCCATTCTAGCCATGTGACAGTAAAGCAACTGTTTACACTCAAACAGATATTTGAGTGATCCATGAAAGTTTGCCAATCCTGTATACATATGCTTTGTAGAGATGAAAAACGTTTATGACTAGGAACCCAATGTATCTTGCGGAAGGTGCTTTAAAAGTATTCAGATTCCAAGGTTTCAGTTGAAAACCATTTGATCTCTGTATTTTTGGAGAGCTTCCATATTATTTGCAAAGCTTAGTGTTAAGTCAAGTGCATTCAGTTTGCGTATTGGTTCTTCTCTCCTGTTCATTATTTTCATGGAGAGAATACCAAGGTGCAGTTTAAGATTAGAGGATCCAATTTGGGAACCTAAGAATTGCATTTCTGCTCTTTGAGGATAATCTATTAATAATTAGATATGGCTTCCAGCATTTACTGGAATTGTTCATGGGTGAGTGCAATGCAGGATCATTGGGAACTGATACCAGTAACTGTTCTAGTAGGTAGTGAACAGTTCCCCATGTGGAGAAGTTTGAAGGACCTCTGGTTCTTGTTCACAAGTGATGAAAAAGGAGACTATGAGATTGACTTATCATTCTGTTCAGCAGCAATAGTTTTGCTTCTGTTCTATGGACAATATTGGTGATGAAAGTGCATTGGACAAAGCTTTCAGTTTAGAAGTCTAAATTAGTCTTAGTCATGAGGTAGTGTAGTGATCAAAAGAATGAGATAGCGAGAACAAAATAGTGAAAATAAGGTTTGCTTAGTGTTGAAAGAAGTTGCTGATTTGGGGGCATCTGGGAATTCCAAAGAAGGTACTGGAAGTTGTTGAGCATAGGATGGCCTGGTCAACCCAGCTACACCACAAAATGCAGTGAAGTCAATGGGTAAGGCAAAACTGAACTGAACTGACTGGCTTATAATGATGCAATGGTGTCTTAAGTGTCCTTGCTGAATCAATTATTCTGGTCATTACTATTATTATTATGCTTTGCACTTTTTTCTTGTGTAAAGATAATAGAAACGCCTTGTAAACTGTAATAAACCTTTCATTATTATTATTATTTCATAGGATCACATGTGTTTTCTTTCTAAGGGAGGGGGAGGGCTCCATTAAGGGTTGTTTTGTGGTCATAGCTGGGCACATGGCTAATTATGAATGCAAACTGCCCATGCAGCACTGTTCAATCAACGCACACAAATCAGAGTCATTTGTCCATTGGCAGTACTCATAATATTCTCATTCTGGTCACCTAATGTACTCCTCAAATGAAAATAGTGCAAGTTGTGCTGGTTGGAAGACTGAAGTGCTGATCCTGTGGTGGCATTATGCATGCCGGAAGCAGCTCTGAAATGATTTTATAGTACAATTGCATAGAACTTCTGTGTATGGCTGCAACAGCTCTGTGATGTCATGCTGGCCTTGCAAAGTATCATGGTGCCCTGTGGAAACAATGTTTCCCTAAGCCTGCTGTAAAGTGAATTTTCAGGAAAATATTCGGACAAGGTAACTAGTGAATATAGCTTATTTGTTGCAAAAACTGCTTTGGTGAATTTCGCAGATCAACACTAATATCTACCACAACCCAAAGAAAAACAAAACCATGACACATCAGAGCATTGGAGTAACTTTACCTTCATTGGCAGTTAAGTTACATGATCTGTATGCTTTATAAAGAAATCTTTTACAATCATATTCTGTTTTTCTGCCAGCCTTGTAAGTTGTTTTCTTTTTTAATATTATCCAAAAGTATGTTTTTGTACAAGCTAGTGCAATAAATACATTTTGTAAGAACAAAATAACAGTGCATGACTATGTGTCTCTGTAAGGTTTTAGTAAGAGTGATCCTTAATTCTGAGTTTTTTTATTATGTCTATTCCCGTGTTTCTATGCCTAATATTCTTTTTATGTTCTTGAAATTTCTTCCAAGAAACAATAAAAGAAAAAGCTTCGTTAGTGTGCCATTTAGCTTAATATAACTCCTGCACAGCAGTTAATGATTCAGTTTTAAATGGACTCCCAGCTGCTCTCTATTTGGCATTACATAACTGAATAATGTAGTTCATATAAGTACTCTTACTTCTTATTACTCTAGTCTAAATGTTATTAGCCTTAAGTAATAAACAGTTCTATACACTACAGTTTTCAGGTTTCTTTGTTAGGAAGCAAAGTTTGTATAAGTGGTGCCTGTTCCAGAACATGCTAAATGTGAACTGTAAATTAGACTTTAGCAGGGAAATGTGCCATAATTTTGCAAGATTACATCTTTTGGTCCAGATCTCATTTCTCCTAAAAGACTATAGTAACCACATTGTAATATTTACAGCGCTCTAGTTCACTGTTAGAAAAGAGAGCTGCTTCTGTTCAGACCCTTTACAGATTGCAATGAACAGTGAGAGAAGAATTACACAATAATTTTTAGTACTTTGTGTCTCTGGGCACTCTGGTTTATCTCCCTCATTCCAATCAATATGTGCATTACTTTAATTGACACCTTTAAACTGGCCCCATGAGATGGTGGATGTGTGAGTGTGTCCTAAGATGGATTGGCTCCTAGTCTAGGAAGATTATGCTTTTTATTCAGTTCTGATGCAAATGAGTGTCAGCTCCTGCAACCCTAACCTGGATCAAGCAGATTTGACCATCTATGATGACTCTGTGTGACTCTGCAAAGGTGCATGATGTAGGCAGGAAAAATACCACAGCCAAGAAGAGGAGGGGGTAATGGGAAACAGTTACATACAATCAGTCTACAGTAAACAGCTCCTGCAATTATTAAAAAGCATTACTGAAAGCTTCTAAAACTGACCGAACTCTATGCTAAAATAATGAGTCCTCATCTTTAATTTATATGCTAAGAGAGAGACAGAGCCTCTCTAAAGTTGGTAGGAGTTTCTCTACAATTATGTGTTTTTCTTGCAGGTTTGGCTAGCATTATTTTGTTGTTTGCCTTGCGACTATTAAAGAACTGTCTCTCAGATTTTAACTTTATTTTGAATGGATTATTTTTTGTGCTGTTTTTAACCTCCACATGGACACTTTTCATTTTTACCAGATTATTTATTTATGGATGGATACAATTCACTTTTAAATCACTATTTGTTTGACTTAAAAAAAGCACTATTTCAATTATGCACCTACCCCTTGCTATGTGAGTGTCCTTGGTTATGTTATCGATGATGGCGGGTTCAAGAGGCTCCCAAAGGCAAACAGGAGCATGCAGCCAACCCACACCATCACAGGTACTGGAACAATCATTGACATTTTCCAAATGTTCTGAGTAATTCTCTACAGTGTTGTATCCATGTATATTTGTATTTTTTCTTTGTTTTATTTTGTTTTGCTTAAATTAAGCTTTCTTTCTGTTTTGCAACGCTTTTTTCACATTAATGAGGCCATTAATGTTGGGGTTAAGAGTTGTTCTTAAGGATGCTTTCCTTTTGAGGAAATATATAAGTAGGCAGCAGGTTTCTAATGTGGCAGTCTCCTTCTTATTTAAAAGCAAGGGTTCTCCTTCTACTCCCTACCTTATGTTAATGACAAATAAATCCAGGACTTTCGATAATTTCTAAAGGAAAGAATACATATTAGAAATTTTAGGTTTAGACTTAGCCAGTTCCCAAGTTTGAGCTTTGTTTTGATCTTTTTTCAATGGTTTACTTGATCGTTTGACATATTCTGAATAACTTTTAATTTTTTAATTTTGTTATGTTAAACTTGTTTGTGCAGACCCCTGTGACCCTGTTTTAGGATAGAGCGGGTTGGATAATGGATGGATGAATGGATAAACTTGTTTGTTGGTCTCTCATCTATCTTGAATCACCTTCTGAATAAAGTGTGCTAACTGGTCTGTGCCTATCCCATATGTGCCATGGTTGTACACATTTAAATTGTAATCTGGTAGCATAAATATTAATTACAATGTATTGATAGTCTTTGTTTTTTCTAACATGAATTAATCTGTATCAAACATATAATAAAAATTATGTATTTTACAACAGAAATAATAATAATCCCTGCCAGGGCTACTTTGCATTATTATTAAACTACATTTGTATTTTATTTTCATGCTAGCTGTGTTACCCAACTTCACCCTGGGGAAAGACATTGGGCGTCAGTTATAGTGCTGTTGGTTAATGAATGTATCAGAAGTACTCTGTATCTAACTAAGCACTTTTGTCTATACAATAATTGTATTTTTTTTTTACCAGAGTCTAATAGTATTAGTTCATTTGAGCTCTTTACTCTGGAATATGCTAGATATAATTCACCTTGAGTAAAACATTTCTGCCATACATCAGTTCCTGCTTTTCCTAGTGACTGAGCTTGGCTTTTGTCATGGTCATTCAAAAACATAATTTTACAGGAAACTATATTGTTTTCAATTGAAATGGGAAATCAGTAGAAATAATATGAATTTTGAGTACATATCATTAGCATTATTTGATAGTTACAATTTTCATTTATTTCATTTACTTAGGCATTTCTTTTTGTTTTTTGTCGTTTTATCTTTAAGCTTTTTTGCCATGTGAATAGCCATACAACAAAGTTCTAATTTATTACAAACTGTCTAACTTATTACAAACTAATGATGTTTATAGACTGAACATTTACATGGCCCATTAAGTACGTTGAATGCTTTAAACATTGTACAAAAAAGAACAGGTGAAAAGAAATATTATTGTGAACTACGTACAGCAAGGAATGTAGAAAGAGTAGCAGATATATGTATATACTGTAATAGAGAGCAGGTATGGGCAGGCATTACTGCTGGGATAGGTTCCAGTCCATTGCCTGAATGGGAAACGGGAGAATGGAAAAAGCAGGAAGAAAGGAAGGATGTTGCCTGCCAGACATCATTTTATGCTGACACCCCTGCTGGAACATGTTTAGGATCCTTACCTGGCCGGGAGGTGAATATAATGGTAAAATCAGGAGAGTTAACCTGCTCGGACTATTTGTTTCCCCAATACACTAGATGGCAGCATCCCAGGGTTTATCACATGGACAGGGAATGCTGGGAACTATAGTCCCCTGGTGCTGCCTTGTTGGGCTCTGTAGGGGCTGCCAGGGGGAGCTGCAGGGATTAGTAATTGCTACTTTATGGGGCTTCCATTTGACCCAGAAATGTCTGCAAGCAGGCATCGTAAGTACTGCTGGGTCCGAAATTAAAGCAGCCACTCATCCTCATCCAGGCGAGTTGGAGCAGAATGTGAGGGAAGGAGAAAATTCACCTCAGAAGAGTAGAGGAGAAGAAAGAAAGAAAGAAAGAAAGAAAGAAAGAAAGAAAGAAAGAAAGAAACATTTGTATTTGGGGTGCTGCAAGTACTGCTGGTCACAAATGGCATTGCAGCACCCAAAATAGGTATATTTTCTTCAGTCTCATTCTTACTTTGTATTTATTATACACCTTTAACTAACATGTCAATGTTCTGTTTAAAATTTCCCTCTGTTCCTGTTTCTGTCATCTACATCTAGAAATATGTGCTACTTAAAAACGCTTATCTGTAATGTGACTCTGTAAATAATATTATTCTGAATGTTTATAAACTGTACTTTAGAATCTGTTTTTTTCTTCCTTCCATGTCTAACATGAGACCCTGCTACTAAACAGCCCTACAGATAATAATAAGATCAGTGCCTTCCAAGCAAACAACCTGAAATGTTTCTTAGGCAGCACTGTAAGAAAGACCTTAAATTTACAGTCACAGAGTAGTCAAAAACAACTTTCCAAAGAAAACACTCTTTCTCAATCTATGTTTAATCACAGATCAGTATAATTTAAAATGTATTCTATTCATGTATCCAAGCTTAGACTATATTGTACCCAGGATCATGCTCCACATGCCAGAGATAAAACAAAGAGCTAGCATCCCTTAATGACCTGTTTTAACTGTGCTGGCCTGGACACCTATTCTCACTTTTCTGGCAGATGCACATGGTATGTACTGTATCTCAGTCAGTTTACACCTACTTATTGCACTCTTTGAAGTTATATTGGAATTTATTTCACTACTCAATGTTTAGTCTAATATTTTGCCTTTAATAATGCTGCTATTTTTTTTTCATTTGTAAGAAATCATTTCCGTATTCTTTTACCACAATTCCATAGGGTTTTTTTTTTCTTGATACATTTGATTTTTTCTAGGGCTCTGGGTCTCATATTTCCTTTTTTATTGGTAGTTAATGGTTTTGGAATATATTCTCGTACACTGATATTTTGGTTCTGTGTTTGACTTGTTAATCATCATATTCTATCTCCTGTTTATGACTCTTTATTCCCTTTAAGATTGTTCTCTAATCATGTCCTGGTCCTTTTTCGTTGGTTAACCCTGCCTTATTCCATTATAGGCAAAACAAAGCAGTACCATTTTATTCAGTAAGGTTAGAAAAAACGGTACTCAATCTGGGTCGATCCATCATTTTTTTAATGTATGGGAGCAAGTCAAATAAATAAGTAGATATATATATAAAAAACAGATATTTTTAGGTGATTTTTATTATTTTTCTTTGAAAATCTCAACTATTTAGTCTAAATTAAAAAAAAAACACATGTCAATGAACATGCTGTACATCAGTACTTTTAATGTGTGGAGTTTATTGTTAACCCTCTGTTTTGCTCATTTGATTTATCTACAGTATTCCTGTTTTAGTATATTATGAATAACTTGCTAACCTGAAGTTTAGGTTCATCAGGAAAGCAAAACTGGAATGTAACAAACATGTCAAAAGCTGACCTGGCATGCATCCAACATGAAAGCCTAGATAGTATTAGGAGCAGGAGCAGCACTTTTAAATAAGTGTTCACTCTGACCTATTCACTTTGTTTGATGATGCCAGCAGATCAGTGCCAAAAAAACTTCACAGCAAGCAGAGGGCTTAAATGCTTCTGTTGGCTGGACAAACCCTGGTATTTAGAAGGCTACTGTGGTTATTCAACCATGCTGATGTCGAAGCTTTAATTAGAGCTACACTTGAAACAACACTCCAGAGTGTTTATCATTTCTGATCTTAGTAGCACTTTCATTGCAGGCCATTTAGACAGGAATATTAATTGATATGCACTTACTGCACCTGGTATACAACATACTTAGGCTGTCATTATGTAATATACCATTTTATTTTAACTATATGTGATTTTTCTTAACTGATCAGAAAAAATGTATGACCATCTAAGTAAATATAAAATTCCACAAATCCTTTTAAATTAACAAAAAGAAAAGCTAACTGAATCCATAAGCATCCACCCCTTTGACTATGAAAGGGCTTAACTGACTATGGTGTTTAAACTATGGGTTTAGAAAGCCTATCGTTTATTAAATTGGCTTAGTCTATTGTTCTCAATACTTGATTACTATCATATTTGGGGAGTTTCTACAGGC
This sequence comes from Polypterus senegalus, assembly GCF_016835505.1. NCBI lineage: Eukaryota > Metazoa > Chordata > Cladistia > Polypteriformes > Polypteridae > Polypterus > Polypterus senegalus. The sequence goes on from NC_053160.1 coordinate 139,300,397, forward strand.
ATCAAGAAACTACATCATGAAAACAAAGGAACATTCAAAAAAGATCTGATTATTAATTACTGACTGAAGAAAGAGTATAAGAGTAATTAAAACAACTTACTGATAACACATCATTTTTTGATGAGAATAAATATATCAGTGAATATCATGAAAATATTTTTCTACTTATTTGTTGCAGCAGATACCTCAAAAATATGTGAGCATGTCTTTCAGTATAATCTATATACTGTATATATAAAAGTCAATGTGTGTATGTATGTATGTTCCAGCATCACTTCCGAATGGCTGGAGCGATTTTCATGAAACTTGGTACACATGTTTCTCATTGGTTGACTAAAAACAGTGTAGGGTGAAATCAGCCCTAACCCACCCCCTTCTTGATCTTACGCTCTTGTATGCACGTTATCATTCAGTTGACACTTGAAACGACTACCAGAGGGCGAACTGGAGGTAACTGCCAGCATTCTTTATGTTTGAGCACCACCACGCCCCTGTTGCTTTTGAAATTAAATAGAGTTCTACGCGTGCAAGTGTGTGTGTCTGTCTGGCATGGAAGTGAGACATAAAGAGGGAGTGAGGGCTCCAGCTCTGAGAATATGCAAGCGATGCCAGCACACTGGCAAAAGGAAACCTCCTAAGAAATACAGTCGCTTACCTACTAAAGCACAAATGATGTGAGCACGTCGGCAACATGAATCCTCATAAATAGAGTTGGCCGGTTCCAAGTGTCAACTGGATGATAACATACATACAAGACCGAAAGACAAGGACAATAGTGAGTCTTTACTGCTTGTTAATTTATTTTTATTTTTAAAGTTGTGTTTTTTTTATTATGTTTTTCTGAAACAAAAAAAAAAACCAAAAACAATTTATTTTCCACCCGGGCAACGCTGGGTATTTCAGCTAGTGTAAAATAAAAGGGCAGGCAGTGTGGTGTAGTGGTTAGTGGTTAAGGCTTTGAACTTCAAATGCTACTAACACTGTGTGGCCATGAGCAGTCATTTCAACTGCCTCTGCTCCTACTGAAGTAATGTAACCAATTGTATCACAAATGTGATTGAATAAAGGCATCAGCCGAGTAATAAAATTAATTATTAGTTTATAATCCATCCATCCATCCATTCATTATCAAACCTGCTATATCCTAACACAGGGTCATGGGGGTCTGCTGAAGCCAATCCCAGCCAGCACAAGGTGCAAGGCAGGAACAAATCCCGGGCAGGGTGCCAGCCCACCGCAGGGCACACACACACACTAAGCACACACTAGGGACAATTTAGGATCGCCAAAGCATCTAACCTGCATGTCTTTTGACTATAGGAGGAAACCAGAGCAACCGGAGGAAACCTACATGGACACGGGGAGAACATGCAAACTCCACACAGGGAGGACACAGGAAGCGAATCCAGGTCTCCTTACTACGAGGCAGCAGTGCTACCACTGCGCCACCGTGCCGCCCGTTTATAATACACATACTGTATTTACAACTATATCCTGTATAAGAAATGCAATATACTGTAAGTTAAGACCAATGTTTTAGACAGATTATTAATTTACCTGGCTTATTCCATTTATATGGAAAATATTAAACACAGTTTTCCCAATTAATCCAATTTTATTTTGAAGTACCTGTAGCGAACTAAGTGTAGTTCTGGTAGATATTTGCATCAGCGCATAGGCTGCAATTCATTCCATGCTGAAACAATTGTGTATGCTTTCTTTTCAGGAAATGCCTTACTTGTTCCTCATCATAAGTACTCAAATTAAATAAGAACAACTGATATTGTAAAGGGACGGAGGATAAGGTGCAACAGATTTTACCACAGTATATCCTATATTGGAAAAACAAATTGCTTCAAGTAGTTTTTGGCAGAAAATTTGTTAAATGTATATCTCTTCAATATTACTAGAAATGAATAAATTTACTGTCTGGCTATTACTTTTAAATAAAATCAGATGTGGAACACTAGAGCATTGGTCCCTAAGCAAAAGCTGCATATATTAGTGAACATTTGTACATTTTCATGTCGCATATCAAAATACAAAGCAACAAGCTACATTTAAAATGATAGTAGGTTCAATCACAAAGGCTCCAACAGTTCTTTTAAAGGCCTGCTATTGCCAACTTTGTCAGAGTGCTGAGTCCATTCCTATGTGTATGGCAACAGTGGCTCATTAAAACACCAACTATAAAATGTAAAATTAAAGGTTATGTATCCATAAATTCAAAAATAAAGCAAAACAAGAGCAGATTATGAGTTTAAATCATCAAAATGTATTTTAGAGGACAAAGGTTAAAAGTGTAAACAAGTCTAGATAATATAGTAATATTAGAAGCCAGTGCAGGTCGTCATAAGAGAATAAGCTAGAAAAGAATTAGCTGGCCTCATATGCTTTGAATGTCTATTTATAGTGTGTTCACCTGTCATTATCAGACAGTTTCCCTAGTGAGCAGTACAGATTTCCAACAGGCTAATATATGCCCTTAAGGCCTATATATAGAACATTTCCTAGAAACTTATCTTTTATTAAAATCAAAATCCCTTTGAAACAAAGCTCTTGTTAATTATTATTAATATGCAAAGCAATCTCAAATAAACAAAATATAATAATAATAAACATTAGGAAATTTGCACATTGTATTCAGTAATTCCAGAAGCTGACATGTTATGTTTATGTTAGATCATTTATTTTGCATTAATCTAGGACTAAAGTATATAAACCTCATGACATGAAAAGATAAGTACAATTTCTAACTCACTAATTTTAGTAAGGAGCTTCAGGAAGTTTCTAAATTGGCCCTAGTGTGTGCTTAGTGTGTGGGTGTGTTTGTGTTTGTCCTGCGGTGGGCTGGCACCCTGCCCGGTATTGGTTCCTGCCTTGTGCCCTGTGTTGGCTAGGATTGGCTCCAGCAGACCCTGTGACCCTGTGTTCAGATTCAGCAGGTTGGACAATGGATGGATGGTTTCAGGAAGTCTGTAGCATCAGATACTGTATAAGGCATAAAGCAACACAAAAATGACATGTCACATCATCATAGTGTACACTCGCTTACATATCCATTAGGGAAAATTATAGTGGCAAGGAGGCCTAGTATGCACTTCTCTGAAAAGCGAGATGTATGAGTACACAGGTAGAAACAGCCATTTCCACACGTACATTAAGATTTCATGTTAAAGTTTCACATATACTCAAAAGGCAAAAACAGCACACATAAAAAAATTGATTTATAAGACCATATGTACACCACGCGTTAAGCCAAGTTTTTATAAATCTCAAATCATCTTAAAACTGTGTCCTTGTTTATGAGTTTTTCCTGAAAAGCAACCATGTATAGCTTTAAAAAATGCCTTCTTTGAATATACGTGATTATACGTCACATAAATATGATCATTTTCCATCCCATGACCACTTTATCACTCTGTTTAAGATATTTTCAAATCTTATATCACAGCTCCAGCTGATTCAAAACTCTGCTGCAAGAGTCCTAACACGAACCAGCAACAGTGAGCATACAACACCCATCCTGCTTTACCTCCACTGGCTCCCTGTGTCTTACAGAATTGAATATAAAATTCTATTATTAATTTACAAAACTTTAAATGGCCTCTCACTGGACTACATCAATTGCTTCGTCCATCGCTATTCTCCTGCTCACCAACTAAGGTTCTCTGAATCTGGCAATCTTGTTGTGTCCCACACTAACCTTCACTCTATGGGTGACAGGGGCTTCAGCTGTATAGCACCCAGACTTTGGATTGATCTCCCGAAATAAATTAGATCAGTTGACTCTATTCATTCTTTTAAAAAACAACTGAAATCTCATCTGGTCAGGAAGTCTTTTAACCTAACCTGACATTCTGCCTCCTCTTTCAGTCTTCCTCTTTGTCCAGATGCTCAGTATAATTTGTGTGTGTGTGTTATATCACTAATTATGTTATTTGCTAGGCTTCCTTTTAGTATTGAAATGTAGCATTTTACTCTGGTTTATGTGTCTTTTATTCCATTTAATGCCTTTGTATATCCCATATCTATCTTTTTAAATGTTCTATTTAAGAAATATCTGTTTCCAATGTTACATATATCTGATGTTTGTTAATGAGGTTCTGTGAAGTGCCTTGAGCATGGGAAAGGTGCCATATAAATAAATTATTATTATTATTATTATTAAAATAATTTTAAAGTAGACCGCTTATCTCAAGTTAATAAGTTTATTTTCCCTGTATGTTTCTGCAGCTGCTTATACTGTACTTTTTAAAATAGAAAAAATGCGATACACCAAATATAAACACAATTTCTAGCCTATACTTAATAAACAAGAACATCTTCCTCAAAAATATCCTCACTAGTCAAAACAAGTTATTTGTTATCTCAGATATGTGATTTCCACAGGAATCACTAAAAAACATAACTCCTTCTGCTGGCTCAGTGGGAGCACCAAAAGTAATCTTTAAAAATATATTTGTGTCCAATTATTGCAGACATATGCTTTACAATATATTTTGACTGGTTTAATTAAAGTTGTTACTTTGCACCCAATTTTAATCAGCATTGACCAGGACATTACATTTTTGTCACTGTTCTCATTTTGTGAATAATATTTTCTACAATAGATGGTGGAGGTGAGTGCTTACACTGTTTTACAAGGAGTTTCTACTCACTTGAGTTTATCGGGTACTGTTGGTTCTTTTTGTAAGTGAAATGTATTAATTTGTGAATGTCTCCCAAGTATGATTCTTTTGGTAAAGTCTGAAAAGGAAATCATGCTTCCTGAATATTACAATAAACAAAGCCGGAAAAAACAAATTTAAAACAAATGAATCAGAGACCAGGCTTTTTTTTACTCTCCATTGTATTTTAATCCATCCATGTTGTGAATTTTAGTATTCTAAATAAGGGTCATCTGCCAATACCGATGCTCTGAGCAAGAGAGGACAGAGCCGACTATACTTCCTTAGAAGGCTGGCATCCTTCAACATCTGCAATAAGATGCTGCAAATGTTTTATCAAACGGTTGTGGAGAGTGCCCTCTTCAACGAGGTGGTGTGCTGGGGAGGCAGAGTAAGAAGAGGGACACCTCACGCCTGGACAAACTGGTGAGAAAGGCAAGCTCTATTGTAGGCACAAAGCTGGACAGTTTGACATCTGTGGAAGAGTGACGGGCGCTGAGTAGGCTCCTGTCAATCATGAAGAATCCACTGAACAGTATCATTTCCAGACAGAGGAGCAGCTTCAACGACAGACTGCTGTCACTGTCCTGCTCCACTGACAGACTGAGGAGATCGTTCCTCCTCACACTATGCGACTCTTCAATTCCACCTGGTGGGGTAAACGTTAACACTACACAAGACTATAGACTGATATACCTGCCTCACACTCTCCACCTTGCATTTTTTAACTTGCACTGTGCTTTTATTGCTCTTTAATTAATATTGTTTTTATCAGTATGCTGCTGCTGGATTTTGTGAATTTCCCCATGGGGATTAACAAAGTATCTATCTATCTATCTATCTATCTATCTATCTATCTATCTATCTATCTATCTATCTATCTATCTATCTATCTATCTATCTATCTATCAGAAACTGGAAGCATTCTTTGCAGCATCAGGAGCATGGCAAGAATAACAGAGAAGGTGCTATTCTATCACAGAGCACAGTCACAGTTACACTCACCAGTCAGCAATCAGCCTGTCTTAAACATCTTAGACTTGAACAGTCCTGCAGTCTCTGGGGGACTGCATGCAAACTAAACACAGACAATAACTGAGCCATTATTTGAATCCAGTTTCCTGTAGCTATCAGTCTGTGTGTGTCATATAAAGTTAAAAAAATAACAAACTGGTAGCTATTTAATATTATGTTTCTTATGATATTTTACCCATATCAGAAGTCAGGTTTTAATACAAATGTACTTTTTTTAATTTTAATTCCCAAGAGTCTACAATCATCCTATATTTTGATTTTTATTTTTCAAATTATTTAGATCAGATTAAAATGACCATATAAAAGCACATGTGTTTATAAAATTACTACTTTTGATTATTACTATCCAACAAAATTTAATATTTATATTGTTTGAAAACATTACTTGAAAATAAACATTTAATGGAACATATTTCATCAAACTGCCCCACAATAAATTGTAGCATAATAAATACTGTACAAACCTGTGTTGAAAAACCTTAGAATATAACATCTGAACCAATGGTTTATAGATAAGTGGGAACCATGTGTTGAAAGTGCAGTCAACCTTTAAATAATTTAGTTTTTTCCCTTCCATCACATACATTTTGATTACAAACATTCCAGCCTACTTTTCAAATATACCAATTGTATAATGCTATGTGAAAATCGCTCAGTGATGCACTCTGCCTACTGAGGTTCATAGAGATGGGTGATTCCCAATATTTTTTGCAGATTATTCATTAGCTTGAAAAGTCATTGTCAGAGGAATAGACAGATGGGATAAAAGAACTGTAATCTGATTAAAGAGGGCAGTAATGTGCTTTGGCCAGAGAAGGACTGAAGCTGCCAGTATGCACTCTGATGCAGGAGTGTGTAGGTTCCAGCATCTTAGATAAATAAAATGGTTGTGTGTGCCATCAACTGTGTGTTTAATTTCTTTTGATTGAATGAAATAATGGACAAGTTGTAATCAGTATAGAAAAAATGGCTTTGTTCTCTCTCACAAACTTAATGGATATCACTATTATATAAAATGTTAAAAAACAAAAAGCAACATTCTACTCACTATGGGGCTAGACTGTATACTGCAGCTTGACTTGTTGATAAGTCTAGTATTGTTCCATTCCCAATTCATGCCGTACTGTATGTCATTGCACATATCTTCTTAAGTGCAACTTTTCAATTCACTTCCAGCTAAACAGAAAATTTGTAAAGCTCCCAGTCAAAAAAAAAAAAAAGAATGAAAGGACATTTATAAATAATTATACATGATGCTTAGTGTTAATCCACTCATTCAAAGACATTTGATCCTGTTTTATATAAAACAGACATATGCCAAGCACAAATATATTTCAAAAATTGCCAAAACATACCAAGTGACTTTTGCAAAACTGTTTTTCTACTCATATAGCATTTTCTAAATAAGAAACACCGTAGTAGCTGAATGAAATACACAAGTCTTGACAGAATATGTGCTAATCAGTATTTTTTAATAATTAGAAAGTTAAAGACATAAACTTTTGTTTATACAAAAATAGAAATGTAATTTTCTCAGTGGGTGTTCTCCTTGTTTTGATTTTGTTTCTTCTTGGGTTAATTTAAAGATTATCACTGAGCCAAACATTATTTCTAACCATACAGTACTGTAACAGTTCTAACAAGTTGTATCAGACTAGGCATATATTGCCAACAGAATGAAAAGGCCAAGCCTCCCTAAGTTGCATATTGATTTCAACTAATGTGGCAACAGTGCTCTTTTAAGGATAGAAAGTTACCTATAACAGCCATGTAAAGAGTAGGAATCCATTGGCACTCAAATCAATCATTGTATGTTATTACATACAATTAAACACACAGTACAATGTGAAGGAAATCCTTAGCTGTTAAGCTGTGAGATAAAGATAATAATTAATAAATGCAACTTCATAAATATCGGTAAAAATCAATATTGCAATGACAGTAGTAGTGTGCATTATGCTCATATTATCAAAATATATAGACAATAGCCGAAGCCATAGGAACGGAAAATGGTGAGAAAGGAATTCAATATAACAAAGGCTTAGGAAACCACTGTCGCAGTATAACAAAAATAGCAAGGACCGAAACCAATGCCAATGGTCCAGAGAGTTCCTTCCAGTAACAGGCTACGGAAAACATAGACATATATAGATAGACTGTTGCCCAGTCGACACGATAAGTCAGTGCGTCCACCCTATTGTGAGCGGTAAAAGTGGTATTTAAACTAATACAGGTAGACGTGGAAACGGGGTTTTCTGATGAAAAAGCAGTAACGTTTTAAACAGTATCGTTTACATACAACAGATTTTAGCGAATCATTTACATGCAATTATTTATATCCATTTATACACTGTGGAGGACTGCCGGCTTCCCATGCCGGTCCTCACCCCCGGGCCGCCAGGAGGAGCTCTCCTGACAGCAGGATCGTGCCCCGAGGTCCAGCAGGGCCTTATGGATTTTATAGTATTTATACGCAGCCCTGTTGGATACCTTGGGGACCACCAGGAGTCGCTGTGGGGGGGGCTTTTGGGCTCTGTGATGCCTTATGACCCGGGAGTACGTCACGGTCACGTGACGGGAAGGAGTGTCATGCTCCCGGGTTAAAGTAATGGATTGATTGCCCTGACCTGGAAGGAGTAAGGAACTGTGGACTGCTGGGACAGGAACACCTCCGGGTCAGGGGCTATAAAAGGACGAAGGCTCAGTCCAGACGCTGAGCTGTGCAGGGAGGGAGAGGAGCAAAGTGTCTGGGCGAGGAGGATTGATTAGAGTACTGTATTGGTTTATTGTTTATGAGTAGTGTGGAAGGTGCTTGGTGCACATTTGTGTTAAAAAATAAAGAGTCTTGGACTTTTACCTGGTGTCTGGAGTTGTACGTGAGGATTCAAGGGAGCACTAGCGCCCCCTACTGCCACAACACTAAATGCTTGCGTATCCCATGGTGTTAGAGTTGGTGGGCGGGGCTCTCTGTCTTGCGTGCGCTCTCTGTCTTGCTTGCACTAAGTTAGAGTTGGCGGGCGGGGCTCTGTGAGTTGGCGATCGTGGCTCTCTGTCTTGCGTGCGGTGTAAAGTCAACGTGGCTCAGAGGTGCATGAGGACTTTTGCACAGACGAAAGCAACTGAAGCTGTGTGTGGTGAGTTGTTGCGTGCCTCGAGAGTGATGCTGGACTCTGGAGGACGGTTACAGTTGGCGTGCGGGGCTCTGTCGAGCGTATCCCATGGTCTTAGAGTTGGCGGGCTCTGTCTTGCTTGCGCTCACAGTCTTGCGTGCCCTTAGTGAATTATACAGTATATATAGATTAGGGCATCAGGCATCATACAGCCAACTCTCTGTCTGCAAAGGTCTATCTGTCTGGGTGCGTAGCTGCTGGCAGAGCTTCAGGCTCATTGCAATGTGAACCAAGGTTGGTGACAAGACTGAGCAAGCAAAGGATGAGGCAGATCATAACAGAGTTACAGAACAGCCATGAAGGGAGAATTTCAAAGCTAAGGTCCTGACCTGGAATGGCATGTGTAACATCATTTCAGCACATAGAGACATTTAAGAGACCAGTACATCTTCAGCTCCACACAAAGAGGTTCATCTGCCCACTTATGATGGACAGATCACTGCACACAAGTGCAGCAGTTAATGTCTCTACTGTGTCATCTGATAGCACAACACTCAACATCTTAACATGCTGCACCACCTGACAACAAAGCACTCAAGACCTCCTGTGATGTGTCTTTGTCACCAGTTGTAAGACCACACTGAAAATGAAGACCACCCCACCCTATCAAAGACTTTATGCACCGTTGCAAGCAGTTGAAAGTAATTACTGGGGATGGTGACTTCAAAGGAATGACTATATAACAGTGCTAAGAAATTGTTTCAGACTGGGCATATGTTGCCAAAAGAATGAGCTGCCATTCAATCATACAAATGAGCAGCTTCAGAGCCCGCTGCAGAAGAACCTATAAAAAGGGCAAGGTTGCCAAAATCACATAAGAAATCCAACTAGTGTGGCAACAGCAAGCAGTTATTTTAGTGACAGTGAGCAACCTAAAAGGGAGATGTAAACAACAATTATTTCTAAAGCACATTTTCATACACAGTATGTATCTCAGATTGCTTTAAAAATGCCAAAGAGATAGTTATAAGAAGAAAATAAAATTAGGTAAGAATAATAATGAAAAAGTAACAAAATATAAATCAATATCAGCTCACATAAAATAGACATATTATTAGTAGAAAAGTAGAGCCTTTAGGTATTGTTCAGTATTCTAAGTCTCTAAAGGTGAGTATGATGAAAAGGCCAGAAGGCAGGGAGGATAGAAAAAAAACAACTCCAGAAAAGCAGGAGAAAAAAAAAGTCTGCAGGGATTCCAAGTCCAAATGACTGATTAGTCCCCACTAGAAATTCAACCTAACATAAATGTACTTATGTCGTTCCTCATTGTTTCCAGTCTTCGGAAAAGCAAATGTTCATCATCATTTGAAGCAAGCGAGCACCTGTAGAGGCACAGTGCTACAGTATATTACATTCAGTAACACTGATATGGATAGGTTAGGCTCTACACATCCCCTTTATGAAATTTTTATCAATATTTATGGAAGGTTATAAAGCAGATCCGAATTAGATTTCCTTTGCAAAATTGAATTATGCCTTCCACGTATCACATATTACTAATAATCTGGGATTGCTTTGTATTCAGTCAGGGTGAGCTTTGTATTACTCAATTTAAAGGTTTTATCCACTGATTTCTTCAACGTCCATTATCTTTCAAAGCTTCACAACTGGGGGGAAAAGGCAAGAACCAACTCTGGATAAAGTACTGACCACATAGAAATGCCGCCCAGTGCCAATGTCTGGCTCTGCCCCTGTCCAGACCCCTGAAGCCATCCATTTTATGAACTGCTTTGTAGTCTCCATGAAACTAAAGAAAACGTCTCCTTATTGATGCTATATAACTTGAAAGCGTTAAAATAAATATATTCCTTTGAATGAGCCACAGCTCTCATCTGGAGAAAAAGAGACAAAATATTAAGATCAACTTAAAAGCAAGTGAGTAAAAATAAACTTTTACTTTAAATGACTGTATAGCATAGTAAGTAAAGATGTTAAGTACATGATAATGATATATTGACAAGGTCAGCTAAACCTTGTCTTGCGACAAAAAAGATACAGCTGCTGCATTTTTTTCATTGTGTAATCTTTTTTAACTTAAACTTTCACACCTTTTGAAAAGTCAAATTACATTAAAATTGATATTTTGACATCTTGTTCAGTTACTCATCCATCAAGTTTAAACAGTGAATTTCATCGAGACTTATTTCTTGCTTTTGACAGCCCGCGACCTAGTGAGCCGCCCTCTAATCGACCCAGTCGCCAACTAAAAGGATTGGGGTGTGTCTAGGTCTCCAACCGTCCCCTGATTGGCTAAGCCTGCTTAGCCGCCAGGCTTGGGAAACCCTTTGCCTGGGAATTCATGATTCAGCGCTGAGTCAACCGGCCGCGTTACGTGGCAAGCTGCCTTGCGGGCGACGGTTACGTGCTTGCGTGGGGTTGGCGCGGAGCCCAGAAACTGTAGCTCTGCTCTGCATGCTGTTACCGGAATTAGCTTGTGTGGAGTGTTAGGCAATATGGTTAGTGTGTGATTGCGTCTTTTTTTTTTTTTTTTACAGAAGTTACATTATGCTGATAAAACAATTACATATGGGTTTAGTATGTTTTTTGACCATTAATTTTACAACCCGGTCCATTTTGGATAATACAATTTTGTTATCGCACTGCCTTTACTCTCTCTCTCATTTTATTTCTGATTTCCTTTCTTCACTTGTTCAGAATTCCAAAACAGATGAAAGCTGATTGAAAATCAAGTTTTTCCACTGAGGAAAAATTTTATTTTTGAATGGGTATTTTATTGTCAGATTTTTATATTTGTGAGCGTTTTTTGTAACGCTATATTGACGCTGATCATAAGAGCAACGTTTATTTATATAGCACATTTTCATACAAATTATGCAGCTCAAAGTGCTTTAACATGCATCTCTCTTTGCACACAAAGTATAAAATGCTCAAGATTATAAACCTGAACACTGAAAATATTTCAGATAATTATATTGGGGCTCAATATTGGAAACTGCATTGCTGAAATGTATTGTTTGTTTTGTTGGTTTTGTGACAAATGTGGTATCAGTTACGTGTTAAATATACTATGTAATTGGTAATACTGCAACAGGTTTCATTAATGATAGTGGAATATTAAAGTTTTTCATCCTTTGTAGCTGTTTCCATCGCGGCATGTCCTTTTCATATTGAAGCATGTTGGGATCTGATAATGTTATAAGGACAGAGTATCTATGTTTTGGGGCGTCTGAAGATGTTTTAGCAGGTTCAAATTGTGGTTTTTGACTTCAATTGTTATAACTGGCCCCAAATGCCTTTAAGATATGTAATTGATCTAAACTGGATGATATGATCAGATGAGCTTAATAAATTAGGGAATAAATAGCATCCAAGCCACAATTCTAAAAGGTAGTTAAAGACCTAAGATACCTTAATGTCATTTGTAGTGAATCATTATGTCAATTCTGTATTTACTGTAATTTAAAGATATATAATGGTGTCAAGGTAGTAACATTACTTATTTACTGTCTTTATATTTTTTTTACCTGGCTGTGAAGATGGAAAGCAAATGCTGAAACACCTGTTGAAGAAGACTTGGTTGGTTGTTAGTGATTGCACATTATTTCAGATTACCATGTAGCTTGGAATGTTGTATTACAGGTATATTAATTTAAACATCTTGCATTGTATGGCTTGCAGGTATTGTTTGTTTTGTTGGTTTTGTGACAAATTGTGTCCCAGTTACTTGTTTTAAATGTACTCAGCTGCTTTACAGTATGTAGTTATTGTTAATACTGCAGTGTCTTCCTAGGGTGGTTGTGTAAGGTTCTTCTACCAGTACTCTGGTTTCTCTACATCATTCCCAAAAATGTACTGGATAATTGGATCGTCACTTTTAAATGGTCCTGTTCAGATGTGAGTGTGTGCCATGAGTTGGTTTTCCAAACTGACTGGTTTTCTGTCTAGGACTAATTAGTGCTGCTAGCGTAGGCCGTGGCCTCATGCAACACTGAATTTGATTAATAGGCTTTGAGAGTATTATGTTTTTCTGTAGTTGCCTTGTGTTTTATTATCCTTTTGCTTAGACCTCCAATATAATTTCTTGCTTAGTCAAGGTCTTTTAATAGCACTTAGTATAATGAAGGCTTGTTAAAGTAACGACTGAGTGGATGATTTCATGAATAATGATTCTGGATCTTAAATTTCTTGCTTTGTCCGACAGCACATTAACACCACTTGCTTCTAGATGTGGTGTCCTTTTCCTTCTAAAACAGGTATCAATTATTGTCATATGTGTCAAAATATTTTAAGCATTAAGTTTGGATAGAAGTGTATTTGTCCACAGGATGAAATTTTGGCTTTTGCAGCAGCTTATTAAATAATTAAACATACAGTAGTCTGAACACACACCAGAATGACAAAAAGGAAGGAAATCAAAAAGAGAAACTTCTGATTTGGCAGTTACAGTGAGGCAGTATACAGACCTATTGCCTTTGGTATAATGGAGCCTCAGTAGTGTTTCCTGACACACTTCTGCTGAACAATTCATTGGCTGAATGTGTTAGTATATCAGAGAGGGGATGTGCAGCATTATTTATAAAGGGACTCGGTTTTGTTGTAGTTCTCTCCTTTGCTACTTCCTCCAGGAGGTGCAGAGTGTATCCTGTAACTGAGCCTGCCTTTTTAATTAGGTTGTTGATTTGGTGGGCCTCTCTTGAAGTGATGTATGGTGACATAGCAATGCTATACTCTTAATATAACTGATAATATGCTAATATTTTTCAAGAGTTTTTCCCAAAAAAAAGAAATAAAAACAAGGAAAATAAAAATGAACAAATGAAAAAAAAAGTTTTGAAAGCTAATACTTGGGGGGAGGGTGAGTTAGATCTGTATTATCTTTCCTGTCATCACAAACTCTGCTTGCTTGCTGAATGTATTCATGTTCTTTTAATATTTCACTACCAGCCTGAGTCTGTTTCCGGAGCTGCTGTAATCATCACAATATTACACGGAAGTCCGAAGAGTAATGCGTTCAAAATATTATTAAGTCAATATTCTCTAATTTATAATGTTTTATCTTTTTTTTTTCCAGAATTTGTACTATAAAGTGGTAAGGACACCACATGTTGTTGTAAAAAAGGTACTGCTTTAATATCACTTAGTGGTACATCCTATTAAAGTGTTAGAGAATGTAGCATTGAAGTATTCTCTTTGAAATAGTTTAATTTATGCTCTGAGATTTTTCAGATGAGTAATGCACACATTTTGAGGTAAGATAGTTATACTCACTAATCATGGTTCCAGAGGGTGGTGATGTGTTACACATTAATTAGCACATGCAAACAAGAATGTCCCTGTATGTGGGACAACTTCTCTCTATGTCTAGAACAAGTAAATTACTCAAAAGCACTTACATCTTGCTATTAACTTTTTTTTTGTGATCAAATGTTTATTAAGTAATGACTATTTGACAGGATATTTCAAGAAACAGACATGGCATACAAAGTAACCCAACCCACCAATTCCCACCCTAATATCCAAAAATGTAACACTTAATGAAAAGCAAAGTGAGTCAGTGGAAAGCACAGAATTATACTTATTAATATTAAAATGCAACTGGAGAATTGGAGTGTCCTTTATCATATTACAAAGGGTGTTTAGATTGAACAGCTGCTGGCATTGTGGCATGGGGAAGCCTAGTATCATAAGTCAGCAAGACATTGGCTTTATACTTTAAAAGGCCCATAAGTTCTATTTTCTGTTGATACTACAGTATCCAGTGTTTTTATTTGTATTCATTGTTGCAGTTGTTGTCACTTTAATTTTACATTATGTTTAATGACTTTAGAAATTGTTAAATCATTTATGTGTATATGGCGGAATGGTGCTTCAGTAGCCATCTGATAGCTTCAAGAAATTGAGCTTGTATGCTGGGACGGTGTTTTGTTGGCATGGAGGGTTTTCCCCATTTTTTCCTGTCCAATCTGCGTATGTTGCGTTGACTGGCCAATTTAAATTGAAACAGTGTGAATGTGTGTGTGAGAGTGCCCTTTGATGGACTGAAGTTGGTTTATGTACAGTACTGCCTTGTGCCCAAAGCGGTCAGAATGGGCTCCAGCCTCGCAGTAACTCTGAGATGTTTCAACAAGGGTCAGTAAATGGAAGTTTGCTGTAATGATTGAAGACACACATGTGCTGTATTTTTGAGACATGTACTGTATGTAACAATCTTTAAGTGGCACTTTGGTACATAGTTAGCTGTTCAGTTTGTTTAGCAAAATGTTATTTGAAAGTGATAGATGACCACATTCTAGTCTATCCCACTTGAACTTTTGCTGTATAAACCAGATTAAGTTGTTTGGAAGATGATTACCATGTCACTGCATATATGTAAACTTCAACACAGATGTTATGACCATTGACTGTTTTAAAGCAATTTCTCACGGTCCAGTTTTAATTGGAGTAGCAGAGATCTTTTGTTTATTTTAAAGGCATATCTAAAGGATTGTCATTAATAGCAGAGGTCAACAAACTGTGAACAGAGATCAAATTACAGAGGTTCACTAATGTTGCCAAGGAACAACACTAAACTTAATTTCCTAAACAAAGCTCATTCCATAAGAGATTCACAACTAAATTAATTTTATTCAAGCTCAAAGTCTCTCACAGTCTTCCTTTTATTTACATACAATAAGTTCAAACACTATTTACACTGTGCAGCCCACGTATATAAAATGACAACAATAATTCCCCTGGACACATGGAAAAGGCATTACATGCCTAGCAGCCATATAGCAGCAAGTAATGCTTAATAGGGTTGCCCCTCAAACTAGAAGCATGACATGGCAGCAACAATGACATCACAAACATAACGGCATTCTTTATACATTTAAAACAAAACAAACCACAACCACTACACTGCTAAAAAGTGTAAACAAAAAAAAATAACATTAATAATAATGACTGATGATAATAAATTAATAATCATCCCACGCTGGTACATGTAGGCACTAAAAAACAAAGCATACAGGGCAGAGCAGACATCTTCTTGTTGTCCTTGCAAAAGGAATCAATAAACCAGTGTGAAATCGCCACATACAATAGGTGCTTTAACACTCACCAGATCCATCAAGCTGTTCCTGTCAATTAACTTGGTTTCAAACCAAAAGTAAAACTATTGGAGCAGAGTGTCTAAATTAAAGTGATGACTGAAAGACTGTATGATAAATGAAAGAATGGAACTAGAATGATGAATAATGACTGATTTGGTATAGTGAGACACTTTTAAAATGCATTAAAATTCTTCTGAACACAGTAATGCTCAGCTCAAAGAAAAGGACTAAAGCTATGATTTGTTCTGTCTGCCATACTTACTTTTCACCTTAGCAGCTCATTCTCTGTTGCACAGACTGATATAAAAGTGTGTGAGTGTTTTTTTTTTCAAGCCCATTGTTTTATACCTGAGCATAACAAAACACAGGCAGAAATTTCCTGCTCATATTTTAGTTGACTGAGTGATCTCAGTGATCAATGATAGGTGATGATAATGAGAAGTACTAAGTACTCGTACAAAGGAAAGAAACAATTGCCATATATTGAACTTTAAAGGTAAAACCTTAATGATAATTACAAGCTGTCATCATAAGAATGTATAAAATAACATTTATGCTGGGTCCTGCAGTCAGCTTAAAGTTTAGTAAAATGGAAAACTCCAGGGTCCATCAAGGCATCCACATGCTTGGAGACATTTTCAGTGCTTCTGGGCCTGGGATGTTGCAGTGGCTGCGGTTCAGGTTCTCTAGCCCCATCTCATACAGTACTTCTTTAACTCCACATACAGTTAGTGAGATCCTGAGGTGTTACGTTCTTTTGTCCTCCTCCTCCCACTCTGTTTGATTTCTATTGTTCGCTGTCTAAACTTTCAAAGCTGTCTCTGCCCAGTAAGCTTTGTGTAAAACTGTCTTCATATTTCATTTAAGCCAAATCATTTCTATTGTTATATTTTTAATAAATTAACCATTAAAATTGCCCTGTTTCATTAATGCTGTTGCCTCTCCAACACAATCAAATGGCACTGTGCTCACTGTCAGAATAAGACACTGACTAGAAGAAAAACAGCTGACCCCCTTTAAACTTGTCTGTCATATTCAGTCATCCTGCCTCATACAGGAGCCATAAATAATTTACATAACCAAGGGCAAAGGATACAGCTAATAAAACAGACAAGCTTGATGACAAATTAATAGCTTAGGTGAAAGGCCAGATATCTGAGTTTAAAAATGCCCATTACAACACAATATTTATTGAAATATTCTCTAAGTGTGACCTTAAACCTCAGGCAATTTGTATTTTTTGTTATGTTTTGAAAAATGCTTCAGTTTCATACAGGTCTGAGATAATGCTAAAATCTACATAGGTCAATTACCAATCTGCCCTCTATTATTTACTATAGAGGTTGAATTATAAAGAATCAAAGCTGATCAAGGAAATATTTGAAAACTATATCCGTGTATTCACAGTAATATAATTTAGACAATCTGATACAGTTCTTGGAACATGACCTTATAATTAGATTGACAGGTAATGAATGGAAGACAAGCCTAGAAGGAACACATTTGTCTACAAATTGTGCGAGGCAACATCTAAATCAGTTCAAAGTCATACATCACATACTTCTTTCTCATCTCTTACTGTCAAACTTTTACTTTCGATTAGTCCCCAACTGTGAGAGACTTGGCCGTGTTTTTTGGCCTGCCTTCTTCTTATACCTTACTGGGGCACAATTTTCACCCACTCACAAATCACAATTAATTTTATGATAAATCCTCATTCCATTTTTAATGTAATATCTGATAGTGCACTATTACTTAATGATAAACACAATGAATGAAATGTTTGAAAACCCTTTACTACACTGCTAACTCCTCTTTATTGTGTCCAATTGAAACAATTCTAATCTAATTTAACATAATAGGAAATCAATGACAAACATTATGTAAAATTTGTTTAAAAAATGTACTAATTAAGGGGGCTCTGAAAATTTTAGCATGTAGCATTCATTTCTCAATACTGTCCTCAACTAGCCCACTATGAAGTTGTCTCAGACTACACTAAATTGTATCTGTGCATATTCACAGTTATTGCCTGTCTGCAGTCTACTACAATTCTTCCTTTATATTTCAGTTTTTACTTGCACGAATTCTCTCAATTCTCTCACATTTTTCTTTTGACTTGATTTGGTTGGAAAGGAATGATTTAAATGTGTCTATTAGATGCCATGTTCAATATATGTTGTATCCAATTTAGTTTTTTGCATTATTTATTATACTTAGAAATGGCAAAGTGTAAATATAAATAACAAAGGAACAATTTTTTGACAAATAAGATTTCACATTTCTATCCATCTGTCTTTTGAAAACACACATGAAGAGTCTATCTTTGTAAGCCAGAGCTCTTGGAAGTAACCAGAACAGTTGTGTAAATTTCTAATAATAGTAGCAGTGACTTCTGTAATTTATTTTAAAAAAATAAACTAGATGGCATAAGCTAACATATCTAAAAGCTACAAATTTACTTTCATTGCTTAAATGATATTTTACCTTGTTTGCACTGAGTGTCAATAACTTAAAGTTAATAAGAGTATTAATTTGGCTATTAATTTCTAAAATAGAACTGTCTGCTAGTCTCATAGACTCGCTGTATAATAAGTCCAAAAAATATTATCACCATACTTGCAGCTTTCACGTGATGCTGACACTATTTTTGTATTCTTAAAAAGATATTAACCCAGCTACAGGGGATGCACAAACCAGTGTGTTTCTTCGTGCCTGTCCCAAGCCTGTGGAGGGTTACGTCAGGAAGGGCATCCAGTGTAAAATTTTGGCAAATCAATATGTGGACAAAGATGATCCCCTAAGGGGAGCAGCTGAAAGAAGAAGAAGAAAAAGATAATAGTATTCAATTAAATATAAATAATAGTATTTTATACCAGAGATAAGCAATGATTTATGTTTGAGCTCATGTTTCTCCTAATTAAAGAAACAGATCAAATATTTACACTGGCAAAAAAGTCACTGGAAAAGAGACATTTACTGAAATAAAATGCTAAACAAAAATTATTAATAATCCCAATATCTAACACCCACATTCTCTGTGCCCATCTTTGTTTTTCAAGCCATGGGCTTAATATTTAGTATGCAGGTTCTTCTTACAATAAATGAGGTTTTGAAAGTAAAACTTTTTCAACAGAGATGACTTGTCTTCAGAGTGGCTACAAAGACTGACAGTACACAAGTAACATACAGGTTGTTTTATTGGTGTGATATTTAGTACATTGACTTTTCAACCAAAAGATCTGGCATTGATTCCTGTGCATTACATTTGACTTTTTCTTTAATTCAGCATTTCCCTCACTGATTTAACCCAGAAGGAAAAAAAAAAACCCAAGAATATTACTGTATATACCAAGATGCTTTCCACTATGAACAATATGTGTATACTGTACTAAATCAAAAATGTTTTTAAGGATAGTAACGTTTGGCAATTTATAATATACAGCTTTTTTTCCCCCCTCTTTCTTTCTATTTTCTCACCTGGGCCATGCCATATAACTTGGCTAGTATATAATAAGATAAGAGTAACAAATGAATATGAAAGACCTATCAACTAACATTATTCAATATATGTATTTAACATTTCATTTTTAAAAGGTTTAAGATAAGTTCAGCAACAAAACATTTGGTATTAATCACTACCAACACTTCACATTTTTGAGACTCAACAAGCAACATTGACAACCTTATTTGCACCTAGTCTCATAAAAAATTTCCTTTGGTGTGAACCCCCTCTATATCTACTCTATTTACAATTCTGTTTTTTTTTTTCCCAGTTTAAGCCACCCTTGCATTTTCTTAATTCATTGCACTGTTCTGAATGCTCATGCTGCACATAAATATAATGCTTACTCACAGTTAACTGGTTCATGTGTCTTGAAGAACTACCCACCCATATAACATAGCAGATCTTTTGTTAAAAACAGCTCACCCTTCTGTGGCCCCAGCCACTCCATTTCCCTTTAGTTTTGCTTTTCTATGCAAGTCTTTGATTTTGTTTATCCAGTTTTTTCCAAGTTTAGTTTTGCTTCCATACAATAAACATTTTTCAATTTATGTTCTGCTCTGTTTTGTCAATCTAAGAGGTGGAATGAAACTTGAGGATTTTTTTTGTTTCATAAGTATGAAATATATTATTCAGACACACACCAAAATAAATGAACCCTCGTTTGCTTGGTTGGGTTTCTAGGTAGCATGCATAAAAGAAGACTGACTATCCTTTGAAAGTAGGAGAGATCAATACTATTTCTTAACAGTATGCTTATAAACCACACTATAGATATTTGCCTAAATATCTTGATTTCTCCACTCTTTTATTAAACCTTTACACAGTACAGTATCTTTCTCCTCAATCTAAGCTCTCTAATGTCTATTCTATGCTACTTTGTAAGATAATGTACAATTTGTGCTGTAGTT
The DNA here is from genome assembly GCF_016835505.1 of Polypterus senegalus. Classification (NCBI taxonomy): domain Eukaryota; kingdom Metazoa; phylum Chordata; class Cladistia; order Polypteriformes; family Polypteridae; genus Polypterus; species Polypterus senegalus. The sequence continues at coordinate 139,320,740 of NC_053160.1, forward strand.
ATCCAGTTCAGCTATTCAGTTGATATGCAGAATGTGAGCTATTTGGTTAAATGATATCTACCACAAGGTTTGTATTTTGGGCAGCATTGTGGCACAGCATATTACTTTTGCTTTTCCCTATATTTCAGTCCAGTTTTCACTTCCTAGCCTGGTTCTCTTTTATGTGATGTTTTAGCATTCATCATGTGTTAATGTTTTTTTCTGTCCCTTTTAACCTAAACATATACTGGTTGGTTTGTTTATGTCTCCAAATTGTCCCAGTAAGAATGTGAATCTCAAGATGGATTGGCACAGTTGGAGTGTGTGCTCTGAGATGAACTGACATCTTTTTGGAGGTTGGACAAAACAAGTGAGTGCAGACAAAATTGATGGCTGGATATCTATAATTTTTGTTGCTTTGAATGTTTGTAGCACCGAAGACCCCAGTAGCAGACTGGTAGGATCCACAACATATTGCAGCTGTTTTTTAATTTTATGTTAACATTTATGACAAAGATGTAAATACTGGTTATTTTAATAGATCTTATTGTATTTAGAGAGCACATGTGCATTAGATAATGGATATCCATGTTGAATGCTAGATGGTGTTTTCTTGTAACTTACTAAAGTAAAACTTACTACAAAATATACTTTGTAAATATTTTCTTAAAATATTTTTCCATCTGTTTAACCAACAATCTGTTTTCCTTCTGATATTTCCTGCTTGCTGTACTCATGCTAATAAAATGTATTACATCAAACTTGTGACACAGACCAAGTGTAATGAACACATCCCCACTCAACTGGTTCAACTCCATTTGTTTCCTCTTTGATAATTCTGCTACTGATATACAAAGCTGTTTTTTGCTATGAGGAGTTAAATTTTTGTTAATAACTTTTTATAATTTGTTTATTAAGTTTGCATGTTTTTGATATTTTTTCATTGTTTTATCATTATTTTATTGGCAGTTATAACATAGGTAATACCAAATCTAAACTGTTACCTTTTATATTTTAAAATTATTTTTTGTGATGCCATTTTTGTGTTTATTTGTTTTCTAGGATGCCACCATTTTATATTTTTGTATTCATGGATACCACCATGTTGCTGAGGATGCTGAGTGCCACTAGGCATCTGAGTGTACTGCATGATGTTATTTTGTTCATCTTATAAAATATATTAACTAGCAATTAAGCTTTATGAAAATTAAGTACAGACTTTGCAAAAGACTTGAGCAAAATTAATCTATTAATTTTGGTTTAGATTATGGTTGTGATTTAGCTATGTTCTTTAAGTTCAAATTTAGGGTAACCCCTTTTGCTTTCATTGTGTTTTATGACCTTTGTAAAAAGCTGACCTTTTAGAAAGTCCTATCACTGTTTAAAAGAAACTGTCTGAAAGGACTATCATTTTAATTCTCTTTGGACATTACATTCAAACAAACTGACATCCTCTGGTCTTTTTACTATTGTAAAGAATTGTTATGTAACTCTTAGTCATTGGATAATTTAGCTTTGTGGATCTGACCTATTGGAGCTCTCTCCCTAGGTTTGTTTGTGAATTTCCACTAAATAGTTCTATTCAGGCCGTGCTTCAAAACTCATCTTTCCTGCCTTGCATTTTAAAATATCTACACATGTAAGTGTATTGTTTGATTTAAACCATATTTACAGACTTTTTGGATTCTGATGTTACTGCTTTATCACCTCATGCTCTCCATTGGCATCCAGTTCATGCAAATCTTAATCTTAATTCTTATTGATAAATCATGTTTTTGGTTTTTTAATTTTTATCATGTTACATTAAATTGTCATTTTGTTTGCTTTATGCAGACCGCTTTATAAAAGAAAATTGACTGACTGACGGAAAGACTGCATAATATGTATGTCTTTTCCTTTGGTTGTACTTTAAAGATTCCTGGATGATTAAATGAGCAGGACTCAAAGTGATAGAGCAATCAAGTATCCCAAGTATAGCTCAGGTGCCAAGGGCTTTAAGCAGGGAGTAGCATAAGTTGTGAAGAAGAGCAATTTCACAGAAACATATGAATGTAAAGTTGAAATCTCATTCTGGACTATTAAATATTTTACACTGGTCTATAGCTTTGCTAGCAAATGAAAGGACGTCATACACACTAATTAATTAGAAATTATATTAATAGGACTTATTCAAAGTGAAAGGAAAAAAGCCTAATAAAATGAATTTTGAAAAATGAGTATTAGTGACATGGGCATTTACAGTGGGATAACAGCATGCTGCATAAAGAGGTGGACCAATTTCAAAGAGGCTGTGTTTTTGAGAAAATATTTTTTGCCAGAAAAATGAAAACTAATATAAAAGGAAGCAGGTATCTTGTTATCTGGGAAGACAGTGGGGAGATAGTGCACAAGAGAAGCCTAAAGTGTATTTTTAAAATAGATTTATTAGAGAATGTGTCTGCGCATTATATGCTCATTCTTTTCATTCATTGAATTTGATATGGTGTTTCAGTTCAGACAGAATCCAAATCTGTTTAACAAAGGATGAATATCCTGTTATGACACTGAGGTACACTGGTCAGCTCTGTTGCCTCAAGGCTCTTGAGACCTCTCTTTAGTTTCACAATCCGATTACAGTCAGTGTGATGTTGAACAATCCTTCTACGCATATGTTTTTTTTTTCTGATATTTCAAATCCCAAAGACATGCTTAGTAAGCAGGCACTTTGATTTTGGCCAGGTCCAAGTGATTGTGGGGTTACAAACATGTCCCACCCAGGGCTGGTTTTGTGCTAAGATAGGCCTCAGCATCTCATATGCCTGTAACACAAACATGGGCTTAGTACTGAAATGGCAAGGTTGAACATCACTCAGCTAAGCAGATGTACAGCTCCGGGGACATACAGTATATTCATTTGTTTTTCCTCAGCCTGATCAGCTGCTTGTTTGCCCAGTCTTCCAGTGGCCACACTGGTTTCTACAGGCATTATAGTTTCTTCCAAAATCCCAAAAATATGTATTTTAGACTCATAAAAGGGCCCAGTGTAAAGGAGTGTATTGTATGCTTGTGTATACCCTGGTGTCACGACTAGGGTCGGTTTCTGTCTGCTTGTGTAGGCTCCAACTCTGCTTGAGCATAAGGTGGAAAAGAACTGAGTAAGATGAGTTAATGGATAGATGGGTGAAGCTATACAGGTAGTGTTCTAATTAACAAACTGTTTCCAATCTTACCACTTGTACATCTTGCCTATGAATGACCATATAGAGTGTAAGGATTTACACCTTAGTCTTAAATAACTAAAATCATTCTGATTAACAATGTTGCTGCTTCTGTTGAATGTGTATTGTTATTTTCAAAACTACTGTATACAGTATGTTGTATTGTGTATTGCACCATTTCACTGCTTTATTCTTCCATCCATCCATTATCCAACCCGCTATATCCTAACTACAGGGTCACGGGGGTCTGCTGGAGCCAATCTCAGCCAACACATTGCATAAGGCAGGAAACAAACCCCGGGCAGGGCGCGCACACACCCACACACACACTAGGGACAATTTAGGATCGCCAATGCACCTAACCTGCATGTCTTTGGACTGTGGGAGGAAACCCACACAGACACAGGGAGCTTTATTCTTTTCTTGATTAAAAAAATACAACCTGAACATGAATAAATGTGTTTATCATTTGACTTCATTGTATCTTTTGTGTATCTTACACAAAACTAAAAGAAATAATATTAAGACAAGTAATACAATAAAGTATAAAGAAAGGGCTAGCCAAAATAAAAAATACTATCTCAATACTTTAAGGTATGAATAAGTTTTTTTTTTTTTTGCCTAGTTTTTAATTCCGTAAATACAGAATTATTTATCAAATATGCATTGAGTGTTCAATATTTAGACAGCAAGGAAAATATTGCAGTAGATTTCATTGATGAAAACAGATGACTCGGGCATAAGCAGGAACGTTGCATGGAGGCTTTAGTTGCCTAGGAAGCCTGGCAGGCACATCAACTGGGAGCTCCTTCACCGCTGACGCTGCATGCTGTCATGCTAAACAGCAGTTGTAATAAGGACAATAGAACAGTTTAGATTAGAATGTCAACATGCAAGAGAAAACTTTAGTCAGCAATACCAATTTTTAAACAAATAACTTGAAATGTTAATATGTGTGCATTTTTTTTTGCAAATATCTATATAGTCTCAGCTAAAAGCAAAGTAAATGTTAAACTGCCAGTGAATATTTTCAGTACTATTGCCACTTTAAATATGAGAATGTCATAAAGAAACTAAAGAACATGAAGTTTTACAGAAGGTGCAGATTTTAATATTTATTTGGCAGACGACATACAGTAATCAAAAACCATGCTACAGTCTAAGCCACTGGCCTAGGCAGTTCACGACAGGACAAATCCTGCATATTCAGCAACTCATGCAAAGATGTTTTCTTTCTAATGTATGGTAAATTAGTTAAAAGAAAGCCATCATGAATGTATTGCGCAGTGTTTTGGAGCATCACAACTCACAGATCACTGCCTCTGTGGAATTTGCACATATTTCCCTGTCTATTGATTTTTCTATTTGTACACCAGTTTTCTTTTATATGCTGTCAAGAATACTTTAATTAGCCTAGTGTAAGTATATGCTAGTGTGCCATTCCAAAGGTTAGGCTTAATGTTGCTACCCAGAACCCTATAAAAGAAAGAGTGTGTATAAAATGGATTGGTAAATGAATGTGGTGAGTCTCAGTAAACAATCTCTTTCTTGTATATAATATGATGATGAAAGAAAAGGTAGCATTGCTCATGTAATATTCTAGTGGAGATTGTCCCAGGAGAGGCTTAATAACATTTATCAAATGTTTTGGGTGTTCTTTGGTTTTTGTTCTTATTCTTCTTTTTAATTCACTTTAATTGATATTTCAGGTGTGTGTGCCACTGCTGATGACAACATAGAACATGGCTACACTGTATAAATGGGAAGAGGAAAGGTGTGTGACTTAAAAGGAATGTGCCAGAAAGCAACAGAGTTATGTTGGCACATATGGTAAACATGTCCCATGTAGCAAGGAGCAGTATGGGTTGGATTTAGACAAAATGACAAAATAAGCAGAAGAACCAAAGCAGCATGCTTGATCATTTTTACCAGTTTCATACTACCCAGTCCTGGCTACAAAATATTTATCTTAAAATGAACTACCTTCAAAATAAGTGCTTTTGCATAAAGTTAATAGTAATAATAATAATAATAATAATAATGCATTTTATTTAATGGGCACCTTTCTTAGCACTCAAGGTCACCTTACAATAAAATTAAACAACATTGGTAAAATAAAAACAAGAGAATGATAAGAAATTAAAAAGAAATAATTAGCAAACAAACAAAGATAACAAGCAGTAGCGCAAAATTCAAAATTGGTTTGCCAGTTTGAAAAGATAAGTTTTGAGGGCAGTTTTAAAATGTGTTATTCAATGAAGCTGACGTATATGAGAGGGAAGAGAATTCCCGAGTTGAGGAGCACAATGAGAGACACTCAAGCTCCCATAGAACTGAGTTTGATGTGTGGTACAGAAAGTAGAGCTGCAGATGAGGATCTGAGTAAGCAAGAGGGAGTGTAAGTCTGTGGGAGATCAGTGAGGTTGTGGAGAGCTTTAAATGTTAAGAGCAGTATTTTGTATTGTATTCAGTAGTGAACAGGGAGCCAGTGAAGCTGAGAGAGAATAGGTGTAATATGTTCAGTGGATTTAGAACAGCAGGTTATTATCCTGGCAGCAGAATTTTGAAGAAGTTGTAAGCGATGAATATGTTTTTGTGGGATGCCAGATAGAATAGCATTACAGTAATCTATACGTGAGGTGACTCGGACATTAACCAATACTTCAGTACTGTGTTGGGTAAGAACAGGACAAAGTCTAGACATGTTTCAGAGATGGAAGAAGGCAGTTGTATTTCTCTGAGGTGGTATGCTTATTAGAAGAGTGAGGTTTCCTAGTATTTTCAGCAAGGTTTTTCTAAGCAGTAAGGTGTTTTAAAGCCCTGAGCTGTTTGGTTAACCAGGCTACAGATGGTGAAGCTAAAGAGACAAACAACAATATTAATTGACTAAATAGGCTGACATGCTGGCTTCCACATATATATTCAAAATTATATCGTAAGTCTTTGAACAAGTATTGTTTATCTCTTTACTCTCAAGCACTGACTGCAGTTAGGTATCGCACTATAGTTAATCCATCCATTTTTCTGAGTTTGAATTTGCCAGTAATTTGTAATAAAGGGCTAGAATTTATCCCATCAGCTTCAGACACAGGCAGGAAGCAATACTAGAGCCAAACCATCATAAATATACTCCGACACTGTGAGACAATAATTTCATGAAACAACAAAACATGTCCCTTTATCTCAGATGGTGGCTTTTTCAGTGTCATGGAAATGGGAAACGTGTTTGATCCACCTGCAAAATAGGTCAAGTCTGGAGTCTGTCCTTTGACTCAAACATATCAGTGTCACTGGTGTCACATTATGTGACTTCCAGTCGTTGTGTATATACAGTACGCAGCTGATGATTTTGTTGCCAGACCATGTCGATTTACATAATAAAAACTAATGGGCATGGCAAATTTTCCAGCATAGTCATGTTTGTCCCTTTTTTTCCTTTTGGAAACCAATGCCACACTGATTGACTTAGCCAGTGCTGTACAACTGATTAACAGGTACAGCGAGTTCAATTGTAATATTAGCCCTTTTTTTTCCAAAGTTTGTTGTGGTACATAAAACATGTGACATCAGACAGATGAGCTTCTTTTATGTTTGTGAAAACCAAAACACCCATGTTCCTTATTTCTTATCATTGCATCATATGCATTGTTTTTCCGAATGAAAATTCATTGGTTGTCAGCTCTGTGACTAAAGACAAAATCAACCTAATTGATTTCTGTCAGGGTGAATTACAGACTAGTGTGTCACACTAGGCAAATGGCCTTCATTAAAGCATGCTGCAGACTACCTCTGACTTGCTAATATTATGTAAATAAATGCTACAATTGTAAATTGATGGAAAAGTTGTCAAATTAACAAATAAACTGTACGTGGTAACACACGGTTAACTAAAATTAGAACTTACTTGAAAAAACTTCCTTGAGGAGAAAACAAGAGGCTTTTTATTTATTTCACTTTTATCTTTTAAGCTTTAATGGTCTGACTGAATTCTTTTACATCTGCACCAGACATGGAAATTATCAGGGAAAATGACATTTTGTGCAGATCACATGGTAGTTGTGGGCAAGCCTGTCACAGATTAATGCTATAATGAGCACCATGTCCCCAGGTGAACTTAAATGTCTCTGCTGACATCTCCACCCAGTCTTTTCAAGATACTCGACTCTAACCAATGAGGGGGTCTGTGTTAATGTTCTTTCTCTCCACATTGTATATCTGCCACTACTTACCTTGTTACCTGTTAATAATGTCAGTTGCCATTTTTTTCTTGAATTAAGACTATTGTAATGAAAAAAGGCTAGCACTCTGGTCCAGGATGAGTCTCTGCCTTGTATCCAATGCTTCCAAGGTGGATTCCAGCACCGTATTACTCTGAATTGGATTAAGCTGGTTCAGCTGCTTCACTTCTCAGTATATATTCAACAGAATGTATTACCATATTAATATGACAATTACAACATGTTTTGAAAACAAAAATACAGGAACACTTACAAATGTATAACATTTCTTTCTCATTTCAATAATTTCCAAGGTGGCTTTCTTTTCCAAATATCCTTTGACTGAATTGGAGATTCATCTTCGGTTCTTTTCACTTGGGTCCAGGGCCACTGAACAATGCAGAGTATCTAATCAATAATATTATTCAATGTCACATATACTCATAACTTTAAATATATTCAGATACAGAACATCAAGCAAGTGGAATTTTAGGATTTCATGACTTGGAGATTTGAAGGCCACTTTTAGACGTGAATGGGAACTTGATACATGCTTGTTTAACAAACTGTTTCAGTGGTTTTGCTGTCTATTCAATAATTGCTGGGGTTCAATGAGATTTCTAATAAGGACTGTTCAATTCCAATTCCCTTTTCAATAGTCTAATGCATAATTTTATGTAAGTTCATCCTAAGAGCATACATTTTTCAGAGCGAACAAGCTATGCAAGCCATGTACTTCATGCTTGTCATCACCACCAAATGAGATGTAATAGTTATACGTTTCAAGCTTTAAAAATAGAACAGGGTTTGACACTTCATTTTAGTAACACATTAGTATATACTACTAAGGCTGAAATGTCCTAATAAGAAAATGTTCTAGTAGATGTGAAATGAGAGCTTAAAATATTCTGTTTTTTGCTATATGATACCAGAGTAACTTGTGGTCCTGTCGCAGAAAGCCCTTGGCAAAAGCTTGTGGATTGTACTGTAGTGTATGTCACTTCATCAAATTAAGTTTTTTACCCTCCACTTCAGTAATTTTGTATCATCTGGTAGTATTTAAAAATAATAAGTGTCCCCCAGTTCTCTTTCCCATCTTCCCCAAGTACTGAACATAGTACATTAAGTATTTTGGTCTCCATTCTATAAAAAATTGTAATGGTGGAAAACAAGTGTGGTGTCTAATAGAAGGGTAAACACTTCACCAAGCCTAAAAGGGTAATGCACAATTCATTAGTGTTAATTGGCAAACTTCAACAAATTATTTTTTGGAGCAAATATGCAACCGTGTCCACCAGATATTTTCCTTGAAATTCATTGTCCAGCCAGTTTAGAAAAACTTTTTTTCTCAGCACCCCATGATGTTTTGCGGCCACCATGACATTACAGAGGTGTAGCAGCCAGTTTTGGATGGGACATCCCTCCAATTATATAGCACTGATCCTAGCAGTATGCTAAATAAAGCACTTGAAAATACATTGAAATACAAAATGCACATTCAGAAGGAAATTATAAAAAGATTCTGTATATTTGTGTCTTAAAGGTAATCTCTTTATGTATGGACTTGTATGTGACCTGGGTGTAATATGTGAATCTAGTGTGTTAATAGTATTACCCAGAGTGCTGTGCAGTTGATGCAAACCAGAAAGATTCCCATTATTTAGTGTTGCACTTATTTGAGAGCATTAGCAGTGAATGAGCAAAAGTATCAAGGGAGAAAAAATAAACTGTACTTTCTGGTTCAAGAGAGGGATGAGTACCTGCATTTGAATCTGTGGGGGGCAGACATTACCGAATTCATGCTGTTTATATGTTACTGTTATTACTGTTACATTCATATGTTACTGTTCTGATATTGAATTCTGTTATCTTTATAATTTATCTCAGGAAGGTATGGTGGCCTTGCACCTAAGATAATATTTTTGGCCACAATGGTCAGTCCAGCATTAATGGCAGACATTTCTGTAGCCTTCAGGGACACTTAAAAGACCAATGCACTCTTTCAATCTGCTCAAAACTAGTTCATTTTCTCCCTCTCCTTTGACTACAATACATTTTGATGAGTTTGGCATATTCACTTTTGCTTGGGTCGGTTTTCTCAACCTCAAAGTGGAGAAATTGGGTCCAGGCAATGGATGGATGAAATGACACATCAACGTATCACATAAAACCAAGTAGTGTGGTGGAACGCATGTGCAATAGGGACCATTGGTCGGATCTTGTGAACAGCTTGTTCTCATCATCTTGTCCTAATCAACTCTAATGTATGATTGTCAGATATAAGCATGCCATCAGGAGTACCACAGGCTTAGTGAGGGTATTTATTTTCATACACTTAAACTGTAGTCAGTGCAAGATGTTTGTGATGCTTTTTTTTTTTTGTCCGCACTTCAAAACCTTCTATGAATCTTCACCATAAAAACATACCAGGCATCAATATTAACAGATGGGCAGTAGGTGTCAAGTGATGATGCCATCCAATTGCTGACTTTGTGTGTGGCAGCTGGAAGTGAATTTGAAGACAATCACTTAGGCTCTTTTGCTAGCGATAAGCGAGTCTACTGTACCGAGATCAGCAGATGGAAAACCATGGGAATAAAAAATAACTTTCAGTTGTTTGTTGTTAAAATGCACTCGAAATGTGTAACAAAAAATACAGATATTAACTTTTAAAAGCACTTTTTGTGTACTGTACATTACAAATATGTTTTCAATAGGAATTGAGGAGAGGCCGGTTAGGTCTGCATATGTAGGCTATCTGAAAGCGTAAATAGTGCTTTCAGCTGACAGAAAACAATGGAAACAAAAATTTACTTTATGTTTATTGCTAAAATACACAAAAATCTGTAACAAAATTCTGTAAGAAAATTAGCATTTTTTTATGTTCAGATACCTGTACATGTATATGTTTTCCATAGAAGTTGAGGGTTGGGGGTTGCATTATGTTTGCTGAATGCGTAGGCTAACTTTGCTGGACTTGCGAACGCACTCTTGGAATGGAACTTGTTTGTATCTCCTTTGACTAACTGTAATATGTTTTGATTTACATTTTCTACAGGTAGCACATGGGAACATGGGAAAAAATAACTGGTCACGGCATCAGACTCTGAGTAATTCAAAATCTAAGTGCATACAGGAATTACAAAGTATCACCTCAAATTTCTGCATGTATTGAAAATGAATTGATGAATATGAAATGAAGAACGGTGTCTGAGAGTCCATCTCCTTATCAAGCCAGCAGAGCAATATGCTGTGAGCAATAATATCAAAAGCAGCTCCTAAGGCTTATCAGGGCTTGTCAACTTGCAATTCCATCCTGAGTTGAGGGTTGGCAATGCCTCCTCTCCTTCCCTCTGCAACTCTGGAGAAGTGTAGGCTGATGATGTATGACGTTACTTCTGTTTTTGGATGCCTGAGCCCACCCCTTACGCCTCATTGGTGTAATAACCAGCAACAGCACTATCCTTCCCCAATCTGGTCGGAGACTCCCATTTGAAAAGATGTCTATTTGTGAAAATTTTTTTTTGTTTGTTCAGTATTCACAATATAGATGGAGATCACCATTTGCTACCCCAACCCTTTACCTTTATTTGCCTGTTATTATTGCATTATGTTACTTTTATGAAATAACAGGCAGTCAATCATGAAATATGTTGATATTATTTGGTTGTAAGTTAATAAACCAGTATTGTAATTAAATAATTTTATAAAGTAAGTTTCTGCTTCATGCATCAATAGCATACTTTATTATTTCTTACTAATCATTCATACTTGTACTCTGATTTACCCAGGATAAAATGTATATTTAGTTTTGATGTATAGTTCTGGAAGTTGAGTACATATAAGCGTATGTGCAAAATAACGTGTTTGTTAACCCTAGAGAGTTCATAAGAGACCATACCTCAATTAAATTGGTTTTACATTGGCAGTGGATATCAATACAGTGTCTACACTCAAAATTGAAAAAGATAGTTACAGAAGAATAGCATTTACTTTTTATAGCACCTTTCTTTAATCAACAGCATACATAGGTCATTGTCAGATACAGATAAACAAAATGATTGTGTACATTCATAAATAGCATAAACATACACTGAAAAAGTAAATTCAAGACTAAAAGTGAAGTGGAACATTTATATATTGGAATGCTTTTAATATTAGTGTTTTATTCATATTTATGAGTGTGCTAACACATTTCAGGAAATGTGAAACCACAAGTTTCAATGTAAATGGCAGACTGGTACTAAGGACTTTACAAACTACAAAAAAGGCAGTTGTACTAGAATAACCTACTACTATAAAATGCAAGCTTTGTAAGATATATTTTTAACTGTGTTGTGGCTGTTATTAAAATTAACATTGTGAACTGGGTATACTGTATAAATCTGTAAAGATGCCATGAGAAAATCCATAAAGGAAATGATGCATTAGATGACTCAGTAATCTATAATTGTAGAACCTGTTTTGTGGTTTGTTTGAGTAATATGTAGAGAAGTGTTTTTGCCAAAGGCAATATAATACCAGTTTGTTTTTGCTTTTTCACCAAATACAATGTATAATACCAGTTTGTTTTTGCTTTTTCACCAAATACAATGTATCCTTGTACATGTTAAAGATACTCAGTTACACAGTGTTACAAATTAGAGCATTAGAAAATGTTTGACAAGAACAAGCCATTCAGCCCAGCAAAGCTTGCCAATTTTATCCTTCTAATTTCTTCACAATAACAGCTTTAAAAGTGCCTAAAGTTTTACTCTCCACCACACTACTTGGTAATTAATTTCATGTTTCTGTGTTTTTTTGTGTTGAGGACCACCGAGGTGTGCCAGCCACTCCAACCCTGACACACTCAGACGTATCACCTTAAGTTCAGCACACACATTTTTATTTTTTTTTTCCCATGGGAAACGTCTTCCCCTATTTTTCCACCTGTACAGCACAGTCACACACACACCAAACACAGTCTAGCACAAATCCCTTTTCTTCGTCTTTCTTTCTCTGTCCTGCATCCACTCCTCCTACCAAGCTAGCCCCTTTTATAAGGCAATAATCCAGGTGCTCATTGACCATCTTCCAGCAACACTTCTGGGTGTGGTGGAAGTGCTGTAACCCAGGGCAGCTGTAGCACCCCCTGTCAGTGCCCATGGACCCCAACAGGGTTGTATCAAACTCCAAATCCCATGGACCCTTCTGTGGGAGTCAGAGACACGAATGCAACCCAGGGGGTCTGCCACCTAACAGTCCTTCCAGTGTGAAAAAAAAACAGCTTTCTAACATTGGTGTGAAATTTACATTTAACAAGTTTCGATATATCTACTCCCTGTTTTCCTGTTGAACTCTTTTTAAAGCAATGGCCTGAATTTACTTATAATCTCCATCTTCTTATACTGAAAAGGTTCAGCTTGGTTAATCTTCCATAACTCATACCGTGCAGTCTTGAAATCTGCCTTGTCACTCTCCTGTTGACTTTTTCTAACAATGCTGTCTGTTTTGTAGACCAGAAACCAGAACTGCAGGCAGTATTCCAGGCGAGGCACCACCAGTGCATGATAAAGCTTAAGCACAACCTTCTTTGACTTGTAGTCTACACATTTTTTTGTGTAAGTTTTTAACATTATGTTAGCCTTCTTGATGGCTTTGGTTCACTGTCTGAATGTACTGCAGAAGGTGCTGTCCACTATGATTCCCAGGGGTACTTTCAAGTTTCAGACCTCCCATTATGTAGTCATATCAAACATTTCTAGTGTACTTCCTTTGTTTAATATACTACATCTGCCAACCAAGCCTGTATTCTGTCCAAAACCCTTTAATGGTTCTTCTGAGTCTAAATTATCCGCTGTTCCACATAGTCTGGAATCCTCCGCAAACTGAGCCAGCTTGTTGTTTATATTCCTATCCAGATCATTGATATATATTAAAAATTGCAGTGGTCCCAGTACTGACTCCTAAGATACATCACTTTTAACATCACCTAATTCTGTTAAGGTTCCTCCCACTATTACCCTTTGCTTTCTTTGTTTTAGCCAGTTTTGTACCTATCACACACTATGGTCTGAATTTCCACTTCTTTTAATTTGATGCCCAACTTCTAATGTGGAATCTTATCAAATACATTCTGAAAATCTGGATAAATAATATCCTATGCAAATATCTCTGACCATATCTTGTTTTTGCTTCCTCACAGAATTTTATAATATTAGTAAAATATGACCTCCCCTGTCTGAGGCCATGTTGACTGTTTCACTAAAACCCCTGTTCTTGCCAGGTGTTGCTCAGTCTTACCTGTGATGCCCATTAAGCTTACTGGCTCATAGTTGCTTGGATCTATCTGCCCAATCACCCTTTTTATATAATGCAATAATATTTGCTATTTTCCATTCCTTAGGAATTTTGCCAGTGTGCAGTGAACTTCGGAAAATATGTGTCAAGGATTTATATGCACTTTGACTAACCTCTTTAAGACATGTGGGATTAATATTATCTGGTCCTGGTGATCTGGTAGATGCAGCTCAAAGAAAGGGTACTGTTAATAATTCTAATTAAAAAACATTAAGAGTAGTCAGCACATTATCTCAAAGCATGTATGGCTTTTACTCCCACATCTTCAGAGATGCGCCTTTTTGGATCTTGACAACTCTCCCTGTATGGGGGTGTAAGTGAGTGATGGACTGGCTCCCTGTCCAAGGTTGTTTCCTACCTTGGGTCTATTGCTCCTGGGATAGGATATAGCCACCTGCAATCCACTAGTAGAGTTTTAAGGGTGCCACCATCTTAAATCGTTCCATTATCACAATGTTTATGCCACTTCTGCCATACTTACAAATAGAAAAAATAAACCTCCAAATCAGATGAGCTAAAGAAACATTGCCTTATGTAAGATTTTTAAATGTGTACAATATGGTGACACAGTGGTGCAATGGAAAGCCTTGCTGCCTCACAGGCTTAGAAGTTTGGCTTTGATTTCCAGCCTGCTGCCTTTGCATGTTTTCTCCTAGTTTGTGTAGGTTTTATAAAGAACCTTAAATTTTCTTCTACATCCCAATCACATAAATATTAGGATGAATTGCAACTCTGTAAGGATGAGTGTGAAGTGTGAGCGAGTGTAGCCTGTGATGAGTTTGGTCTGTTGTGTGCTTAATGCTTTTGAGGTTTTGATTTCCACATAATTCGGAATTGAAAAGAGCAGACTCAGAGAATTGATAAATAGATGCATTTATTTTTTTTACCATAGATATTTCAGGCATCTAATAATTTTCTATAAGTTTGTTAGCTTTTTTAAATGTCATTTTTTAAAGCAATCTATCACCAAGTCAGGTACTGCTGTTTTGTAATACTTGTCATTCTGGATTGCACATTCCTCTTTCTCTGCTCACAGCTCTCACTTAATATTTACACACATCACTCTGGATTCCTAAGATGGCTATGTCTATTGGACTCTACTTTGTAATGATTTAATTTTCAAAGTTGATGGTTAAAGGTTAGAAATAAAGGTTGCCATACAGAGCAGAAAAACTTGATTAACTGATCCCATTGATTAATGGATTGCAAAGATGTATTGACATATCCAAGGCATTGTAAACCTAGAGATTACAGTTGTATCTCCAACTTTTAATAAGAAATATTTGGAAGGCTAATGGGCTTCCCTTAGTGTTACTAGCCATACTTCTGGAAAATCTCAATTCTGCTTTCATGGCCCAGGTTAAATCCAAAGAGGAAAATATGACAATAATTGATTAGAAAAATAATTTGTATGTGTAATGGCAGGTGGAGAGGCAATGAATTGTACTTGAATATATACTTGAATTAAATATTATTAAAGTTCGTAGTTTTGCATGTATTTCACCTTTCATACATGTCTGTTAGGATTTATGTGAATGTTTATCCAGACAAAAATATTGGAAATGCTTGAACTAGTCTTTTAAAAGAAGTGAGCATTACCATCTGTTATTTTCACAATGATCTCCTTTTAATGAAGGTGACCAGACACTGTAAAGCCTGGTACCCTAAAAAATTTGTAAAGCAAAGAAATGTGTCTGTTATAGAAGATGTAAATCCTTTTTGTATGTAGGTTTTGAATGTATATATTTTTCTTCTGTCTTTTGCCTACCTATCTGCAAAATGGAGTAAAGTGTAGATGTCCAGGACACCTAGCTAAAGAGCAGCTAGGGTCAAAATTAAAATCTTAATTATTAGGATTTCCTAAAAACAAAGTAGAGGAAGATGTTGAAATTTGAAAAAAAAATGTTTTTTTTTCCTGGTAACCTGCCGTTTTTGATTTTTATGGCCAGGTAAAAATGTTATTTCTATTCTTGAATAATTTCCATCCCTGTGATTTTTGTTTGTGCTATTAAGATTTTCTGCTTGAATACAAGAGAATGCATTTTTGATGAAGCATTGAAATATTACTTGCTCCACACTAAGCATGAACTTTTGAGTGACTTAGACAAGCATTTTCAAGAATTAATTAATCTTTCCTTCAACAATGGGCAAGTGTTAAGCTATTAGGGAGTAATTTCCAAAATGACCCAGTGAAATGTGTTTAAGGTTATGCTTAGTTGTGTATCATTAAGAAAGAGTGACATTTCTGAATGCTCTGGATCTCAACAGTATTGCCCCTGTTACTACATTGGTTCATGTAAAGGCTATGACTGATGCAAACAAGCCATTATACTGTGTTAAAAAGAACCTACCAAGGACTGATAGGAATCTCTAACTTATTATATAGTTTGTGTGATAACAAATGACCCATGAACAATAAGACAATATTTTGATATTTTAAAAATCTACACACCCACCTGCAAATCTCTCTATTCATTAACCAAACCAGAAGTTCTTGTGTGTATTTGAGGTTTGTTATTGCTATAAAGTTTTAATTTCTCTCTCTGATGTAGAGATAAAGTTTTTTTTAATAAACTACCCCTTCCCACCCCCACCCCCACCAGCACTATGCGCCAATGTGAAGAGGGGTGCTGAACGCACCCCAAGGAGATGTGGTTGCTCCTCCAAAACCCCTCTTAAATGGTGATACAATGAGAAACAAATACATCTTTTTTTTACCTCCTCTTTGCTCGATCAGCTGCTGGATTGCTGCTGCTGCTGCTGCATGATATGATCTGTATCTTGTGCAGCACTTCAAACGTTCAAAAGCCTGTAAAGCAGCTGTCCTTTTGCCCCATCGCCTTGTCTCTCTTCTCCCCCAGACATCCTCAAACACTATTCGATCTCTTTTCGCTGTCCTGTTATTTCGTTGAGTAATATTTTCTGTTTGTTTGCGCTAATGAGATCTTTACTATCATTTCTTTGAGACTTTTGAATTTTCCCACTTCCATTATGTCTAACCTGCTCTACTTTGTCTTTTTCTGGCCCCGGGCATGGTTAAATCTCTTGGCACAAAGTCTAGTCTTGTATGACCGGCTGATTATGACTTTCCTTATTTTCTGAATTTGCACATAGATTATTTCTGTTCTTTATTGCTTCCTTTTTTGCATTCTTTTTTCTCCAGCGCTTTCTTTTCGATGTGCTGCTCTTTCTTCTTCGCTTAGTCGTTGACGTGTCATCTAGAACATGTAACATTTTTAAGAGCTGAGAGCACAGGAAGTATGTCTGCCAAAAGCATTCCAACAACTGAGAGGTTAGATGATCGTGGTCTTGTTTGAAAATGGTTGTAAATAGGGCGTGACTTGCAAAAGTCACCATCTCACGGGAATTGCTTCCAAATGTTGTAAGTATGATCTGACTTGACCGTCTCACAGGACATGAAAGTGTCTCTCTTCAAAAGATCACGCCTCATCGTAGGAAAAAAAGTTCTTTTCTCGTACTAAGTTTTTTTTTTATAATAGAGAGATTAGTTTACATTTAAAGAGTAAACATGTGGTGATGAAAGCAATTTTATTATTTCAAATTTAAATAATTTTACTTTTATCTCACTTCCAATATGTTATGCTGTTTGCCAAGTTCCTTTTAAAGTTTTTTAGTGTGTTTATTTTAATTCACAGTAAATGTATAGTAATTTTGTATATATTCAACTTTTTCAATTTGTTTAATAATTCACAGTTAATAAATAGTAATTTTGTATATATTCAACTTTTCTGATATTTTTGTACATGTTCTGATAGAATTTTATTTTGGCTTTAGATAAGACATTAGTAGCAGTTTGGCACTAGAGAATGCAGCATTTGAAGTTCTAAGGGTGGGAAGTGATTAAAGCTGAGCAGTTTCAGCTACACAAGTGAAATATTTACTTTCATTTTTATCCCATTTGATAACTGGCCTGGACACAGACAGGTGGACAGCGATGGTTCAACCAACACATGTTTATTATACATAATTTACAATAACGAAGTATACACACAACCCCCAGACTCCCCAAAAGTGCAGGCCTCACTGCGCCTCAATTACTCTTCAGGCCGCCTCCACTCCTCTCCACCAAGACCTTATCCTCTGCACTCTTAACTCCAGCCCTCAAATGGAGGTAGGCGGCCCCTTTTATCCACACCCGGACGTGCTCCAGGTGCCTCCCGATTAGCTCCCACCAGCACTCCCCAGTGTGGCCAGCTGCGCACACGAAAGCACCTTGGGTATCTCTGGTCTTCTTCCCTCCAGCACTTCCGGGTGTGGCGGAAGTGCTGAAGGCCAGGGCTCCAAAGGCATTGGGGCGCCCCTTGCCGGTGACCACGGGCCCCTATAGGGTTGAACTTACAAACTCAGTTCCCATGGTCCCCAAAGCCACCAGGGTGGTCGCCCCCATGTGGTCTGGGGGAGGCATAAGCCCTCCTCCGGTCCTCCGGGGCCTCTTGGCTGGGTAGCACCCCCAGCCACCTGTGACACCAAGTAAACAGTGAAGGAACAACGAGTACCCCCTACTAAAATTTGGTATTACAAAATCAGTCAGATTCTTTATTTAAGTAATTGATATTCTGCTTTCTTATTGGTAAAAAGTACACAAGCAAGCCATAATATATTTGATTTCCTTCAACATTTTCTTTTTATACCAGTCTTGCAAAAGTTCAAGGGAATGTATTTTTAAATATTAATATAAGGTAAATGAGCTGTATGTGAAATATCCACATCTACTGTAACTAGTAACCTCAATTGACTTACTCAATAAACAATGCAGACTCACAATGAAAAAATTACCAGTAATACACTTCACACTCCAAAGCCATAAACGCTGCTGTTTATATTCCTACTTACAGCCATGAAATTCAGAAGGGAGCTGGAGTTTGTGTGAATTGGATAGATAAATGCCTACATTGTGTCACTTTTGGTTTGGATTAATAGTTAGCGACCAATGAAAAAGTAAAAGTATTTTTAGGTCCCAAGTTAAGTAAGCAAAAGTGTTATTGTCCAAAACTGATGGGACTAGTCAGTTTGGTTGAGGGGGCAATGCTCACTTTAACCCTTATGTGACGCCAGACCTGTGTGTCACGATCAGTTAATTGGATATCATATGCCAGCTGTCTATTCTGATTTACTTCAGAATGCAGAACTTCCAATATCTGAATATGATAAAGCAAAGCTGTATTTTTTTCTTTTGCAGAAGATGAGTTAATTTTGTTCATAACCTAAAAAAATTGATATAATGTTCCAAGCAAAGTTAAATAACAGTTAGACAACACTATAAATCTCAGAACATAATTTATTAAAATGGGTACTGGTCAATTAAGTACTTTAGATTTTTGTGGGATATATACTGGTGGATGGACTAGAGCATGACAGCAGCATTTGTTGGGATACCAACCTGGTAATCCCATTAAATGCATACACAAAAAAAAGCAAAGGGGTACACTGTGGTACAACCAAAAAGACATCTGCCCGAAAATCAGCTCACAAAGTGCTTTCTGGTGTGTTTCTTTCTGACATTTTGCACGGGTGCTGCTTCAGTCTCGACTCCTGGTCGTGAAGTAACTGCCACCTTTCTGGGCAGTCTGGTTTTATGGTATTCCAACCTAAAGGAGCAGGGCCAAAATCTGAGCATCACAGCCAGGCTTTGTGACCTCACTGGACACTTTCTTAGGACTGCGGGTGGAAGAGAAGATACTGTTGGCAACATCACCCTGTCTTTTCATTGAAGGGTATGGCTTTCCTCAGTCGAACCAGGAAGATGATTTACAGTCATACCTGCATGAAAACATTCTATAATAAATGAACAAAACAAAATGTCATCAATATGAACTGGAGCACTAACTCAATATATCAGAAAATAATATACACACACTACATGAATTATCTAGTGATTTCAGTTGTAGCCTCCATTTACATAATCTATTGTGGACAGTCATGACGCATGCCAATGACATCAGTCCTGAAGTGTGATATCCCCAGTGACTCAGTCATAGTGCTCTACAACTTGCCACAACAAAACCAAACAGGTTTCATTTTGTCGATTGCTGTGTTTATAGGAATTGACAACCAATAAATGCCCAGGTGGATATACAATGCATGTGCAATGACTTCAAGTAAAGAAGAAAAGAAGGCATTTTGGGCCATAAAAACAGGAGAGAGGATCGTCTGTCCAATGTCTGGTGGTTGCTGTACCAGGACAGAGCAGAGTCCCTTTTGGCATTTACAGGATTCGAACCGGAAACCTTCCGATTGCCAGTGAGGCTCCCTATCCCTGAGATTTCTAGTCACATAAGCTCAAGGCAATGCAATCCAGAGAGCTTAGTCATTTACATTTAATGCTCTCCAACTTGAAGTTGTATAGTCTGACACCAGTCTAATTTATAAACCATCACAGGGTTCTCAAATTATCTAAACTGCTCAAAAAAATTAAAGGAACACTTTGAAAATACATCAGATCTCAATGGGAAAAAAACTGCTGAATCTCTCTACTGATATGGACTGGGTAATGTGTTAGGAACGAAAGGATGCCACATCATTTGATTGAAATAAAAATTATCAACCTACAGAGGGCTGAATTCAAAGACACCCCGAGAATCAAAGTGAAAAAATATTGCGGCAGGCTAGTCCATTTTGACGAAATTTAATTGCAGCAACTCCAAATCGCACTCAGTATTTTGTATAGCCCCCACATGCTTGTATGCATGCCTACTCCTAATGAGACAATGGATGGTGTCCTGGGGGATCTCCTCCCAGATCTGGACAAGGGCATCACTGAGCTCCTGGACAGTCTGAGATGCAACCTGGTGGCGTTGGATGGACTGAAACATAATGTCCCAGAGGTGCTCTATTGGATTTAGGTCAGGTGAGCATGGGAACCAGTCAATGGTATCAATTCCTTCATCCTCCAGGAACTGCCTGCATGCAGTACTCTTGCCATATGAGGCCAGGCATTGTCTTGCACCGGGAGGAACACAAGACACACTGCACCAGTATAGGGTCTGACAATGGGTTCAAGGATTTCATCACGGTACCTAATGGCAGTCAAGGTGCCGTTGTCTAGCCTTTAGAGTTCTGTGCGTCCCTCCATGGATATGCCTCCTCAGATCATCACTGACCACCCCAACAAACCAGTCATGCTGAACGATGTTACAGACAGCATAATGTTCTCCATGGCTTCTCCAGACCCTTTCATGTCTGTCACATGTGTTCAGGGTGAACCTTATCTCATCTGTGAAAAGCACAGGGTGCCAGTGGTGGATCTGCCAGTTCTGGTATTCTATGGCAAATGCCAATCGAGCTCCACAGTGCCGGACAGTGAGCACAGGGCCCACTAGAGGATGTCGAGCCCTCAGGCCACCCTCATAAAGTCTGTTTCTGATTGTTTGGTCAGAAACATTCACACCAGTGGCCTGCTGGAGTTGATTTTGTAGGGCTCTGGCGGTGCTCATCCTGATCCTCCTTGCCCAAAGGAGTACATACCAGTCCTGCTGATGGGTTAAGGACCATCTACGGCCCTGTCCAGCTCTCCTAGAGTAACTGCCTGTCTCCTGAAATCTCCTCCATGCCCTTGAGACTGTGCTGGGAGACACAGCAAACCTTCTGGCAATGGCACGTATTGAGAAGGACTACCTGTGCAACCTTTTTAGGGTCCAGATATCGCCTCATGATACCAGTAGTGACATTGACTGTAGCCAAATGCAAAACTAGTGAAAAAAACAGTCAGAAAGATGAGGAGGGAAAAATGTCAGTGGCCTCCGCCTGTTAAACCATTCCTGTTTTGGGGGTCATCTCATTGTTGCCCCTCTAGTGCACCTGTTGTTAATTTCATTAACACCAAAGCAGCTGAAACTGATTAACAACCCCCTCTGCTACTTAACTGACTAGATCAATATCCCAGAAGTTTCATTGACTTGATACTATACTCTGATTAAAAAGTGTTCCTTTAATTTTTTTGAGCAGTATATAACTATAATAATTTATAATATTCATAAACTTGCTTAACTAGCCTATCCCAGCAGGAAACAGACATGGACAGAACATCAGTTCATCACAGAGCCCACTCATGCACACCCACACACAGGGCCAGTTTGGGGTCACTGATTATCCTACCTGGTGTGTCTTTAAGGGTATGGAAGAAAAACCTGAATTCTTAAAATATGATTGTTGCTAATTATTTTCTAAAGACAGAAAATGGTCCGTGGTGATACAGTAAAAACTCCTACCTGGACCTAAACACTAGCTGACAGAAAGAGATAGAAATGAAGGGCTTGTGGTCACCTGGCCCTATGTGATCAGAAGTGTCTTCCTAACTCAACAAATACTAATATAAAAATAAACACGAAAGACAGCGCCAGTCAAAGCCATTATGGAGCCCTGGGTGGCTCCCCTTAAGTGTCTGGAGCACACAACCTTTGAGTTACCAAAGGCAGCGCCACCTCGGTGTCAATAGTGCTCAAAGGCCAGGGTGGGAAGGTCCAGAGCTGAGGCGGAGGGGGGTGGGGGGGTGTTGTTGGAGGTTTCTGGAGCATGTGCCCCTTAACTTAGGTGACTACCAATATTGCCTAATGGACTGACCAGCTCTGACCAAAGTGCTACATAACAGAAATGTTTTAGAGTACAAGAACAAAGTGCAAAAATAGTGTAAAAGTTCCAATGTACAAGCAAAGATTTACAAACTGAGAGACAAACTGGTCATGTCTGACTTTCCTGACAAGAATAAGGATTTCTTATCATCATATTGTATTCTTGGCCAACCTTCTACAGTGATGTCAAATACCAACGCACATGTTCATGGCCACCATGTTACACTGCCATCCCTGCCATTTCACGTCAAGATAGTACAGCATTCAAGAATCCTGAGAAACAATAGGAGACTTTAAACAACAAAAGAATGCATTTAGAAAATGCAATATGTAGCATGGAATATGAATTGTAGGGCTACAACCTAACACAAACTGACCAAAAGCTTACAATAGGAGAGCCTTTCTCTTTTAGAATTGTCAGTTATGCCTCATGTCCAATAATGGCTTAAATACAACATTAATTTAAGAAAATATTATGCTGTCAGCCAATTTGACTGACAATTTACATTGTAGAAAAAAAGCCATTTTTATCTTGTCCTTTCAGATCACAAAATATAAGAATGCTGAACAACTATTTTATGGTAAGTAACATGATTTCAATATCACAAGGATATGTTCAATTTTATTTGCATTTCAATTTTAGCCTTAACTTAAACAACCTTATTTTAAATACAGTATACGTTATCCTTTAAACATTTTTAAATCTCAATAAAGCAGCAGAAGCAAATTAAATTTGTTTTACTCCAACTAGGACTTAAATTCTTGTTGCAAGTGACTTGCCCCTTGTTTTCTGTTTGCTGGAATGTCAATCACTGCAAACAACATTGCATTTTTTTTTAGTTTGGTTAATGAATGCTTGAGACAATCCAAATGATTGAGTGATTTTATTTCTTGAGTGTTGTACTGATTTTACTTTTTTCGAAAAGCTCCATTAGAGCAAAAAATATGTAATTATTATTTCTGGAATTATTGTAGTGTTTCAGGTGATTGGCCAAATGCAATCTTGTTTGTGTTTATAAACTCTAAAATACTTGACCAGCACTAATGTACTATTAAAGTGCATTTCCAGTCAACGTCCCTTTTATTTGTCAAAGCTTTAGAAGCAGCTCTCTTATTTTTAGACTAAATGGGAGAGACTTGTTGATTATTACATGGCATGGAAAATGGATGACTGAACAGCTTATGCTGTTGCTTTATAGCTCAGTAAGGCTGTGTTGATATTCTGACTTGTCATTATCTTCATGGGGTTTGCATATGCAGAAGGTTTTCCTTGGGTACTTCACATTTACTCCCACATGCCAAAAGTATGTTTGGTTAATTGGTAAATGAGTGTAAGTTTGCATAAGTGTTATGGACTGAGACCCATCTTGGGTTGTATCACGTTTTGTGGTTGATTTTGCCAGTATATTCATGACCACAAATTAAGCAGTTCTGTATAAAGATGGATGAAGGAATAGATATTGGTATGATTGCACTTGTTAATTTGGATGGCCCGAGATCTGTGTTCCCAAAATAAACACTGCATGAATGGTCTCTAAAGCTAATGTCACATTACACAACTTATGGATGGAGGAGATGTCAAAGTTGACAACTGCAGTTGATGATCTTGTAACCTTAGTATGTTAGAATTTATGACTATTAATTGCAGAGTATGTCAGATGAGATGACTGCATGGCGACTTTGCAGCACAATTTGAGATTTCCAAAGTATTGCACGCTTATCTCTATTTGTAACAGCCAAGCCTTATGGAGCCAGTGACCATGTATGCAAATCCATGCATGCAACTTCTTTACAGGTACAGAGTTCACCTGAAATCTCAGTCCTTTTTTCTTTTTTCCCTTACTGTCACGTTACGTAAAACATGTAAATCCAGGCAGATGAGTCACTTTTCTGTTTGTCAGGTCCAAAACACCCATGTTTTTTACTTTTTGTAGCCGCATTAAACACATTATACTTTAGGGAGCGCTCATTTTTTGCCAGGTCTCACAAATACAAGCTGTGCCCTTTTTTTGATTTTTGTCAGGGCAAGATACACAAATGTCTCAGTCCAACAAATTTGTAAGTTAAGACAACACAACTGAGAGTCACAGGATCCGTAACTCACTCCAAGCTCTCTTAGATATTGTAAATGAAGTTGTGACTGAAATTGCTGAAAAACTGTGTAATGTGGCATGGCCTTAATAAAATATTCATTGCACATTAGAAAAATTGGGACAAGAACAGGCCTTTCAGTCCCTCAAGCTCATCCATCCTGTTCACCTGGATTGTCCAAAATAATACCAAGTTGAGATTTGAAAGTCCTCAAAATCTTGCTCTGAACAGCACTACTTGGTAATTTATTCCATGTGTGTATGGTTCTTTGTGTGAAGAAACACCTTACATTTGTGTGAAATCTGCCTTTATCCTTTTTACCACCGTGCTTCCATGTTCTTGTTGCAAAATACATTTTAAAGTAACAGCTGGGATCTACTGTACTATCATTTAGTAACTTCAAATACTTCAGTCATGTCCCCTCTTAATCTCGGTTTGCTTAAACTGAAAAGCTTCAGCTACGTCAGTCGCTCTCTCTGTCTCTCCTCACAGTTTACACTATACCTCTTGGAATCAGCCTAGTGGCTTTTCTCTAGATTTTTTTTCTAGCACTGATATGTCTTTTTTTGTAGCCTAGAGACTACATGTGCATACATTACTCTAGTTAAGGCCTTGCTACTGTGTTACATAACTTAAGCATGACCGCTCTTAGGTTAGGTTAGGTAGACTTTTATTATCCCAGAGGGAAATTTGCTTGAATTCTTCTGCTACTTCTCACATTGTGCTAAATGACCCAACATCCTATTAGCTTTCCTAATCGCTTCTGTACACTATCTGAACGTAGAAAGTAATAAATCCATTATGACTCGTAGCTCCCCCTCATAAAGGAGTACTTTCAAGTTTCAGACCTTCCACTGTGCATTCAAATGTAACATTTCCATTTCTGTAATATATTACATTTACTGTACTTGCATTAAATTTCATCTGCCACAAATCTGTCCGAGCATGTATGCTATTCATGTTCCTTTGTAACAATTTATTCGATTATACATTATCTGTCCTCCCACCTATTTTGGTATTGTCTGAAAATGAAGCCAGTGTATTGATTATATTCTTGTCCAAATTATGAAAAAAGAGCAGTAACCCCAACACTAATCTCTGATGGACAGACACTCACTCACCCAAATGCGCATAAAACATTAGAACAATGAGAACAGGCCATTCAGCCCAACAAAGCTCCCCAGTCGTATCCACTTAACTCCTCCAAAGTAACATCAAGTCTAGCCTCGAAGGTCCCTACTGTCTACCACACTACTTGGTAACTTGGTTCCAAGTGTCTATGGTTCACTGTATGAAGAAAAACGTTTAAGCTTAGCAAGTACCCAACTGTGTCTCATTTTAACGTAACAGTCTCGATTCACAGTACTAATTTCCTCCGTA
Organism: Polypterus senegalus; assembly: GCF_016835505.1. Classification (NCBI taxonomy): domain Eukaryota; kingdom Metazoa; phylum Chordata; class Cladistia; order Polypteriformes; family Polypteridae; genus Polypterus; species Polypterus senegalus. Next base: position 139,346,531 of record NC_053160.1, read on the forward strand.
ATGTTAAACTTCAATCAGGTCTCATCCTAATCTCCTTGTGCTAATGAAAAGGCTCAGCTCTGTTTCTCATAACTTATGCCCTGTAGTGAGCCTAGTCGTTCATCTCTGGACTTTTTCTAGTGCTGCCATGTCCTTTTTGTAGCCTGGAGACCAAAACTGCACTGAGTACTCCAGAGGAGGCCTCACCAGTGCACTATAAAGCTTGAGGGTGTACTACCAGATGGGCTTAAAGCAGAGAGGGGCAAATTGATTGTAATTGCTTATACCACACTACAAGCACATAACCTTCTCTTTCTCATCTGGACTAATCCCAGCTCACCTGTTATAAGTCAGAATACCATTTGAAATTGGAAAAAAAATTGAATTCTCAGAGGATCAGTTCAAAACTTGTTTAAAATGTGGCAAGATCTAATCAACCAAATCTTAGAATAAGCATTTATATCAGGGAAAAAGACATTCTCCTTTCTTATATTTCACTAGGGCAGCAGTAGCTCAGTCGGTAGAGCGGGTTGTCCAGCAATTGAGCGGGTTGTCCAGCAATCGGAGGGTCGCAGGTTCGCTCCCGGCATGAGAATGCAGCTGTTGTGTCCTTGGGCAAGACACTTAACCTACCTTGCCTGCTGGTGGTGGTTGGAAGGATTGGTGGCGCCAGTGTTCAGCAGCCTCACTTCTGTCAGTGTGCCCCAGGGCAGCTGTGGCTACTAGCGTATGAATGTGTGTGTGAATGACTGTTGTGTTGTAAAGTGCCTAGGGGGCCTAGGCGCTATATCAAATACAGGCCATTTATATGTTTTTTAAAGATTTGCTCATGTTGTAGTCCTCCTGTCTTTCTCTATTATAGTTTGTTAAGGTTGCATGGAATATTGTTTTCTTCAAATAAAATCAATTAAAGGATAAAAAAAGCCATACCAACATGGCATTCTGTTAGCCTTCTTAGTGGCTTCTGAACACTGGCAGTTGAGAGTGACGAGTCAACTATAAATCCTAAATCCCCGTCATAAGGTGTCCTTTTGATTTTCAGACGTCCCATTGTGTGTTCAAATTGAACATTTTTACACTTACTTGTCAGACAAATGTTATTCTTAAATATACAGCCACACATTAATGTAAATCAAGCAAATAAAAAGACTAATTCAAGAATTTAGCAAAAACACATTATTTATTTGTTTTCTTTGTGATTTTTTTAACAAGGAAGAACTAGACAAAAGTTCATTCATAACATTGTAACAGAATCTAACAATTAAACATCAAACCTAAAAAAGTGAAACTGTACAAACAGCTACAGAATAAATTCCATCAAACATAAACATGTAATATTGCACTTTGTTGTCTAAAATGTTTGGATTTTGTTTTTTAATTTTGAAACATTTTGTTCCTAGTTAAAAAAACTAGCATAAACACCAGGAAATAAAATAAATCCTGCATGTTACACAGTTCTTTGACTGACCAAAAATAAAACAAAAGGGGAACAAAGATTTAAGCAATATGCTTATAAATTGTTTTTAATTTGCTTTTTGTTAGTTGTACTTCCAACTTCCTAATAAAAAGCAAAAAAAAAATAAAAATAAAAAAAAGCTTAAGTTTGTAATATTGGTCAATTCCACTTCAGTTTTCTTTTAAACTGTCTACATAAATTTGCCGTTTATAATCAGCAGTTGTTCCCTACATTAAAATACAAGCACACACACCAAATGCCCTTTTGTTGCCTGTAACCACATTATTTCCAAAAAGAAATTTTTTTTTTTAATTCCTTCAGCGACAACCTATGCTTATTTTAAAGGACACATGCCTTCCCTTTTTGTCCATGTAGGGAACAGTAGACACAGGACAAATTCCCATTTAGGTTACATGTTAAAAAAAAAAAAAAATTTAAAAATGATATACTGTACCTAACTGACAAGGCCACTCTGTTAAAATCACTTTGACACTGGGAACAGCAGAAAACATGTATGTGCTGGCTACAAGACTGGCAATGCTGGTTTTAATTTGTAAACTTCATTCATTTAAACTATTTTCTCTCTCATTTCCTACACTGACACTTTACTGAAGTATACCTCTTGACGTCAGTAGAAAAAACCGTGCGGACACCCCACCCAAGCCATACTCTTGATGTTTTCTTTTTTAATTAGCTTTAAAGTTTAACAGTCCAGGGCAATTTCCTATGCCTGTGCTTCCCAAGATACGCACTACATTACAGAATGGTCATTCATTAACCACCTAATGTATTCTTGGTTTTCAGTGGAATAAAACATAAACATGGAGGACAAAAAGGGAATACTGGTCATCTTTAAAATCTTATCCCTAAGCATGATGCCTCTTATCCTCCATCCAGTCAAAAAGCAGTGCAAATGAAACGAGTAGCATTCCAACTGTTTGGCAAGTGAAGAGACCATTTGAGACACTGTGTATACATTATGTGTCTCTAGGCTAGGCATCGCATTAAAAAGGCGTAAGAAACAAACGAAAATATCCTCCAATCTGATGTACATAGTCTTCACAATCGCCATCCCTAACCCCCAAATAAAATATGATCAGGATAGGTATTTGTGACGTGAAGGAATTGAAACACACATAAAACAAACCAAAGTTGGCTTAAAGGCATTTGATGTTTGAAAAAATAAAGCCACAATTGGATTTATACCGAAGACAGGTGCATGACCAGCCTGAGAAGACAATACTGAACATGTGCAATGAAGATTCAGTCCCGGCTACACATCCTTTTTTTAAAAAAAAAAACAAAACAAAAAAAAAAAAATCAGTGCATCTTTTAGATCGGTTGTGTGTTTCCTTTTTGTGTAATCCATAACTTTATGGATCAGAAGTCCAAAAAGGAGTAAAGCTAGCAGTCTCTAATCCAACATGAATGAGGAAACTCAATCTTATTGATCTGAAACGAAACCACACAACACAAGCACTGGGCAAAATGTGCAAAATTTCAAAGGAAACAGGAGGATGGATCCTGTCCCCAAAGCTGAACGCCACACTCGGCTGCTATTTTCTATAGTGTCTTCTCTCTCTGCAGAGAGTCATGTATGTGCCACGATTACAGAAAGCATGTTTTCTAGGCAGGCAGAACAGTCTTGCATCTCTAGGCTTAAAAGAGTTAGCACAGGTTTTATTATTCATCTTCCACCAGGCAGGAAAATGTTCAACACTCCTTCTGCTCTATGGTGGATTGCTTCTCACACATCATCTCTGCAGAATAATGATGCCCAAGTATAAAGCCCTAAAGTAAATTCCAAATAGCTTCCATGTTTTATTCAGCGAGAAGGACAGGTATCAGGTCTCCCTTCTTCATTTTCATTAACCTGATCAGGATTTGGATCGATCTGAAAAGGACAAATTAAGACAATGTGAGCAACTAAAACTAGGTAGAGAAAATTCATTCTCAATTAAAAAAAATATTATAAGCTAGCCTGACATTTTCCTTATATTGTGTTTTAAATTAACATGCTACTGTTGCATATAATCAAAACAACACCTTAAAATATCACAGGATGTTTTCAACACACAGAGAAACTACCGATGTAGACAAGTACACAATATAGTTGTTTTAGTAAGATGCACAATTGTAAAATAAATCTTTAGCCATATCTGTATACTCTATATATATATATATATATATATATATATATATATATATATATATATATATATATATATATATATATATATATATATGTATGAAAAATCCAACGTCTGTCTGGCTGCTTTTCAGAAGAGAACTACTAAACAGATTTAGATTGGTTTTTTTTCTTCTATAATTTATTTGAACATTCTGGTTGATTCTGTGACTTCTCTCATTGTGCTAAGTATCATAGTTCACCTGTGGTAATGATTTATTTGCGCAAATCCGAGAGAGACGCTGCGGGTCAAGGGGCAGGGCCATCCTCACTCACACACCAGTCTTCGTTCGAGTAGGCCTACCACTCACCACATGTTGGAGCGTATCTTGCCTCCGCTTTGCTACCGATACCAGTTTGTTCAATGGACATTATCATCTAGAGATTGTTAAGGAGAAACTTCTGACGTTTTTCAGACAGAGAGATCAGAGCTACGTGTGTTTTAGAGTGTGCCTGCTGATAGCCAGAGTATCACAGCCACGTGCTTTACTCCCCACGTGGGACATGATCAGATACAGTGGCAGCGTCTGTTGGTTTTAAAGTTTGTCCTGTTTCACTACTACGTGGGTGCAGCCGTGGGGGACAGGTCATAGGATATAAAGTATCTCTCTAACATTGAAAAAGTTAAAATTATAAAATGTTTAAATGAGTTTACCAATAATACTCGTGAAGTAAAAAAAAAATCTAAAATATTAAGGTTTTTTGGGGAAAATAAATATTATATAGAAACATAGCGTTTATTCAAATACTACATCACAGCTGCAGCAAACTGTGATACACGAAATACAAAAATTACAAAAGACCAAAAATGAAAATTAAGCACGAAAGTCAATTTCTAAAACTGTATCCCCATTTGTTTTCTGAGGACTTAAATCAGCTTTCCAGTTATTGGATCATTATGCAGAGCGACAGCTTATTCCAGAAGGATGAGTCACAAGGCAGGTGGCAGTTCTCATCAGCATGCCATTCTATCAATGGCACACGTAAACTTTGACATCCCAATTTGACGTTTCCAATTAATCAAACATGAACATCTTGGGGGCGGCACGGTGGCGCAGTGGTAGCGCTGCTGGCTTGCAGTTAGGAGACCCGGGTTCCTCCCTGCATGGAGTTTGCATGTTCTCCCCGTGTCTGCATGGGTTTCCTCTCCGGGCGCTCCGGTTTCTTCCCACAGTCCAAAGACATGCAGGTTAGGTGGATTGGTGTATGGGTGTGTTTGTGTGTGTCCTGCGGTGGGTTGGCACCCTGCCCGGGATTGGTTCCTGCCTTGTGCCCTGTGTTGGCTGGGATTGGCTCCAGCAGATCCCTGTGTTCAGATTCAGCGGGTTGGAAAATGGATGGACGGATGAACATCTTTGGGAAGCAGAAGAAAGCCGGAGTACTCCAGAAAATGCCACATATAGTAGGTATGCCTAAAAAATGAAAACTTCAGAGAGTAGCCTGGCCAGAAACTGAGCCAAGACTCTTAAAGAGCTGATTTTTTAGATTATTCTCTACTGTATATCATTTATTATACTGCACTTTGTTGGTTCCCCTAAAATTTGCATATACGAGGGACATTCAAAACATTTCCGCACTTTTATATTTTGTGAAGGCTGGAGGAGTAGTAATTGGGCATTAACAAGTTGGTATGACACTGGGAAAATTGCATCAGAAATGAATGTGACTGTGTAGAAAAGTGATGTAATTTGTTTTTGAAATTCTTGAAATACTTAATAGAGTTAAAAAAAAAAAGTGCGGAAAATTTTTGAATGTCCCTTGTACAAAGAAATGTCATTTTAAAATTCTCTTTTTGATGAATCACAATGAGGCTGAATTTTCACATACACAAAAACCGAGTCTGGGAAGATTTTTAAACGTACAGTATGCTGCCTGCAAGGTTAGATGTTTGAATGTGAATCTTGATGTGATAAAGCGTGAATAAAGAGTTTTTTTAAATAGTAACTTAATGAAAGAGAATGTCTTATTATGGTTTATTTTGATGACTAATATTATTGCAGTAATGTTCTCAATATTTTCTTGTTTTGGTGTTATCTGAACAAAAATTAGAATTATTTTGGGGTCAGGAAACAGTAAAATATTTACCATTTAAATTAATGGTAAATAGGTGTTTTTAGTTATGAAAATTAATTTTACAATGAAGTTGTCAGGAATGGAACAGCTTTGCAAACCAGAAGAAGCCTGTGCGTTTCTGTGTGTTATATATTGCATTTGTTTCATACTAATGTCACTCATGATGTCTGGGCCATGAGTACACCAAAGCTCAAGAATTGAACTGAATGTTCTAAACATGTATGATAATAAAACTTAAAAACTGAAAATCTGATGTTTCTTTGTAATGTTCATATTTGTTAAAAGAGTAGAAATCACGAGACTGTTCTGGGTTAAAAATTAATATAGTGCAAAGAAGACCTTAATAACACTAGAAAAGAACCAAACAGAAATTTAAACTACAACTTCTTGCAAAGTAAAGTTAAGATTTATTAAGTTAGGTTGTTATTAGGTTGTTCAGCCATTATGGCATCTCTAGGTGTACATTCCAACAACTAAATTACCCTTCCTTCAAAGTTTAATGTAGGATGATTACGAGTTAACAGGCACACAATCATAATTGAATGTGATGAACAGGCAAAGCACAACCCAGTCGAAGCAAATAAAGCTTTTTGTTTTAAAAAACCAGGAGCCACAAACAGATGCATCTTGTACACGTGTTAATAATATGTATGCAGTATCACAGCTAGATACTACAACCTGTAAATCACTTCATACATTACAATTTCAGCAATACACAACCTGTAGAAACTATATTGCTTACCTCAGAGTACAGAGGAGGGGGCTGATAGCGAAACTCTTGGATATATGCAAACAGTGGTCCTTCAAATGCCCGATCAAAGTCATCCCGGGCGGTAGATGATGCCACGGTGTTCTGACGTTGCTCGTCAGTGATTATTTCTGCATAGCTGGGTGGTGCTAATGAATAAACAAAAACAGCAATTACAAAAATATATCTTAGTTATAAGTATATTTACACGGTCTCTTGCACAGTATGGTATGTTCTTTAACAATTATATGATCTAATACACCAAAGATTTAAAAACTATTTTTAAACTTCTTTTCAAAATCATTTATCCTGGGTACATTTTAATAAATTTATCTCTAAGAAAATAACATAACCAAGCAATTCTTCTTTTAAGACATGAATCACATTCTAAATTACTCATTGAGCGAAAAGCTGGGATTACCCAGAGCTCTTGCAGTTTCAAGTTGAAGGTATGATAAACACGAAGTTTAAAGCACTTTGCAAATCCTGTTATGAGCTGTAAGCGGGTTGTGGTTAACCCTAGTGGTTTACTCATATTAAGTTGGTACAAGTAACTTATTCAACATTGTAACAGTAATGATATACACATATAATTTAAACTCAAAATATTACATGAAACTACAATTCTGAATAATTATGCATTTTACAAAATCCGGAATACATTGCTTGAATATTCGTTCTAAAGTAAAAAAACAGTAATTACTAACAGATTAACGTTTAACTGTAGCTCTCAGATACAACGTTCCCATCACAATATTCCTTTCAACTATTACCAACAGTAAGTGGAATCATCCCCAAGACAGTACAAAGTTATCACAAATATTTTACCTTCTGGTCTGTCAGGCAGGGCGATGTGCAACCATGAATTCATATTCATACTGCACTGACTACTAACGCTGGAGGTACGACTACCAAAAGGATGGAGAGGAATTGTACCAATAACCAGGGGCAAATTAAGGAAAAGGTTCATAGCACCAGGAATATCCACATACACCTGCAAAAGAGAGGCCAAGAATACAAAATTAAAAATCGAATGGCATGGTCGAGGAAAGCAGTGCATGAAGGGTAAGTTTACAGGGTACTTGATATACAATAGATTAACAGAAATTTGCAAAAAAAAAAAAAAATGTATTGGTATATATTCTAAAAAAACTGATGACATCCAAACAGGAAATTTCATATTATTTTAAAAGGTTGGTCAATTTACATTTTCATCTGAAAGGGCATGTAGATCATTATAATATAGTAATGACAAAACTATATTTGATCTGATAAATGCAATCCATGGTCAATTAATAAATAAACGTAAAATGTACCATTAATGAATATTCCACTCTGATAATGGTGCAGTCTAGAATAGAAGGAGACACTGGTGGGATTTTCAACATTTTTCCATTCCAGGTTTCAGTTTTGCCAGAAGACAGCGACTCCCCACGCAGATTGGCAACCAACTGCTTGACTTCCTTCATTTTCCCTTTGGCATAGAAAGTCTGTGTTTGGTAAATGGCTGCCTTTGGCACTACCATGCGGGAAGAGCAGTTCTCAATTTCAGCAAACATTTGAATTGATTCACCTGTTAAAGACATAGTTTTATTTAATTCCTTCTCTATACAAAGAATAATTTCAGTCCAGATGTGACTTTGTGTGCAATAAAAAGTGGAGCAGTGGTTAATTTATAATAAATAACATTTGAGTATTAAAATAAATTAAAATGTGTTTTTATTTTTTGGAAAAACAAATATATAATGCCCAGTTCTTCAATGAAGGTCAGTGATGTGACTAAATTCTCAAAACAATATAAACTGTAAAAGTCTGCTTTAAAGCCTAACAATTTAGCTCTTTAATCTGTATCAATTAAAAGCACATCAGTCACCTTGTCTAATTCTTGCATGTAAGCCGGGAGAACTACTGCACTTGCTAAATAGCCAAGTTAACAGTAGCCTGACCAATGGATATTCTAGAAGCAAACCCTTCATTGCTGCCAAAGTGTACAACTCTTTGTATTTAGGAATGGGCATTCCCTCGACAGTGATGCCTGCAAACTCTTTGGAAATGTTGGAATTTATGCAAAAATTTAACCTAAAATGTGATGACATCTTCATAAATTTCATTAAAATTTCTAAGGAGACCATAACAGTAATACCATACAAAATCTTATACTTTTTCATTAATTTATTGATCAAAATGATCCAACATTAAATGTTCTTGTGGGAAAAAGTATGTGAACCTAAGCTTTCAAGGACTGGTGTGGGCCACCTCCCTTTTCCCACTTTTAACAGAAATAACTTAAACCAAACATTTGCATAACTGCTAATGAATCCCGCACATCATCTTGAAGGAATTGTGTCCAATTTCCACTTCAAAAATTACTTCAGCTCAATGACGCAGATAGGCCTTCATGTCGGAACTCTCAGTTTCAGGTCAGGGCTTTGACCCAAGTCATTCCAAAATATGAAATTTCTTCGCCTATATCCATTTCTCGTAGGCTGACTTGTGTGTTTAGGGTCACTGTCTTACTTAAAGTCCTGTCTTCTGTACGATTTCAGTTAATTGACAGATGCCCTGAGATTCTTCTGTCAGAATTTTTGGTACAATGCATTATTCGTATTTCCACCAATGTAAATAAGCCTGCAGTAGCAAAAAAAAGGCCTGAACTGTTATATTGTCAGAGTTGGGTTTCATTGTCGGGACGAGGTTGTCAAGTTGGAATGCAGTGTTTGGTATTTGTCAAACAGTATAGCTTTTCATTTAAGCCAGAAAAGTCCTACTTTCAACTCTTCCATCCACAGACATTCTTCCAGTAGTATCTTTCATCCAGCCAACTTTACATAGCGAGCAACAATCTTCTTGGACAGCTGTGGCTTCCACCTTGCTATCCTCATATTCTCATTCACTTTTTGCCATATGGCTTGAAGATTGGTATTTGCCAATACAATAGAGGACTGCAGATCTTCAGATATTGCCATAGGATTTTCTCAGGACATTACATGTTTTAAGAGTGATTTGTATTGGACGACCATTCCTTTTCACCAATAGTACACTATCTGCTTGAAAGAGGATTGGTGAAGCCCAAAGTCTTCAGAATTTGTTTTGTAACCCTTTCCAACCTGATGAGCATTAACAACTCTTTCCCTGAGGTTCTTAGAATTTCTTTTGATTGACGCATGGCTGGCACTCACAAGCCTGTTGGTGAAGAGTCAGATTTATGTTTTTATTGGACAGGGCTATTAAAAGTCAAACCTGATCACTGACACTCTAATTATCTCCATAACTAAACTAACAATCCTCTCATACTTTTCTGACACTTCATGATGAATCAATTTGATCAATAAATGAATGAAAAAGGATAATATGTTCTCTGTTATTTGCTTTGGTGTGTTCTCTGTTTTTATGACTTAGATATGATCAAATTTTAGGTTAAAGTTATACAAAAAAATTTTAAACAAGACAAAAAGATTGAGAAATCTTTCAAGAACCATTGTATACCGGAGTTTTAAGCATCTAGGTATGTGTCTTTGTACTTGTTTTCCACCCTATCCATCCCCAAAATCCCTCCACCCAGATTTCATTTTAAATAGCAAATAAAATCGAGACAAGCTATTAGCTTCTAGCATACTTCACTAAACTTAAGAGTAAAATTAATATACTGTGTATTTCAGGGATATATTCTGTGATACTCTGTATTAAATTAATCCACTAGTAATAACTCATTTTAGAGTGTGGCTCATACTAGGGATTTCAGTTTCCATACAAAAGAATTCTTTATAGCCCCCAGAAGGCTCAATTATGCATTTGTTATTGCTGTACCAATTTTTTTTTTAAAGAGGGGCAAAAAATGTGAGACCAAAAGAGATAAAGTCACATGCCCCATACAGTAATCTATTTGTAATGTTCCCCAAAACCTTTCCCCATAACCACAAAAACGCTTTAAGCTTTTACTGGTTGAACAGAAGGCCCTTGAGCGAATGCTGACAACCCAGAAGCTCATATTTAAATTTACCTGGGGTGTAGCCCTTCCTTTCAATTTTGGCACTTAAGGATATGGGACCTGAGGTGCAAAACCAGCAACAAAGAGTCTTCTCTTTTGTGCCTGCTTGTGGCGACTGCATAAAACAAACAAACACATTAAATGACAGATCGCACACATGTTGGAAAACACAACAGCTTAAGCAAATTGCATCAAGCTGACTGTGCTGGGCTCACTGGCCTTTACACAAACTACATCCCACCAATAACTCACACATTGTAATCTTATTTAGTGAATTATGAATTAAAAAAAGGTGATTTCACCTATTTACCCAAAAAGTGCTTTAACGCAGGTGTGAAAGGGCTTTACTCTTTGCCCTTCCAGATTTTTTTATCCACCATTGTTCATACTCATGCCCTAGAAACTATAGATTATAAAATTATTTTTTAGTTATTTTTACATAACTGGACCTGTAACACACTGGGCAAGTTTTAGTTTTAATGCATTCTCAAATCACCAAAACTCAAAACAGAACTATTCATTTTGTGGGAGTATTGTAGATTTGTTTTAGAATGTGGACATTCAAAAACTGTACTCTATTTATACAAATTAACATAAAGCAAAACAAAAATAAATTAGTATACTTGTTAAGCATCATCATAATTGCTATGAATCACTTTACAGCACACTACCAAGCACAAGAGATAATAAAGTGGTTTATATAGAAGCAAAAGTTACATACATCCATATACACTCTGAAAAAATGGATATCTGCATTCTAAAATATTGGCTTGATTTGCATGAAAACCAGTGTACATGTGATGCAGTAACATAAAATGATTTCATAAAAACCTTCATCAAAGGAATGACTAGTTCAGAATTGTGTTAACACATTGGAGTTTCTAACACAAGATAAAAATGCCACTGCTGGTGACACAAGCAGCTCTACATCGTGATATTGAGTCATACAGGCTCAAAATGGTGTCATGTGAAACATTCAACCAAAAATCGTGCAACTGCTCTTGTTCTATTTGGTGACATGTCCAGTAATACGGCTGACCTGAAAAAGTGCTGATGTCATGTTGGTAAACTCCTGAGAGGGCATATATGTGCGGTCACTAATTGCTCTATTAGAAATGAGAACTTGCCAAATAACCCACTAAAGTTGATAAGATGGATAACACAATCTCCTTTACATATTACTGCATGGTCAAACCGACCTAAAGAAGCAGCAGAGCTAAGTGATTGATGTAGATAGTGCCACCCCATACTATCAAACCTTCTCTCTAATGGTGTACTATTCAAAACTTTTGACTTAATTAGATATGTTCATAAGGTCTGTGTGTGCATGAACTAATTAGCCCCAGTGAAAATGTGGGATTCACTGATGAAATAATCCTACTGATGTCCACAGCAGATTGAACTGCTCCAGCCATTTTAAACAGAGTTAGTAAAATGCTGGCTTATGTTACAAGGGAGTAGACAATAACCCAAAAAAGATGTATCCATGTAAATTTGGAAATCATCGACACTGGCTCATTTATGGTGTGTTTCGTGATCCACATTACTCCCATCACTTTGATCATCAAAATAGCCTGATGGGTACAGGACTCCTGCTAAAATCATCAACACTAGCACCATCTCACTATCATACACATAATCATACTACCAAAGTGTGTGAGAATATGTCTAGGCCGAACACCCCATGGCTAGCAAACATAATGTCTAATCATTTTTTGTGTGTGGTGGCAGATATCCCTTTTTCTAGAGATCAATATGCTTTGACTTGGTCTGTTTTTATATAAGCCTGATACATGGACATTTAATAGTGGCAGAAAGCATAATGGACATACAATCCAAACCATTTAAATTTCGTACATGGCCAAGTACTCACTGAAATTTTCATACAAGTCAACAACAACGTTGTGTTTTGTGTAGTGTCTTACAAATGAAATTAGTCCCAAACATGTTTTTAACAATTGTGTTATCTTAGATGTGGAGTAAGAGAGAGATTAAATTATGATTTTCCTCACTGTGATCCACAAAGTACTACGCTCTGTATCTAACATGTCTGGAAAAGCTTGAAAAAAATGGCACAAAATAAATCAGTTAGAAAAAGTGTTAGTCCCCAACATAAATGTAAACTTATTATTTTTAAATATACTACCTCAATACTTATGTTTTAAACCTGCATCCAAAGATACTTGGATGTCTATACCTCTTTCACTTTTAAAGCAAAGCTTTAAAGTGAAAACTAAAGTAAATTCTAAGTGAGAATGGGTACAAAACATTTTCAAATGGACTGAATATGCGAGAAATAACTTTCAAGCCCACAGTGCAGAAATTTAAAAAAAAAAAAATACACTACTGCCACACTACTTAGTTCTGGACATCTCTATGTTTAGTAAATCAATGATATATCCATTTTGGGCAAGCTACCTCTAAATTAATGGTGACTATGAATGAATTAGTGCTGTCAGAGAATGAATTAAAGGTATTCACAGATTAGTAATACCTAGGGATTTCAATACGAATTCCCTTAAAGGAAGAACTTTCAAAGTAAAAGTCCAAAGTGAAAATAAAAAAAAAAAAAATACAGATTTTTGCTTGCAAAATGTTTGCAAAAGGATACTGCAAATAGGGGTGGGGTAGTCATGTGAACACATGAGGCTGAAGTGTAATTTTCTGGGTTCAATGTTCGATGAACATCAAAGAGTCTCTTGGGTTTTGATGTGGTAAATATCAAAATTCTATACATCTACCATGTAACATCATCCCCGACATAACATATGGTGATGCTTGCGTCACATGGAGATGCTATTAAACAGCAGGGATAGGTAATGCTCTAAGACTTCACATGGCATAATACAGAGAAATCCTTGACAGAAGGACACACACTTCTGCAAGTCATCTAGAACTGGAGAAGAAGACTGTGTTTGGACAGAACAATGATCCAAAGCACACTGGCAAAGTAACATTGCAGTAGTATAAAATGAAAAAATGTCTCGAGTGGACCAGTCATAGTGTTTATTTCCAATCTATGAAAAATCATAAAAACTGCGGTCTCTCATTAACTTTAGGCCAGGTAGTAACTGAGAAAGTAGTCCATAAATGATGGATCTAAAGCTAATTGTGGGATTCGTGACACAATTCAGCTGTGGTAATTGCTGGACGGATTTATTAAGAATTCGTTCCATACAATCTGTAATGTTGCTGACAAGCTCAGGGGTATGGATGGAAGAGTTTCTTGATTTTTGTGTGCTGCTCACCCAACCAATATCATGCCACTTTTTTAAAAATGTAATTGTTTGTTTCCCAATGTACAGTATTTGTCACTTTTTCTTAACCAGCAGCCAAACAGATATAAGCTGCAGAACAAACAGATGACCAGGGTCATTTATCCCATTTTCATCTGCCATATACAGTACATTTCAATAAAATAAAAATGAAAACCCTGAGAAATATTGTCCTGCGCTGTTCCACAGAGCATTTTGATGGTTCTTCCAGTTTGGTGTGGTGGAAAGAGAGCACTGACAGGCCATAGATTTAGCTCTTAATTAAGAAAGTAGTTAGAGAGAGAAAATGGCAGCCCAATCAAAGCCAAAATGCTGGCCCCCCAGGAATATTTTGAAATCCCCTAGTTAGCTTTTCATCTGTTACCTTGCTTTGCATTTCATTATTGTCTGGTTGCGGGTTAAGAAAAGAAATCATGAAGTGTTCTGAATCTTAAAAAACAGGTCAATTCAAATGAAGACAAAAGAAGTGTGCTCCACGAGCAGCAGTAATTGGTTACTAATGGAAAAAAATGGTTGGAACGAAAACCCACACCCACTGCAGCCCTTCCAAGATCGATGTCTGATACCCGTAATATGGGGCAACTATGAACAGAGCAAAAGACAAACATTGCTCGGTCATGGTAGTCAAATTAGTGGAGATTTATTCAAAAATGTCTCAAACCAACCTCTGGCTGGCATACCTGTTAGATGTTGGTTCCTAGGCTCAAAGGATAAATGTGTCAACGAATTAATTTGCTATTGCTATTTTATTAGAATGGCTTTGTAAGTAACAATAGGAGTCACAAAATTAAATTTTCCTTTCCATTAAACTCTCAGGCTGTTGACTCTCAAGTTGTTTGACTATCAAATGTGACAAAGGATGAGAGGTTGAAATCCTTTCTGAAGGAAAAAAACACACACACACACACACAAACATTTTATATATATGAGGCAAACACACTACAGAAACACAAATATGCTTATATTCTAAATAACTGGAAATTAAAATCAAAATGATGAAGATAAAGCACAAATTATTTATCTGTGTAATGTTCTAGGTAATGACCTTGTATTGAAAACAAAACTACTGAGGTCATCCAATGTCTTTAACACATTCGATACCCTCTGAATAGATACTGTAGACAGACTTACCAGCAGTGAAGGAGTGTTGATGTCAATATGCTCAAAGACAGTAAATTCCTTCTTTATTTTCATTGGCAGCGGAAGCCACGGCCTGTACAGTTCTGCTTTAACCCAGTACCTGACACTGCCGTGCTTGCCTTCAAAGGAGGTAGCAAGTGGTCTATAACAACAACAAAAAAAAGAAACAGAAGATGATATACATTTTATAACATTGTCATAAAAAGTTTTAAGATATATTCTAATTCAAGAAAGTGTAATTTACTCTTTTCTACAAAATAAGGTGTCTTGTATGGATCACTTGCCTATAAAATCCATTACACAACAATCAAATCAATTTTCACACACTATTTGGTTTTTCCAAGTTATAAAACAAAAATAAATGTCATTTTCTAAAATCAAGATGAAGGTCTTTATCAATTTCATCGCCTTATCTCACATCCTCTGTTACTTTTTCTTGATGTCACCTTTAGTGTAGTCCTACTTCTTGACTTGCTTATCTGCTCTGTTTGGTGGAATGCCTTTAATAGTTCACTTTATTTCTGAGGTAGCATGATTAAAGTGTTCTGGCAAGACAGGGACAGGGTAATTTATTATTGTTTCTGACTAAGCTGAACTAGGTTTTATAATTAATCAAGTAAAACACCATTTCACATTGCCATATACTGTATTTGTGTTGTATTCACATTATAAAGCACCTTGTGATAGTGAACAGGAAAGTTTGTGCATAGACTGACAAATTATATTAACCTTAAGCAAAGTGCATTTATAGTAACTAGGCTGGAAGTGAGCTGATGTTATATTCTTAAGTCTAAACCTAACATACCGGCAGAGATGAGGTGAAAACTCCTGCTGTCAAATAAGACACTTACGTTTGTGGAAGCTCGAAACTAAATGCATACTCATGTCTTCCTGAATGAATAGTGGTGTGACCTTCTTCAGAGTTATCATCATCTAAAGAAAAAAGAAAAAAATAGAAATATAACTGAATTTTGGATTTGGCTGTGGATATTACTCAAGAGTGATCTAAAAATCACAATTGCCTCCATATATCAATATTTTGGGCCATGGAACTTTTGTGATGCAGACCGAGTTAGCAACCTTTTGCTTTGCCGTTCAGCACATTAGCCTTAACGTTTGGCAAAAATAAAAAAAGCATTTAAGATGCATTTTAAACTCTTACAACACTATTGCTGTTTAAAAAAAAAAAAAAATAAATAAAAAACTGCAGTTAGGCAAAGGTGTACACAGCAATCACATTCCCTCGAGATAATGTAGGAGTATATGAAGGAATACCACAGAATATATATAAAGCCATTACTAACATATCTGCGTGTGTATGTGTGTAATTTATACATACATAAATTACACAGACATTCCCACACACAATATTAGTAAAGGTTGCATTCTATAGATGCTGACCTTCAAATAAAACAACTGCTGCTAGCATTGTTCAATGATTCAATAAGTGGAAACAAATTTCCAGAACATTACATAATTACACTCATCATATTTTAAGAAATTTAAGAATGTGTAGGATACAGAACCATTATAATATGGAAACTATTTCACAATAGCAAAGAAATTAAATAGGTAATAAAAATAACTGTTTTATTGTTTCATAACCAAAGGCATGTCGGCTCCTCTTTTTGCCCAACTCCAGTCAGACATTAAGTTGTTTTTCTGCCAGCTCAGCAAATCCCAACACAGGCACTGCCTCGGAGCTGGTAAACAAGTAGGCGACTGTCAATCACGGACAGACTCCAGCAGGAGAGGACCGGCCTGAACCGGCGCGAACAGCTTCTAAGCCTAACCCCCCCCTCCTCATACCATATGCAGAATAACCTAGCATGCTGCCTAGGCAGCCCCGCCTCTTTAACGCCTATTGCCTTGGAAGTTCCGCCCCTTCATAGTCTGTGCAGTACAGACAAATCTTCCAATGTTTACCATACAACGGCAAGCAAATAAGAAAAATACGTATGTATTTATTTTTAAACATATAAAGAAAAGCTATTAAAAGTTGAGATGAACTAACGTAACGCAACGGACTGATTTCTGTCAGGATCGCTTTAGCTCTACCTTAACACAGAACTACATTGGACTATCTGTGTACCATATTCGATATAACAAAAAAGGTGCGATTTGAAGGTGTACCTAAAAGTTGTCGTTTAATAAACGATATGTGTGTATTTTGGGACATCTGTATTGTTTTGTGTCTAAAGGTGAAGATCATGTTATCATGACCGAGTAATCAGACGTCTTTGGTCAGGTATAATATAATTAAGATGTTAAGTGCGAAGGCATTGTATATAAAAAGGAAGGAGACAGTAGGCAAGGAAAAAAAAAACTAAACACAACTCCCTTCCGGTCTTTACTTTTATCAGTAAACAGCATCGTTACCACGGGGATGCTTCACTAACCAATCAGCATCCAGCAGCACCGTAGCAACAGTCTAACAAAGCAGCATAGCCAATAGGAGCTTTACAGAGAATAGCAGCAAAAACCATGCTAGTTTGACGAGCACAAAGTGAACAATCTGAAGCAAAGAAAACTTTTGTCTTCTGTTTGGGACAGACAGTAATCTCTTGTTTCTCTCTACGGACGGAAAGGATGAGACATTTGTTAAAAATGGCAGTAAGTCATTTCGCTTCTGAAGCACTAGTTGCACCGATTCAAGAAGAACAATACTGACTACATATAAAATAAGGAAAGAATGTTTCTAGATGACTTGAAATCTTGATTCTGTTAATGTGCATGCTATCCATGAACGAGTGTTTACACCATTTCAAAAGTATTCGCGATTACTGACAATTTACCAGTTTACATTAGCGATTTTAAGTTATTCATATTCGGCAATTACATAATTCTTGCCCTTTCTATTTAACTATTTAGCGCTACCGATTTTTTTTTTCTGTTCCAGCAGGCGGTTCAACCAAACATGAATGTGTCGACAATGTCTACAAAACAGGAACCTGTTACAAGAATATCAAAATCCTAATGTGGTGTATCTTCAAATTTAAATCACCATAAAAATAACTCAACTTTTCTTTCATCCTCCCTGCAATCAATTCCAACACGAACGTGCTTGTTTTTGCGTATTTCTCCCCTGCAAAGGCATGAGGTCACTTGTATCATCTGACAGTTTCCACCAATCCGCTAACAGAAACGCCAGTAACCCCCTCGTTCCCCCTTTCCAGTTTCTGAACAGGATTGAACCGCTTTTAACAAAGGGTGGAAACTTAACAAAATAATCTGTTAAAAATAAAGCAGATAGCACGACACCGTACACTACATAAAGTATGTCCTTAAAAATCAACGAATCGGTTGAAATAATTAAACATCTCCAGGCTGTGTTTAGCTTTTTTCCCCCAAAATCTGACATTAGATCAAGTTCTGGTGCAGTGGAGAAGGTGCATCAAAACAAGTTTACAGAGGATTGCGCATCCTTCTTTGTGTGCATGTTTGAATGAAGAACAAGTCAAACCCTTTACCGACATCTGCAGTTATAGTAACTGTTGAAAAGGGACTACTTTTCCATTAATGTAGTGTCACCTTCCCCTCTTCACATACACAAGCATCTATCTATGTAGTTTGCATAAGTCAATACGAAGTGTGTTTGTATATAACGGGATTCAGCAATTTATTAACCCGTACACGTAACACATTTATTTGTATCCCCTCACACCTTCAACATGAAGAGATCCCAAGTAATCGATAAAGATGTGCTTGTTTATTATCCAGATGCTAACTTTGAAGAGCAGCCATTCACTGCAGCACAGGTTTGCACTGGTGTGCAAACTCCTGATCTGTTTAGCATTTCTTTACATCTAAATTGTACTTATTCTGTTCTATACACATTGATTGTATTTTTCCTCCAATGGTTGCAGTCTTGTCCTGCAAATGCTACTCCTATGAACTTTGTCATTTTATGAATGTACGTCTAAAGCTCATTTCTAGGAAATGAAAAAAAAAAACACTTCATGCAATGAATTAAAAATTTAAAACAAACTGCAAAAACAGAGTTTTCGCATTCAGCATACACTGCAATGCAGCCACTCCACAATCCGTTACACAACCAGCGGAATTCTGCGCGAGCACAAAACCCGTCAGTCGTGCATGTACCGAAAGCAGCAAAGTTACATCGTTGAACATCAGTATAGTGTCACGCATCGACCACCTTACCTCTTTCATGCCCGATAAGGATGCTCTTGTGGTTTAAATATTCCACTTCTTCCGTGTAATTCTGAGTGTAGGCAGTGTTGGACCCAGCATTTCTCGATTCAGTCCAGCGAACTTTTGCAAATCCTTTCGCGTGGATACAGAGAGATTTGACCCGAATCTCTCCGGTCACCTCAATGATAACTCTTCCTGAGACGGAGTCCCCGCTGGAGTAAACGGGAACGTTGCTGTCATTTAGACAGTCGTAGCTTACTGTAAAACTCTTCACCTTTCCTAGCACCATGATTTTAAGTAAAAATGTACAAAAATAACTCTATGGAAAAGAAACAAACAAAAGAAAAAGATCTCATAAAAATGTGATCTTTACACACTGATCAATGCCTTTGCCATGCAAAAGCTGCAGGCAGGATCAGTGCGTTCTTTGCAGGCAGTTCATTGGGGTGTCAGGGTGAAATAACAGCAGACGGACTGCTGTTACGTACCTCTGCGCTTTGTGGTCTCTGTACAAAGACAGACTGCTTCTCTCGTTCTGCACACTTTATGGCAAGAGAATATGTGAAAAACAACCTCTTGCGCATGTGCATGACTTCACCACCAGCCTCCACTTCCGCCTACACCGAAGGGAAATAAAGGCTTTTTTTATAGGCAGCGCTGGGCACTTTGCCAAACAACAGCTGATCAGAAAGCAAGTCTGGACACCCAGGAGCAAATTGTCTTTTAGGAAAAGTAATCAGACGCGCGATCATCATATATACCATGGGTTGGTATGTGCAAGTACGTATACATACACATATACATACGCATACACAGAAATAAGAAAAGCAGAAGAATGTCACTGCCTATGCGCTGCACGTTACTTCACGATCAGTATGGATTGATTGTTTAAAAAAAAAAAAAAAATTCTATCAGTCTGTCCACCTTGCTTGTAGTTTTACCAAATTGTTTATTTATAAATGGAATTAATGATCTTCCAATACAAGGTTGCGACTTTATTGATTATTGCAAGAAGATCGTTGCATCGTAGGCCGTTTAATCTGCTTTGCACAGGTACCGTAATTTCATAAGACAATACAGGCTGATTTAACCAGGTATTTTATTTAGCAATGCAATACAAAATGCAAAGTAAAAATGTCACTTTTTACTCAAAGCGGAAAAAGTTTTTCAACCGTGACGTAAAACAATTGTGCCAAGTGCCACCCTGTGGTTATACTCGGGAACTGCATTGTCCATGTGTTTTCCACTTACTGTTAAACTTACAAGTCCGCAAAAATGAAAGTAACGGTAAACTTGCATCACATTCCCGGATCTTTTTCGATGTATATTTTTTAAGATAACTGGCCTTTCACTTTTCTTTTTATACAGTACATAACATTCCCATGGAATGAGTAAGTATGACTGTGCGCACTAGTGTACCACAGCCTGTGTCAGCAGTAACTGGGCTGCTGCAAAAGCAAACTCCAGACAGATGGCCCATTTAGACACACACCAACAATCACTATGTATACTCCCAGTTAACCTAATATGCACATCTTTGAGACATGGGAGGAATACCTAACTACCCAGTAGAATAAATGACTCAGGGACATGGGATAACTTCTAAACTCTGTGTACAAAGTGAATGGACTAGATATGAACCTTATATCACCTTATTTATCCACAATGTAATTAAAAAAAAACAAAGTGCTACAATATGCTATTGGTCCATTCAATATTAAAGTAATGCAAGTATTTTAGTTTTGTTTTGTTCTGTTTGTAACTTAGAAAGTAGAAAAGACTACCAAATAAAAAAGTGTCAAGTCAGTTTAAATCACTTAAACCAACACACCCTGAAGCAATTGTACAACACATGCAAAACTACGTTAATTGTGAGCAATGTGGTACCTGCCTCAAGTTATTTGAAATAATCCCACACTCAGACCACGCTGGGAAGAAGTCCCAGTCTTTCTCTACCTATCAGAGAGTACTGGAGCAACAGTTACTCTAAATTATAATAGTATTTGGAGTATTATCAGATGAGATCATATTGTATAATGGGAAATCTGTGGTGATGCACTATATTGCTCACTTGTCACGTTATTTTAATTCATTATTTATATCTTAACCCACCCACTGTAACATCCATCCATTTTCCAACCCGCTGAATCCGAACACAGGATCATGGGGGTCTGCTGGAGCCAATCCCAGCCAACACAGGGCAGGAACCAACACACACAAACACACCCAGCACACACTAGGGCCAATTTAGAATCACCAATCCACTTTGGACTGTGGGAGGAAACCCACGCAGACACGGGGAGAACATGCAAGCTCCACGCAGGGAGGACCCGGGAAGCGAACCCGGGTCTCCTAACTGCGAGGCAGCAGCGCCACCGTGCCGCCCCCCAAAGATGTTCATGTTTGATTAATTGGAAATTTCAAATTGGGATGTCAAAGTTTACGTGTGCCATTGATAGAATGGCATACTGATGAGAACTGCCACCTGCCTTGTGACTCATCCTTCTGGAATAAGCTGTCGCTCTGCATAATGATCCAATAACTGGAAAGCTGATTTAAGTCCTCAGAAAACAAATGGGGATACAGTTTTACAAATTGACTTTCGTGCTTAATTTTCATTTTTGGTCTTTTGTAATTTTTGTATTTCGTGTATCACAGTTTGCTGCAGCTGTGATGTAGTATTTGAATAAACGCTATGTTTCTATGTAATATTTATTTTCCCCCAAAAACCTTGATATTTTTGATTTCTTTTTTACTTCACGAGTATTATTGGTAAACTCATTTAAACATTTTATAATTTTAACTTTTTCAATGTTAGAGAGATACTTTATATCCTATGACCTGTCCCCCACGGCTGCACCCACGTAGTAGTGAAACAGGACAAACTTTAAAACCAACAGACGCTGCCACTGTATCTGATCATGTCCCACGTGGGGAGTAAAGCACGTGGCTGTGATACTCTGGCTATCAGCAGGCACACTCTAAAACACACGTAGCTCTGATCTCTGTGTCTGAAAAACGTCAGAAGTTTCTCCTTAACAATCTGTAGATGATAATGTCTATTGAACAAACTGGTATCGGTAGCAAAGCGGAGGCAAGATACGCTCCAACATGTGGTGAGTGGTAGGCCTACTCGAACGAAGACTGGTGTGTGAGTGAGGATGGCCCTGCCCCTTGACCCGCAGCGTCTATCTCAGATTTGCGCAAATAAATCATTACCACTGCGCCACCATGCCACCTGCCTACCCACCCACTGTAACAGTGGGAGAAATATTCTATTTTGAAAAAAAAATAAATAAATAAAGTGTCCAAAACCTCATTAGACTCTGGCAATAATTTATTAATGTTATGCTTCATTGAACATGCTGTTAACCTTCTAGATGCTTGAATATCTTTCAGTGACAATTACAAATCAGGTTATCCTATTTCATAGCTGTCCCGAGAGGTAGGAGATGATGGTTAAATTGAATTTTTAATACAGAATATGGTATTAATTATGTTGTATCATATTTTAATGTAATCTAACAAAACTAGTAAAGGGACAGTATACAATATATCATAATCTTACAAAACTAGTAAAGGGAAAATATCCAATATATGGTGTGCTTTCACAGAGCTTTTTAGTGTCTGATTGACAGAATCTGTGGTCCCACCTTGCTTGAAAAAGGTGATAATTATCCTGTGCCAAAGAAAATAAATATGGACTGTCTTAATGACTACACACCAGTGGCACTCACTTCTGTTGTGATGAAATGCTTTAAGTGACCTCTACTGGGACACATTAAACTGAATTTTTCAGATTTTTTTGACCAGTTTCCATTGTGGATATCATCACAGCAAGTTCACAGAGTTTGCCGTATTTTTTGTAGTTCATACCATGCCCGGTCACAACTGCATAATAAAAAACTGCTGTGCCAGAGTTCCATTTATAGACTATAGCTAAACATTTAACATGGCTGTCACCACCAGCATTGTTTATTAAGTTCCTAAAATTAGGATTTAATGCCAGCCTCTGCAACTGCATTTTGAACTTGTTAAGCACATGTTTTCAGGAAGCCCACATGTGTTCTATCTGTGCTCACAAACTAATCTAGGCACACCACTGATTTTGTCTTCACTGATTATATTTCATCCTGACACAGTGCCTGAATTTGAATGTTTGAACTTTGATGCAACAGAATAGAGGTAAGCTAAAAGTTCAGCATAATGCGAGTTGTGGAGAAAAAACAAAAAACAGGTCCTGTTGGCCTTTTGATGTACTTTGTCAGAGAGAAGACAGTATATTTAATGAGATGGACCAGGAAATAAGACACAGTCAAAAGAATAGCAAAACGTTCAACAACCAGAATATCAGAACAGACTTTCACTGAGCCCCAAACTCAAAGTTAAAAAAGAGTCGAAGAATCTGTTGTCAGGGAGAATGAAAGGGTGAAAACACACGCAAAGATTTTGAAGCACACTTCTGCAATCTTGGATAGACACAGGATGTCAGTGCTGATATTTTATGCCATCGCAGAGCTGATGTCACGCACCACGCATCTTTGATTTGTAGCCCTGGTAATGCTACATCAAAAGCTCTGAAATGGAGATGCTGAGGAGAAAGAAATATGACACCAAAAATGATGCAAAACGATTTTAATAACATGAATATGTTTCAAAAACTGTTGCAAAATTACAGTTCTACATGATCAAAAAATCCAATAGAGAGAGAAAATTGTGTATTCAGAAATAAATATAAATTACCAATAAAACAAGATTAAAACACTTACTCATGAGCTACGTTGCTTCCTGACTCATTCTTGCACAGTACAGTATAACAAGATGTTGCAAGCTAGTGTGCAATAAAAAAGATTGGTGTGAATTAGTCTAATACAGTGGTCTCAAACTCCAGTCCTGAAGGGCTTCAGTGGCTGCAGGTTTTCATTCTAACCCTTTTCTTAATTAGTGACCTGTTTTTGCAGCTAATTAACTTCTTTTGAATTAATTTTAATTGACTTGTTTTTGAAGACTCGGACCCCTTGTTTCTTTTTCCTTACTTAGCAGCCAAACAATTTCTTCTTCTTCTTCTTCTTTCGGCTGCTCCCGTTAGGGGTTGCCACAGCAGATCATCATCTTCCATATCTTTTTGTCCTCTGCTTCTTGTTCTGTTACACCCATCACCTGCATGTCCTCTCTCACCACATCCATAAACCTTCTCTTAGGCTTCTCTTTTTCTCTTGCCTGGTAGCTTTATCCTTAACATCCTTCTCCCAATATACTTAGCATTACTTCTCCGCACATGTCCAAAGCAACGTAATCTCACCTCTCTGACTTTGTCTCCCAACCGTCCAACTTGAGCTGACCCTCTAATGTACTCATTCCTAATCCTATCCTGTCTTGTTCCTACTGACCTTCATTCCTCTCCTCTCCAGAGCATATCTCCAGGGTCTCCTCGACCTGCTCCCTACTCTCACTACAGATCACAATGTCATCAGCAAACATCATAGTTCATGGGGATTCCTGTCTAATCTTGTCTGTCAATCTGTTCATTACCATTGCAAATAAGAAAGGGCTCAGAGCTGATCCCTGATACCAAAACATGACCAGCAAAATGTGTCCATCATACAATATCTGAAAATAAAGAAAGATGAAGATCTCAGGAATGCTGGTCTGCTCAAGTCCCTAAAACATTTTAACAGAGCTCTTAGAAAAGAGAAAATCAACAATTTCGGAAATGTATGCTATTGCACAATGAGAGCAACAACAAGCCATAGAATTAAAAAAATTAAGGTTAATCAACAACAAAAATCGGCTCCTAATTAAGCAACTGGTTGGAGTGTATTGCCCTGACTTAGTCTTCTGTTGGCTCACTAACTTCACATTTCATTTGTATTTGAGTGCCATTTAAAGAAAGAAATGAAGCAGTTTAGAAGAATGATGAAGAAATTTAGGTGAACAAATATTAAAAAAACAAGTCAATTACAATGAAAGGAAAATGAGTTAATTAGCAGCAAAAATTTGGCCCAACAATTAAGAAAAGGGTTAAAATGAATACCTGCAGCCACTGTGGCCCTCCAGGTCCGGAGTTTGAGACCACTGGTCTAATACATGGTACTGAGAACAAACTTTTTAGTCTAACACAAAATTCATGATGACGAGGATGATGAAGAAGCTGCAGGAATTAGCAATCCTACTTTAAATTTCCAGAATCTTAAGTTTGATGGAGTCAAAACTGTGATTAGAATTTGACTTAAACTTTGTGCATAACAGTGCTTAATGATGCAGAAACATGAGCTTCTACACAAGCAATATATTTGGTGTCTTTTTCTTACACCTGTAACATATAGTAAAAATGACCAATCATAGAGAGCTCTACATAATTAGAGTGCTGTGAATCTCCACTATTCAATGGTAATGAGTTTTTCACTGTATGTGGCACAATGTAGGTGTGATCTCTAATAAAAGCAGATTCACTCAGCTGTGAT
Source organism: Polypterus senegalus (assembly GCF_016835505.1). Lineage (NCBI taxonomy): Eukaryota > Metazoa > Chordata > Cladistia > Polypteriformes > Polypteridae > Polypterus > Polypterus senegalus. The sequence continues at coordinate 139,371,994 of NC_053160.1, forward strand.
GTGCTGCTTGCCTTGGCATATATGTATGCTAAATCCATATTTTACTAAGACAAAAGAGCAGACTACAAGGAAGCTTTCAGTTTATTTGAAAGAAGAACCCTTGCTTATGTAGAAATATCATTATTGCTTTTGATTGATGTGTGGGTTTATTGCAATGTGCACAAACAACTTTGAAATATGACGGTGCCCCACTTGTGCATAAGTGGCTACAACCTCTGTCAGTCTCGCACAGTTACATTCTTTATTGTTCCTTCCATCCCATGCATGCTAAAATCTCTCTGCATCTTTCACAATTCTTCGGACTCCACCTCTGCAGTGATGAGGTTGACTTATGTAATGAAGCACTCAGAATGAGGAGTTTCTTCATTGATAAAGAATTCTCTTCTCATATATACACATTGCCCTCAATCAAGCCAAAAGTAGACCTCATTGCATCTACTCTAAGAGGAACCCCAATAATAAAGCCTGAATCCTGCTGATATTCCTATTCCACCATAACACTATCTCTTCCACAGGTTATCAAACACAAACAAAATTTCCCAATTTTGCAGACTGATCCTTCCATTGGAACCCCATGCCTAACCTTCCCTTTATCTCCCTCTGTTGAACATCTAAGCTACGCAAACTTCTTATCCAGAGTTATCTTCACAGAGGATAGCTGCATTCCTTACCAGGCACTTTGAGCTGTAGCAGTAGTTGCCGTGTCACTAGCAAATATGTCACCAAAGATACCTTTATATCTGGTCCCTTTGGTACATTGAATATTAAACAACGGGACTCTTGCCTGCCTAAAAATCTTGTCTATTGCATTTTTTGTGGGAAATGTCCAGCCAACTATATACTGTAGGTGAAACAGGGAGACGTCTAACTCAGTGTTTTCCAACCTCGGTCCTGGGGGTACACTGTGGCTGCAGGTTTTTGTTCCAACCAGATTCCTATTTAGTGACATCACCTGATAACACTGATCTCATTTAATTAGCTGGTATTATTTTTTCTTTTATTCTATATTCAGAAAAGCACAGCAGCATGATTTTTACATTCATAAGACATTTAGAAATATTTCTGCTTTTGCTATAGATTTAAATGCTTAACTCTGTTTTGTTGATTTCATTATATTTTGCCCTTTCTCTGTGCAGTTTTTCCTCTTCGTTGTATTTTATTAATAGCAATTAAAAATGAGCAGACACCCAGGCAAACAACACTGAATAATCAAAGGCTATTTTAGCATCAGACCCACTAATTAGTAAATAATGGATTAATTAAACAGAACAACTAGAACAGTAGAATGAAAATCAGGATGAAAATATTGTTAAAAAGAAAAAAATACATTATTCCCATATAACTGCTTGGTACATTCTAATATATATATATATATATAGATTTTTTTTTACCAAACTTAGTTTTCTAATTTCTATATTGTTCCCAAAACACAGAACTTGGGAAATAACACATCACTTAATTAGCCCAGAAGTCCAATTAAAGACAGAAACTGGTTGGAACAAAAACCTGTCTTCTGCAACAATTAATGGTACTGAGCTGCTATTTCAGAATATATATTATTATAATATTATATTTTGTATTTTATATTCATGTAATATATGTAGTATATAACGAGTTAAAAAGAGTGACATTTAGTGTTATTATTTATTGTTTGTAGTACTAGAGTGTTGTACCATGTTAGCCATTATGAATGTAGTGAAAAGTAAAGCAAAACGAAACCTTTTATTGGCTAACTACAAAGATTACAATATGCAAGTTTTCGAGGCAACTCAGGCTCCATCTTCAGGCAAGATGTAATCGTTGTTGCAAGTTACTCCAGTCTGATACAACCTTGAAACAAATTTTTTTTTCTTATAAAGCAACACTGCCATCTGCTGCCTACTTTGAAGAATTACAGTATTGCAGCGTTTATTAAATATCCCCAAGAAAAATATTTTATACCTTGGGCTATTTCACTTTTTTTTTAGACTAATTAGGCTCTCTTATAAGTGAGAATGAGTCTGTGTTAGTCTGGAGCGAAATGGACTTGCATCTCATCCAGGGCTTACTTCTGATATTTCTACCAGTACAATTCTGCTAAGGTTGACTCCAGCTCTCACTGGCCCTAGTGAGAAAAGCAGGTTTAATAAACAGATGAATGGCATACAGAAGACATTAAAAACAAAACAACTTTGCAAAGGCATTCGTGAAAAACAAGAAAAAGAATCTAAGTGATTCTGTAAGTATTCTTCCCTGTGAGTTATTATTTGCTAGAGGAAGCTTTTTAAAAAATTACAGCCATGATCCTTTTTGGATAGGTCTATATTAATTTTATCTATTTGGACACTGCAAGTTTTGCCCAGTCTTATATGTAAACTCATTTAGGGACTTTTAGAGAGCAAAAAATTGAACTTCTGCTACAAGTACTCAATTAAACCAAGGTCCATGGTTTGACTGGGTAGCACTAGAAGGATGGGTTTAATTTCGTTGTTTATTTTATTTACTAGGGGGCTTCACTCGCCCACCACCCCACAATGGGAAACACATATAGCTTTTTTTACCTTCTCTTTGCTCGATCAGCTGCTGGCTTGCTGCTGCTGCCATGCTGCATGATCTGCATTTCATGCGGCGCACTTCTGTCATATCACCTATGTCCATATATTCAATCTCTTTTTGCTTTTACCTTTTCATCAATATCGCATTGAATTTTGATTCTGTGTTTGGAATTACATTGTGACAATGCAACGTATAACTGCCCATGAGTGAATACCGTTTGTTTCTCTCTACAAGAAATGTGTCTGACATAACCACGCAGGACTTATCCAAATCTCTTTGCATAGCCTCTTGTCTCACAGGGCTTCCAGCCCCAGGCGTGGTTACATTGCTTGGCACAAAGACTCGTCTCGCGGGGCGTGAAAGTGTCTCTGAGACAATCACATCTTGTCTCCTTCCAAAATTTTTCTTATAATATAGAGATTTATTTTAAACGTTTAATGTTTAAACCACTCTGTCACCAGGTCATATACTTAGTGAAAAACAAATCCATTCTAAACTCCTCCTTTCTACAGAGTTGGTATTCTGCTAGGGTTTCCTCTGTACTTTTTCTCTACCCATTTTGCCTTCCATATTCTCAGCTCTGCCAGACTATGATGCATAGAAAAAATTGCAGTGGTGAGTCCCTGGATCCAAAACTCTTCTTAGTAGAATTGAGGATTATTTTCAGGAATGTTTCCAGTGTTAGGCTTCTGTCTACCATAGTGCTTAGTTTGAGGTGAGAATGGGCAATTTTCGGTCTTATCAGACCATAGGATTTTCTTCCATTTGGGCTGAGCTTCTTCTCCTCTGTGTTTAGTAAGTTTTTTAATGTTTGTCTTTTTAAAAACTGTCTCTCACTTTTCCATTCACCTATGAAAATCAAATGTTTAAGCAGCATTAGGTGGTGATGGTCCAAATGATTTTACTGCTTTTTCTAATTTACATCACACTGATGGTGAAAAGTTATTTTGTCTAATGTATAAGCCAATTGTTATACAACCCGTGTATAATTCTAATGAAACTGTAAATTAAGTACATAGAATTAATTTGTAATGATTCCAGTCACATTAGGAACTGGGTCAACAATAATGGCCAATGGGAATTTCTTGGGCTTTTCTATTTTCCAGGAGCACCATTGCCAAACATACCATGAGATCACCCCAATCTGCCATAAACGTAATCTGACAGGGTCTTGTACCTTTAAATATCATATTTTCAACTATATGAAAAGATTAACAGATAAATCACATTACAGATATTTTAAAAATGGATTGCACATTCCAACACTCTTATGACTGTTCTCAGTCCCTGTTTCATCTTGCCTGTGCTATAACGTATATTGTATAAGAGACAAAGTTCTAGTTCATCTTCATAATTAGTAATTATCAAGTTGACAGCCGGTCCTACCCCAAATCCTGTTATGCCTTCATATAGGCAGACACTCACAAATGTAATGTAAAATAGGTAGTATATTTGGTCACCAAAACTTTAATTATATTATGAATATTTTCAGACTACACAACCCACTAAAAAGAAACACTTGTGACTTAAAATCTTTCTTGTATTTGTAGGCCATACTATTTAAATATTACTACAGCTATCTCTAAACATTCCCAGCCATTTTATGCTGTCCACAAAAGGATACATAATATTTAACACAGTCCTCTCAGATTGAAAAGTTAGTTCTCCTTTTAAATGTTGAACAAATTGGTGTAAATGATTTAATATTATAATTTATAATACCCAGTGTAATAAGGCCAAACAACACTCTCACTTGCTGGAGAGCTTCAAGTTTTACTGTTCATCTGTCTTCTGTAACAAATTGTTCCCTATTAGAAGTTCTGTTATTTAGGATAAAGATCATGCCTCAAAAGCAACAAAGGAGGTTCCTTGTTGACTTAAACTGTTCGATTTACATTCCATTTTCTTCTATAAAGTAACAGGTTGCCTGCTTCACACCTCGGTGAAATCCACCATCCTCTTTAATTCTTGTCACTGTCATCCGTCCCCTTGGAGATGTGCCCTTTCCTTAAAAATGAAGATTTGCTCTCACAGCGCCATTAATTAATTATCAACCCTTTTTATTTCTTTACAGTCCACCAGCTACTGTCAGTACTTCACAATTCATACAAGCATTGTTTGAATTTATAGCATAGACTAGCTGTGCTACCCATCTAAAATGGGTTGAAATCTAAGTGACCAACATTGACCTCAGTGTTAATGTTTGCAGTACACCCTACAATGTTTATGTCTCTGTTATATGCCAATGAGATTTTTATGAGATTCATAAAAGCAGTTTTAATGTTAGTGATATGCCATCTACTGGAAGGACAAATGCAATGCATTTTACTACTAAATATGTTTGTGATGTACCATCGTTTGGAATAACAAAGACATAGCAGCTGGACAGGCACAGAGACAGTTAACCTTTTATTAAGGTGGATGTTTGGTGTTCAACAATCAAAAACAAACATATTAGGTTAATTACAGACAGCAAACTAAAATGGCATATGTGAATGCAGAGGTGGTCATTAGTATGGTCCACCATAAACTCATGTCCTGTCCAAGGTTGTTTGAGGTCTTTTGCCATTTACTGCAAAGAAAGGCTTCAATTCCCCCCACTGCTAAAAGTGGGGAAGAAAATGGATGGATTAAAGATATGATATGGGGTATGGTTATCAAATCAGCTCAGAAGTTATGTTTTGAGGTATTGGACAAAAGTACTTTGGTACTAATCAATGTGTCATACATCCAGTGCTACAGTTTTGTAATATCTTTTTGTTTTTAGCAAATGAAGATTAATGGTGGGAGTGTTTAAACTAATAAATAAATTTGTAGAGTGGATATCTTTATTTTAAATGATTTCTTCAACTGGAAAATGAGGGTGCAGGTAGAATTTGGTTGTGGGCATATTAAGTACATTTACATTTATTTGCTTTGCAGATGCTTTTATCCAAAGTGACTTACAAAAGATGTAAACTATCACATAGCATTAGGTTAGGGCCTGTTTGTTCAACAAGTGAAACAGGACAGGTAACAAAAGTTGATTGCCACAAGTGAAAAGATGTGATAACTAATAATTTACAATCATAGATTATACTTGATTAAACTTAAACAACAAATTAAATGACAATATGAAGGATCACAGAGCAAAGGATTTTTTCTATCAATTAGACATATATTCACAGAACAGATGTATCTTCAGTTGCTTCTTAAATAAGTTGACGGAGTCAGCAGTATGTAAGGAAATAAGTAGCCTATTCCACCAAGTGAGAACTACACAGGAGAAGAATCTAAACTGAGACCTGATACCACACAGAGGTGGCATCACCAGACTCCGTTCACTGATAGACCTGAGTGGGCAAGAAGGAGCATAACACCTTACCGGTGTCTCCATATACTCAGGTGCTGACCCACTGACTACTCTGTAGTCAAGCATCAGAGATTTGAACTTATTACGTGCTACTGTAGGGAGCCAATGTAGCAACCTGAAGAGAGGATTGACATGTGGCAATCTCAGCTTGTAAAATACAAGACAGGCCACTGTATTTTGGACCATCTTCAGTGGCTTGATAGCACATGTGGGTACTCATGCCAGAAGCAAGTTATATTAGTCCAGGTGTGACAAGATCAAAGCCTGGACTAGAAGTTGTGCGGCACACTCTGTGAGATAGGCTCTGATCTTGTGGATGTTGTACAGCATGAACCTGCATGAACGAGAAACAGTACAAATGTGGTCAGAAAAAGATAGCTGCTCCTCAATCACCACTCCAAGGTTGCAAACAGACCTGGCGGGTGTTAGAATGTGGTGTAGCGGGTCCACAGCTCAAGTCAAAAAGACCACTTTTAAATAAATAGTCGCCACACTTGCGGCTTAGTGAGGGGGCATGGTAGTGTGGCAGGAGCAGTTCCCAGGTCATTTGTGATGTGGGCAGTCCTTGCTTAAGTGCACTGGTGAGGAGTCATCCGCATCTGTAACTGATGCCAGGAGCTGCTAATTGCCACACCTGATCCAAGTCCCCGTGATGGGAGGAGAATGAATGGAGGTTATAGGAGGAGAAGAAGAAGGCAGGAAGCAGGGAGGAGAAAGCCGGTGTGTGATCAAGCAAATGTGCTCTCTGTTGAGAGAGAAAGGCAGCTGGAAAGTGAGACCTCGTGGGGTGTTTGGCCGGCACCCCAGAAACAGTCAGTAGTGGTCACTCCCGCTGAGCGTTAGTGAGGAGAAGGAGTGACCGGAAGGAAGATGGCTCGCTGCATAAGGCAGAGAAGGCAGCGGGAGTCGGGACTTGGGTAGTGAAAGCCCCAGCGTGAGCACCTTAATGGCTGGGAAGCCCAAGTCACAGTCTGGTGAATTCCATCGGAGCCAGGAATCGGCGAGGCGAACAGACCAGCAATAGGAAGAAAAGGAAGGTCAGTTGCAGGTATGGTGGGTCTGCTAGTGTATAGCATGGACGGGAGAAGCAGGGGAGTCACCAGTAGAAAGAATGCACCAGGCTTTGTTTTAAAAGACTGCTTCCAGCCATTGTTTTAACCTCGTTGTTTTTAAAGAATTTTTTCTATTTGAAGATTCTTGATGCACTGCACAATTTATTTGAATACTGTTTTGATTTTGTTGCAGTTTGTTGATTTTAATAAAAGCACTTTGCACTTTTGCACCATTCCCTTTGCTTCATTGTTGTACCTCACTGTCCAGCTCATCTGTGACATTACTGACGGTGTCGGATTCAGAGCTCCCAGAAGCAAGATGGGAGCAATGGTGCGGAGCCCGCATCGTCACACAGCGACAATGAACCAAACTGTACAGAGATGGGGAGTTGAACAGACAGTCTGGCTGGGATCACAAGAAGATCTGTTTTTGCCAGCTTGAGCTGTAGATGTTGACCCTTCATCCAGGTTGAGATATCAGTATATCAGTAAGACATGCAGAGGTTCTAGGTGATACCATATTGTCCTACAGAGGGAACGACAGATACAGGTTTCTATCATCCACATAGCACTGATAAAAGAAAACATGCAATTGGATGATGGAGCCCAGCGAGGTATTGTAGAGAGAGAAAAGTAGAGGATCCACAACCGATCCTTGGGGTACACCTGTGTATGTCTGGTGTGCCTTTGACAGCTCTTCTCACCAGGAAACACTTAAGGATCTGCCCAAGATGTATGGCTCAAACCATCTGAGAGCAGTCCCAATGATGCCAAGGTCAGAGAGGGTGGCAAGAAGGATGTCTTGGTTGACCATGTCAAAGGCAGAGGAGAGATTTAGGAGGATGACATGTTAGTAGCTCTAGCAAGTCATAGCTATTCAGCCAACACAGTTGAAGGGTTCCTCTTGAAGCAAGACTGTTTTTTATTGAGAGATCCATTCTGTACAAGGAATGAATAGACCTGGTTAAAAACAGCATGTTCAAATGTTTTGGAAAGAAAGGAAAGGAGACATACAGGCCTGTAATTGTTAACTTGAAATGAATTTAGTGTTGGGTTTTTTGTGAAGTGGGGTTATCATAGCATGTTTGAAGTTGGTATGAAATTTGCCTGAGCTGAGTGAGGTCTTAATGATGTTTGTAATTGCAGGAATAAGTGAGGGGGACATGGCCTGGAGGAGATGTGAGGAGATAGGGTCAAGTGGACAGGTAGTTGGGTGATTGGAGAGGAGGTTGGAAATGTCAGTAGGAGATAGTAGAGATAATGTTGGGTGATCCTTGGAAGGAGGTATAATAGGTGTCAGCAAGGGTGAGAACTAACCACTGACAGTGGCCACCCTATCCTGAAAAGTCATCAGCAGACAAGGAGAGTGTGTGAGGAGGTGGAGGAGAGTTAAGGAGGGAAGTGAAAGCGGAGAACATAGATCGGTGATCCTGTTAATTCTAGTCTAATAGAACTTTACCTTAACATTGGTGGTTGCAGAAGAAAAGGATGTAAGAAGGGACTGATACTTAACCAGGTCTGTCTGACCCTGACTTCCTCCTGAGCCCAGTCCATTGATTATGGAATACTTCTGAAAGCCAGGTGCAGGAGGGGTTTTTTGTGTGCAGGCCTAGGAGCGAGAGAACTAATATTGTCAAGACAGGAGCACAGAGTCGAGCACAGGCTTTCTGTGGCAGTGTTGGTGTCAAGAGAGAAGAAGTGGTCAAGGGAAGAGAGAAGAAGAGACTATGGAAGAGAAGTGGATGGGACAGAAGGAGCAGGTGTCAGTGGAAGGATACAGTGTGGTGAGAAGAGTGAAGCAGCAGAGTGAACTGAATGAAAAAGTGGTCAGATGTGTGTAGGGGAGTGATAGTTGCATTTGTATTTGTATGAGAGAATGAGTTTAAACAGACTGCAAGTGAGATGGTGGGTTGTGGTGCTGTGTGATACTGAAGGAGGAAAGAAGAGCAACAAAGTCAGCAGCAGGAGGGCTGTCAAAGTGGATGTTCAGGTCCGTCATCTGGGAATTTGAAAGCAGAGGAAAGTGCTGTCTGCATTATGGTGTTTTCTGGTTGAATCCAAGTCTCTGTCAGAGCACTACTTGGAGACCCCTTTGGGTCGTGAAAGCTCAAATAAAGTCAGCTTTGTTGACTGCAGGCTGACAGTTCCACAAGCCAAAGGAGATATGAGTATCAGAAGTAGTGGCTTGACACAGAGGACGAAACTTGTCTGGGTTTCTCCGTCTTCTGCTAAAGGGGTGAGAAAAACATCTGGTGTTAATAACAGGAATGTATTGTTGACACATGTTGAAGATGACAGTGACAGGAAAACAAAAGAACATTACCTTAGTTAAGTAGGAGTGTTCTTGCTTGGTGGACTCACACAAGTAGACTCACAGTCTTTACACGAGGAATGCTGATGCTTGTACAATAACGCCTTAAGTCTCCTTGAGATAGAAGCAGCAGTGAGCCCAGTGGGGAGTTACAAAGCAATTAGGAACACAAAGCAAGGGGCGGCACACATTAAACAGAAGGAAACTAAGCAGTTGAGGGCAAACAAACAGAGATGCATTCAGTGGGAACAGTGATGCTGAGATTTGGACTGAAGGATGGCTTGCAAGTCAGGAGTAAGTTGGGTGGTTAAAATGCGAAGGACATCACAGAGATGGCTGTCAGTCATTTTGGTTCTCAATCTGCTTTTATTCAGATTCAACAGAGAAAACGTTTGCTCAAATATGTATGTTGAGCCGAACAGACTGATCATTCTCTTTGCGTGGCATCTCATCAGAGGAAATTTGGCCTTTTCCAAGCTCCGGTAGAAGTTGGGTTGGGAGAGAAGCTGATGTTGATTCTTCAGAGAATCATAACACTGCATTTCAATATGTTCTAACTGCAGACTCTCTTCCACTTCTTCTGCATTAATCAGGAAGGGAGTTAGCAACAGCTTGATTTCTTTCTCAATGACAGAAAAATCTTTGAAGTGCTGACTGAATTCTGTCATGAGAGATGTGATCACAGACACATATTTCCCCTTTTTAGCAGAAAGCTTGGCCTCTGGAAAAGCACATATGATTTTGGAGAGCATGGGTAAGTGTGCAGCATTAAAGTGGCGTAGTTTTGAGTTAAAGAGACGGAGCTTCACACAGAACGCTTTCATGTGCACGTAAAGTTGTGGCACAAACTGGTCTTTGCCTTGTAGGCTCTTGTTCAGTGTGTTCAGATGTTCAGTAAGATCAACTAAAAAAGCTAGGTCTGCTAACCATAGAGGGTAACTCAGCTCATGAAGCGGTCAGTCCTTCTCTTTCAAAAACTGGTCGATTTCTGATTGCAAGGAATAAAACTACTGCTGCATGGAGCCATGGCTTAGCCAAAACACATCAGAATGGTAGAGGAGGTCCCCATATTCAGCATCGATATCAGATAGGAAAGCTGAAGATTTATTGTGGAAGAGCCGTCATGCTCGAATTATGTTGACAGTTTTCGCAAAAGTGTTCATCACATCGCCAAGCTGGACTGTCTTTGCACATAGGGCTTCATGGTAGATGATACAGTGCATTTTAACAGCCTCTTTTCCACTCTCTTGCACCTTGGTGCACATCATAGATGACATTCCTTTGCGCTTGTTTGTCATTGCTGGAGCCCCATCTGTTGAAACTCCACATAGCTTATCCCATTTAAGTCCCATCTTGTCAAGTGCATCTGACACAGCTCCAAAAATGTCCTTACCCATTGCTGTTACCTTTAGACTCCAAATATCAAGTAGCTCCTCTATAATGTAAAAGTTATCGTCAACTCCCTGCAATAAAATCAACAGCTGTATGGTGTCTGTGGTATTTGTGCTCTCCTCACATGCAATCGAGTAAAAATCAAAAGCACAAGCTTTATCTGACACTTGATGTTTTAAGGTAGTTGACAAATCTTCAATTAGCCGCCCAACTGTGTTTCTGGAAAAGATAACGTTGTTGAATTCTTCCATTTTCTCAGTGAGGAACTGTTTTATGAAGTCATTATCTGAGAAAGATTTCCTGTGCCGGGCAATGAGCTGCACTACCTCATAGCTGGCTAATGTACCATTTTCTTGTGTTTTATTAGCACGGAAAAATACTGTTGTTGAGCTAGCAGACTACCTGCCATTTGTTTAATTTTCTATTCTCGCTCGGCACCAGTGTAGGACGTGTAGGTCAGATGTTTGGTTTCATAGTGTCGTCGCACATTATATTTTTTCATCACTGCATTAGTTTAATTGCAAATCAAACAGATACACCCCTTGACTTCTAGGAAGAAATATTCGTCTTCCCACTGTGTCTGAAATTTTCTGCACTCAAATGCTATTTTGCGTTTCTTTGGTTCTGCCATTTTTGGTCACCCGTAGCAAAATTTTTTTGTGTTTTGTGAAGCCGCTGCCTTGATCAAGACAGTAGCTCTGCCTTGTGTTAAAAGTAAGAAGTACAATACGGTTATGAACAAGTTTCATGTGTGGGCCATATTTCATTATATTTTTAGAATTTGCTTAGGACCAATTCAAAATACACCACGGGCCACAGTTGGTCTGCAGGCCATAGTTTGGACACCCCTGCTCTAGATATAGTTACCCTAAATGCTATGCCACAGCACTGATTCTGAGACTAAACATCTTGTCCTCATCTTGAGGTTCCCCCAGGGAGAGGCCCCAGGTGAGAGTGCGGATGCTCACACACTGTTGTCTGGGTACCATAAAGTTGACATTTTCACCAGTGGAGGAGAGATTCAAATCAATTAAAGCTATACTTTTATTATTGTTTTTGGGTCTGCAGCTAACAGCTATTATGAGCCTTTAGCCTTTTTCTCAGAAAGTGAATTTGGCACAACTGAGAAACTTCAGTACTCAAGTACAGAATAACAAATGTACCCATTTTTAAACTGAATTTCATGACTACATAATGTTATGTTTTATTAAAGATTATTCATTTATCTCTCCATTTTCTCATACCTTTATTTCAATTCAGGGTAGTAGGTAACTACAGCCTAAAACACGAGTTTGAAGCAGTAACCAGCCATGGATGGGAGGCCAGTATTTCTTGGGCCTCACCTTTGCTCACATTGACATTCACTCATTCTATAGATCCCCCATATTATGACAATGGCTTTGGAAGGCAGAAAGAGGAAAACCAGAAAAAAAAAAACTAGACGAACTCCACCATAATGGTGTCTAGGCCAGGAACTCAAATAAAGTCAGGTTAAGTGGCTTTATTGTCATCCAATCCATACCCAGTATTGCAGCATACAGTGCAGAACACACATCCCTGAAGTTATTCGGCATCAACAGTAACAGCTGTGCAACTACACCACCTAAAACAGTCATTCTTGTTAAAAATCTATATAAAACTTATGACTCAGCCATTAATCTGTCACTTAGAAAAGGTGTCACAGGGAGCAAGTATTATCTTGCTCATTTCTGCATGAAATACATGATATAATTTTATGTTTAAATAAAATGTCAGTTTTTATTTAAATAAAAAACTACAAATGTAACACTGTATTAATATTTCTTTTTTTTTATAGTTAAGTTTAACGTATGTGATATTTTAAACTCATTATTTCAAGACAGTAGCAGTTTTTTCTATAAAATCTGATAACTTGTTTGAAAGATATTATTTTGCTAAAGTAATTAACAAATACACTTTATTTTTTAATACACCTAATGAATATACTACAGCTTTTAGTTAAAATGTCAATTAAAAAAAAACAAACCTCAGTATAATATCATTTTATGTCTGTGTCTATGAAGGATAATGTTTTCATTTAGCAATCAATGCTGCCCTCCAGTGGACATACCTTGCCTTTCACTTTTAACTTCTCATTTGTAGATTTCCTGTTGTAGTATGATAAAGACTATTTATAGATTTTTTATTTTTTTTATAAATAATGCTTCCATTTTGAGTACTTGATTCATTGAAAAGTACCTGTAGACATTATTTGAATAAAATTTAGGCTTAAATTGTCCTATTTTTTTAAATGTACTATTTTTAGAACACAAATGTCTGTTTTATAATAATCCATAAATATGCTGTATGTATATTGCAGTTTATAAATAAAATAATGAAGTTACAAATTATGAATGATTAAGTATTTGATCCAGTCTAATTAATTATGGAAACTGTATCCATTTTCATGAGATATAAAAAATGAAAAGCTTAACAGCAATATTTGAGTCTATGACACCTGGCATTAACAACTCCTTTGTATGTGGATTGCATATGGATGGATTTAGTCAGTTTACATAAAATGCATCTTATATGTCTTTATTCCATCCAAATTGAGATTTAATACAACCTTATCCATTTTTATCTTCCACTCACCTGGTTGTTGTATCTAAATATATAAAATTCTTTTCGCGTTTGAAACAGAAATTACGTATGACCACAGAGCATATTATAATACACTACATGCATTCTGGTCTGCCTCCCATGCTTCTCCCACGGTCAGTTATATGTAGCGTGTTCTCGAACAGTGTAACTACTGATTTCATTTCATGCCAAATGTCATTGAGGTGACAATCTTAACAAATGCCGGTAAAGGGATTTGCATTTGAAACGGAAATTACATATGACCACAGAAAATATTATAATACACTACGTGCGCTCTTAACAAGTGTTTCGTATGACCACAAAACATATTATAATACACTACATATGACCACAGAACATATTATAATACACTATGTGCGTTCTGGTCTGCCTCTCATGCTTCTCCCACGGTCAGTTATATGTAACGTGTTCTCGAACAGTGTAACTACTGCTTACATTTCATGCCAAATGTCATTGAGGCGACAATCTTGACAAATGCCGGTAGAGGGATTCGCATTTGAAACGGAAATTACATATGACCATCCATCCATCCATCCATTTTCCAACCCGCTGAATCTGAACACAGGGTCACGGGGGTCTGCTGGAGCCAATCCCAGCCAACACAGGGCACAAGGCAGGAACCAATCCTGGGCAGGGTGCCAACCCACCGCAGACATATGACCACAGAACATATTATAATACACTATGTGCGCTCTTGACAAATGTTTCGTATGACCACAGAACATATTATAATACACTATGTGCGTATGACCGGACACAGTGTAACTAGCGCTTACATTTTATGCCAATTGTCATTGAGGTGACAATCTTGACAAATGGTGGTAGTGGGAATGGTGTCTTCAAACCGCGTATCCCGCTCATCCCTGCAGACATGCCATTTGACTTCAAAAGGCTACAATTTCCAGTCTGCCTTGCATTTGCAATTACAATAAATAGACCACAAGGCCAATCACTTACAGTTATAGGAATCAATTTAGAAAATCCATGCTTCTCCCACGGTCAGTTACATGTAGCGTGTTCTCTGGTGGGTACACCAAAAAATTTATACATTTATGCACCTAATGTGAAAACAAAAAATGTAGTTTACCCGAAAGCACTGCAGTAGTACTCAATGTATCTTTACTTCTTAAATGTTAATGTTTTACTGTTTAATAATTTATACGCTTCTTATATGTTGTTCAAACTCTTTTATCAAAATGTTTTACTGTTTAATATAATTTATATTTATATGCAATGTGCTTCTTATATATTACTTCATATTCTCATATGATAATGATGTTAATAATGTTGTTTATACTGATTTCTGTGTTATTGTAAATGCTCTTTATTTGTTGAAAAATAACATTGGTAATTAACAAGCTTATTTTATAAATACTGCATTTTATTTTTTTCCCTTGCACTCAGTGAGTGAAGCCACTGGGTAATCAGCTAGTATTGGTATGAAACACTTTTGTGTTGACATTTTGTTAAATGTGTTTTCTGTTAATTTCTGATCACATCTGAATGAATTCTGAATGATGCAATCACAAGCAGATCACAAGTTCACTTACAAATGGCTTTTATAATGGCCACGTGCTATCCCATTCTGATTGGATCACTAGGAACATGTTAATGTTGTGTGTAGAGGATCAATTAATTTTCTTTAAATCATATATCCAATTCCTTTACCAAGGTGCTGAGCCTGACTTGATAGTAAGAGGTGCAACGCAGAAATCAGCCTAAACTGTTCATTTTTATACACTAAAGACACAGTGGTGATTATCACTGATTAAAGGGAAATTGAGCTCACAAGGGCTAAAAGCACCTGTAAAAACAAAATAACAGAGCTGGAGAAGCCTAAATTAGAGAAGAAACAAAAGTAGGTAAAGGTAAGTAAGTTGAGAAGCACAGAAAAGTTTCTAAGACAAAACAGCCATTCACCTATCACATTTCATGGTAATTATTATTCAGAAAGAAAGTAGGAATGCAGCATAATAAATAAATGAAGTACAAGAAAAACAAAGGTTACAGAGATGTATTTCATCAAGAACTCCTTATTCATGGTGGTTATGTTTGTTTTAGGTGCACACAGTTGTACTGAGTGCGACGAGGATGGACAGGATTAGGAATGAGTACATTAGAGGTCAGCTTAGGTTGGACGGTTGGGAGACAAAGTCAGAGAGGCAAGATTGCATTGGTTTGGACATGTTCAGAGAAGAGATGCTGAGTATATTGGGACAAGGGTGTTAAGGATAGAGCTGCCAGAGAAGAGAAAAAGAGGAAGGCCCAAGATAAGGTTTATGGGTGTGCTGAGAGAGGACATGCAGGTGATGGGTGTAACAGAACAAGATGCAGAAATCAGAAAGATATGGAAGAAGATGATTCGCTGTGGCAACCCCTAATGGGAGCAGCCGAAAGAAGAAGAAGAAGAAGTGTTACTTATTTATCTAAAGTCAAGCTAGACATTGAGATCTTTAATGTGCTATTGGTTCTAGAGATACTTCATTAATATAAATTTTAAACACAAATAGAATTAGGAGTGCTAGTTTGACATAAGGCCTTAATTCAAACAGTATATCTCTTCTGTTGACCTCTAAGCTTTCCAAATAACTGTGTTCTATGATGAGCAAGTGGATCAGAAAATTTAGGTTATTGTAAAATATAAAAGTGATTTGATGTGTTTTATTTTGGTACAGATGCTAAAGAATGAAAATTATGAGGGTTGCACAAAGTTAAATGAGTATCCTCGAATTACAAAGAAATGCCTAAGAATGATAGGTATCGTAAGCAGCAGTTTCATTTATTGACTCACACCTGAACAACAAATTATGTCACCTGCCTTAGTCACATATTATAAGAAAATGAATAATTAGAATATTTAATTTTGATGACATGCAGACATGTAATTTCTTGTGAAGTAGGAAATCCCACATTCATGCATAGCTTCACTTTTCATGGGCTCCAACAGAGTTGACAATAGCTAACACACATTAAAAAAACTGTGATCTGTAAGGGATGCCGACGCAGCAGACACCATGCAGGCAAGCTATACCAAATAAAGTATTTTATTAAGTAAAATAAAAAAGAACTTTAACCAAAGTAAGAACTAAAGGTGAAACACAAATTAAAAAGTGACCTTACAGCCAACTCTTGGGCTACCTCTACAAAGTCAGAGCTATTACCCAACCGTGCAGCACCTGCAATCAGCTCTCTTTCCCTTCCTCCTTCCTTACTGCCTTCTCTCCCTATTTTTGACTCTTTTTTGCTTCCACTTGTGAACTTACCTTTAGTTTTCTGCTGACTTCACACTTGGTGAACTTCTAGTTAGGATTTGCCTTTATGCCCTATCCTAGGGTCAGTCCTCACTATACCACATAATCCCCTTCTGGGCTAAGGACAGCCATGTTTACAGTGGACACCATGCTAGAGTTCTGCTTAACAGACCCAGGTGCCCCTTACTTTTTCATGGGCCTTGAATGTGTGACTATGGTAGCACACTTATTGCATTTCCTTTTAGCCTCCTTTGTGTTAACCCTGAGTGTCTATCGGACATGAAATCTACGTAAAAATGGTTAACCCCATGTATCCCTTGGGTTAAACTGGTATGATTCGATGTACAGTGTGAGGCAAGCAGCTGGGAGCTGTGCCCAGCTGGGATGCCTAGAAGGACTGGGAGAGGGACTACTAAAGGGCAGCAGCCCTGGTTCGTTTGGTGATCACGGGAACTGAGCATGGAAGCTCAACCCTATAGGGGCCTGTGGTCACCACCAGGGGGCGCCCAGAAGATTGTGAAGCCCTGGACGTCAGCACTTCCACCACACCCGGAGGTGCTGGCAGATGTAATACCAGGGACTCCCAGAGTGCTTTCAGGTGCTCATGCGGCACTTCCACCACACCAGGAAGTGCCACAGGAAGTTCATCAGGAGGCACCTGGAGTACGTCCATGTGGACATAAAAGGGGGCCGCATCCTCAAGTCGTCAGCTGTAGTCGGGTGGAAGAGGATGAAGCTTGGAGGAGAGGAGTGAAGGCAATGAAGGAAGGCTGGACATTGAAAGGCCCGGACTTGGGGTGTTTGGTGAAAAGGACACTGGGTTGTGTGCGGGACTTGTCACTGTAAATACTGTAAAGAAACGTGTAGTGGGTTTGAGCCGTTGGTGTCTGCCTGTTTGTGTCTGGGCTGATCTTCCACAAGTGTTAAACCCAAATATCACTCAGGAAAGTATTTTGCTTCAATCTATTGGTTAAAATAACATGCTGCAATAAAATTATGAATGTATTTTGCCACTTGGTGGTAATTTATCCATATTCATGATTTGGGCAGAGCCTTCAACAAAACCCCACAGTGGCATGTAAACAAAAAGCTGTAAAGCCAACTTTAAAACAAACCATTGTCAGGGATGCCAGGGGCGACGACCTGGCCGGGACGCCATGAAGCACCAGAAGAGGGCATGCGCCCACCTTGGACCACGTGGGGGCTGCCACCCTGATGGTTTTGGGGGCCACGGGTAGAGGGCTTGTAAGCCCAACCCTGTAGGGGCCCGTGGTCACCACCAGGGGACGCCCCGAGGCCTTTGAAACCCTGGAACTCAGCGCTTCCACCACACCAGGAAGTGCTGGGGGAAGAGAAGCAGGGACACCCGGAGTGCTTCCGGGAGTACAGCCGCCACTTCCGCCACACAGGGGCGTGTCGGTGGAAGATTGCCGGGAGGCACCTGGAGCACATCCGGGTGTGGATAAAAGGAGCCGTCTCCCTTCATTCGGGGCTGGAGTCGGGTGGAAGTAGGACGAAACAGGAGAAGCAAGAGTGGAGGCAGCCCGAAGAAAGGCATAGTGTGTGGCCAGGACTTTGGGGGTAGTGTGTGTACTGACTTTTGTAAATAGATTTTGTAAATAAACGTGTGGTGGGTGAAAAACAACATGTCCGTCTGTCTGTGCCCGGGTTCAGTTCACACCATTAATTGACAATGTGAAATGGTGATCAGATTTTGACACTGATAGTGAAACTGATGCATACAGTACTATATGACTGAATGGCTATGATATACCTGGTGAATTCAATCACATGAAATTTCCATGTGGCAAAAAGGTAAAATGATTGTGATCAAAGGAAGGGCAAAGAAAACATTAGCTTCTTCAGAATATAGCAACTATCAATGTATGTGTAAAGGGAAATGTAGAAATCACAAACCCATGCACTGTGCTAACCTACAATAACCCAATGGACAGTGTCGATCATGCAGATCAGTGCACTGACATTCTGTCCCCTCATACACAAGCAAGAGAAAAAATGTTATAAGAATAGTGCACAAAGAAACACACTTCTACTGTTCCAACTGAAACATTGGGCTGTGCATTGGTGTCTGCTTTAGAACATATCACTTGAAGGAGGTGTACTAAAACTGCATCAGTAAAGCACTTGATACTAGATGTACCTTTCCTACTATATTTATTTTAACATTTTGGTACACATAATATTTTTTCTTGTTGATGATTTTGACTCTTTTTTTTCCAGGAGTAAACGTAACACTAAGGTTAAAAAGGTGACTCAGTCCTTGTGCTCCTCTTGGGACCAAGTTCAGCAGGACTACTACCTACCTCCACCCACGCCATTTGCAGTATGATTCTCATGAGGGTAACCCATACAATTAGGAGACATATCACCCACAGTAGTTCCTTCTTTCATTACAGTTTTATTTTTATCTTAAGATTTTGTTATGGTTTGTCTCAGTCATATACTACTTTTATACTTTTATAAAGTTGCACTTCTGACAGTTATCAGGCTATCCTTTAAATGGGAACAGCCACTGCTAATCAGCTCTGTTATGGTCACCTATGAAGTGATATGAAGTAAGAACAAAAAAAAGAAAGAAAATCAATGAGCTCATCAGATAAAACTGAGGCCTGGCAAGCAGGGAAATGGCAATGGAGAGTGAACTAGACCTTTTCCATAAAACAATCTTTAAACATTTAGAAAAGTTATACAAAATGCAGCGATTGGGTTGGATATTTTATAAAAAAAAAAGCAAAACAAAGGGTACTCAGGTATGACAGACATAAATTAATTTAATGATATCTTATTGAACTGTAAAATGAATATGCTCACTGCTTTTCTCCTATTATTATCATTCATGTACATGTTATTTTCAAAACACATACTTCTGGTCTTCTTGACATCATTCTGGGTGCAGAGAGCCACCACAATATTGGAGTGTCCTGTTATAAGCACCACATTAATCTGTAGTGGTGACACAGTAGCAGACATTTCACAAAATAATTCAGTTCATAGATTTTTTGTCATGTTCATTCTCACCTAAGGTTGTGATCTGTGGATCTCAAAAAGGAGCAAGAATACGACTGTGAGAAACTTACTACTACAGGAAAATCAAGGTATCCCATAATGACCTCCACAGAGTAGCCACCATTGGAAATAACCCCAAATACATTTATAATTGTAAATGCTATAAGATGGGACAAAATGTCTTCCTGGAGAAAAGACAAACTCTGGTTTTCTCATTTATTGACCTGTCCTTTTTCTAATAGTAGAGTTGCCACTTACTGTGGCAGCATTCAGCACCAGGTTAATACCAACATGAGACGGTAATCAAGTCCACATCAGAATAAATAATGAAAAAAATGATCTCCATTAAAATTAATTTCAAAGTGGCTGTAAACTTTAAATACCAGTGGGGGCTACCAAGCTGGTTTCATAGGTCCACATCTTATCCAGCTTGCCTTCATGCACTCTTTCCTTTCTATGTCTATTTTCTTCTCCTGACCTTTATGTGCTTACTTGTGACACAAAGTCTAGTTGCAGAGCCACCTACTTCCTGTCACCTAGCTACATGATGGGACTAACTTCCCTGATACTACAACCAGATTAGAAACAACCATGCCATTATAATAGATTGTTCTCTGTGGTGGCAATTCTGATGTCAGACAAGGTACTAGAAATTCTACCTTTTCTAATCTATAATCCTCTGTGGAACTGCAAACCTAAACTTTTAACTCAGGTTATAAACATGCACCTCACTTTACTTACTTGACTAATTATATACTTACACACAGCATCTCACCAATGTATAGTTTATAGACAGCAGTGGGTGATGGCAGTATAATTTTTTTAATCAGAACCAGGAGATGGAGAAAAGTCAGAAAACTAACCAAGGTCATTATCAGAAGTCAAAATAAATCCACTTTCAACAAAGCCAGGTGTGTGAAACCAAAGTCCTTCCTTTTCTTCAATGTGCCTGATCAATCTTCTCCATACAGCTCAGTCCTGTATCTCCAGTCACACAGTTTTCCTTCAAATCTTTTTTTTATTTTATCCATCCACCTCCACTTAGGTCTCCCTCAATTTCTTTTCCCCTGTACTTCCATTCCCATCACACTTTTGACCACATATTCATTGTTTCTCCTTATCACATGTCTGTACCGCTTCAACCTTCTTCCCTGCACTTTCTTAGATATCTCTCCCATTTTTGTTGAACCTCTCTCATTGTGTAATTTTTTATTCTGTCATTTTGTAACTCCACACATCATTATAAATGATGAAAGAGTTTCACCTAACCAAAGCTGAAAGGAAAGACAAAAGTTGTGGTCAATAACAAAAAGGATTCTAACCAAAAAAAATCTACAAAGGTAGTAACAAAATATAACAAAGAGATTTTGGAGAATATCCGCAAACTTGCACAAGCATTAAGTAGACAATGCTGACCTTTATACTATTGTGGTAATCACATTACACATCGCACACTCCCCGTAGTAAGCTTTGAAATAGCCTGGCAACCAGAGAGTACAAAACACACAAAATGCCCATAACACAAACAACATGATGCTGCTAAATAAAATGTTAAAATAAAACAAAAATTAAACTATTGAATTCCTTGGCTTTCCAAACCCACAAAATTATACTTTCATGATTTTTTTAAAGACCGAGGAATGACTGGTAAAATTTAAAAACATAACTAAGACATACACTGACTAAAAATAACTATCCATTTATATTTCCAGTTTGTAAAAGTATCAGCACGATTAAATTTGTAATGGATCAGCAGTAGATCTACGAATCTAGCCCTTAGGCAACCATACATTTATTTATTTTTCTGCAAAAAAAGGCTGTCCTGTTTAGGTGCATCTCCCACCCTGGAATCAGAGGCTATACAGATATGATGTCCCTGAATTGTGCAGAAGCAACTTAATATTCAAATAACATGTTAGGTTAAATCATAAAAACCAGTCAGTCATTATCCAACCCGCTATATCCTTAACACAGGGCCACGGGGGTCTTCTGGAGCCAATCCTAGCCAGCACAGGACGCAAGACAGGAACAAACCCTGGGCAGGGCGCCAGCCCACTGCAGGGCTCACACACACACCCACACACCAATCACACACTAGGGACCATTTAGGATCGCCAATGCACCTGACCTGCATGTCTTTGGACTGTGGAAGGAAACCCATGCAGACACGGGGAGAACATGCAAACTCCACGTAGTGAGGACCCGGGAAGCAAACCCAGGTCTATCTTACTGCGAGGCAACTCAAAGACTTTTGGAAATCTCATACAAACCAACTAAGACATGTTGTTGAAGCAGAAATGTTGACCATCTTTAAGAAGCATTTGGATAAGATATTGAGACAGCTTTGCTATTAGCTAATGAAAAAAGTGTACCAAATGCTCTCCTCTCATTTGTCAAATGTGTTATGTTCTTATGTATTATAGCAACAATACACATAATCACAAAGATATGAACAATTATACATTATAGACCCAATGTGCTTGGAGCACTAATAAATAACTGAAACCCAAACAGTGAACATAAATAAAGCTATGCAGTTCCATTCAACAATGTAACCAATTCACGCCTAACACAAATATTAGTTCCACAGCAAATTAATATGGAAAAACTCAGAGGCATGCCTTTAGTTTAACATGGTTCTCTCTGTTTTAATTATGAAGACACTGGAAGTCCTGTAATGCGGCTGGCATTCGCTTCTTTTAATTGGCTCCTGTAGCTCCTGCAGTCTTAGTAGCAGACCAATATGTGTAGGTGGGAAGGTGGTGAAACACAAAATACAAGCACTCTTAAAGGACAAACAAAAAATCAGTCCTCTTAAGTGTCAGGTTCTGATCACCCTCACTGTTGGACTGTCCATCTAATGGGTCCACATTTTTTTCTTGAAGGGTGACAATTACTTATTAATATAAAGATAATGTCAAAACTAAGCATTACTACACAGACCTAGAAAGCAACATTGCTAAATAGCACCAACCCCGGGACTCTTATACAGTAGGTCCATAATAGGATTCATGTTGGCCACATGATCAGCACTGACCTTTCTTTTCCAATCCAGTATTCCAAGAAATCTAATAATTCAAGGGTTCAAGAATCCTGACAACTGTGGTCAGTCCAAACTACTTACATGCTAATTTAGCAGTGTGGTGTGATAATGCTATTGGAGGTGGTGTGTCACGCCAGAACACATTTTTAAAAAATATAAATAAAGGCATAAAGATTTATTTACATGGGAATCAGTAGGTGAAGAGTAGTAAGAAACCATGCAAACTCTAAATAAGAAACCAAATCATTTAGTTGAAAAAATCAAAATGAGTCTTTACATTGGAGGTCAAAAAAAAAAGCAAAATACACCATGCAGTAAAATAAATTCAATTTGACCTCAGATAATTTGTGAATGTATGGTGGTGACCTTTGATATTGTCACACAAGGCCAATGCACACTTGCATGCTCCCAGTTGGTAACCATGATAATGAAAAAAAAAGAAACAAAACATAGTGACACTCTATACTAAGCAATATGGTACCAAAATAGATGTGAAAATAAACAAGGTATATTTTTAGAGTGCTGAATCAGATTCAGCAAAAGTAAAAATTCTTAAGTTTTAAAAAAGTAAATAGACTAGAACATCTTAGTAGAAATCTCATGCCTCACTATGTTGATACTGAAATGCAGCTCTGGCAGTTATTGCACTTATTTCTGACAATGATCCCCAAAATGAGAGGCAATCGCTGTTATCAGAATCCTATTCAGTCCATTGATGGTTAGTCCGATAATGATATACAGTTTTTATTGATACCTCCACAGTAGTTTGCTAAGAATGACTCCATCACTGCGATCATTAACTATGGATTCCTGTGTAATAGAAGAATCTTTCATGAAGTAATCGTCTACTGTCATCACATATGTCTTACTCAACTTGGGAATGGCCTCATAAGATTAAATCCTTATTCCAATTGATTGAAGTAGTCTAGCAGTCCCACACATGCTTCCATACATCTTTGCAGAGTGTTGGCAGCCTCCAAAGTCAAAGTGTTTTATACTTCCTAATGTGATCACTGAAACGGCTACCATGAAAACACGTCAGGTACGCAGGGGCAAAAGCATTTGTGACAACAAGCTTATCACAATCACCCCCATCTTAGAACTAACACACTGATAGGGATGCCTTGAAGTTCTTGGATTTGAATGTGGCCTGTTGTCTCACCATGTCAAAAACCATCCAACATCTCCAGGAAATGCTATATATTGTTTACATCAGTCAGTGGGGGATATTTATGGATGGCACCAGTCTCCTCTAGATCAACCTGCACCCATTTCTGTCAACACCACATGATCTAAAAAGTGGTGCTTATTGAATTTTAGAGTTAGTTGAGCTTGTCTGATTTAATGGATAATACAATTATCCAATAAGACAATTATGGTGTCCATATAGACTACACAGATTCTGCAGATTTTGTACTGAAATATTCTGAGCCCAAAAGTCACAGCTCAGAACTAAAAGAAGATCTCAGGAATCCTCACACTGCTTCTGTAAGTTATTCCAATATTTTGTGAACCTTGGGCATGGAGTGTGCATGAGGTTGATATTCACATTGACCCCCCAATAGTCCACACAGGACTTATAGGTAATGTTTAGGTAGGAGGATCTTTGCAGCAGCCCACGCTGGTGATATTGGTTCAAGGATGCCGTCTGTAAGTTTTCCAACCACTCCTTAATGATCTGCCATTTAAGAGGAGAATTTTTTTAAGTAACGAAAAGGTGGATTCGATGGAACAGCACTTTTGGGTGAACCATATCAAGAGGGGTGACTGCAACACTCTTTCTCTTTTACACTCCCCCCCGGGTCTCTGCTTCATGATCAGCTATTGGCCAATACAGGTCTTCTTTGACTCTCCCTTCAAAATTATGCACCCATCATCTTTGCAACAATTTTAGAGGAAGAAATTATAGACAAGCAAATATAGTGTATGAAATACATCATTACCTCCCATTCAGTTCCATAGAGACTCTACCTATCCTTCTGTATGCTCTTCTGTCTGCCAGGAAATCATTTACTAAAGCACCCACTAAAAGAAGTTCCCCGGGATGTTTTAATTGCTCCAAAAAGTTGAGATTAATTGTAGGGACGACCTATTTCAACTACAGCATTCCAGGTGACAGTGGCATTATCAAGAGAGGTCTTCTGGTTTTCACTGTTGCATGCCTGTGTCATTATGCTGACTTGGGCCTAACATCTTCTTCATATTTAATTTTGGGCAACATTATGCTAGATACATCATTGTGTTTAAGGCTTAAGTGCGTCAAAGCCATAGGAAAGAAATACTGTGGGTTCTAACTTTCATACCATGAAATCATCAAATATTTGAGATTAAACTGAACAGTAAGAATATTTTTGATAGAAAAAAAACAGTGCCACAAGCTAATAGATACATTTTCATTGAAAGAGAAAAAGAACTTCCAGAAGTAAGATGGGCAGCTATATTATGCTTTATTGTCTTTATTGATAATTTCAACAATATATAAAATAACAACAGCTTTCACAGTTTGCATTTCTGAAGAATAAACTACATTAACTTGCAGAACTGGCCTGTTGTAACAAAATATAGATCCAGCCATTACCTTTTTTCCTGAAACCGCTTTTGTATGACTGGTTTGTGAGAGTACAGTCTGTAAAGTCAGCATCAATGACAAAACAGAAAATTGCCCTGGGTAGCATGTTAGCATATTGCAGGACACACTCTCTAATACCAGGACAATCCAAGTTTATCATTTAAAACAATATTTTATAATGTGTAAGGAAATTGGATCATCTGGTGAAAATGTGTATAGACAAAAGGAAAACCTGCTTGAATCCAGGACATTGGACTGCAAGGTGGCACTTTACATCACTGCTTCTTCTTCTTCTTCGGTCCCTAGCTGGCGTTTGGTCTGGACCTGGTCCTAAGCCCGTATGCTGCTGTGGGTGCCAATGGTTGTCGGATTTCATTTTGCAGGCATTTCCATGCAAGGTGATCCATGGTGGCTGTTCTGACTTCGTCGAGATTGAGTCGACAGTTTCTGATGTTATCTTCGACCTGCTTGAGCCACGTTTTCTTTGGTGCTGTTCTTTGGATTCTCCACTGGGTGGGTCGATCGCACCAGAGGAGTTTGTGTGGTAACTGGCTGCCACATCACTGCACCACCTAGGTAACAAAACATCAGTTTAATTTGTTCATTTTTCTTTTTTTTTTGTTACAAATAAGTAACATAGTATACAATCAAGTACATGAAATTTACAGAACCTATACAACATAGTACTTCAAAATAATTTTTGAGAAAGAAAAACAAACAAAAAAAAAAACAGAAAAAAAACATTAAGTTAACAGAGCAAGAATTCAATCCCCACCCAAGAAAAAATAGGAGAGACAAGAGTAGGGAGAAAAAAAAAAAACACACACACACAAAATAAATCTTTTTCTACCAATTAGAAAACTTAATGGAACATTTTTACAATTAAATAAGGCCATGTTTATCAAAAGTTTTGGACAGATCCTTAGAGTGAAAATTAGATTTTTTTTTTCTAATTTCAAAAAATATAGAATGTCAGTTACTCACCGAGTTATTAGAGGTGCATTGGGATTCTTCCAGTTAAGCAAGTTAAGTCTACAGGTTAAAAGTGTGGTGTAGGCAATTACAATCAATTTGTCTTTAAAGACTATAAGAGCACCTGGGAGTACACCAAACACTGCTTTTAATGGGTGGGGAGTGAATATGTCACCCAGGCTGTATGATAAGTATTTAAAGATTTTTGTCCAAAATTATATTAATTTCTTGCATTCCAAAAACATGCGGCCTAGTGATGCTAAAGTTAGATGGCATCATTCACTAATTGGATCTTGCCCTCTGTATGTTTTGGACAAGATGAGTGTGAGCAATGAAAGTGCTTAGCATATAATGAGCTAAAGTGAATTCTTTGTACCTTACAAAAAAAGTATTTGGTGTATGTCCTATTTTGTCTCATTGCAATCTGGAACTAAAATGGATTTTCATTTGGATTTTATGTAATGGACTTAAAAATACACTCAGAATTATTGAAGTGGAGTGAAAATAAATTACCATATATATATATATATATATATATATATATATATATATATATATATATATATATATATATATATATATATATGGTGGCGCAGTGGTAGCGCTGCTGCCTTGCAGTTAGGAAACTCGGATTTTGCATGTTCTCCCTGTGTCTGTGTGGTGATTTCCTCCCACTGTCCAATGACATGCAGGTTAGGCGCATTGGCAATTCTAAATTGTCCCTAGTGTGTGTGCGCCCTGTGGTGGGCTGGCACCCTGCCCGGAGTTTGTTTCCTGTCTTGCGCTCTGTGTTGGCTGGGATTGGCTCCAGCAGATCCCCGTGGTTGGATGTTGGATAATGGATGGATATATATATATATACATATCTGTATTATATAAAAAAATCGTGACGTGATTTTCTCGGAGACAAGGGGAACAGCTGCTGTACAGGCTTTTAAATGTTTAAAGCGCTGGACGACATGCAGATCACGCAGCACGGCACAAGCCAGCTGATCAAGCATAGAGGAGGTAAAAAAAATGTATTTGTTTCCCATTGTATCACCGTTTAAGAGAGGGTTTCGGAGGAACGACTACAAAGTGCATCTCCTTAGCGTGCGTTCAGCCCCCCTCTTCTCAACACGAGAGGCAGAGACGTGAAGTGGCTGGTGTGTACCGTGCCCTGGGGGGGATCAGAGTGGGCAAGCCAAGCTAGCAGGGGGCAAAGCCCCCTAGTATATATATATATATACATATAGACATATGGATATATGTATGTATATATACAAGTTAATTTACATATATTGAGACGCATGAGTCGTTGCTTTGCACCCCAAAGAGGAGGCTGTGTTTCATACCTTTAGCAAAACCAGTGTTATTCAATTTGAAACAGGGACAGCACAGTTATATATTGTTTATCTATGTTATTATTGATCTACCACTCTCCTATACACAGACACAACAAACAGGCAGTGTCGGAGCCAGGTCAGTGGCCAAGTTATATTGTTCCTTGCATTTATAATGTTTTTTGTATCACCCAGCGAGATCTCGATCGGCTTGTACAAAAACAATACAAAATTTGAGTAGTGAGAAAAGCGCAATATAAATGTAAAGAATTATTATAATTATTATAAAATGCTTTTAGATTATTGGGTTGTTTTTTACTATGTACTTAATGTATATATTAAAGTAATTTTCTAAAGAGCTTTAAGGTATGGATTGCATTTTTGAAAATTTCATCTCTGCCAACACAACTATTTTTAGTTAAATGAAATTTGATGGTGTGCTTCTTATTCCTTACTCTATATGAGATATAAGATATCACAAAATAACAACTCTCCCCTTCGACTCTCTCTTCTCCATCTGTTCTCTGCCTGTCTTCCCCGCCTCCAGATTTCAGGTTGATAACCTATCATCAGTGAATCATCTGAAATCACTTAGGGTCATACAATGAACCACTAACTAGCACACTATCTGCAATCTCCATTGTTTCTACACCTTTCATTCCCAAAATTAGTAATGGGTAATTTTTCTAGTAGGTAGAACAGACCTAGTAGTTCTGTTTTGGCATAGACATTGCAGCAAGGTTTTCTGATACCATATAAGGTTTCTATTTAACTCAACATTATATGGTGCCTCATACAGTTAGCAAAAAAACAAAACAAAAATTCAAATTCAAATGAAATAAAACAGAATTGAATTCAATTGCATGCCAAGGAAAAGTATACAGCCATACAGCCAAGGAAAAGAAATTTATTAAAAATTGATGCACTGACTACAAGGAAATAATTGTGTAATTTTTATTTTATCAAAGGATATATCTAAATCAACTGTGTTTACTGTACAATTAACACTACATCATGTCTCCTGTATTTTTGTGGGAATTAAGTCTGTGTTTGTGTAACATTTCTTTTATCTTTATTTGCAACAGTTAGCAACCCAAAGGCACCGTGTAATATTTGATGAATATTATCTGAGTGTGCTAACAAGTTCAAACATGACGTTTGTGTTGACAAAGCAATTCAAGTTTATTTGTTTTTTTATTGTATGTACTGTTTATGCTTCAGAGGGCAGGAAAGAGTTTCCATACAGGTATACACAGTAAAGTGCTCTTTGGAACAAAGTTCAAATATTTTAATTGCTCAAACATCTCCTATTTTTTAGTGTTAAGAAGAAATGGGGGCTTATGTTTGTCAGACCTGAAAATATGCACATTTTTCTTACCTTCTTGTTTAACTCACACTAATAATTTTCATTTCTAATTTTACACACCTATCATAACTCCATGCAGTCAGTGCTTAGGCTGATTTACTAAAAACTCCAAATGTTCCAGTAGCCAAGATTAGCAAATATCCCAGTTTCACTGGAACCATCCCAGCTTTGACCTCCTTGTCCAGTTGTCTCAGAGAATTACTGGAAAATGGATGACTGTCTGAATGCTTTCCTTCAAATGCCCTGGGTGTCATATTTTAGTAGGAAGTGCTGTGTAAAAAGTTGAAATCTGATAACTCTGGCACACCATGTCAATAGTAAATCATTATGTGTCATACATTGTTGCTTGGATTATTGTCATGGGTGCTAAGCAATCTAATATCTGGTAGTTGGTTCACAAACAAGTGCATCAGCTATAATAAGATCCCACTTTCCTTGGGGTCTGATTTGTTTCTAACCTAGTTTTGTAAAACTTGACTTGCTTGTATGGAATGTTATTAGATTTTGATAAATTCAATAAAATGTTTTAAATTCTTAGTTTTGTACAACTTGACTTGCTTGTATGGAATGTTATTTGATTTTAATAAATTCAATAAAATCTTTAAAATTCTTTATGCTTTAAATTTTTAATGTATGTTATAATCATTCTTTTTGGGTTAGATACTTCCTCGTGTTTTTTTATTTTGCTTTTACACAATGTTTATCTTTATTCTGTTTTTTTTTTATTTGATTCTATCCTTCTCTCAGTCATACAATCCTTTAATGCAAGGAACATGATCTATTTGGGATTTTGGCAGCATGCACTGCAGATACAATGGAGAAAGTATTCAGGCTCCTTCACTTTTTCACATTTTGTTATGTTGTAGTCTTGTGCTACAATCATTTAAACTATTTTTCTCTACACATCAAGCCAACACTCAATAACCCAGTTTGACAATGCGAAAACAAGAATTAAATATAAAATCTTGAAACATCATATTGGCAGAAGTATTCAGACCCTTTACCCCTTTGGCAGCGACTACAGCCTAGAATCCTCTTGGGTTTACCACAACTAGCATCACACACCTGAATTTGGGGATTTTCTGCCATTTTCTTCTCTTCTCTTCTTTTCTCAAGCTTGGTGAAGTTGGATGGAGCCCATCAGTGGACAGCTATTTTCGTGTCTCTCTAGGGATGCTTGATTGATTTCAACTCCAGGGTCTGGCTGGGCAACTCAAGGACATTCCCAGAATTGCCACTAAGCCACTCACTAAGCCGCTGAAAAACAGCCCCACAGCATGATGCTTCTGCCACCATGTTTCAAGCTTGGAATGATATTGCATTTGTGATGAGCAGTGCCTCGTTTTCTCCAGATATTATGCTAATCTTGATTTAATCAGACCAAAGAATATATTATGTTGTATGATTTAATTAATATTTTGGATATTAATAATTTGATGTTAACAAATAATGTTAGTTTTTTGGTGCCTTGTTCTTCTAGTTACATTCTTTGTGTCTTGTATGCACAGTGTAAGAATGCAGAGCCATCTAATTATGCAGCAAGGTCTCACAACAGTTTTGGCATTATACGGTTTGTGATTTCTAATTTTGATTTGTGATTCTAGTTTTTGTATTGAGTTCCAGGTTTTGACCCCTGCTTCAATTATGGTTTACTGATTACTAGCATTATTTTGTTCCTTTTTCTCCTGTGTTATTTTGTAAACACTCTTTTTGTAAATTAATATTTGCATATAAGGAACTATATGCTTTGTTTATCCTTTGGACCAGCCTTTTACAGTTTCACTTTCTTTCGTTTTGAGCATTTTGCGACTTTGAACTTTATAAACTTTATAAAGCCTTAAACCATTTTTAGGCCCATACAGGCCAGAAAAATAATCAGTCTAAGAGAGACTAATTCATAATGTTGCTTGCACATAGAAAATTTAGTGGTAAATAACCACTGCAAAATTTTCCACTGCCACTGCTACCACAATATTTATAAGTAATTATGACAGAGTGGGTTGGCTGCACTCTCCCGAAACCATATTGGGAGCTTCTTGTACCCATACCGTCATTAATGTAACAAAGCATGGGCCTCAGCAAAGGAGGACACACAATGGGTGTACAAGTGCAGATGCTTTTTTATTAAATCGAATTCAAAGTCAAACAAACACTGCCTATAGTGCATTGCACTTCCCCATAATAAATAAATAATTCTTTCTTCTTTCTTCCTCTTTCGGTTGCTGCCGTTAGGAATCGCCACAGCGAATCTGTTCTGTTACACGTATCACCTGCATGTTCTCTCTCACCACATCCATAAACCTTCTCTTATGCCTTCCTCTTTTCCTCTTCCCTGGCAGCTCTATCCTTAGCATCCTTCTCCCAATATACCCAGCATCTCTCCTCTGCACATGTCCAAACCAACACAATCACTCCACTCTGACTTTGTCTCCCAACCGTCCAACTTGAGCTGACCCTCTAATGTACTCATTTCTAACCCTTGTCATACCCAATGCAAATCTTAGCATCTTTAACTCTACCATCTCCAGCTCTGTCTCCTGCTTTCTGTTCAATGTCACCATCTCCAACTCATATTACTGAGCAGGTCTGACTACCGTCATGTAGACCTTCCCTTTCACTCTTGCTGATATCTGTCTGTCACAAATCATTCCTGACACTCTTCTCCATCCAATCCACCCTGCCTGCACTCTCTTTTTCACCTCTCTTCCACAATCCCTATTACTCTGTACTGTTGATCCCAGGTATTTAAACTCATCCACCTTCGCCAACTGTACTCCTTGCATCCTCACCATTCCACTGACCACCCTCTTATTTACACACATGTATTGTCTTGTTCCTGTTGACCTTCATTCCTCTCCTCTCTAGAGCATATCTCCATCTCTCCAGGGTCTCCTCAACCTGCTCCCTACTATCACTATAGAACACAGTGTCATCAGCAAACATCATAGTCCACGGGGACTCCTGTCTAAAATAAATAAATAATCTAATAAATATAAATATAATCATCCAGTATCCGCAGTGAAAGATAAAAACAATACAGTAAATAGTTCAAATACCAGAGGTAAAAACAAAGTTAGTATTCATTTCTTAAATCCCTGACGCAAGGTATCCATGCTGTACCTTTGTCTTCCTTTTCTTCAGCCATAGCATCCATCCTCCTGCTAGTTGCAGTCCTGCCTCTCACCCATTTTATCCTCATTCTCTGTCTCAATAATTTAAAAACTGAAATATAACATAGACACAGATATGTCTGGTATGACATTTTAAATTTTGCTCGAGTGGTTCCCATTCTATTGGTAATTATTGAAATGTTCCTACATTTTGTTTGTAGTCTACCAGTGTCAATTCAGTTGATTGGACATGACTGGGAAAGACACATACTTGTCTATATAAGGTTCCACAATTGCCAATGCATATCAGAGCAAAAAACAAGATATGATGTCGAAGGAATTGCCTGCAGCGCTTGGAAACAAGATTGTGTTGAAGCACAGATATGCTGAAGGCTAAAAAAATCCTGCAGCTTTGAAGGTTCACAAGAGCACAGTGGCCTCATTAATTTTTCAATAGAAGAAATTTGGGAAAAGGCACAACTCTTCCCAAAATTGGATCTCCTGCCAAATTAAGTGATAATGGGAAATTTTCAGATTTTCACTCAAGTCCTAAAAGTAGATAAAGAGAAATCAGTTAAACAAATGAGACCAAAATGTTATACTTGGTCATTTATTTATTGAGGAAAATGATCAAATATTACATATTTGTGAGTGGCAAAAGTATGTGAAGGTGAAATTAGAGTCAGGTGTTTTCAATCAGTGGGATGACAATCAGGTGTGAGTGGACACCCTGTGTTATTTTAAGAACAGGGATCTAACAAAGTCTGCTCTTCACAACATGTTTGTGGAAGTGTATCATGGCATGAACAAAGGAGATTTCTGAGGACCTCAGAAAAAGAGTTGTTGATGTTCATCAGGCTGGAAAAGGTTACAAAACCATCTCTAAAGAGTTTGGACACCACCAATCTACAGTCAGACAGATTGTGTACAAATGGAGAAAATTCAAGACTATTGTTACCCTCCCCGGCAGTGGTCGACCAACAAAGATCACTCCAAGAGCAAGGCGTGTAATAGTCATCAAGGTCACAAAGGACCCCAGGGTAACTTCTAAGCAACTGAAGGCCTCTCTCACATTGGCTAATGTTCATGTTCATGAGTCCACCATCAGGAGAACACTGAACAACAATGGTGTGCATGGCAGGGTTGCAAGGAGAAAGCCACTGCTCTCCCAAAAAAACATTGCTGCTCATCTGCAGTTTGCTAAAGATCACGTGGACAAACCAGAAGGCTATTGAAAGAATGTTTTGTGGACGGATGAGACCAAAATAGAACTTTAAATGAAAAGCGTTAATGTTTGGAGAAAGGAAAACACTGCATTCCAGCATAAGAACCTTATCCCATCTGTGAAACATGGTGGTGGTAGTATCATAGTTTGGGCCTGTTTTGCTGCATTTGGGCCAGGACGTCATGCCTTCATTGATGGAACAATGAATCCTGAATTATATCAGAGAATTCTAAAGGAAAATGTCAGGACATCTGTCCATGAACTGAATCTCAAGAGAAGGTGGGTCATGCAGCAAGACAACGACCCTAAGCACACAAGTTGTTCTACCAAAGAATGGTTAAAGAAGAATAAAGTTAATGTTTCGGAATGGCCAAGTCAAAGTCCTGACCTTAATCCAATCGAAATGTTGTGGAAGGACCTGAAGCGAGTAGTTAATATGAGGAATGCCCACCAACATCCCAGAGTTGAAGCTGTTTTGAACGGAAGAATGGGCTAAAATTCCTCCAAGCCAGTGTGCAGGAATGATCAAAAGTTACCGGAAACGTTTAGTTGCAGTTATTGCTGCATGGGGGGGTCACACCAGATACTGAAAGCAAAGGTTCACATACTTTTGCCACTCACAAATATGTAATATTCGATCATTTTCCTTAATAAATAAATGACCAAGTATAATATTTTTGTGTCATTTGTTTAATTGGTTTCTCTTTATCTACTTTTAGGACTTAAGTAAAAATGTGATGATGTTTTAGGTCATATTTATGCAGAAATATAGAAAATTATAAAGGGTTCACAAACATTCAAGCACAACTGTACCCTATATAATTCCAGACACCTCACTCCCAGATAAAGAGACTTCAGCTGTGAGAATTTTGCATCTGAATTGATTTCAGCTGCCTCAGTGGGGGATGAGAGAGCAGACTGCCTGCTACCAGTGCTGATTGACACATTTGCAAAAAAGACACTGATGTGGAGTTGTGAGTTAATTTAAGGTGACCCAGCATTACAAATATTTTCATACTCTTCAGGGATTCTAGTGTAAGGTATGTGTGTACATTTTATTCACTTTGTCAAGAAATGGCTTCCATGGGTATTAAACTTTCTCTAAGTTAATACAGACAAAATTAGAGGAAGATTACAGTCAACAATTGGTTTCATGTAAATGTGAGACTTGGACTTGCTAAAATACACTGATATGGTATTTGACAAGTCATTTTTATTGCTTAACATTTCATATAACTGTTTTTTTAGTGGAAAAATCATGAAAACTTGACCTACAATAGGTACTATACTTGCATGTTTATTTGACCGTCCATGATGTTTTCACCTAAGTAATATTCCACAACTTAAGAATTAACTGATAAAGTTATTAATACATTCAGACAAAATAAATGACAGCGATTTAACTTTCAAATAATCAAGATGGGATTATGACTTTGGTTCTCACTACATCTACCAAATACACCCCCCACCAGCCACACACATATACTCACAAATTATGAACATCCATCCATCCATTATCCAACCCACTATATCCTAAGTACAGGGTCACGGGGTTCTGCTGGAGCCAATCCCAGCCAACACAGAGCGCAAGGCAGGAAACAAACCCCGGGCAGGGCGCTAG
Organism: Polypterus senegalus; assembly: GCF_016835505.1. Lineage (NCBI taxonomy): Eukaryota > Metazoa > Chordata > Cladistia > Polypteriformes > Polypteridae > Polypterus > Polypterus senegalus. The sequence continues at coordinate 139,406,764 of NC_053160.1, forward strand.
CCCACTGCAGGGCAATTATGAACATCTCATATACAAATAAAAAATCAGGCAAAAGAATTAGAGTAGAAAAAGACCCAGCACTTTATATCAGGTCAACTTCACTTTCCTCTTTTCTTCATTTGTGTGTTGCAATGTGTGTAACAAAACAATGATTACAAAGTATCACATCTGCTTTAATGAACATCAATTAATCTTTATAAAAGGACTATGCCACTTTGTGGTAAAAAGATAATATGTAGCTGAGAGTTTTGGGGCCAAATAAAAGTAACGAGCGGAAAGGGGTTTTTCAATCAGGTTTGGTTTGTTTCGTGCGTCTTATCTTCTGCAGCTGTCTTATTGTCTGTCACATTATTGGTTGTTCACATCTGTATCGGCGACTCCACAGAACTGGACTGCACATTTATGTTAAAGCTGTTAGAAGCGGTGATACCAGCTCTCTCTTGACTATCTGCAAGGTCACTCTAATTTGTCTCAACTGCAGTATTTACAGCTTGTTCAAAGTACTTATTCAAATTATTATTATTATTATTTTTTAAATGTCTGGTATAGTTTTTGGTACAACAGGTTCCTTTGTTTCTATATCTCTTTTTCTTTTCATTTTGTTGCATTAATTGGGCTTTTGCTTTGAATAACCACTCATATGGATGTTTTTTCTTCTCGCGGCAGTGTAAAGCATCAAATGGTCGATCTCTTAAGAGTGATCAATGAGACTCTTACTCTGATCATGCTCTCTCTACTCATGTCACCCAACCAAGACTCATATTTTTCTTTTAAACACTTTTTATTTATGTCTGATTGAATAGGTTTATAATTACAAGGACTGAAGTGGGGAAAGGGTATGTAGTAGATAGTGGACCACTCTTGGTGTCTGTACTGTCAGTGAAAAAATGGACTTTTCTTGTTATTAGGCATTTTTGCTTCACATTTGCTAAGGCTCCTTTGTGAGAAGGGCCCCAGGTTGTGCACCCAAGATGAGGGAATATTTGGCCATGCATATTATATCATCTCTATTCAACCTCAAAGGACTTTACCTATTTATTGTAATATAATATGACTAACTGAAATGCTTATTGTAAAAAATTATTTTTAAAATTGAGAAATGTCATTTTTTTTTCTAATATTGCAGTTTAGTATCAACAAAATATACTGTTTAGCCTTTTTCTCTTATTAGTTCTATTGGTCTCTAAACTTTCCTAATTTTATGGTTTACAGAAAATGTTGCCTCCCCCTGCAAAATTTTCTGCGGATGCCCTTGGGTCTGAATACTTGTGTCAATGTGATTTTTCATTTTTGTATTTTTGCAAATTTGCAAAAATTCCTAAAATCTTGTTTTCACTTTGTCATTCTGGGGTATTGAGTGTTACTTGATGAGGGGAAAAAATGAATTTAAATAATTTTAGCACAAGGCTGCAACATAGCAAAATGTGAAAAAAGTAAAGGGTTCTGGATACTTTCTGAAGGCACTGTATATGCAAAACACAATAATATAAAAGCAAAGTATACAAAAGTCAAATTATCTTAGGCACAAAATGAAATCCCTAAGCTGATTTCTGTGACACTAACCAAAAAGACTCAGTTTTTCATAAAATAAAAACCATGTGACCTGGTTTTTGATATCTCTGTCACATTCTCCCCCCACAGTGTCTGTTTTCTTGCCATAGTCTGGCACATAAATTGATTTACATTTAAGTTACAGAATTGAGTAACATGTGTCCCAAGTTGTTTTTTCTACAGCATTTTTGTTTGAGTAGACTGTATTTTACATGTTTTATAAATCCTGAAAAAAGTGTAGAGTTTGATTTTAAAAGCAGTGTTTCAAGTAGAAAAAACAGATATCCTGACAGCTTTCTTGACTTAGCTTTAATTCACCAAGGAGAACACACTCTACTGGGCTAGATGTTTGTCCTTTTTTTCCTTAAAACAAAGCTTTGTATTTTTTAACACCTGACCAAATGCATCCAGTATAATCTCCTGAGATCTGTCAAAAGTACAATCCAGTTTAGTAAGAATGAAAGGAATATCCCTAGGCCTTAGATAGGACTTCTTCTCCCTTAGGTTATATGTGCCTTTGATTGGGCTTTGCTTGATCTCTTTTTTAAACAGTTGTTACTTAATTTATATAAAAAGATGGATTAGTTAAAATAGAAACATGCCCATTAAAAGAACTTTGGCCTTGCTTTTTGAAACTCCATTGGGTCCCAGTGCACATATGTTTTGACAGAAAATCGAGAACTCCAAAGCGATCTGTCAATTTGGACTTTAGAAAAGCCAGCTGATGTCAAGTTCATACAAAGTTCAGAAATAAAATGATGTTGAAGAACTTTGTTACCTCAACATGACCTTAGTGTGCCAGTCTCTGTGAGGCCACAGCAGTTGTTAAATTCTGTGTGTGCTTAAGTTGTCTGTTGTGCTAAGATAAAAGTTGCTGTGACATAATTGGTTTAATCAGCCTTAGTGTAGCCTCCTATCAAGAAGGATTGACTGCAGTACCTTATTAAACATTACATCAACTGTGTGACTTTAATATTTAAAACATTTCAAAGCAGCCTTACTGGGATAGTGTTATTGAAACCATGCACAGTAGACTAGTGGCAGGAATGTTTAAGAAAAAATATAAACAACTTTTAAACAACTTAATTTTGAGTAAGATGTCTAAACACTACCTAGTATTTACAACCAGCAGCCCTGCTAAACAGCATTACACATCAAATAGAAGATAAGGAGGGAGTGAGACTCTCGTCTGTGGGTGAGTGCAATAAAAGGCAGAAAATGAGAGCTTCTCTATGTATAGCAATTTCCTCACCTTCTCTGTTATGATCCATATAATCAATCATTTTTTTCTATATCACTTATCTACTCCACATTAGAAGTATAGAACAGGTTAACATTTAATTTGAATTTGAAACAATGTAGAGTGTTATTAATTTTCTCAAGGACACGAGTCAGGGATAAGACACCTGACTAATTTAATAACAGAGTCATTTTTGTATGTGTATTTTCACTTATTTAAGAGTTTCTTGGTTGCCTGGTTAGTCTTTGAACTCCCAGTTTTGACCCATTTATTTCTCTGACATTGTTACCATCTCCTGGGGCCTCATGCACAACGCTGTGCAATGAATTCACACTAAAGCATGGTGAACGGACAAAAGTCAAAATGTGCGTATGCACAAAAATATTCAGGTTCAGAAAACCATGCATAAGCTAACTTCCAAGCACTTCCGCTACAGAAATCCTGGTCAGCGTGAAATGTAACGCTTATGCACGTGGCTGCTGCCCCTCCCAGACTCCTCCCAAATTTACGCCTCTTTGAATAAGCAAATCAATATAAATATTCCCTAAAGCTTAGCATTCTGTGAAAAGACAATGGCAAAAGCATGGGGAAAAAGAATATCAGTGAATGCCAAATGGAGGCAAGGAAAAACTTATTATTTGTTGGTTTAAGCAGTTGTATATACAACAAAAGGAAGCTGATCGAAAGTTGAAGTTCAGAAACTCACAAAGTCCCCGAAATAAAAACGAAGTTGTCAGATATCAAAGTCGCTGTGAAAAGGAGAGTTGTAGCCAACCGTTTTTAGTGTCACATGGAAGCTTATTAGGGTACACAGAAAAGAAAAAAATAGGGACACAGTGGGGAAAAAAGATGAAAATATCAACTTTAATCTTGAAATTTCCACTTTAATCATGTAGTTAATTTTGTCATTAAAGTAGAAAATCATAGACTTAATCTTAAAATCTTTTAATTTACTAGATTTTCAAATCTCATCGTAGCTAAAGTACCATGTTAAATGCTTCGTATTCTGTGTGTTCTTCTATGTACTCTGTGTGTGAATCACTACTTGCTTCTTAAACAGGCTTTCTCTTACACCGACAAAACACAGAATACATAACATTCATGATATTACAGCTCTCTGAACAATTTAAATGTTAAGATGTATACTTGATATCATTTTCATGATGAAATGAATTAAAGCATGTATTAAACATGGAGCCAAAGTGGCGCAATGGTAGTGACGACCGTGTCCCTTGATGAAATAATTTATTGCAGCAGTACTGTCTCTTTCAAACGTTCTAACCCCCAATTCCTGTTCTTGCTCCAAGTAATCATTCACCACATTATCAGCTCTGTAATAGATGTCAAGCCATCTGTAAGCTTAGAATGCCGATTCTTCAAAACCTTTAAGGAACATTGAAATATATTCGTAGTACATGTTTAATTATTCCATCCATTTATGCATCCAGGGTCGTGCCAGTCCCATAAAGCATACAGTATGAGGTAGGAACAATCCCTGAATGGGACGCCAGGATCACTGTCCAGCATGTCCACACGTTTAATAACAGTACACATTATTTAAATGAAGTTAAACATTTACCTGCATAATGCAATATATATACTTTACTGCATTTCATCTGAAAAATGATATTAAGAGCTCCAAGAAGATAGTGCCTAGAAATCTAAATCGACAAATACATGCTCTCTTCTATTGAATTAAATTTAATTCCTTTATTGTTATTGTATGGTACAATGAGATTCAATATGCAAATCCCCCATAAACTTATTTTCCCATAAAATGGTAAAAGAACAACAACAACAATAATAATAATAATATTACGATAAAAAAATGAAAAATATACAATATGAAACCATATGTGGCTCAGGTTATGCAATATTACAACTGTAATGCAAGTTTATGTATAAGTACAAACAGTTCTACCAGGCGCACTTGATGGACTGATTGAGTGCATTTATATCTCGGGATGAAACTGTTTCTGAACTGCGAGGTTCATGCAGGAAAGGCTTTGAAGCGTTTGCAGGATGGAAGAGGTTCAAATAGACTGTGTGCATGGCTGAATCAGCGTGTGCTTGAAGTTGTACCTCTATAATTCCGTCCGCTCTTGACACAATATGCCATAGAGCTTTTCAATCAGCTTCTGTAGAGCTGTGATTCCACACTCAGATGCACTGGGTTAAAATACTCAATGGGGCACTGAGAGTAACAATGCTAAAGCAGGTATGGTGTTTGGAATAGTTTGGCTATTCCGTGCACCATTATGTGGTTACAGGTTGATTACAATCAGATGCCTTAAACTATAATGTCAGTGTATTTAATAAATGTGAATCTAAAAAATAAAGGGATGCCACCCAGGAACAGTAGCACTGCTTTGATGCTGGGTGCCAGCAGCTTGCAAAACTGCTGAAAACTTTCGTACGCTATGGTTTGAGCTGGTTTGAGAATGTCCATGGCTTTATGCTAAGTTTAGTTTTTATACATCATGATGTGAGCATGGAAATGGGCATACACAACATTTTTGTGTTTGTACACACCTTTTATACATAAGGCCCCTGGTCTTTTCATTCTCTCACAATAATCCTCAGACATTTAAGTGTCTCCTAACACCTGCAACCTCATGGTTTAAATTCAAAAGTATCAAATATAGGTCAGCCTTACTAGCACCTCATCTGGTTTGCCTTGTTATCCAAAAGCTACACATTTTAAACGTCACTCTTCATGTCTGCCTAACCATATGGACTAAATTAATTCGTAAGAATGATATCGCCATGGTTTCTTAGAAGGCTTTCCCATCAGTTTGAATTCTATTCAAAGAGAAAAAACTAAACAAGCCATGAAGTTTCACATGTGGTTCCAGAACCTTTACTGTACAATAAAACACACATTGAACTTAAATAATAACTTGGCTTAATTTGTTTTTATCTGGTTAGTGCTAGTGAAAACTGACATTGCAGTAACCTCCATAATGTGCTGAATGTGCTGTAAAAACTATATACATTGACTACTTCAAATAAACACACCAAGCATGTGGATTCTGTTAAACAAACTTTCTTGTTATTGAGAAGTAATAATAATAACAATACATTTTATTTATTTGTAGGTGCCTTACTAAACACTTAAAGACACCGAACAATAGATAAAACACAGATTATAAAGAAAACTAGAATACAAAAATTAAAATCAGACAGAGCAATTGTAATCAAAAAGAAAAAGCAGTCTTAAACGAAAGAGTTTTAAGTTTAGATTTGAAAAGTGAAAATGATTCAATATTTTCTAAGCTCAGATGGTGAGTTCCAGAGCTGGGGAGCAGAGCAACTGAATGCTCTGCCCCCCATAGAGGTAAGATGGACGAAGGGGACGGTCAAGTGGATGGAGGAAGAGGATCTAAGGGTACGGGAGGGAATGGCAACACGGAGCAGGTCAGACATATATGGAGAGGCAAAAATGTAGTTATACTCTATAGTTCGTTTAAGGTGCAAAGTTTTTATTTAGTCATGTTTATACAGGAAAACATTCTCCTTTGCATCCAGTAACAGGCAGAAAAGAAATGCAACAAACAAATGGAAACAATACAAATTCTTCTATGCATTACTCATGTGTATGCATCTGCAATCTTACAATTTCAGATATTACTAATAAAGATATTCTATTATTATTCTATTAAGACACAGACAAAATGTAGTTTTCGAGGTACCTTCATGCCACTAATAAAATGTACATGTTTCAATGTTCAGATGTCATTATATATCACATATGACGATCTATAAACAAACTGCAGAAACATGAGATGTGAAATTTACACAATTGTTGGCTTGGGAACCATAGCGTTCCTTTAGATATTTGTGTAGAAGTTGACAGTAAATATGAATCCCTGTGCTCTGTAGGATTTTAATTTCTATTGTGTTTATTTCTTTGTACCAAGTTCTTGCACATGTATTTCTATTATTCTATTAGAATAGGGCAGAAAATCTGCAAACAGTAACAAGATACTCTTTAAACACAGCTAGCGTGATAATGCCTGTTGCATTCATTTCAGTTTTTAACTTTTGACACTGTTCTTCACTGCAGAAGTCATATTAATGTTCTGATTTTGCTCTTCCAAATAATTGTTAATTTAAAGTGAATGTAAATTCTCAGTAGGCCAAGAAAAAGTTACCACCTACTTTGTACAAGTAATTTGTCAAAGCAGAATTGACCATTGTGATGTATTATTTACTGGGTGATTTCTAGACTGCAGTTACTTCAAAATATAACAAAGATATTATTTCAAGAATTAGTAAGTACAGCCATACAAGCTCAGCCTCTTAAGTCTCTAATTTAGTTTACAGTTAATTTATGTGCATTTTCAGATATTTTTTTAACATTTAAGTAATCTATATCCTTCTTTGTTTTTATTTAATATTACCTGTAATATAGAGCTGCGGTGGGCTGGCGCCCTGCCCGGGGTTTGTTTCCTGCCTTGCCCTCTGTGTTGGCTGGGATTGGCTCCAGCAGACCCCTGTGACCCTGTAGTGAGGATATAGCGAGTTGGATAATGGATGGATGGATGGATGCAATATAGAGCATACGTTGCGATCAGAGCATATTTTACAATCAGAGCACACAGGACATTTTCTTCAACTAAGAAAAGACCTTTTGCAGGAGCTAAAGATTTTATTTCTGCACTGTATTCTGATCCTTTGCATACTTATTGTCATTCATTCCCAGTCTAAACCACTTCTAGCAACCATGAAACATCAGATAAGTTGAAAAACGTAGTGCTGTCAGTTAGATTTTACCAAAGGAATGGTCTGTAGCATGAAATGTACCAAAATGGTAGGTAACCAATGAACACGTAGGCATTTTTCCTTGGTCTCACCGTTTGTGTTTTTACTTTCTATGTATTTTATTTGCTTAGTTATTTTTCCTTCATGTTTTTGCATTATTATTATTATTGTTGTTTTGACTAATTCTTTTGTAATTGTGCATCTCTACTTTGTATATTAGTTTTGTTAATTCCTTGGTATATATAGCTAATTATGTCCTCTTGTTTCTTGTTTAGGTGTTGGTTTGGTGAGACCCCTAATTAGCTAGTTGCACTCAAGTGTTGGTATTAGGCTTTAACCTAAAAGAGTAAATTTAAGGCAGCCAATGCCAATGGCCAGTGGCAGTTGCAGTAACCTCCTGTTGTGTTCACCCCTTTTGGATTTTTGTTTAGATGCCTTTTGATCATTTTGTTTAGGAATTATGGTATCTCAATTTTTGTTAGGTTTGTTTAAGCTTCTATAAGTATGAATTGGATTTTCTGATTTTGGATTTTTTTACCTTTTACCTGTAGGTTATTTTTTCTGTTTTTGAATTTTTTAATCATTGCTTTTTGTTGAATCTCTTCATTTGCTTGTTAAACTCCTTAATTAAATGAATAATTTGAGTAATTAATTGTTTCATGGTGGTCACTTTTTTTCTCTTCATATGCAGAGAATCACAACAGGCAGTGAGAGGGCATATGTTATGCAGATGTTTGTCACTGTTAATTCCTTGATTATCTCTTTAGGAACACTGTTAACGTACGCTTTTATTTTTCTTGGCTGAACAAACATCTTGTTGGTTTGATTTTTGGAATACTCCTAAATGTTTCTACATTTAATACATTGAAGTTTCCTAATTTCACTCTTTCAGCATACTTGAGACAGTTTAGATACATCGCTTGACTTTTAAATAAGTGTTCTAATTATTGAGCTGGCTCTTTTTCTTTACTTACTCCAAGCAAAATGACACTTTTTATTGGCTAACTAAAAAGATTACAATATTCAAGCTTTCGAGGCCATCAGAAGGGACCTGATTTGCCTTGAAAGCTTGCATATTGTAATCTTTTTAGTTAGCCAGTAAAAGGTGTCATTTTGCTTGGCTTTTCTCTACATTCATAATGGCTAACACGGTACAACACCCTAGTACTATTTACTTACTCCATTAATAGAGCATAGGGAGGAGCTTGTGGCAGTCTCTTATCCTCTGAATCCATTTGATTTGTATCGACAGGTGACATTTTTCCCTGAATACCTTTTCTACTTGAGACAACTCCTCCAACTTATTTAACTTTCATTCTGCAACATGATTAACATAGATACTAATTTTCTAACTTGCACTTTACTCTGCTTCCAACTTACACATACTCTTTACCATCTGCCCTACATTGCTTTATCTTTCTTGTTTTTCCATTGCAGCCCCCAGGAATTCCAGGTGATCCTGATCAAAGTTACTAACATACATCCTAGAGTGGAGTTCAGCATTACAGCTGACAGAGGTTGGCACTTACCCATCCTGAAAGGGCTTGTCAGATCGTTCAGCATTTGGATCCTTGTCTCACACAATCCTCACATAAAACTGACAGAAAGTACTGCCTTGCCTTATTTGGTGTTGTGAGTGAGTGGGAGAAGAGGGATGTGCATGTAGCTTCTACTGTCAAAGTTAAATCACAAAGTCAGTTCAGGATGAGAAGAATACCTTTATTGACAAACATGTAGTATGGAGGACTATTTCGGACAAAATGAAATAAATAAATAAATGCGCAAATAAAAGTATTGTAAAATGTGAGCATAAATAAATGTATCATGAAATGAAGCCTTAATGAATAAATTTGTCATGAAATGAGAGCATACATAAATAAATGTATCATGGAATGAAGCCTTAATAAATAAATATGTCATGAAATGAGAACCTAAATAAATAAATATGTCACGAAATATGTTTTTCGTTGCTTATTTATTTATTTCATTTTGTCCGTAACATTCCTGCAAACCGGCATGAAATACGACTTGAAATAAAACTGTCACTTTCACTCGTCAAAGTTGAGAGGGTGGGCTCTAACACGCCCTCTAGTTACTTATTGGTGAATCGATAGCACAAGAATTAGTTAGAAAAATGCTTACTACTGCCGATGAAATGGATTCTGCCGAAGATATTACATATTTCAGAGAGAGAATTGAAGATTTATCGGAAGAAATTACAATGTTGGCGGCCCTTTTAGACACCGATATAGATGAAACTATTTTTGAAATTATCAAAGAACAGGTGGAACAGATAATATTTTATATTTTATATTTCCAACTAATATTATTAGTATTTGACCCTTGTTTTACGAGTATAAAGTCAGGTGCATAGTCGCAGCTACTTTTTCAAACAACTCTACAGCTCTGATCAGTGGCAAAGTTGTTCAGTTCAAAATATTAGTTGGAGCTGCTTTGGGCATTCCATGTCAAAGTACCTAAACTAATACAGCCGTTGCAGCTTACCGTATATCAAACTGGCTCATTCACCGGTGCACCATATAGATCTGCAATCTGTCGTACTTTTAAACCGCATAACAGAAGGTGTTCTATTGACTCAGCTGGAATGTCAAAGAATGGACGTCCAGAGCAGGGTACTGCATCACCTGAACTGGAGTGTAGTAGAGTCCGTTCCACCAGTTCTTCGATAATTTCAAAAATAGTTTCATCTATATCGGAGTCTAAAAGGGCCGCCAACATTGTAATTTCTTCCAATAAATCTTCAATTTCTCTATGAAATATGTAATATCTTCGGCAGAATCCATTTCATCGGCAGTAGTAAGCATTTTTCTAACTAATTCTTGTGCTATCGATTCACCAATCAGTAACTAGAGGGCGTGTTAGAGGCCACCCTCTCAACTTTGACGAGTGAAAGTGACAGTTTTATTTCAAGTCGTATTTCATGACGGTTTGAAGGAATGTTACGGACAAAATGAAATAAATATATAAGCAACGAAAAACATATTTAGTGACACATTTATTTATTTATGCTCACATTTCACAGTACTTTATTTATTTACGCATTTATTTATTTATTTAATTTTGTCCGAAATATTCCTCCATAACGTGGAGCCACTCAGTACATGAAAAGATACGACTGACTTATAGATGCTGTCCACACTTGTTAAATGCACTTTGTCAATTACAGAGGTATGTGATTAGTTTCACTTTTCATCTCCTTGCTAGTTACTGATAAACAGGACACTTGGAGTCAAGATTCTGCTACACTAGATTATACTGGTTTTCTTATCCATACTTGTCCTTGTAGAGAAGTAGCAACAGGGACTAGGTTACAGATCAAGAGGCTTTAATTAAAATGCTTTCTAAGATTGCTAAAGGCAAAAGCTAACAGTTAACAAGGACAGAAATTATTCAATATAATCAATATATAATAAATATGTGAAAATCTTATTTATCAGTAAAAATCAATTCTGACATATACAGAGATGTACATGGTTTTGCAATTTCTGTCCCTGCTTTATATTTATAAATCTGTGTAAGTAGCTGGAGATTAAAATTATAATTACAAGCTTGACAACTATACTTAATTTCTGTATGATACCCTAAACTTGCACTCAACTTCTGTAATACAAGTTTTTAATTTATTTGTTTTATTTCCACTGTTTAAAAAAAATCATTATCATCATCTTTGCAATCAGTTTATGAAGATTCAAAATAAGTGTACCTTGTAGGCAATTGTTATGCCTGAAACTGAAACAGGCAACAGGAACTGAATGGAGGTGACTGGGTAAAGAGGTTTCTTTAAACTTTCAATAACTAAAAGAAGCAGTAATTCTAAAGCACAGTCCAAGAAACAAGTCTGTAATTCTTTAACCAAGAATTTAAATCCTAAATGGCATTACCTGAAAGGCATTGGTATATCTACAAACGTGGATGACAAAGAAGTACTAAAAAGTATTATCTCATCATGATGGTGATAAAACTTGCGGTTGGTTCTCATAGCAGCATACATGGCAGCTCAGACAGGAAAAAACAATTTCCCATAAAATAATTTCTGCCCTCTCAAAAAAGTTTCCAACCTAAAAATAAATGCAAGAAATGGAGTTAACACTAAAGGTCGGAAAAACAAGAAAAAATTAAAACACATTCATAACAGCAATAGTGTAATGTCAATGGATGTTTGTGTGATTCAGCTTGAATCACAGTCTCTGCAAGGGACATGCTTTGAAATGGTTAGTGATACCTTGGCATTGCCAATGCTTCTTGTGCAGTTGGCTTGCTATGTGTAAGGGGGTCTGGCTAACAATCCAAAGAACATATATCTACTGAAGGACGCTTAGGACTCTATATTTCTTGTTTCCTGGACCATTAAAGCCAAGCCTGTTTAAAGGTAGAAGTAGTCTTTAGTTAGCTACTTTCCCCAGTTTTAAAGGAAATCATGGATGCTTTAGTGAGTTGCTTAATTTTAGCTCACAATTCAAATGCCAACCGTTGTGAAAGCTTCTGGTCATAGTATGCTTCACATAAGATCAGCTTATGTTTTTTTTGTCCTATACACTACATGTAACAGTTGCTAAAAGGACATTTCTGCAGTGTTTGTACTTCTTTCTTAAAAGTGACTTTTTTGTCAAACACAAAATGTTTAAAAAGTGTCCATTTTCTGCTAAGAACAAGGTGTCTAATAAAAACTCCCACTTGTTAATGAGCACATAGATGTGAATCGATGTGAAATAAGTGTTCGTATTTTAGGACATATTGTAATTTATACTGTTGTCAATTGTTTAACTCTTATTTGTAAAAGAAACTATTTATAAGTAGTTAATGGAACAATCTAACTAAACCTCTTAAACATTGCTAGGCAGAACTAGTTCACCAAGTTTAAATGTGTAAATTCTTTCAGCATATGACAATGTAGTACCCGACACAGACAAGTGTATGACACAAGTTCGTGGTACACACGTTTTATTATTTTCTTTTTCCTCGTTTCCCACAGGCACAACACAGTCCAAAGCACAGCACCTCTCCTCTACTCCTCTGGTCATGCTTCGTCTTCCTCCTCCTGACTCTGGCTCCCAGAGTAGTGGCTGCTGGATCCTTTTATAAGGCACCCAGAAGTGCTCCAGGTGCTTGATGACCCATTTCCAGCAGCACTTCTGGGTGTGGCGGAAGAACTACCCATAAGGGCTCAGCAGCTCATGCTGCAGCACCCCCTGGTGGCGCCTGCAGATCCCAACAGGGCTGCACCAAACTCCACCTCTCATGAAGCCCTGTAGGAGTCCGAGGCACCACTGCAACCCAGGGGGCTGCCATCTAGAGTCCTGTGGGAGGTAACGCTCTGGCCACGTTTGCTCCCCCAGGCATGGGCCCCAGCCTCACACTACAATACTAATCAATGTTTTGAACTAACATACATCATTACTTTTTACTGATTGTGGTAAAACAGAAGTTTTCTGAAGTATTTACTTTATTCGACTTTTGTACTTTGCATTTCACGTTTACATTTATTTCATAGTCACATTGAATTTGCTTTTCTGAATCCATCCATCCATCCATTATCTAACCCGCTATATCTTAACTACTGCGTCACGGGGGTCTGCTAACTGAACCTTAGGGCGCAAGGCAGAAAACAAACCCCGGGCAGGGCTCCAGCCCACTGCAGGGCACGCACACCCACACACTTGGGACAATTTAGAATTGCCAATGCACTTAACCTGTATGTCTTTGGACTGTGGGAGGAAACCGGAGTACCCGGAGGAAACCCACAGAGACACGGAGAGAACATCCAAACTCCATGCATAGATGACCCAGGAAGCGAACCTGGGTCTCCTAACTGCAAGGCTGCAGCGCTACCCACTCCGCCACCGTGCCACCCATTGGCAGCATGAATTATAGGTTAACAGCCTTCAAACTGCCTAGACTATTTTGGCCTCTTTAATACTTGATTGATGCCTGCTATTGAGTAATTTTATTGTACTTTAAATTCACTACATTTATTCCTCTCACAGTAAATAAAGCCATGTCATTTTAAATTGGTTAGACATACAGAAAATAAATGTAACTTTTTTATAACATATTGTGATCAGGCAATGTTTCTAATGTCAATAATTTTAAGCAAACATTACAAAGCCGAGTCATTGTATTAGTAAGAAAAACATCTTCCATTTGAAAGAAGTGTCAGCCTTACTGTCTGATGAATCATTATATAAAAAACACTTTTATTGAAATAGAATGGAAATCCTTCAATGTACTGCAACAAAGGATGTCTAGCACTCAATAAAGCACCCCCCAATAATATATTATTTCTGCACAACACAGACAAGTCAGTTTTACCAAAGACAATTTAACACGACACAAGACATCAACTCTCTAATGCTGTATGTTAATATTGAGTGATGATCTTAAAAGTAATCTGGGCAAGAGATACTGCAGAATGACCTTAAAGATACCTGGTCTTTGGGGGAACAGGAACCCACACTGCAGAAAAATCTAAACACCCAACAGCCTACTGTATGTGTCTGTCTATTTGTCTGTTGGTCACTTGTTAGGGAGGACCTTTGTGTTTTCATGCATACAATCGATATAAATCTATCAAGTTCATATATATGTTTGCAATAACGAGTGATGTTAAAAGAAAACCCCAATCTTCCCATGATCTCCTCTCTCTCATCACCATCATTTAGCATTATTTACTGGTTTATTTTAAATAAGCTACCTGATGTGTTTAGCCTGTGCTTCATGCTTAGCTTGTTACGTTGTTGCGAGGATTTAATTCCCAGCTCTAGTTTCTTTTCTTTTTATCTTGTATTTTAAATTTTGTATTTTATCTGTATTTTGTTGTCTTTTGAATATTACTTTGGAATTTGTGCTATTGAATGTTATTTGTTTTCTTTCTGATTCTGTTTCATTACTTCTTAGTTTTATCTATTAATTATTTCATATTTTTGTATTATGTGAACTATTCATTGATTAGTTCTTTGTTTTATGTTCCTTATAAACTATGTATTTGTAAATATATTTGTAAAAGAAGGCACAGCAATGTGAAAGTGTTGGAGCACCACCCAGGTGACCCTGTATAATTAGAGGCAAAAAACAAACAAAGAAAGCACACTATAAATGGCCAGGGTTCCTAATAGAACTGTCTCAAGATGGCCAAACTGCTGGTCATATGGCTTCCGGGCAGGAAGTGTTGGGTTCAGGAGGGTGGACAATAGAAGTGATGTTTGAGGTGGAAGGACTGTCAGTCTTCTGTTCTGCAGAGGGAGGAAGACAGAAGGAATTAGCAAATTTCTTCAACTGTTTTTCTGCAGATAACTACTCTCCCAAGCACGTATGCATGATAATTGAACAAATGGGGTTTGGGGCTCAGTAATGTCAGCCACTCTTTCTTATCGGAAAACCTTAGCTCAGACCCATTGGGAGGTCTTAAACATTAGAAAGAGAATCGGCGTTGGAGAGAACCCAAATGATGAATTAAACTGTTAAGGTTGGGGATTTAAGAACCATCTTGTGACATGGGGTTTTGACTCCCAGTGCAGCATCATCGACTGGAGTAATACAGGATCTGTGACAAAGTGAATTACCCAGTGGGTAGTGCCTCAGTTGGTTAATAGCCCACGTGATCGACAAGACTTCCTGTATCCACTGCTGCATACCTGGTTTGCCAGATCAACAGTTTCCAGCTCAGGAACAAGATGGGGTGTTCAACACCATCAACACTTTGGCTCAGCACAGGACTAAGCTTCAGTCTAGAGAATAAAGGGCAAAGAAAAGTCAGGTGTTGATGTCAGGGCCTGCTTCAGAACACTAAATACAGCTTCCGATTTCTCATTCAGACCACAGAATTTGGAGTGTGTTGCTCTCTCAGGGAATTGAGGGACAATTTGGAGGTGGTACCCTGCTAACCCCAAGAAAACCTGGATCTGCCGATTGGTTCTTGGACAGGGCTATTTCATAAAAGCATCAATTTTTGTACACTGTGGCCAAACCGTACCCGGGCCCACCAGGTAGTCCAAATATTTGGCCTTCAGTAGTCCAAAATGATGTTTCCTAGGGTTAATCCGGAGATCGGCGTTAGTTAGTGTCCAGAGCACAGTCCGTACATGCTGTACATGTTCCTTCCAGGTGCTGTAATAGATGACAGATGAATAGATGTGGGGTTGTAGTACTCTGTTTACCAGACATTGGAAGGTCGCTGGGGCCTTGTGAAATCCAAATGGAAGGAATACCTCCAGTGTCCGCTAGGAGTGCTAAATGCTGTTTCTTCCCTTTGTCAAATATTGAAGTCACTCAAGGAGTTTGTTCACTTACAGCATTGGATAAGCATCAGAATTGGAAGACTTGATTAAGACTTGATTGGAAGTCAATGCCAAAGTGCCAACTTCCATCTGGCTTTAGGACCAAGACAATAGGGTTAGACCACGGAATAAAACTTTCTTCTATTACACCAAGACCTAGCATCCACTTGACCTCAAGCTTTATTTCTGTATGTTTTGCCTTTGGGAGGCTGTATGGGCATTCCCAGACTACTACCCCGAATAGAAATGTTGCTGCTAGAGTCAGTAAGGGCAATGGTTTTATGTCCATTAATTACTACCACCCCTGTATAAGTAAGGGACAAAGGAATGGCAAGTGGCATCCTACACATCATACTTCTTACCTCCAAATTACAATGGCTTAAATTGTATAAACCACTCACTAAAACATTTTTAGTTTATTTCTTAATTTAATTATACAGTGGCTTTGATAGCTGCCTTGACAATTTTAAGATTTCAATAAACCTCATGTCATTGTCAGCCCTAATACAATTTATAGCTATAACTACCCCCTATTTATTGTGATCCTTGTTATTTTTAACTACAGAGTTTGGCTAAGACTTTTGTTTTGGTACTTTGCCATTTTGCCTTCCTATATAAAGAATCTTGCCTATATTCCCTAAAATTATCTATATGACTAAATACCAACTTGAATTAATTTCAAATGTACATATTTTTCAAAATGTCACACACAACTTCAGTTATTTGCATAGTTATTTTGATTTTACCTACCATTTATACCATTTATGTTTGGAGAAATTACAGTTTTTTTCATAAAGTAATATTTTGTTTAACACACTAAACAGTATAACTGTCTTACTTTTTATTAATTAGACAAATAATAGCATTTTTTGGCATACGAACCAGAGCTCAACATGAGTTGATCTAAACTATTGCCGTGGTGATGATTCTTGTCTTGCCACTCATTTCTTCAGAAATATAAATAATTCCTTTGATTTCAAACCCACTTAGTAAATTCAGGATTGTGGGAACCAGCTGGCCACATGAAAGGTGGTAACCAGTCCTTGTCAGGGCAGTAGTGCATCACAGGGCACACTTGTATATGCACTAACATCCACTTATACTAGGCAGGTTTAGAGCTTAGATAAAGAGAAATGTATTTGTCCCCATGGGGAAATTTGGCATTTGGGGCTAACTGAAGAAAAAAAATCCAGCGTATGTGTTTCCAGGGCTGGGATTTAAGAGAAGTATTTTGGCACCATGAGGCCCTGTCTTACTATTTTACTTACTTATACAAAACAAATTTGATTGATTATGAACTATTGTGTATTCCAGCTATGCAGTCTGCATTACTTTTGTAGTTTTGAGTCATTTTTTTCTACCACAATGAATTAAAGGTTTGATGTTTTGCTCTAAAATAAAACATTTTATACTGTCCTTCATGATGATGTTAGTAATTCTGATATAGTATCTCTTTATTTTTCCGTAAACTTACCTAATAACTGTCATGACTCTTTGTTGTCAGGCAGATGCCTCATACATGACCAGTTATTGTAGTCATTAAATCAACATTGACTATTTGTGTGGAACAGATTCTTTATTTTATTGTAAATTATTGCTTAGCTATATTATCTATTTCACTTTTTTAAGCCAATTTCAGAATATAATACAATCGTTATAAATTAGTAACAACATTGGCACTTCTTTCTCTCATGTTCATGACATGATGCTTAAGGGTCATTGGGCTTCTTAGTGATCATATTTGTGGGAAATATCTTTGTCTTTTCCATAAAATTAGGCAGAGGGCAGATTAAGATTTAGTACTTATTAATGATTGCTTTACAGAAGCCATTCCATGAGAAGAGCAGCTAAATGACACCTTTTATTGGCTAACTGAACCAAGTACAGCCTGCCTGAAGAAGGAGCCTCAGTTGACTCGAAACCTTACACATTGTAATGAGTTTAGTTAGCCAATAAAAGGTGTCATTTTGCTTGACTTCTCATTGTAACCATAATGGCTAAATGGTACAACACCCTACTACTACAGAATCCATTCCAGGAATGGTTTCACCCCATAAAATATTCTGATAGTTCGGAATGATTTTTCTCTGTCCTGAGACATTCAATATAGCTTCCACTTTTGGCAGCATTCACTGCCCTATTGAAGATTAGCCAACGGATAGCCTGGCTATAAATAAAAGGTGGAAAAACTGTCTTTTAGAAATTCAACATGGCTAAACACAATGTATGATGAGACAAAAAGACATACTCTTAATACTCTGTAATCCTAAGAGACAATGAAATTGTTATCTAATTAATTGAGAGGAAACCACTGTACGTACCTGTGGTCAATGAAATTCTGCATTGGCCAGTACAAAAAGTTGTGCATACTGCAATATCTTTGTGTCAGCCCAGGTGCTTTCCTGCTGCATGATGGGAACTATAGTTTCTATGTCGCCACTGGTTTTTGAGGTCCCATTACAACCCCTGTTGGTGATATGAAACATAGCCTAAACTTTAAGTTGGACCAAAGGCAAGGCACATGCAAAATCAGTTCAGTAGTTTTTGCATGGTTAGTGAACAAACAAACAGACATCCAAATGGCTTTCGATTTTATTTACATATGTTGTCCTTCTCAGGACTGACATTGCTTTGCCCCACATATGTTATACATTTCAGTCACTCCATTACTGTAAGTGACTTTCTGACATAAGAAGGTCCTGGAAAATGTTTAAGGAAATGTGCATATTTTACTTTAGTGGCTTTTGTTTCTAAGACACTAACAGAGTCCAAGTGAGGTCTAGAGAATATTCAACTTTTTTGCATGAAAGCGACTGAATTTAATTCTTTTTTTTCTTTGGCATGTCTGGTTTGGTATATTGGTCCTAAAGTTAAAACTTTAATGTGATTTTCTATAACAGTCTTAAGAATGTGATTTTCTATAACAGTCTTAAGTAGGAACATTAGTGACCCAATTAAGATGCACTGCTATTTCAACAAATTTAAAAAGAATGAAATAAGAAAATAAAAGTATACATTAAAAGGGAAGAGTAGCTTTAATTCATTAAAGTGTTGGCAAAACATGACACAATTAAAAAATCCGTAACCCAGAGATTTTGTTGTTTTCCATAATTGTTGAATTATAAATATGAAATCCAGTACCTTGGGATGAATATAAAACATGTAGTGTGTAGGTTATCACTTGTATGTGCTCCAGATGCTGAAAGCCAACATTAAATATTTTATAGCATAACACCACTAACTCAGCAAACAGATTCTAACAAGAAGCGCAATAATATTCTGCCATTGACTAGTGCTGATGCCCAATGTGCTTCTCACACTCATAACAAAATGTAGCCAGGAAACACAACTTGCTGTCGGGAGGCTACTGAAATATTTATTTACTGTGATTGCAGCGGCTCAAAGGAAAAATAAGCAATACTTTTTCAATAGGATTTTTTCACAATGCCTTGTGATATGAAAAGTCAAAGTAAGCCATTAAAAGATTTAAGCCAAATAAAAAAATAAATATTTTTTTAGGTTCAAATAAACAGTAACACAGTTTGATATACAAGTATGATGGACTTAAAACTACAGATCTAAAAAAATATATGCAATAAAAAAGTTGCATCTTAACCAAGATATATCCTTCAATGGAATAGTGCCTGCAGTGTGTTGATCCCTGCTTTTCAGTTCATATTTCCAAGGATGCTTAATGTCTCAATGAGCCTAATGAATTAAGTGAGTCCTGCAGTTCGGTGACTGAATTGATCACTTTTCTTTTAGAAGTTCTGTACTCTCCCCATCTATGTAAGCGTTTTCTTCTAAATATCTATTTTCCTTCCACTTTTCAAAAATGTTTGTGTAAGGTTAATTTACAATTCTAATTGGTCATGTATGATTACGTCTGTGCGAATGTGTGACAGTCTGGGTTGGCTGTAGCTGCCAGTATGTCCTTGAATACAGGACCATCAATAGTCATTAACTGAGATGAGACGGGTAATGAGGACACAAAACACAGCAAGTGCTGGTGCAAAGTGCTAAAGTGCTTTTATTTTCACAACAGTGCCAAAGAGTGCAGTGCTCCACTCAAAAAATAAATTAATAATCCATAAATAACATTGACTTGGAGGTTAAACATCAACAAATAAATAAATCAATAATGAATATATTCTTAAAATAAGGTGTGGCAGATGACCATGGATAATGCCCCGATAAGACGCCTGGAGAAGGGAAAGACTGGGAAAGGGGCAATATCTTCCCCAGGGCGCAAGAGGGCAGCACCCCTAGATTGCATCAGGGCCACACATACAAAGCTTGGAAGCTCAACCCTGTGCGGGGCCACCAGGGGGCGCCTGGGTGGTTCCAGAGCCATGGACTGCAGCACTTCCTGGTATGGCAGAAGATGGTCATCAAGGAGCACCTGGAGCATATCCGGGTGCATTATACAAGGGGCCACCTCACTCCAAACAGGGAGCTGGAGTCAGGTGGAAGAGGATGGAGCTTACGAGTGGAGGAAAAAGGAGACTTGTGAGTTGAAGTACTGTTTGATGCACTGTGCTGTGAGAAGGAAGAACTATGAATAAACGCGTGTGTTTTGGACATCTGGCTGTCTCAGTGTCTGTTTGCGTCTGGGCATCTTTCACAAAGGTTAAAATCCCAGGTTAATCCATCCTTTAGAAACAACTAGGAGTCAAAAAACAGATATCTCTCCAGCTCTCTCTTAGCAGTTTCCTTAGCACAAAGAGACATTGACTGACTGGTACAGTCAACCTTTACATTTTGGTTTGTGTCCCTTGTTGCCATCCCTCAATGTCCCAGGGACCCAATGATCCCTGCTCCTGTCTATGATGATTATGTGGCGACTGCAGGAGCCTACACAGAGAACTTTTCTTTGGGATGCTCATCAGGAGTGACCCCTGTCCCTTGAATGTCGGCTATGCACTCATCTGCTGATCAGCACCGGCTCTCATGATTCTGCCCTCTCTTTCTTCCTTACTTTTGCTTTAACCTCCGTCTTTTTTGTTTCCTGCTCTGACTTCCTTTATACTTCTAGGGATGTAGATGCACTGATTACCGACACCGGAGTGCCAATTAGACAGTTGTTGAAACTGCACATGTCTGCATGTAAATGCCTGTTCGGCCAAACATCCCGTTAACCTCCTGAGCTCTTCACCGCTCTACCCTGCACACCTACAACCCCTCTGAAGGCCAACCACTCCATATTTATTTAAAATCAGACCACTCTCATCACAGAGTTCACCTTATAATGAACTGGCCAACCAGGTTGGTTTCTCTTGCCAATGCTGCAGAGATGGACTCTAGGCCCCATAACCCAGAACTACACATGGCGGGATTGGAATTGATAAACACCCAATATAGGTAACTTTAGTGTGCAGATGATATGCAGCATTTTTTCACATTAAATCTAATGTAAGTAGATGTGATGACCAATTACTATCTAATGATCTTATTATCTTTTCATATTTTAATAAAATCACCAGACACAGGAAATATCCACAAAGGAACTATTAAAAAAGAAAAACTTTTTGTCATTCATTATAAAGCCACTTTATTACTCTTTTGTGTGCTTTAATATTTTGCTGTAGTATGCATAGTACAGTATAAGCAGTACTTTTTATTGCGAGAAGGATCATTGATTCCGAATGAGAAATGTATTGCTGCTCAAATTTCTACGGGTATAAAAAAAAAGCCTTTAGATTTTCAAACATAACCCCATCTGAAGCAAAAAGTTACAGACAATCCTCTGGGTGTAAGCTTTTTGTTTGCTTAGTTTCATCAAATATTCACAGAATAAGATATGCTGGCAATGAGCACCTCAACGGCAGTATGTTGAGCAACGGTTGCTGTGTAATGAAATAGTTGGGAGTGGCAGAATTTCTGATTAGGCTACAGTTCTGCACACCGACACTAAGAAAAGCACAGAAAAGGATTAACCAGTTTAAAAGTGTCTCTGGAAAGAAGCAGGAGTTAAGATTATTTATAAGGAAAGCAGCACTTGCTTACTTGCCATGTCCCTTAAGGTCAGTTTTTCTTGTTGATGTTTCAGTTTGTGTGTGTAGTGGGTCTCAATTTTGCACCACCCAATAAAGTGTACCTGTTTGTCAGTTATAAGCAAGTGTTTTCATGCTGAAAAATAAAAAATCAGGAAAAATTTGACACACAGCTACTTAAGCATTGACAAACACATACAGTATAGCTAAGGAACTTTTACTTGTTTTACTTGATTTAACTAACACCAGTGGTTCTCAAACTGTGGAGCGGGCCCCCTAAGGGGGGCGCGAAGATGTGAAAAAAAGAAAACAAAATTATGAAAAATACATCTATTGAAACCAAAACAAATCAACTTAAACTATATTCTGATACTAGAAAAATTAGAGTTAGATGAATGTTGATAAAAGTTAAGTAGGTATAATAAAATATGCATCTATGATATATCATTAATTTAAAAAGAACAAATTGGTATTAGTGGGCTCCTTTCAAAAAAACGTTAGGGGGGCGCGATTAAAACTGTTATGAAGACTTGGGTCGCAAATGCTTAAAGGTTGAGAAACACTGACTCAAAGCAGCTTGTGATGGTAAGCTCTTGTTGCTACTGATAACATTTACTAATTAAAGAAGAATAACCTACTTTGTTGCGACATATGCTAAAAGCCTGAATGAGGACTGCTTCACATTTATTGTGTACAGACTTCAATTTGCCACTAGCTGCTAACAGTCCGTTTGCTAGTCTATCTTAAGCAGTCTACTGAGGTTTATAAACCCCTCCCAGAACCAGATGTGCTGTTGAAATTGTTGTTTATTCTGTATTATATTATGGGATGGGCGGCACGGTGGCGCAGTGGTAGTGCTGCTGCCTCGCAGTAAGGAGACTTGGGTTTGCTTCCTGGGTCCTCCCTGTGTGGAATTTGTATATTCTCCCGATGTCTGCGTGGGTTTCCTCTGGGTGCTCCAGTTTCCTCCCACAGTCCAAAGACATACAGTTTAGGTGAACTGGCGATCCTACATTGTCCCTAGTGTGTACTTAGTGTGTGGGTGTGTGTGTGTGTGTGCCCTGTGGTGGGCTGGCACCCTGCCCGGGGTTTGTTCCTGCCTTGTGCCCTGTGTTGGGTGGGATTGACTCCAGCAGACCCCCGTGGCCCTGTTAGGATATAGCAGATTGGATAATGGATGGATATTATGGGATTTTATTAAAGTTTATTTCCTTGCATCCTTTCCTAAAAGAATCAATTCAATTGCAACTATTGTGTAAAGACAGAGTGGGCAGTAAAGGATGTTATGTGATATTCAGAGAAGTGAAAGTCCCTCTCGTAGAATTAGGTTCTTACACTGATAATGTATGATATGTCATCATGCCAGAGTGAAAAGATTCATATCTCCAGCAGGCAGTTATATCTGATAGCTATTCCAGGATGCAGGCCTGGACTGGACTGATTTTTAACTGATTTCTTCCCAAACTAAATTCAACATAACATAGAACATTACCAGATAAAGGAGGCAAAGAAACTAATGAATTAAAAGGATAGGTGATGAAGAGAAAACAGCCAAGAGGAACTGAATGACAGTAAGATTAACGGGGGAAACCCCTATATGTCATTGTAAAATGTAGCAGATCTGTGACAGTGTCAAGTGCAGGTAACCAGACATCCCAAGTTTTTCGGGAGCTCCAGGAGTCTCCCAAAAAATCACCGTTTTCTCCTGGACTACTGTAAAGGATACCTAACCTCCTGGAAATCCAACTTCCTCTCAATTATTTTAGCAATACCCGAGTATAAAAAAATACTATTAATTATCTTTAACATTTCCAGTATACTTTTCTGTCACGGTTAAAACCCCTTTGTGAATAATTATTTTACTGCAAACACAGTATGCATTCGAAGTGTGGCACTTAACATTTTTAAATGCTTTTTGTTAGGGAACACCAACCATTGCCTTGCACCCATTATAAATAATGTTATATTAGCTCATTGCACTGTTTGTAACAGTGATTTTTTCATAGCCAGCTGTGGTTTAAACGATTGCAAAAGATAAATAGAGATGAATGATGTGTTAGATATGTGACTTACTATTAGCTATGAGATCATTAAAAGAAATATATAGACCTATGGATATAATACTCCGACCTACACCCTGTAAAAGTAAGCGAACCAGATACTCTGGTGCAATGTCTGAGGGTTCGCCTCTGGCACTGATAGCCAAGATTCGATCCCTACAAGGGAAGGCAAAGTTGTGTACACCAGATGAGCCCCAATTAGGGCATAACATGTCTTGTACTCTTTCTATTATCTGACAGGTACTCTATGTTTTATATATATATACAGTATATGTGTGTGTATATCTACAGTCATATGAAAAAGTTTGGGAACCCCTCTTAATTCTTTGGATTTTTATTTATCATTGGCTGAGCTTTCAAAGTAGCAACTTCCTTTTAATGTATGACATGCCTTATGGAAACAGTGGTATTTCAGCAGTGACATTATGTTTATTGGATTAACAGAAAATATGTAATATGCATCATAACAAATTAGACAGGTGCATAAATTTGGGCACCTCAACAGAAATATTACATCAATACTTAGTTTAGACAACTTTTGCAAATATAACAGCCTCTAGACGCCTCCTATAGCCTTTGATGAGTGTCTGGATTCTGGATGGAGGTATTTTTGATCATTCTTCCATACAAAATCTCTCCAGTTAAGTTAAATTTGATGGCTGCTGACCATGGACAGCCTGCTTCAAATTATCCCATAGATTTTCGATGATATTTAAGTCAGCTGAATGAATCTGGCTTATCTAAATGAGCATTTGCATACAACAAGTGACTCTGTTTGTGGCGTGAGTGCAGAAAGGGCTTTTTTCTCATCACCCTGCCATACAGATGTTCTTTGTGCAAATTGTGCTGAATTGTAGAATGATGTACAGATACACCATCTGCAACAAGATGTTCTTGCAGGTCTTTGGAGGTGATCTGTGGGTTGTCTGTAACCATTCTCACAATCCTGTGCATATGCCGCTCCTGTATTTTTCTTGACCTGTCAGACCTGGGTTTAACAGCAACTGTACCTGTGGCCTTCCATTTCCTGATTACATTCCTTACAGTTGAAACTGATAGTTTAAACCTCTGAGATAGCTTTTTGTAGCTTTCCCCTAAACCATGATACTGAGTAATCTTTGTTTTCATATCTTTTAAGAGTTGCTTTGAGGATCCCATGCTGTCAATCTTCAGAGCAGAGTCAAAGGGAAGCACAACTTGCAATCGGCCACCTTAAATACCTTTTCTCATGATTGGACACACTTGTCTATGAAGTTCAAGACTTAACAAGCTATTACAACCAATTTGGTGTTGCAAGTAATCAGTACTGAGCAGTTACATGCATTCAAATCAACAAAATTACAAGGGGACCCAAATTTTTGCACTGCCAGTTTTTCATATTTAATTTAATTTCATACAACTAAATACTGCTTTACTAAAACTTTTGTTTGGAAAACAGCCCAGTACTCAGATGTTCCTAGGAAAAGAAAGACATACCACTGTTATCTTTTTTGTTGAAAGAAGAGTAAATTATTATACAGGCTGAGAGGGGTTCCCTAACTTTTTCATATGACTGTGTGTATATATATATCGTGGCGAATGGCTGGGACCCTAGACCAGCCAGGACTCCGGGAGAACGGAAGAGCCAAGGGAGAGGCAATATCTCACCTTGGACGCATGAGGACAGCCCCCCCACATTACATCGGGGGTCACAAGCTTGCCTGTGGTCCCAGAGCTCTGTACTACAGCACTTCTGCCACACCAGGAAGTGCTGCCGGAACAGAATCCAAACGCACCTGGAATGCTTCTAGGTGCCCACGCAGCACTTCCTCCACACCAGAAAGTATTGTAGGAAGTTCATCAGGATGTACCTTGAGCATATCTAGGTGCAACATAAAAGGGGCCGCCTCACTCTATTCTGGGAGCCAGAGTCGGGATGCATAGGACAGAGCTTACAAGGAGAGGAGGTGGCAAAAGGAAAGAGAAGAAAAGTAAAAATAAAGGACTGAGTTTATTATGGCTATTTGGGATTACTGTGTTGTGCTGTGTAAAAAAACAAGAAGGAAATAAATGTGTGTGTTTTGGGACGTTGTGAGTCAATATGTCTATCTGTGGGAGGGGCTGATATATTTCCACTATATATAAATATATACAATATATATATATATGTGTTACGGCCAAAACCTGCTGTTCAACCAGTTCCCGAATTGGCCGGCTGTTTCACATTTAGCCGCGAGGTATGGCCAAAGTCCAAATTACTATAAATGACCAGCGTATATGCTTCTTTTGCCGGCCATTTCGCGAAGTGTTGAGAACTCCCTGACCAAATTCCGATGCGCTGGTGTAAGACTGTCCGCTCAAGGTGTGAAGATGCATAAAAACTTTCAGATGCAGATTCAGAAGTGAGTTTTCCATTCTACACTATAATCTGCTCAAGGCGGGTCTTGTTCAGAAAGTGGACGCCACTTGAGACAGCCTTCCCTTCACCCAAACACTGACCTTAAGTTCAATAAAATAGGTCTCTGATATTAAGTTACTATTTTAGGGTTAAAATGATAACAGAAATGTGAAACCTACTTATATGCCTAATCTTAATTATTGTGAAATAACCAAGTGGCATCCGCTTTCTGAACAAGATCCGCCAAGGCTACACTCGATGCAATTGCACTACTAAGTGCGCAACAAATCACTGCTTGTGCCTTTTTTCTTCCAGCTTTGACCGATCGCCCCACTCCATTTTGCAAACTGGCTGGCCAAATACTAAAATCGAGGAAAAGATCGGACATTGGCTGGTCAATTTACAGCGACATTGGCCATTTCCCGATTTAGCTGGACACTTCCCGCTTTGACTGATTTTGGGATTTTTCCGTAAAATATATATATATATATATATATATATATATTGTGAACTGGGACCCGGACACAGGCAGACGGACAACATAGTTCCACCACACACCGTTTATTACACAACAATATTTACAAATTGTGCTCACGTGCACCCCCAGTGCCTCTTGCACCGTTCCCCCAACTGTCCAGGCCACACAAGTTCAATGCCTTTATCCTGGCCGCCTCCCGTCCTCTCTCCAGCTCTGTCCTCTTCCACCCAACATCCACTGCTGACTGGAGGGAGATGGCCCCTTATATAGGAACCCGGATGGGCTCCAGCTGCTTCCCGGCAATCAGTCCTAGCCACACCCCAGTGTGGAGGAAGTGCCGGCTGCGCACCCGGAAGCCGTCCAGGTGTCCCCTGTCGTCTTCCCCAGCACTTCCTGGTGTGGCGGAAGTGCTGGGCTCCAGGGATATGCAGGCATTGGGGCGCCGCCTGGCAGTGGCCACGGGTTCCTACAGGGCTGGGCTTCCAAACCCTTTACCCGAGGCCCCCTACATAACCAGGATGGATGCCCCCTCACGGTCTGGAGGAGGCACAAGCCCTACTCCGGTCCTCCTGGGCGTCCCGGCCGGGTCCCACACTGGAAATTCCGGCACCGGGGCGCCGCCTGGCGGTGGCCATGGGTTCCTGCAGGGCTGGGCTTCCAAGCCCTGTACCCAATACCCCCAAAATAACCAGGATGGACGCCCCCTCGCGGTCTGGAGGAGGCACAAGCCCTCCTCCGGTCCTTCTGGGTGTCCCAGCCGGGGACTACAGTGCCCCACCGCTAGCGAGGACACGTGGGTCCGAGCGACACTCCCCGAAAGGGCAGCACGTCCCCAGAGAGGGTCCTACTACGTTCCCAGGGTCCAACACGGCCCCCTGGGACACCCTTTTACGGCACCCCCTCTGACGCCAACGTGCCCCTCCGTTCTGTGCCGCTCTCGCCTCCACTGTCCCCGCCAGCCGGGGCATCATCGGCCTCCCAGCACGGAGCCCTCCCACAGAGCAACCTGTTCCAGGAGAGCAGGTTCCAGATGCCGTCGGGTCCAGCGCTCGTCGGGGCTTCGATCCTGTGGAAAGACAAAAGGGAGGGCCAGAAGCACTGCCTGGACACTCACCCCGAGCGTCCTGTCGGTCTCTGTACCGGCAGCGCTTCCCCCCCCTATCGACAGCTCCCGACTTGCCTGGTTTGCTCCTCCGACGTAGGTCCCATGCCCATCCTTGTGATGTCCGTGGGTCCGCTCTCGCAGGCGGCTCGCCCAGCCGCCCAGGGTTTTCCCTCTGCCTCCGCAGAGGACGGCCTTCGTCTCAACGCGCACCCCGCGCCACGCCCCTCCTATGGGAGGAACCGGCATTCACCCCTCGGTTCCTCCTTCTTCTCTTGGGCGCCATGACGGCCTGGGTCTGAACATGGCGAAAGTTCAAATCCAGCCCCGTCTGCGTCCATGCAGAGCGACAGGAGACAGCTGCGGGCTTGGAGTGCAGGGCGCTAGGACCCAGGGTACTCATCAGCCCCGATTCTGCCAGCCCCTGCGTTCTCGCTCTCCTCACCTCGCAGACCGTCTGCACCGTCACCGAAGCCGGTCTTCCTTTATACAGTCGCGGCCATGTTCGGCGAATCCCCCCTCATGCTTTACGGGGACGGCATAACCTACCTCCCCCGCGGTGTCTTGTCTGCCAAAGGCTCCAGCGTCGCGCCGATTCTCCTTCTCACGCGGCGTCTCTCCCAACGCGACCGCCTTCCCCTTCAGCTGCTCCAACCGGGCAACAAGAACACCCAGCAACTGCAATAAAGGCAACTCAGCGGGCCGAAGGGACTCCTCCGGCTCACGCCGAGCCGCTGGTGAAAACAGAGAGTCAGACGGCAGTGGGCTTACCTCATCGTCTGCCTCCTGTGGGCCACTCCCTCTGGCCCAATTGGGTCTCTCCTAGGCACGAGACTGGCATTCCTTGTTCCCGCCTCCCTCCAATCATTGGCGTGCACACAAGACACACCGGCCAATCCCGTGCCTGTCAGCGGGCAGGACATCCAGCCCGTGGCCATCTTGTCTCCCCTGCTTTGGGTGCAGTGACGTGCCTCCTCGCAGCTTCACAGCTGCGGCGATTCTTCGAGCCGCAGCGGCTCCGATTTCGCAGCCTCCTCTGCTGCCACCGTCGCGCTGCCCGTGGCCCGGCATGCTCCTGCCACGGATGCGGATCCGGATTGTCCCTCCTTGTAGAAAACAAGGTTAGTGCGACCCTGAAGGGCCGATTACTGCAGGGCAGGGCACTCACCTCTCGGATCCCGTCACTCCGAGGCCCCTGCCTCGGTGTGGCCTTCTGCGTCGCAACGCCGGCCTGGCCGTCCTTCCCGACAGCACGACCCTCGGAGCCCGCTGCGCTCTGGCGACGCTGGTTCTTCTTCCTCCGCACCCGGGGATGGCCTTTCTGCGGTCAAGCGGCGGTCTCTGGGGTTAACTTCTCCCGCGGGGTTGTGCACAAGCCGCTTCGGCGGCGAGTGGGTGGGGTCCGCTGCTGCGCCGGGTCATCCACAGACATTTGTTTGAACGCAGGTCCCCGCCTTGTACCAGGCAGAGCATCCTGCCGACTACGCCACTGTGAACTGGGACCCGGACACAGGCAGAGTTCCACCACACACCGTTTATTATACAACAATATTTACAAATTCTGCTCACATGCACCCCCAGTGCCTCTTGCACCATTCCCCCAACTGTCCAGGCCACACAAGTCCAATGCCTTTCTCCTAGCCGCCTCCCGTCCTCTCTCCAGCTCTGTCCTCTTCCACCCGACATCCACTGCTGACTGGAGGGAGACGGCCCCTTATATGGGAACCCGGATGGGCTCCAGCTGCTTCCTGGCAATCAGTCATAGCCACAACCCTGTCGTCTTCCCCCCAGCATTTCCTGGTGTGGCGGAAGTGCTGGGCTCCAAGGATATGCAGGCATTGAGGCGCCGCCTGGCAGTGGCTACGGGTCCCTACAGGGCTGGGCTTCCAAGCCCTGTACCCGAGGCCCCCAACATAACCAGGACGGACACCCCCTCGCGGTCTGGAGCCCGGCCGGGACATATATACATATATACTGTATATATATATATATATATATACATATATATATATATATATACATATATATATATATAGTAATACACAAGACAAAACACGTTGCAAGATTTGGGGTTTCAGCCCCGTATACTGTAACCAAAATTGAGACCAGTCAGTCAATTAAAAACGTTAGAAAGCAAAAGACAATGAGGGGAGAAAGGAGGGACTTTTTATGGAGGCGGACCGGAGATTGATGTGAAGGATGCTGGGTATTTGTGGTGGATTCTGGGAAATGAAGTCATCAGGGTCGTCAGAGGGGATTAACAGACCCGGAAGTGCATGCTTCCTGTAGCCGTCATGGCGTTTGTTTATATCTGTGAGGCCTCGGGCTTTCTGAAGGAGGAAGGAAAGACAAGTTAGTACCCTGTCGTTGACTCCTCGCGGTACGTTTTCCTTAGCAACCCGGGTCAGTCCGCCGTTCCCCAAACACTCGTGCGTGACAATATATATATATATATATATATACACAAAGTGCTCAAATAAATTAAAAGAACACTTTGAAAACACATCAGATCCCAATGGGAAAAAAATCATGCTGGATATCTATACTGATATGGACTGGGTAATGTGTTAAAAAAAAGATGCCACATTGTTTGATGGAATGAAAATTATTAACCTACAAAGGGCTGAATTCAAAGACACCCTGAAAATGAATGTGAAAAAAATGATGCGGTAGGCTAATCTAATCTTTTGCCGAAATTTCATTGCAGTAACTCAAAATCGTACTCGTAGTTTGTATGGCCCCCACATGTTTGTATGCATGCCTGACAACGTCGGGGCATGCTCCTAATGAGACGATGGATGGTGTCCTGGGGGGTCTCCTCCCAGATCTGGACCAGAGCATCACTGAACTCCTGGACAGTCTGAGGTGCAACCTGGTGGTGTCGGATGGACCGAAACATAATGTCCCAGTGGTGTTCTATTGGATTTAGGTGAGGCGAGCGTGTGGGGGACAGTCAATGGTATCAATTCCTTCATCCTCTAGGAACTGCCTTCATACTCTCACCACAGGAGGCCGGGTATTGTCGTGCACCAGGAGGAACCCAGGACCCACTGCGCCAGCATTGGTTCTGACAATGGGTCCAAGGATTTCATCACGATACCTAATGGCAGTCAAGGTGTTGTTGTTTAGTCTGTAGAAGTTTGTGCGTCCCTCCATATATATGCCTCCCCAGACCATCACTGATCGACAACCAAACCGGTCATGCTGAATGATGTTACAGGTAGCATAACATTCTCCATGGCTTCTCCAGACCCTTTCATGCCTGTCACATGTGCTTAGGCTAAACCGGCTCTCATCTGTGAAAGGCACAGCCTCATGAACTCAGTATGTGATTGGTTGGTTAAGAGACATTTACATCAGTGGCCTGCTGTAGGTCATTTTGTAGGGCTCTGGCAGTGCTCATCCTGTTACTTCTTGCCCAAAGGAGCAGATACTGGTCCTGCTGATGGGTTAAGGACCTTCTACGGCTCTGTCCAGCTCTCCTAGATTAACTGCCTGTCTCCTGGACTCTCCTCCATGCCCTTGAGACTGTGCTGGGAGGCACAACAAACTTTCTGGCAATGGTACATATTGATGTGCCACCCTGGAGAAGTTGGACTACCTGTGCAAGCTCTGTAGAGTCCAGGTATCGCCGCCTCATGCTAGCAGTGCTGACACTGACTGTAGCCAAATGCAAAACTAGTGAAAAAACAGTCAGAAAAGATAAGGAGAGAAAAATGTCAGTGGTGTCCACCTGTTAAACCATTCCTGTTTTGGGGGTCATCTCATTGTTGCTCCTCTAGTGCAACTGTTGGTAATTTCATTAACACAAAAGCAGCTGAAATTGATTAACAACCACTCTGATACTTAAATGACCAGCTCAATATCCCAGAAGTTTCACTGACTTGATGCTATGCTCTGATTAAAAAGTATTCCTTTAAATATATATGGAAGAAAAGGTCTGTGATATGGTTTGCATATTAGTAGCCAAAAATCAAAAAAGGGAGAAAAATGTATTCCTAAGCTTTCAACAACCTAGCAGGTGTCATAATCACAGGAAAATGATGACATACATGAATCAAGGCAATATATAGCAAAAGAGGGAGGAGTTGTAAGGAGGGTGGATTAATAAGGTGGAGTTCAGTGGGTGTTGGTCATAATGTCTTTTTTTTATTTTTTGAGTGTTCTTCTTTTTAAGCCTGCATATGCTGGGTTCATGTCCAGCAGTGTCGCAGTTAAATGTGTGTCTGGTAGATGTATGGCATGTACATTTATCAGAGATGTGTTGTAAGTGTTTTAGATGTTTGTTCCACGCTTAAAAAATTTGAGAGAGTCCCACAGAAAAGTTGGAGCATCAGTCAGGTCACCCCATATAATGCAGAAATATTCAATAGAGGCAAAAGAAATAGGCACTCGCAGGGCTCTGTAACTGAAACAAAAGCATATCACCTACAAATTGACTTTGAAAGGGTTTCTCTAAAGCTTGGGTCAGTCTTTGGGGAAGACCGCCATGTGTATTGCTGTTATCCAAAACGTGATGCTCAGGGAAGTTAACTTTTTATACTGTCTGGGTCAAAAGTGGTGGAGCTTCTCTGTCTCTGTTGCCCTCACTAGGCATGTTCTTGGCACTGTGAGGGAAAGAAAAGGAGATACGACATTTAGCAACAGCACCACCTCTCATCCTTGTGGGATACCGTCTACTTCAGATGAGCCTCTGATGCACATATACTCAGCAAAAAAAGAAACGTCCCTTTTTCAGGACTGTGTATTTCAACAATAATTTTTTAAAAATCCAAATAACTTTACAGATCTTCATTGTAAAGGGTTTAAACAATGTTTTCCATGCATGTTCAATTAACCATAATCAATTAATTAACATGCACCTGTGGAATGGTCGTTAAGACCTTAACAGCTTACAGAAAGTAGGCATTTAAGGTCACAGTTCTAAAAACGCAGGACACTAAAGAGACTTGTCTATCGACTGTGAAAAACACCCAAAGAAAGAGGCTCAGGGTCCCTGCTCATCTGTGTGAATGTGCATTAGGCATGCTGCAGGGAGGCATGAGGACTGCTGATGTGGCTAGGGCAATAAATTGCCATGTCCACACTGTGAGACGCCTAAGACAGCGCTACAGGGAGACAGGAAGGACAGCTGATCATCCTCGCAGTGGAAGACCACGTGTAACAACACCTGCACAGGATCGGTACATCCGAATATCACACCTGCGTGACAGGTACAGGATGGCCATAACAACTGCCCGAGTCACACCAGGAACACACAATCCCTCCATCAGTGCTCAGACTGTCTGAGAGAGGCTGGACTGAGGGCTTGTAGGCCTGTTGTAAGGCAGGTCCTTACCAGACATCACCAGCAACAACGCCGCCTATGGGCACAAACCCACCTTCGCTGGACCAGACAGGAGTGACAAAAAGTGCTCTTCACTGATGAGTCACGGTTTTGTCTCACCAGGGGTGATGGACGGATTTGTGTTTATCGTCGAAGAAATGAGCGTTACACCGAGGCCTGTACCCTGGAGCGGGATCGATTTGGATCGATGGCTAGGGCCATTCCCCCCAGAAATGTTCAGAAACTTACAGGTGCCTTGGTGGAAGAGTGGGGTAACATCTCACAGCAAGAACTGACAAATCTGGTCCAGTCCATGAGGAGGAGATGCACTGCAGTACTTCAAGCAGCTGGTGGCCACACCAGATACTGACTGGTACTTTTGATTTTGAGCCTCCCTTCATTCAGGGACACATTGTGAAACATTTTTAGTTTATGTCTTATGGTGTTGACTCTTTTAGTGTTCATACAAATATTTACACATTAAGTTTACTGAAAGTAAAAACAGTTGAAAGTCAGAGGACATTTCTTTTTTTTGCTGAGTATACATGACAGTACATTATATATGCAATACAATATTATAATAACTAACCTATAAAATGAACTGAAGCAACAAAGCAACAGAGCCAATTAAAATGATAGTGTATTGGAACTTATGTCAGCACATAAAGAAAAAAAACATATAAAAGTAATATTTTGCACATAGACTAAGGATATTGTCCCATGTATGCTAGGATACAAAAGGGCTGGCTAATGTAAAAACAGTTCTCATAGAAACACCATTATTTTTCCTAATATAAATTAAGATATGCTATGTGGGAATGTGCCCACGTGTAGGGAAATTATGAATGCAGTTTATCAAATGCAGACATAATTAGATTTTCTAAAGGGTGTAGGTTTGCTGTGCCCAATTAAGTAGAATGGAAGGCTCTTTTACTGGTTGAACACCAGCCAGCCTTTGAACTTAATCAGTTGCAATTGCTAACTCTTTTGATCAGCACTTTGTTTCAGATTTATAGTAGTTACATGCTACTTAAAAGACTGGAAGTGGAATACTGCTTTTGCAATATTTAAGATTTCTTCTCTTGGTAGATCAACAGGACGTTAAGCTGCAAGTCAACAGGCATCCTCTAGGTTTCTCTGTATACACTATTAATTATATTTTATGATATTTAGTATATATTGTGATTAATTATAAATTGGGGACAGAATACAATGCATCTTAGGTATAGGAAAAGAAACAATGATATATAACACAATCACAGCTATTCCACTTCGGAAAATGTTAAACATTGGAATTATTTGTGTTTTTCAAAACAGAAAAGAAATATTTCCATCACGAACAGAACTTACCAAAAACAAAATTGAGAATTTGTCAGATAATCTGAAAGTGAAAATCCAAACATGTAAATGATACTCAGTACTATTTTACAGGCATAATATTAAAATGAAAAATTTCAGGAACATTCCATCCATGATACAATTAATTTAGAATTGATTTCAATAGTGACGCTGGCTTACTCACAGATGTTAGCTTCAGTACCGCAGAATCCCTTATGGGGTGTTGTACACTGCATTTAATATTTAATACTAATATACTGGACCTGCAATAACTAGTAATATACAAAAAATCATTATGATTTTCTCATTTCCAAAATGGCAAAACAAAACAAAAACAATATATTACTGGGAGTCTTGAATTGCCATTTTATCATTTGGCCTTCATTAAGTTCTGTTCTCACCTCCTATATGCTTCCTCATGACAAATGATTAAAAATGTGTTTTAGAGTCTCACAAATTGAATTAAATACTCATTGTTGATCTGATAATGAACTAATGTATATTTTCTCAGATTCTCACATTTTTTGATGTACCTTTACAGTACAGTATACAGTATTACAGTACCTATCATCATCTCCTCACTTTCTTTTTGTACTTCCATGACCTGTTCTGTTCATTTTATTTGTTTTGCATATGTGGTTATATTCTATTCCTACAATATCCCTTCCACAAAATTAACACTGAAATTTTTAACAAATTGTTCACATGACCACCTGTTTTAATATGTTATCAAATCACCTATGATGTGCACCAAACATGAATGGCACCAACTAGTGTCTTTCCTTAAAGTGGTGATTGGCAGGAACGTCAAAACCAACTATCTAACCGTTCCCTGTAACCTCTTACCTGTCTCACTGGCCATTGTATACCATGTGTATTTAACCCAAGGAGCCTCTACGGCAGGCTGTTTTGCTGACTTGGAATGCCTTTACTTTCACTTTGTTACTTCAAGCGAATACAGAACATCCCAAAAGCATCCTTTTGAACCCTTGTTTTGTATTTCATGTTTGCTTAACTTTATTCTTTGTAAAAAAAGGAATATAGACTTTCCACATATAAACAACATTAAGGCTGAAATAAGTTGAATGAAGGTACTGACTAATTAGATATTCAATTACAATTGTCCCTTTTAATTTCTTTGTTAAATGAGATACTATGAAAGAGGTATGTGAAAATCAGAGCCTTTCCCAGTAGCCAAACAATAAAGAGATTCAAAGCAAGCAAACAAATAGCCATCTAAGTCAGGGTCTCAAACAATCCCAGTGGGCCAATATTTTCACTCACAGTCTCCTGCTTACCTGCTTTTCAATGGCTTACTAGTGTCCTTAGTTTGCCATACCAGCCATTTGCAAAACATATTTTCGTTTTTCTGAGATCACCATCCAAATACTTAGGGGATCACAGAAGGTCAGTATTTCTCACGCCTTTTCTTTTTTTTCTTTTCAGGTATTTTTTTCAGAAATGAAAGACATGGATACAAAAGGGATCTATGATAGTCTGGTTATCTATTGGCTTGCTTTGTATACTAATATTGTTTTTTACGGCGTTTTAAAAAAGTACAAAACTATCTAAAAGCAGGACAATTTCAATTAAGGGAACACAGTATGTCCAACTAGTAAAGAGGAGCTAAATGATTGGTGTGAAGCTGACTTTGCAGTGAAACTTGGAGTTTTGTTTTGCCTGCAAAAAAATTATGAAATAAATGGTGTTTCACAAACCATTGAAATTTTCATCTTTGTACTTATTTATTTTCATCTACATCTACAATGTCCTCCTCAATGTGGAAAGGCATAGCAAAATTTATTCTGGTGCAATGTGGAAAAATGGGAGCAGATGCATATACATATCTGTAATCATTGTGGCCAGTAAGACTCCAGAAGGGTCCTGGCTTGGATCAGCTTATGGATTTGAAGAATGGTGAGTGCAGATGGAGTTACTTCTGACCTCAAATGAACAATGTGAGACATGACCAGTGCTGTAAATGTGCAGGCATGCATTGAATGAGGCGCTTGGAGCCACATGGAACAAGCCTAGGAAGACTGGGGTGAAGGCAGCAGCATTAGAGAGTAGATGAAGAAGAGGACAACGGTTTGGCTACAGAATATCCCTTATGGAGCTATATTCCTTTGTTCTCTACTGTAAACTACTTTAAAAACCTAATTTTAGTGATTTTTGTGCTTTAGAAATGCATAATTGCATGCAAAACACATTTTAAGGGCAATGTCACAATGCTATACAAAAGTAAACTGTGATGTTTTGCTAATCACTATTCAATAGCATTAGTACTGTAATTGGTTACTAACGGAGAAACTAGTTGAAATAAATACCTGCAGCCACAGGAGTGTGACACGTCTGTTTACATCATTGTTATGGAATTGCTACAAAGCACACCAACTAATGGCCAGTAAAATTAACAGTTTCCTTTTCAACAGATCTGAACATTAAACTTCTAAAACTTTACAGAAAAACATATTGTTACTCTGACCTTCTGTATATTTCTATTTTTAAGGTAGCACATTTTATACCATAGTGTAACTTTTCCTAACTTTTGAGAAGTTTCAGTTTCTCTTGGAGTAAAATCCCCAATGTATTCAGCTCACTTTGACTGATATTATTGGATTATAGCCACAGGACAGAGAAAGAGCAATATTCAGAAAAATATCATAAATAATAACTTTAAAAATGCCTAGTTTTCTTTTTTTGTTCCACATTATTCTTTGTATCTCTATTTCCTTATTATCCCTACTGTCTTCTGAAAAACACAAACATTAAAATATTAAGAAATTTATACTCAATTGACACCCACACGTTGCAAACCACATTAAATACTTATGCTGCTTTCATATAACCATTTCCTTGAGTTCTTTTCTCATTACTCTCTCGAACATCTTAAATTTATGGCTACCTATAATGATTGATATTAAACGTTATTATAAATAATGATGCTGTTGTGCATGTATTAATAATTAGAGCTGAGTAAAATGGGTAAGTTTTGGTTCACATACAGTTTCATGAAACTTACATTAAAATTCTTGTCACATGAAATTTTACAATTGTAAAATACAAACCTCACTGAAGTATTTTAGGGTTTTTTAAATTTTTTTATGAGGTGGAAAGCAAGGAATACCGCTCTTTAAATCCTTGTTTAGATATCTGTATTTACCTATGCTATTTTCTGCTGCTTCATAAATCAAGTATTCCTTACACAATACTGATTCAATTCATTCTAGTTTGTCCTCTTGTTCACATCACCTTGGAGGTGTGCAGTACATTTTTTAACAATATGACATGCTGTATATTTTTGACACAAAAGCACACAATCACATGTTTTCTCCACAAGAAAATCTTACTACAGGGGAAGCCCCCCACCACTACCATAATATTCTAGTTGAGGATAGATGCACTTCAGGTGATTTTGTTTTCATGGATTAGAGGTCTTAAATGATTAACAGACATATGCATGTTTAATTAATATATGAGAATAGTTCAAGACAGGAAATGTATACCTTTCTTCTTCTGTAAATGGCATGAGTTTTGATGGAAGCAAAACACAATTTATTTTGCAAACATTTTGCAAAGCAAAGTCATGAGTTTCACTACAAATTCAATATTTTGCCAATCATTTCACTCATCACTATTGATAACTGCTTTTATTACTGTAATTAATTAAAAAACAGATGCTTACATTAACTGAGTAATGTTGTGAATGGTATTCTTTAAGAGTTTTTCGCAATTACCTGCCAAGTTTCTGGGATTTCTTGGTGGCTATTCTGGAGTTTCAGAGATTGAGGAATATGATTCAAACATTTATTTAGTCATATTTTGGTTCCTGAGGAAGTTGTAATTTTTTAGTGTCTTGTTGAGGTGCCATTTTGAATACTGACAGGTGGCACTAGTTTGAGATTTCGACATCATCCATTGCCAAGACAAACTCCCAGAGCTTCCTGGGAGAGTTCTTGCATGACTATAAAAGGTCATGTTATGTGCTGTGTTGGTATCCGTGCTTGAATAAAACTTAAAAGACTTATGCACTTCTCTGTATGTTTGATTCTCAGATTTCTGACTTAATTTCTGTCCTTTGGTTCTGACTCTTGTCTCACGTTTCTGGCTTGCAAAGATTGGTTTGTCTCTTTGTTTTTGACCCCAGTGTATATTCGGTTTTGTTCCGAACTTCAGAAGTGAATATTCACTCTGTTTTGGAAGAATAAGTAGTATCAATATTGTTTGCACTATATTCAGTAGCCTTATAATACATTTAGCGACACTACCTGTTAAGAATGGTATTAAGTTGTTTAAACCACAGGAAGAAGAGATTTGTTATTCTGCTACTTTAGTCACCTGTAGAGGGCAGCAGCTCATTCATTTCAGCTGAGACCAGATTTTGTATGGTGCTATAGATTAAGATCAGCACAAAAGACAACTGCAACTGGTTTTGTCCATGGCTGTATAGCAACTGCACTTTTTGGTAGACAGTTTTCAATTTGTGGCAATCCATCCATTGTGTCTATATTCAGTCTAAACTTTCACCCTTGCTAACATAGGCTTTTCATTGTGTCAGGATTTGAGAAGGTCATGTAGTATTTGTATTCTTTTTATTTGTGAATGTAATTTACCATTCTTATAATAGTGTTAAAAATAATTTTGTTAAAAAATAAAAGAAATCTTCTCTCACAAAGTCATTTTTCCAAAGCATGAAATTATTTCTGGTTTTTCCTGAGTATTTGTTTTTGCTTTTAGTTTGCTTCCCCCAAATCAGTCTCTATTCCTTCTGTTTCATTCTTAAATCTCTTATTTCTCGCTATTCCTTTTATTTTTTGGATCCTCTAATCTTTAATTCTCCTCCTTTCTTTGATGACTGTCTTCTTCGCATCTTTACATCTGTTTAAAATATTATATCTTCAGGAGTCAGTGTTGAAATAATGACAGTTTTTGGGAAATTTTTATTTTTCACTAACATTTTACTGCTGTTGTGCTGTATGGTGATAGGCACTTCAAAATATAGAAAAATAGAACAGGTCAAAGTGTTGTGCTCCTAACCAAAAAAAGCAATGAAATTGCCAAGGCAATGGACGGTGGATCAAGATAAGTATGAGAAACAGAAATGTAGTTGCTTTGTTGTTTCCTCAGCTGAGGCGGCCCATCAAATGACGGCCTACTTCCAGCCACAGTTGAACTTTTATCCTCATGAATCAGAAGGAGTTGAGCTAGAGGCAGCATAGAAGCAATGGCAATGGTCTCCGTTTGATGATTGTTGTCCATTCTGACAAGTCAGGTAAACACAGTGTCCGTTTCCTCTGACAAACCCTGTGTCCCTTCACCTTGAATCTCATAAAATACTAATCACATAAATGTGTTTTAAGCATATAAGTTTCAGTCTGTGAAGTTGTGGGTAGCCAACTATTGAAAATTTGACCTCATGTCAGCTGGTATCTGAACATTTAGAAAATAAAGGAACTACACAGTGAAAGAAAAAAAACTTGAGTGGTCTTCTATAAGGAAACTTCCTCTTGGTTACATCAAGAATCTGTTTGAATTGCTCTGAGTTTCATTTTTCCCTTTAAACTTACTCGATGATCTCAGAGCTAGTATCGCTAGCCTGTTTGAGTACTTTTCACAACTGCCCATAAATCAGTCTTCTGTGCGTTACTTAACATCTTTGAATCAGTGGTATTTATTAGATTGAATCAAACAAGACACCAGGTGTAAATTCACACACAAATTGACCATACACTATAAGTGCCTATATCTGTGTAAATTCACACACAAATTGCTATATATTTCAAAGCAAAGAAGCTGCCTATACAACACAGTGGCGCTGAAAATGAGGCTACAGTTTGAGACTACAAAAAAAAATTATACAGGAATATGACAGAAATGGTTTTCATATATGGACTTAGCTATTCAAGCTATTTTCTCTTCCCTTTTTGTTTCAGAGGCTTTCTTTAGAATCGGGATATTCAGAAAGCAGGAAACGGTTGATAGGGCATTAAATGTTTGGAATGGTTTTGAAAGAGTATGGATAATTGTTATAGGCACTACACCTAAATAAGTTGAGTAGGCAATAGCCTCTTGTAATTGGGCCCTTATATAGCAACAAGTGAGCAAATATTTCAACTCTTTAGAAGGAGTCAACATTAGAGTGTAATGATGCTTAAAAGTCGTGTTCATCTGGTTTATTAGTAGTCTGAATTAGGAGCAAAATCTCTACATGATGCAGCAATCTTTCAGTTATTTTCTTCAAGTCAATTAGGCAGGACATGGCAGCAGAATAAGTGACAGTCAAAATGTACGGGCTAATCACAATGTGTGTGCTGTTGTGTTATGGAAATCTGAGACCAGTACAAAGCACTGTGTATAGCATTTCCAAAACCATGGCATTTAAATGGAACTATATTTTTTATTTTTATGTCAAATAAAAGATGACAAAAGGAAAATTCAAAGTGGTGCAACATATCTCTACCACAGCATTAATTGCTAAGGAATATATCCCGGTTTTAGCCCCACCATATACCTGTGGCCTTTAAATTTGTAACATAGACATGAAAGACAAATGCTAACGGTAATCATGTTCTGATGGGGTAATTGGATTCTGAGTATTAACATGTACACAAAAATATAAGAGTCTGAACAGTTTTATTCATATAAAAAGAAGAATTCTGTCAGGGTGGTCCAGTGGTTATTGACTCAAGGTGTAATTCCTGGAGCAGGTCCTGCGTGTGTGGACTTTATTGGTTCTCTTCATTTGGTTTCCTCCCACATTATTATTAATTATTGATTTTTAATGTTCCTGTTATGATAGAGTGATGTGGTAGTATCCCATCCTGATTAGATTCCAGTTTTTAAATTGATGCTCCTTAGATAGCCTTTGGCTTTAAGAAGATGGATTTTTTTTTTTATAAATTACACCACTGGAACCACTGAAGAAGATGATCACCACAGAATATATTATTGTAAAAGTTAACATCTTTCAAATGGGAAACGTCATACACCTAAAAAACACCTCACAATCAAAAGACCTGTTACTGTAAGTCAGGCTGTTAATAATCTTTACAAGAACCAGTTTCAAAGGATATTCAAAATTCAAATAATTTGATTAGAGTAACACATTGTTTATAGCTTTTTGAAAAAAAAATATAAATGTAAAATATTAGTTCCTCCTTCTCATAATATCTTAGCACTTGAAATAGTGTAGGATCTTCACATAAAAGTGGCTCCATTCATAAATTAAATTTCATTAGTGGGTTTCTGGATTTAACAGGGCCATAAAAATATATTTGCTCAGAAGTTTGCTGAAGGATAAACTTTACTATGCCATGCACAGTAGACTGTATGACACAAAATTATGTTAATTCAATCATGTATCATTAAATTAATTTAATGATCTAATTTTATGACATCATAATATTATTATGTTTTTTTATTATAGTATCCCATGTCAATGTAATTTTTTAACTTGGCAGGGAGTTTTAACAGTACTTCAATAAGATGAAAATAAGATATTATGGATTATTTTTGCAATTATACTGTATTTAGCATACTCAGGAATCTTTTTTTTATTTAAAATAAACTACTTGATTATTGTCCTGTTTTATCACTCAGCCCTCCGTCAATATCGTAGTTGAAGACTTGCAACATCCAGCTAACATATTACAAGTACTTCCTTTTCAGGAGCCTTATTTATATAGCTTATATACACATAAAAAGAGGCTCGAAATTTGAGTATGCAACTTCCTACACAATCATCAGGATTTATAAAAAAGAACTTCACAGGGAAGCATTAGTATATTTTTTGCCAACTCTGACCCATATATATGCAACATTTTTGAGAAACTGGGAAATGATGATATCCTTGA
The DNA here is from genome assembly GCF_016835505.1 of Polypterus senegalus. Taxonomy (NCBI): domain Eukaryota; kingdom Metazoa; phylum Chordata; class Cladistia; order Polypteriformes; family Polypteridae; genus Polypterus; species Polypterus senegalus. Next base: position 139,449,140 of record NC_053160.1, read on the forward strand.
TCAAGTAGGTAAAATTCGGCCAAATCATCTAAAAGTTGCATGATAATACATATCACCCAGCCGTGTGCGTTGTGTGCTGACGTGACAAACATATTACACCTCAAACATGATGAATACAACATAAGATTGCCTTTTAGTTCCCTTTTAAGAGGTCCAATGTTACATACGTCGAATTTGAACTGAAGAAATTTTTTGGTTATTCATCAATTTATATTGGCTACCTGTTCTCACTTTTTATGGAAGTGGCCGACAGGTCAGGAATGCCTCAGCCAAAGTTTCACTCTGCCATGCCATCTGTGCTGGAAGCCATTAACCTTCTAGCAAGTCACTACATTCAATTTTCCTGTGATGTGAGTTTAGATACATCAATCAATCAATCAATCAACATTTATTTATATAGCACATATTCATACAAAAAAATGTAGCTCAAAGTGCTTTACAAAATGAATAGAAAAATAGAAGACACAATAAAAGATAAACATAAGTCAATATTAATTAACATAGAATAAGAGTAAGGTCCGATGGCCAGGGTGGACAGAAAAACAAAAAACTCCAAAAGCTGGAGAAAAAATAAAATCTGTAGGGGTTCCAGACCAAGAGACCGCCCAGTCCCCTCTGGGCAATCTACCTAACATAAGTCAAACAGTCCTCTATGTATTTAGGGTTTTCATGGAAGGACCTGATGATGATGGTCACGTAGACTTCTGGCTTTCAGTCCATCAATGTTGGTGCATCATGATGCTTTGAGTAGGTGGTGGTGGCGCAGGCCGCCACCATAAAGAAACCGGAAAAAGAAACAGAAGAGAGAGTTGGGGTCAGTATGGATTTTAGAGCCACTGTGAATAGTTATTGTGATGAATTGAACATACAGAGTATCAGGATTAAGTTAAAGTGAAGTTATAAAAAGGCCATGTTAAAGTAATGTGTAATCAGCAGTGTTTTAAAGTGTGCTACTGTATTAGCCTGGCGAATTCCTATTGGCAGGCTATTCCAGATTTTAGGTGCATAACAGCAGAAGGCCGCCTCACCACTTCTTTTAAGTTTAGCTTTTGGAATTATAAGGAGACACTCATTTGAAGATGTAAGGTTACAATTTGGAATATAACGCGTCAGGCATTCCGATATATAAGATGGAGCGCGATTATTTAAGGCTTTATAAACCATAAGCAGTATTTTAAAGTCAATCCTGAATGACACAGGCAACCAGTGTAGTGACATCAAAACTGGAGAAATGTGTTCGGATTATATAACATAACATGTTGTTGCCAGTTTCTTCCGGGTGCTCCAGTTTCCTCCCACAGTCCAAAGGCATGCAGGTTAGGTGCATTGGCGATTCTAAATTGTCCCTAGTGTGTGCTTGCTGTGTGGGTGTGTGTGATGGGCTGAGCCCTGCCCAGGGTTTGTTCCTGGCTTCGGCCCTGTGTTGGCTGGGATTGGCTACAGCAAACCCCTGTGACTCTGTAGTTAGGATATAGCAGGTTGGATAATGGATGGATGTTGTTGCCAACATAAAATGGCACTTTGCAGCAGTGTCTGGTTCTTTTACCATAATTAGGGCAATTCACCTCACTCAAATGAAATGAAATTATGTTTAGCGAAAATGAAGATATTTTTGTTAAACGTAAGCGGTTACATTCCATTAATGCACAAGTCATCTGTGATGCAAAGATGAGATAGACAAACATTATGGCTCAGTTGGCTGGGTCAACCAGTGATTAATTTATTTTGAGGCAAAGTGACTATGACAGATGTAAGACGTAGTGGTACTGTAGGTGGTGTCTAACTTATGGGTAGGGTAACTGGCTGAACCCTTAGTTTTTCATATGGCTTGTACTATCATCAATCAGGTCATTGCATGTTCCAGGTAATAGAGGCTACCTGTTCAGATGCATGGTGTCTTAAACCTTACACATGATCGTGTGCTCTCAGTTACAGAGCACAGCCAGATAATCTTGAATGCAAGTGACGGTATCTCAGTGCATCAGCTGAGAGGCAGCTCTACCAGTCAATGAATTTCTGCAACATCAAGATTATTAGGTTGATTAGCATCCTCCATATATGGATGTTTAAGGGCAGCGTTTAAGATATGTTCACTAACACATATTTACAAGGTGACTGTAAATTATAAAGGGCAAATTGCATAGAAATGTTTTTGTGCCAGGTTTTTTTAAAACTGAAATTTTTTTTGACATATGCAAAAATATTTCCTGTTTTTTTGGCGTGTGCATTCACGCTCTTCTATAAAAGTGGTCCCTGGTGTTTAAAAACTGCAAATGAAATAAGGAAAAAGAAGTATTTGCATTCTCATACCTCACTTTACACACTTGATCTTTTCACTTTTTATTTATTTTTCATCATGATGGCCATGGTGACAACATTCCGAGCTGAACAGATGAGGCCATACTATTTTCCACAATATTCTCCAGGTCTGCTTGGGGGATGCCTAGATGTCCTCCAGCCTGCAACTTCTAGTAGGCAGTGACTAGTAACTCTTTGTGGTAGGAGGTCACAGAGGCATCTGAAATATATAAATACAAATGACTTATTCAGCTGGATCCCTGGCATCAGTCAAAGCAATAGTTCTATTTTGAGAACCTTCTCTGTTGCTGACCTCTTTACCATATTACAGTGAGTGAGTCCAGCAACCTTGCATAAGAAATTTATTTCAGGCACTTTATTATACAGAATCTGTGCCTAAGGGTAAGAGAACATCAATCCTAATTCACTAACATGGTCTGGTACAATACCTGAAAAACTAGTACCACTGCACTGATTTATTGGTCAATCTCATGGTCACATTTTCCCTCACTTGTGAACAAGACTTTGAAGTATTCTTCAGGAAATAAGCCATTCAGGGCAAAGACTACAGATTCTTAAACCAAATGTCTCACATTTAGCTGTTAATTGCTCCAGTTCAAGCTGGAGATCACGCCCTAATGAAGCTTAGTGGACAACATCATCCACAATCAGGAAATTTACAATTTATACGTAGGTGTTTTAATTGGGTACTTACCAAAACTTGACTGTGCCTTGCTATTCTATCAGTAAATATCAAAAATGTAACTGAAGATAAGACACATATTGCTGACACATTGAATAGGTTTGACTTAACACTAGATATGCAGGTAAAACACACACTCTGCAAATACAGAGATCAAGTGGCATATAGCAACAGATCCAATACCTGTGTAGCAACATCCACAAGTTAGGGTATTCCAGTCGTAAAAAAGCTTTCAAATTCATTTAAAAGTTCATATGCACAACATTAGCAGGTTGAACTTAGGATTTCACTTACATGTACAAAGCAGGCATCATGAGTGTATTTTGCAGCAGAGTGTGTGTGAGGATTTCATTCAGTGGTAGAGAATAAATGTTGAATGGCTTCAAACCATTTCTGTAAAATCATTCAGCCACTCAAGAATGTTAGATGGGACATTGTCCAAAATGTTCTTGACAAAAGTTGGGAAGCAATCAACTCAATTAGGGATATTCCTGAAGCACTATGAGGGACTCCTAAACTCAGTGGTTACTCCCTGTTTAGAGGAGGCACTGCTGGAAGCATTAGCTGGTGTTGGGTCCATTTCTGTGGTTGAAGTCATTGCAGTCATTAAAAAGCTCCAAGGTACCAATGCCACAGCTGTTGAGGAGATCCACCAAGAAGAAATGAAAGCACTGGACGTTCTGGGGATATTCTGTTTTAACATGCCATTTCAGTGTTTTGTGTAAGGCAGTGCAGCAAAACTGAAATGGAGAGAGCAGCCTGCTAATGAACATTAGTTAATTCATTATAGGGCATTCGTATGCTTATTTCTGTTTATTTAAATGAATTGCATTGATATTACCCTCATATTTCTCTTGCTTGGCTATAACCTTTTTTATAATTTGCTTTTATCAAGTCAGTACTGAATTAGGGTAGTACTGATCAAGTGTTAAGAAATAAGGCCCTTAAATTCAATAATCCATTTAATTAATTTTTTCAGTTGCAGTATAGAGGTAGATTGGAAACATTGTACACAGTAAAAGTCCAAGAGGAAGACAGAGACTTGGGTGAACTCAGTGACAAGAGATTTCAAAGAGTTGAGCCTGAGGGCAGAAGATGCAATAGACAGGCATAAATAGAGACAGACAGACCACATACCTGACAGTAACAGTTGAAAAGTGGTTTCAAGTAAAACTAGTAGTAGTAGAAAAAGAAGAAGCAACAGTAGTCAGGAGCCTATTATGATAGTACAGAGCACAAGGCAGGATTCAGCTCTAAACAGATTGTCAGTCCATTTCAGGGCACTTTCACTCCCCTCTTTATTAACATACCACAATCATATTTAAGGAAGAAATGATGTACCGGGGAACAAATGAATAAAATCTGTGGAGTCTGTGTAAACATTTACACTTAACCTTCCAGATCTTTGAGGAAGAAATGCTAAGCCACTGTACCACCTTAGATGCCAAATGATTTCTTCTTATTAGGATGTTTATTTTTCATGAGCAACTTGATGAACCTGAAAACAGACCATACAACTTTAAAGTTACAAATTTACTTAATAGGGTCATATAACTGCTATACAAGATAGTAAGACAAGAATTGTGATTGTAAAACAATGACAAAACATAACACCCTCAACACAGCTGTGATTTTACAGTATAATTTCTAGTATTTTATAATGTCGGTCGAATGCAGAAAACTTACTCTATTGATTCAAGAGATTATGATATGCTAACACCCACCTGAAAGAGTAACCACTGAGCACACTGCCCTTTTTTTCTATGTATTGTGCCAACGTGACCACACGGTAATATCCGAACTATTCAAAGAGACGCTTACACTGTTTTGTGTTTTGTGTATCTCACACCTTCATACACCTTTATCTGTAAGACCATCCCTTATCTACGATAGAGCATTCGCTCAGAAGAAAATATGAAGCTGGTTTTGAATTAAAAGTTGTTGACATGGCCAAAGAAATTGGTAACTGCGCTGCTGCAACAAAATTCAATGTGTCTGAGAAACGGGTGCGAGATTGGAGGAAGCAAGAAGATGTAAAAAAAATAAATAAATTTGAGTGTGCATTTTTGAACGGGCGTATAAGTCGGGGTCTGATTTTATTATTGATTTTTTGGGTTTCAAGACCCGAGTTATATGCGAGTATATACGGTAAATCTTTGACTGAATAGCTAAATAACTACTTTGTGCCATAAGTCTACTTCAATTGCACAAGGAGGAAACTGAAGCCCTTAAAGGAAACTCACTCTAAAAAGAGACCACTTAAACATTCCTCTCAGGGCCACACTGGAAGCATCGAAATGTCGTGCAACAATAACCCAATATTCCACCACATCTGTTCTCAGGCTGATAAACCATAAGAAAAACTGGGCCAGGGCAGGAACACTGTGAGGCAACAGAGCTAACCACTGTTCTACTATGAAATCCAACTTATTTTCCACTGTTATTATGAAGGAATATTTAGTTTTTAAAGATTAGGGTTTAGGTATTTTAAATGTAACAAAACAAGTGTTTTAAAATATTGTTAGAGCATGTTTGTTTTACTTTTATGGCGAAATGGTTGAGATAAAGTACATTCTTTATTAAGATTAATAAACTGTTTGACATTTTAGATCCTTTGTCTGTAATCAATAATTTTAATACTTATGAGTGCCAATTGGAAACACAGACCTATAAACATATATTGTTGCTTTAGGGTATCTTTTAAACATCTAAATAGTAATCAATACAAAGAAATTAGCTATTGATTTAGAATAGTTTTATAACAGATTACATATTGGTTTGCTCTTTCAAAAATTCAGATATTTCCTCTTTGGGAATAAAACAGTAAAATTACTGTCATGAAATGAAAGTGTTCTATGACCTTTGGTGCAACTTGAAGTTTCTTTGCGGAATTATTAGGTTAAAATCTGATTGCACAGCTATACAGTGTTATCAGGGTCACCCTTTAATTACTGAAAGGGCATTTCAAAAATGACTCTCATTAGTACATAAGGTACTCCAGGTTCATGGTAAAACACAGAGATATTTTTCATAAAAATGTACAAGATGTTGACATGGTATACACCATTAATACAGTTATCCATCAGAAGCATACAGTTTCCTTTATGGGTCTTTACATTACTGTGACAGGGCCTTCTGTATCCAAGTGTGTGTTGTCAGTTGCATTTAGAGAAACTGTCCATCTTCTATTGTGTGCAAGCAGTCTAGTAAATGAATGAACGAATGGTGTAATTAGCACTGGCTTACCATCCAGGGTTAAATGGTGATTTGCTCTTGATGATACTAAGACTGATTGTGGTCCCCCACAACTCTAAATTGCAATGGTTTTTCAGTAAATATTAAATGGATGGCATTATTAGCATTTCCATCTACTTTATTAAAACAGTCATGAAAAAATATTAGTTCAGGTTGTTTAAGAAAATATCAAGGTAATTATTACATTTTAATTTAGAATCATGATAATGTAAGATTTTTTCAAATAGTAACTGACAATTTTTTAAAAACTGTTCTGTGTCTATGATATTAAATTGCTGTATTGGTCACATACTGTAAAATCATCATTATTGTCAAGCCCATAATCAAATTTTCACACAGCCATGGAAGTTAGACTTATAACATTACTACTATTACAATTACTATTTAAGCATAATTTTCTACATTTAATACTGGTCCCTTAAACACAGAATATTGCAGGAAATGTCCAGAATTGTCCTGGGAACATTTACCGTTTCTTGCATGTAAATGTGTCTTTACAATAGTGCTTATTAGCTTGGTCAGGGATAGTTAGGTGGTGCAGTGGTTAGTGAATCATATCTTACAGATGCATCCTCCTGCCCTGTGAACTGTCATTGGGGATTTTGCCTATTCTCCCGGTATGTCCATGTGCTCTCTCTGTGTAATCTAGTTCACCCCCTTATTTCAAAAACGTGTGTATTAGGTTGATTGGTGAGTCTAAATTATCCCAATATAACAAATGAATATGGGCCTAGACTGCAATGGACAGGTATCCCATTGAGATTTGCTTCCTACATATGGACATAAGAAATTTGACAAATGAGAGGTAACCATCCTGTCCATCAAGCTTTTTGTTGAGCTAATAGCTAAGCTGCCCCAGTATCTCATTCAGATACTTCTTAAAGGCGTTCAAGGTTTCTGCCTCAACTATATGTCTTGGCAGTTTGTTCCAGATTCCCACAAGTTGTCTAAAAAAAATATTCCTGGCTTCAGTCTTTAATGCACTTCCCCTTAACTTTCTCTGGTGGCCTTCATTCAGTATGTAATTCACCTTTAAGCTGAAAAAATTCTGCTGGATCTGCTTTATCAATACCTTTACGGATTTTCAAGACCTGGATTAGGTCTCCAAGCAGTCTCCTCTGCTCAAGACTAAACAGGTTTAACTCTCTGAGTCTGTCAGAGAAGGACATGTCCTTAAATCCAGATTTCCTACCAGTGCTATTGAGGTTGGCTCCAACTGCTTGTGATTCTATAATAGAAGTAGCAGAATGAATGGATTAATCCTGCCAATTACTAAACATTTAATGAATCAAGAATGGAAGTTTAAATATTAAAATACTGAAGACACTATTTTTAAAAATCCATATTTCTCCATTTCTAAAGCTGGCAGAAATTACATCTGTGGAAGAAGAACTGGTTTGCTGGGGAAACGGGGCACTGGGTCAGTGCGGCCATGGAAACAGAACAGACAATGAAGCTAAAGATGGCTTTCTGGGAGCATTTGTATCTAAAAAACTGGGGAGAGTCAAGTTTTTTTCTTGTGGGTCCACTCACTCAGTTGTGGTTACAGGTAAGTGGTAGATTTATCATATTATTATTTGATCAATTTGCTGAATTTGATTGCTGCTCGAAAATATGGTAGGAGTTATGATGTAAATAATAACTACTTCTTCTGAAAAATGATGAAATAAAATACTTTAATCATGTAAAGGATGCTTTAATAGTAGAATGTAGATTCTATGAGGAACCTAGTGGGATGTTGCCTGCTCAGGAGCTATAATTAGGATGGAAGCAGGAGGAGATACAAGAGGTGCCTGCCTGCCTGCCAGAATATTCAAGCAATGACTGGTCAGTGCTCATGTGCCAAGTGGATGGTCTGAATGTTTTCACGTGTACAGTATATCTATAGCTAATTGGTTTAAAGTTTATTTAAGTTCAGTTTCATTTTATTTCCTATTGATAAGAATCTTTGGTCACTGAAACGAAGGAACATTTAGTAACCAGAGAAACAGTTTAGCTATAATGTTTATTAGTGAGCTTATCCAATGATTGTGACATTCAAATCTGTCATATACTGCACAGAAGAGCACTGTTTACAAAAGTGGGGAAGTAGCAGGAACTACATGTCCAAAATTTTAGTAAGAGTCAATTTTGTATAAGCAGAAATTAATCACTTTATTATTAAGAATGACAGGAAAGGGATTCCCCATCCAAACTGTAGTTGTATGGTAAAACCTCAATTATACATTACTCGATTAACCTTCAGTCTCTGTTAACCGTCACAGTCAAAAACTAAAAAAAAATGCGTATGCCAGCGCCTATCTATTAATGTCCTGTGAACTATGCATATTTGAACAAGACTCCCTTGTGCTAGTGCATAGTGTTCTTCCCCAGCACCATATGTCATGTCAAATTTTGAAATCATCACAGTGTAGGTTACGTTCCTTCAGTTATAATTGCATTTCGTAGCTTTTCTCTTTTGTTGTACTGTAATTAAACTGCTATACATTGTTATGGCTGATAAATGTTAGCGTGTGGTGATGGAACTAACAACAAAAAAATTAAAGTCATTAAAAGTTTACAAAACAGTGAAAGTGCTTCAAGCATTGCTTCAGTTTACAGCGTAGGAAGAACAATAGTGAACGGAATGAAGTGTGATGCTAACAAAATTAAAAGACGTGCGTCGAAAATGGAAACTACTGACAATAATGTTAAAAATCGCACAACAATGAATCGTGCTAAAAATGAACTATTGAATACTGTCATGTATCAGTGGTTTCTTCAAAAACAATGCCAAGGGGATCATTCATTCAAAGCAAGCACTGGATGGTTGGAAAAATATAAATTCCACCATTGTATTAGACAATTGGATATTGCAGGAGAAAAGCTGAGTGCAGAAAGTACAGTGACGTCTGATTACTGTGAGAAGCTCCGCAAGGAAATAGCTAACTGAGGTCTGGTTAGAGACTATATGTATAACTGCAACAAGACTGGCTTTATTTGGAAGGTACTTCCTCAAAAGACTTTGTCCTTGATTTCTGATAAATCAGCACATAGATTTAAGCTGCAAAAAGATTGTATCACTGTAATGGTGTGTGCTAACACAAGGGGTATCCATACTTGTAAATTTCCATTGCTTGTATATATATATCAGCTGATGATGTTTGGGTATGTGGTGTTGCATTCTTTGTCTTTTATTTGTGTTGTATTATTCCCACTCTTCTGTGGGTGGTAAAAATGCATCTCACTGTAATGTGTACATGTAACAATGAACATTAACTTGTGATTTATTGTGTTTTGTGGCAAACTAAATATTTTTATTTGATTTTTCAACATATTTCAATTTATTATTCCCTTATTTATTTGACTGAAGTTGAAGCTGAGATCAAACCCTGTAGGCAAAACAGTGTTGATCTATTGCACCAAGTAAGAAACCCCCTTGAGTCAATTCATCCCTCTTAAATCTTTTATTAATTATGTAAAATGACTTTCTAGTATCTCAGCAGCCTCCACAGTAAGAATTAGTTGAAGTGTACAGCACACTTTAGCATATTGTTTAACTTTAGCTCTGAATAATGCCTTTTGAAATAAACCCTTATTTTTGATTCACAATGTTTCATATATATTCATAACAATAATAAAACTCTGGTCACTACATAAATGTACATTTATATTGGAGAGAAGGACTTTTTAATCTATTTATATTTTTCTTGCAAAGCTTTGTCATATCTTAAACTACATCTACAAATCATATGGAGTTAAACTTTAGCTGATCAAGATGGAAGTAAACAAACCACATGCCAGAACGGTATGTGATTGGGACACACAATTTCAGTTGGGATATCTCTTACACAAACCTCTCATAGAATGAAAGTGGGAAGAGTCTGTAGAATGAAGGGTGTCATTTTCTTTCCTATTTTTTGATTACATTGGTCAACACATATTGAAAATCTGAAATTTACTTACATTTTTTAAACATAAATAACTATTCTAGTACACCTCTCAGCTGGAGCAGAGGAAGAAGGGTAAAGAGAGGGAAGTCAGATCCTGTTATTAATTTATTTTGTATAATATTCTTTTTTTCTCTGTAACCTTGAGAACATTAAAACCTAAATTCTCAGTTTAACACAGGCAGGATCTTTTTGTATCAGAATTTCTGCAGTCATCCAAACATAATCTAGTATTTTATTTACCTCTATCACAAATTGCTAAAAACTATTACCAGTCTCTTTCCATTCCAACAAATATGAAAGGGTTTGGCACACTGTCTAAAGATGTCAGAAGCAATGCATTTTGTCAAGCAGTCACCAAAATGGATGAAACTACATAACATTAAAATGCAAAAATAAATAAATAATAATTCTGATATGTGTACTCAGTATATCAATGGCACATTACAAAACAACAGTTTCAATTTTTCCCCATTTCTCATGGTAAATATGAAAGCTATCTAGTGACAATTGAAGTGATATATAATAATTTTTGAATGCTGTGCTTACTTGGGCCTTGTACATCAAAAAGTGAAAGGCAAATTGTCATGGGCATCACTTATAGCAAGTGAAATGAAAATTAAAATGTAGTGGTAAATGGAAGGTGAATAAGGAAACTACCGTATATACTAGTGTTTAAGTTCTGCCGCGGATAAGTTGGGGCTTGATTTTACTGTATAATTTCTAGTATTTTATAATGTTGGTCGTATAAGTTGAATGCAGAAAACTCACACCATTGATCCAAGAGATTATTATATGCTAATGCCCACCTGAGAGAGTAACCACGGAGCACACTGCCCTTTTTTCTATTTGTTGTGCCTATGTGACCACACGGTAATACCCAAACTATTCCGAAGCGACCTTTGCCTTGTTTTTTGTTTTTTGTATCTCACACCCTCATACACCTTGATCGTAAGAGCATCCCTTATCCACGATGGAGCATTTGATCAAAAGAAAATATGAAGCTGGTTTTAATTTAAAAGTTGTTGAAGTGGTGAAAGAAATTGGTAACTGTACTGCTGCAACAAAATTCAATATATATATAAAAAAATTAAGTGTCACAATTTTAAACAGGTGTATAAGTTGGGGTCTGATTTTATGATCGATTTTTTGGGTTTCAAGACTCGAGTTATACGTTAGTATATATGGTAGAAAGAGTATAACTATTGGTTAAGAATTTGTTAATGTATCTGTTATTGGAAAGACTTCTGTAATTAATCTTTTGCAAAAGTAACATACTATACAGTATACATTGGAAGAAAGCCTGGACTACAGTAGGTGTGGATTGTTTTCTGTTTGATATGCAAGGTTATAATAGTCTAGGCAATCTAATACATTGGACACTACAGGAATGATAAGTGTCATCTTTAACAGGTTATAAATCTTCCAATATGGTAGAAAACAGATAAGCTTCCTCTCTTACACCCTACTGGGAGCTTGGGCCTACTTTAATTTATAATTAAAGGGTAATCTCCTTGCTATTCACAGATTGACTTTGTTGCTACTCCTGCCCCTGGGATGTGACACAGAAATAGGGAGAGTCTTGGAATATAGAGCTGCGAAGATTTTGTTTTCTTATTTTACTGCCCTCCTTGGGTGGGCCAGTTTGTCTAGGTCACCAGAACTAAGTGTTTGTTTGACACTGACTGTGACTTTGTACATTTTAGCTGACCATAGAATCCTCCCGAGGTTTATATTATCTAGGAGTGCTCTTGGCTGGAGTTTTTTTTTCCTCTCTCCTTTGTCAACTGGGCTTATGTTTGTTTTTTGTTAATGGACTTCTAATGTCATGGTTTTTTGTTAATTTAATTTAACTTTTTAATTTGTTTGGCCTAATTTGCATGTTCATGTATGTAAATGATGTATGGGTTATAGGATTATAACTGAAAAGTTGTGCAAGCGCTTAAATCATGTAGTCAGTGAAAGCCATTGTTCTGCTAAGGGAAAAACTAGCATTGAGGAAATAAAAGTTCAGAAGAAAAGACACACTCAGGAAGTATGTAAAGAGTGTAATTAGGTAATTAGAAAAAAATAGAACATCAGAAGCTAAAATTAGCAAATATTCGAAACCCTGAGATCAAAAACAAAAAAGGTTGTTTATAAAATTGCAAAGGGTTTTGGTACATCTGCAGTCTTAGGTAGAGAAAGGTTGTCAAGGGTGACCTTTTATCGCATCACTGTGATGATGTCATGCACTATGATGTTTCTGGGTAGTTACAGATATAATGAATGAGCAAATTGCAGTGCCCCTGAGAAACTGTCAAACAATGCAATTTATTATTGAGCTTAATCAATAACTGCCAAAATGAAAAAACTGTTAAACTTCAGAGAGGATTTGTTTCCTGATGTATGCATATCTCTGCTTGGTCATTATTATGATTAATTCAGAATTATTTCTTATGTTTTTATTTTATTTCTGTTTGCTTATCATTTATTATTTTTGTCAGCCATTTCTTTTTTATGAACCCCAAGAGGTTGGGCCACCCTCATGTCATTGCTGCAGGGTCCTCCCTCTGCCTTTATATTGAGCTCAGAGAGAGGGACCCAGCAGTGGTTCGCTGAATGTTGTAATGCGTAGTTGTTTGTATACATTACTTATCTTGTTATTTCTGGTTTATTGGATTTGCCTTGAAATTATGTGTTGGGACTTCATCACTTTGGATTGGATTCCCTTTTACGTAACTCTGTTTTGTGCATTTTTTCTTTTTTTTTTCTTTATTGTTGCTAGTTATTAAATTCTGAACGTTACATTATTGGATTTTCTCAACAAGCCAGGGTTTTATGGTTTCTCTCTCTCTTGAAAGACATTTTTGGTATATTTGGGGACTTTCCTTGAGTTTTTGAACATTAAAAGCCAAAGCTAAAGCTTGCAGGTAGTAGCTGGGGGCTGGTTGCTCTGGGTAAGGCTATATCTAGGGAGATTGGCCGGCTTTTTTGGAGCCTTTAGTTTGTTTCATAGCCCTTAACACAGCGTTTGTCAACCTTTAAGTATTTGCGACCCAAGTTTTCATAACAGCTTTAATCATGCCCCCCTAACATTTTTTTGAAATGTAGATGCATATTTTATTATACCTACTTAACTTTTATCGACATTTATCTAACTCTATATTTATTGTTCCAGTATCAGAATGTAGTTTAAGTTAATTTGTTTTGGTTTCATATTTTTGATTCTTGTTTTCTTTTTTTCACATCTTCGCTCCCCCCTTTTTGTTACTTCGCGCCCCCCTAGGGGTGCCCACCCCACAGGTTGAGAACCATTACCTTAACATGATGTCTGTACTCTCAACTCACAACAAAAACCAACATAAAAAAATGTATCTTCATCATTGGAAATCTCAAATGAGTGCAGGAAATAAAAAATAGCACACCTATAACATCTATAAACCTAAGAATTAAAAATGTAACTTAAAATATGCACATCAAAATCCAAGAAAGATATAGCCAACGAGCAAAGATATTAACCGATGCCACAGCAGCTATCTTACATCTGTTGGATTCTTAAATAACACTGAGGTTGTTCTCCCACCTGCAATGTAAAGAAGTGCATCCCACAGATTAAAAGAAGCATAACTAAAGGAGCAAATAATAACATAAATAATAATTTACGCAAAATGAATAAAGAAAAACAAACAAAAACTTAACCCATAACAATATCCACAAATAAACAAATAAAGAGTAAATGAAAGAGAACACACTTGGGCAAGGGATGAAACCATGACTGTACCATAACACTGGGCTCACTTTCTACCCATTAACTATTAAAGGTGGATCAAATGCTGTACATCCTGCATCTCCAAACATTCACACTCAAATTTCTGCAATGGGGCCAGCAACAAATTATTCTAGAGTTTGTTTCTTAAGCTACTGACTCTGTCTATTTTGACTATGCCCTCTTTATAGCCAGTCTAACGCTGTGAATGTTCCTTTAAAAAAATTCTTAACCGGGATTTATTTGACCTAGATTTCAGTCACATCGAGCCATATGTATTGAATTTTACATATCTTTAGTTTTATGATTTTAGGTAATTCCCCCAGGTCATCCTCTTGCAGGTTTGCTGATCTATTTGTTTGAAAAGCCTCTAGCTCTTTTACCGTCTATGCATGCTCTCCCCTGAACTCTTCCAAGCTGTGCACTGCTTGTTACCGTGGGCATGTGGTTTGTATCCTCCCAGGTAAAACCCTATCTAAAATATTAATTTAATACCTCTGCTATTGCTGTATCATTTTCAGCTGCTCAGTTTTTCTTATCCCCTGGGCTTCTGACTTCTTATTTATCCATTTATTTATATATTTTGTATTCTTAATACTTTAGCAAATGCTTCTGAGATTTTTTTCATTTTCTAAACTGCTATATAGCATCTCCTGAACTCTTCCTATTTTTTTGCAATTATTTTCTACAATGGTGCATAATAAAATATTTAGACCTCTAAAACTAAATAATGTTTTATTGCAATTGATATATAAGAAAGAATACATGTAGTATACTCAAACTTATATTTACATGATTTTGTCAATTTTTTAAATATCAGTAATATGGCATAAGTATTTAAGTTCAGGTACAGTATTCAGCTCAGTTGATTTTATTGTTATTGTGATGGGTTACTCAATGAGCAAAAGGTAAGGTATGCAATCAAGGAAGGATGACACACGGCAGGGGCAAAGCTCTACAGAGAGAGAAAAAAATGTGCTTGCAGCATTCATATACATTTATTAAAACCTCTATATTTAACTTGTTTTCCTGAAAAACAAACTTATGTTATCCTCATGTCTTCCATTTAAGTGCACACAGTATTTTTTTGAACCAAAGAAACAATTTACATGATTCTTTTAACACTGATTTGAGTTAACGATTCAGATAGCAATACTCTTTCACCCAGAATAGGTTTTGGCCGACACAACTTTAATTTGGATTAAGCAGGTTCCTGAATGTTATGTTATAAAAAAAGATGGTGCTTTCAGAAACCTCTTTATCACACAGCTACCTTACAGTTGCCTAGCAAAGCATCATATCAATGAACACAATGGCATTATGCTCAAAACCCCTGATTTTCTAATTAGTCCACTGTGAATAAATTTGTACTGTAGTCAGTCCGTTAATTTAAGTGCACAGCTGAACATTTGTAATATATATAAATTCAAATCATAAAAATGATCAGATCGTGTCACTAATTATTTAGTTGCAAAACTGCTTTGAGTCATGATTTTTTGATTTTGTGATCATTTTTTTTTTCATTTAACAAAGTCAAAAAGACATCACTTTGTCAAAATAAGAAATACAATAATCACTCCATGAAATAAGTCCACATGCGAAACTTTCCACCTTGACCCACATCTCCATGCCATACGACCAGGAACCGCAGCAGTGCCAACCGGCAATGCCTTTCAACTCAACCAGCAAAGTGACTGAGTAACAATCCTCTGCATACAAGCAACTTAACTTTGGAAGAGGTAAAATACCAGTTGTGAATGGAATTGCTACATGCTTCGTTAATATATGGCAATTCCAGAAGAATCAAAATATAAAAGGTACACTGCCTGTTCTTCAGCTTAGTTAGATTATGGGGTCTTCCACTAGGCAAGAAGAAGGTTTATGACTAGCAAGTTGAGATGTTCATTAAATGTGTGATATAGTGAAAACATTGTCATTGTAAAACTGGGGTGTGGGACCATAAAAGCTGATAAATTCCGGTAAGGAAGGTGCTACTTAAGAATTAGCCACATGGAACAACACTGATCAAAACAAACCTTAAAGAGCCCTCCAAGAGTCAGAAAACATATTAGTACTGGGAAAATAATAATAATAATAATAATAATAATAATAATAATAATAATGAAACATTTATATTACTGTGGCTGGTTTTGGCAATCTCTAGAACATTATTACCTTATTGTTTTCGTATGGCTCTTGGCTGCAAGTACACATTGTTTCAACTTGGTTGGCCATAAACTGGCAGATAACTGTATCTGGAGGTCCTGTTTTTCAATTTTGATTGCTTACAATACTTCCTTCACTTGGACATCAATGAACCATTAAATATCACTTAAATGCATCAATGTAAACCACCACATTACAAGTACTAAGGGCTACAAGAATGAAATGAATCTAAAAGAATGAATCCATTATAGGGATCTACTTAGTGTAATTGCAGTTAAAGCTAACGTAATCCATTTAAAAAGTACAGGAACAGTGACATTCATGAGGTGTCTGTTAAATTCTCTCTCTCTCTCTCTCTCTGACATTGCCGGAGTGCATCCCACATGAGTGTTCCAGTTGCACGCAGAAGGAAAGAGATGTTAAGATAGATAATGTGGCATCCTCTGGTACATTTTTTTAACATAAAGATTCCCATTAACTCACAATTTTTCCCATTTGCCTTCCTTTGTCCTTATTAGTTTGCATCTGTCTGGCTCACAACTTGCCCTTTTCAGATTGCTATTTTCTTATAGCATATTGTTTCCCCAAATGACTGCATTTAAGAACATTTCACTTAACATGTAATATATTTCAAACTTTGCCCTTAAATTTAGCACTGATTTAGAAGAACTAGAGTATACTACTAAAAGAACAGTACATCAGTGCTCTGCTAGTTGCTGTCTGTATCAAGTTTGCACCGCCTCTCAATATTTATGCACTTTTTTCTTTGTGTGTGTGTATATAGTTTGCCTATCACACCTCAAAGAAATATGTATTAGGCTAATTGGCAAGTCTAAATTAGACTTTTGTAGTTGTGTATGTCCCCTGATGGACTGACTCCTCATGTACAGATGGCTTGCATTGTGCATAATTTTACAACCCCCACCCCCCCCAAGACCCTTAAATTTGAGCTAAGCAGGTTCAGAAAGTTAGTGGATGCTGCTCTATGCAAAATGTGAAATGTCAGTATGTGAATTGCTTAAATTAAGAATAAAAACATTTACATTTACTTTCTAGCAGACTCTTTTATCCAAAGCAATTTATGAAAGGTGTCAAAATAATTGAGTAGACATAAGTTTGGGGAACTGTTTGGAATCAAGCATTACAAGACAAGGTTACAAAATTGATCATCACAAGTGAAAAGCTCAAAATACAAGCTAGTTACAATTTCTAGGTTGTAAAAACCTAATATCTAATATCAGTTTTAATTAATTTAGCAAACAGGACAGTCTTCAAATGCTTTTTAACCAAAATGAGGGAGTCATAATTTCTAAAGGAATGAAGTGAGGAGCTTGTTCCACCAGCTAGGAACTACACATAAAAAGAATACGAACTGAGATCTGAAACCATGCCGAGGTGGAATCACCTGAAGCCTTTCATTATTAGACCTGAGTTAGGCAAGGTGTAAAGGTTTGGTTACATCTTGTCTGATGAAGGGGCCTTAGCTGCATCGAAAGCTTGCATTTGTAATCTGTTTAATTTGCCAATAAAAGGTGTCATTTCACCCTACTTTCTCCTGTATCAATCTATGGCTAACACGGTACAACACTCTACTGCTATAGACCTGAGTTGTCAAGAAGGAGCACAGGACCTCACAGCTGTCTCCATTTATATAGTGTCACATATGCGTGCTTAGGAGACAACTAAAGGGCTTGAGTACATTTAATTCCATGCCGGAATTAGACAAAGCGAGCGGAGTCTGCACCAGTTCTTTCCAAAATCCAAGATGAAATCCCCACCCGGAAGCTCAGCCCCAGTACTCTCCCACCTGGTCATGATTCAGGTTCGGCCCCATTCTCTTCTGGGCTTTTATCATCCTGATGACTACGCCACAGTAACAAGAATGACCTTTAGACATTGCGAAGGTTTGGAGCAGCCACCCGTATAATTTTTCCCAGCTGCAAAACAGTTGCAAAAACATTGCCAAGTGTATACAATTGAGTCCTAAACAGAGCTGCCTTATCATCCACAAGATGGCAGCTTTAAATGTCATCAGGGCCGGAACCGGAAGTGACTTCGTTGGCTGCCCCAGAGCCGGGCGGGATTTCCCTAGAATGGTCTGCAAAAGATCGAGATGGAGAATTAGTGCACTTCACCACCCCCTAGTCCGGCGTGGAATTACATGTACTCAAGCCCTTTAGTTGTTTCCTGAGCACGCATGTGTGACAACAGATACTGACCCATTGACTGCTCTTAAGGCAAGCATCAAGGATTTGAAACTAATACATGCCGCTACATTGAGCCAATGCAATGATTTGCTAAGAGGAGTGACATGTGTCTGCTTCAACTGGCTGAATACCACATGTGCAACTGCATTATGAATAATCTGCCAGCAGAGAGTTGCAGTAGTCCAGACACAAGAAGACCTAAGCCTGGACCAGTAGTTGTGTTGCATACTACATCACATACTGTTTGATCTTACGACTGTTGTACAAAGTGTCGAAGACGAGTCAAGAGCCACAAAAAAGATTTGGGGTAGCCACCCATATAATTTTTCCTGGCTGAATTTTTATTACAGATGTGTACAGTTTCGAGTCCAAAACAGACTTAACTGGTGAGGTTGAGATGGTGGGTTTTTAAAGTGTGGCAAAGGAAGTGAGGTAATTATGACCGGAAATTACATCATAGGGCTCGTGACTGGAAGTGACGCCATGGAGGCCAGACAGAATTTCCCATAATGGGTCTGCAGTGGAAAACAATACAGGATCAATTCACTTCTCCACTCCCTGGTCTGGTGTGGATTTACCTTCCTTCAAGCCCTTCAGCTGCCACCCGTGTGTCACAAGAGTTGACCTGCAGGACCAATTTAGCATGGTCAATGGAAGACATCTGATCATTGATCACCAGTTAAAGGTTATCAACAAATGTGGTGGGTGTTAGCGATAACGGGACAAGCTGAATAGAGATGGAGTGCTGAGTAGACAGAGCAGCTCCAGTAACAAGAAGGTCTGTCTGTCTTTGCCAAGTTGAGCTGCAGATGGTATTTCTTCAACCAGGTTGCTGCTTATTAAATACATGAAATGTTTATTATTAATATACATGCTTATTAAAATACAAGTCTTGAACTCTGATTTCTGAAAAAAGAGCAGATTACATAATGCTACCAATTTAATAAAAAAAAAAACCATTTTGACTACAAAATATTTGAGTGATCTCAGTTAAGTGTCTGGTAAGACCTTATTGTTGTATAAATGTCCTCTTTAACCTTGACTTTTGTTATATTACTGAAAATTCTGAACATGTGCATTAGGTGTTTAATGAAGATGTCATGTTGTAGTCCTTGTTAAGAACATGAGAATGTCATTTTATTTTTTTGTTAACCAGATACCACCTATTTTAAAAGCTACACTGCAGCTTTGATTTCTGAGAACGGAGGGCAGCAAGATACATGAAAGTAAAAGTATATAGCTTCTAGGCTGCCCTGCTTATTATCCAATTTTATAGAATCCTGATAAGGGGAATGAGGGCTATTTCAATAGTACATTAACAGTCGGCTGCAGTAAATCAGCTCTCAGATAGAGCTTATACATCACACTAACAGAGAGAACCTAACAGAACATCATTACAGTAAAAAGTGACAAATTTGATTGATTAAAATGGTACAGGCTGCTTGGATTAAATCACACTAAGTGATGTGACATTGCTGTTTCACATATCATATTTCTGTCAAGACAATGACGCTAAAAGGCATTGTCATCAGATGATAACTGACAATAAGCAGCATCTTGGAATTAGATTTATTACTGGTTTTAGCACCAGAAAAAGTAGTATTTTTGTGTATTGTCACTTGTCAGATGCTTGTAAATTTTGCAGCCTGTAACGTTGTAAAGCATGGCATCTTACAAACCTGATAACACGGTAGCAATAAACTATTTATAGGCTCTGTGCCTACAAATATTTACTTTCTGTAAATGTGTACAGTTTAACTTTTCACTTGGCCTTTACCTTGATCTTGTCTTATCTCTTAGGAAGACTTCTATAATGACAAGCAAGTAGGCACGCTAATCTTTAAGTCTGAGATATAATCTTAAATAGAGGCTATTCACTTATTGCACATTCTCATAAGTATGCTTCACCAGCTAAAAGCAAAGCCTTCACTTGTAACTTTAGTGTTTGAGCTGTTGTTCAGAAGGAAATCAATGTAAATTGTCTCAGAACAGAGTTTACACACAAACTAAAATAACGTCTGTATAACAAGGGTCAGAAAATTGTAAAGGAATATGCAAGAAATGCATTGTACAATGTGCTATAAGCCATGGTAAGAGTACATGTATCTTTATGAGTCATATCACATCAACTTCTCAGATGGCTTAATCCTCTGTAATAAAACCCCTGTGTGCGTCCAGGTGTCCGTGTGTGTGTGTCTTCTGGTGAAGTGCGCATGTGCAGGCTGCGCCGCACATCGTACCCTGCCCCGCCCATGCGCTCAGCACCGTGGACGCACACACACTGTAAGCTGGGTGCACAGTGAATGGCCTTGCCACGCGCATGATAAGATATAAAGGACACCATTGCTGAGGAGAGTGCTTGGGTAGTTGCTGCCGCGTACATAAAATCCATTGCTGGGGAGACGCCACACATAAAATAATCAGCTGCATGCCCCCACAGATTAAAATACTTGCTGGGGAACTGCACAGTACTTGCTGGGGAGATGCCACAGGCACGATTATAAGCAGCACGCCACACATTACATCAGTTGCTGGGGACACTGCTGATTGCCCACTGTTGTGACAGAAAATTAAAGTCATATTACGGACATCAAAGCCAGTATTATTGTCAGAGAAAATGACAGGCATTTTACGGAAATACAAACCAGTATTACTGCGAGAGAAAATTAAAGACACACAATACAGTGATGCATATTACAGCCACATACAAGCCAGTATTACTGTAGGAGAAAATATTACAGACGTATCTACTAACAACATGCCACCCAAAAAAAGGACACGTCAAGTTGGACAAAAGACACAGACAATCAAATCCTACATAAGCAACATCTCCTGGAAGAACGGTCAGCTCAACAAGTAAACATCAACAAAACAAAGGCTGAAAGACAAAGAAAAATATAGTACGAGCAAATAGATCGATTGAAGAAAAAGAAAATGATCATCAGAAAATTGCTAAAAGAGAAAGACTCAGAAGAGCAAACCTTAGAAAAAGTTGGTATTTACTTGCCAGAACCAGTATTCGGCCACGGTCAGATATATGTTGCATTATCAAGAGTTAGAAGTTTTCCAGATGTTGTTGTCAAGGTTGTAGAGATTTATGAACAAGGCAAACTGTTTCCAAACTTAGACAGAATATTTACAAGAAATGTTGTCTACAGTATAATGAGATTGTATAGAAAAATTTCATGAAGTATAAAAATAGAAAATTTTACCTAAATATCTTCTTCAGATATTGTGTCTTACAGATAGTTACAAAGTTTTACACTAAGGCAATATTAATTATACTTACTGTATTGTCACATACATTTCTATTTTATTTTTATTATTATTTTACTTTAGGCTTCTTGCAAAAATATTTTTGACCAAAAAAAATTAAGACAAGAAACAGAATGAGGTCAAGGTCCCTTGCCATTTAATATAGACTGTTCCTACGAATGTTTATACACTACTGTTCTAGCGCCCGTTATTGTAACAGGCTTAATGTCTAGTATAACTATATCCTTAACTAATTCTACAGTGTCAAAAATGTAGATTGTACATGGGACTATATGGTGGTAGACCTCCCATATATGCACTTTAAAGAGTTAATTTAACAGTATCCTTTTTATTGTGTCCTGTTCAGTGATATCTTAGAATGGAAATTCTGGTAGGGCTTATTGTCTGCATATTTTAAGAAGGGGTAGGACCATTTGTAGGGGAATTTGATTTTATTTTGTTATATTTAATGTACTTTAAACTGTTCCAAGATTTTTTTAGTCATGTTTACAGAAGAAAACATGAAACTTGCCTTCTCTGTTGCATCCAATAACAGATGGAAATGAAATAAAACAAACAGAGACAACATAGGTTAAAACTTAACATAAAACTCTAAAATATATGCATTATTTGAAAAGCAGATTTTTTGTTTACTACTTCTAACAGTGTGTCTATATCTACAAAGCTTACACGACATATGAAAAATTCTACACTTCTGGAAGTTTTTATTATCTCCAATATTCCTTATTAAAAAGGCATATGGCACTGAGAAGAAAATAATTTCAAAAGTGATTTGCGTGGGATTTCAAAGCAACTATCCTCCCTAAATAGACTGAATATAAGTTTTCGTAATTGGTGTCTGCTGTTATCAGTTGAGATGATTTCCAATTTTGTCAACATTGACCTCTGACATACACTTTACAAATCATCTAAGTCAGCCCCAATTACTTTAGCTGCATGCTCGGTAATCTGCTGGATCTTTCTTTACATTTTAGTTTGTCAGACTACTAAACCAGTCAATGAAACTGAAAGCGATGACAGGCTGGATCAAAGTGCAATAAAAGAACAAGAAATGTGATTTTATTATGCTCTATTTTGTGTGCTTTAAAGTTTTAAAATTATTATAGATGATATTTCACACTAAACTGTATGTGAAACTGTAAGTTCTTTGCTTTTTGGTTTTGTATAAATTTGACATTTTAAACCCAGAAAGAAGAGGTGTTAGTAGAGACTGAAGGCATTCTTATAGGGAGAGGTGATTTCTGCAGTCAGATGAGCAGACAGACATCTTTTATAGACAAGTAGGATTCAGAAAAAGGTCAAAGATCATAACATTGAAGCCCTTGAACCATTTGATATATTTTGTTCATGCATACTTTGTGAACATGTACTCAGAGTCACCCCCAGGGGGAGGCAACCATGACACCTGTCAGGAGACCCGAGCAGTGGGAGGTTCTCTTGTGTGAGGCTAAAGCTGCGGCAAATGAAATGGAAATCGCTGCAGTGTTCAAATCAGGTCGGCGTCGCAAAAGGCCAAGACGTCTTATTGAGTCTGACGGATCTGACGCAGAAGCAGATGATCAGGAATCCCAAGATCCAGAAGTAGAATTCAGAAGTGGCACGTTTCACATTATGATGGATTTTTAATTTCACAATTGTCCGTGTGTTTTGAAAGCCTAAACAACGTATGCTGCCTTTCTTGTCCAATTTTAAACTTTAGGAGCATGAGCACGAGGGAGATCTCAGCCTCTTGTGCAAATTTAATAATAATTAATTAATAATTCTTTGCATTTATATAGCACTTTTCTCACTACTCAAAGTGCTCAGCAATTGCAGGTTAAGGGCCTTGCTCAAGTACCCAATAGAGCAGAGTCCCTTTTGGCATTTATGGGATTCAAACCGGCAACCTTTTGATTGCCAGTGCAGATCCGCCTATTTTGCATTTATAAATATTCAAAGGATCTGTCACATCATTTGAAAGATGAGGTGATTCATATCAAGAACATGTATTACGCAAATGTTAAGGTCCTAAGGTGGGCACTACGATTGTTGATATCATATCATGAGAAAAACATACAGAAATAAAAACATTGGAAAAAGATACGTTGACTCTGTTAGTAATTTTAATTCAGAGCTACCAGACCCTCCACTCGTCATGAGACATGGAATGTGATACGATATTATATAAATTTAATTACGGTTGCGCAAAATTTCAATGTGATTGATGTTAAGCTTGAGTATAGCATAGACACATCACTCGATCAGCTTGGGGAGACAAAATTATTGCAGTACGGAGCCAGGAGGCCCACGTTCTCAGCCATAATTGTCAGGGGCCCAAGATTTTCTGGTAGCGGGGTTTAATTGCACTGAACGTTTCATGAAATTTGGATAAAAGTTATTATGATGACTATGGGTTTGCTAATAAACGCTTGTGCAATACATTAAATCAAAGGCTTTGAGCACATGCAGATCCAGGGCTCTCAGCGCATATAAAGTGTATAAGGATGATACATTATAAATTAAATGTAGACGACTAAGTGAAGAAGACAGCAGTGCAGAGAAAAGAGACTGAAAAGCGTTGGAGAGAAAAAAAAGAATAATCTAGGTGCAAATTCAGAAAATAAGGAAAGTAATTATCATCCCAGAACAAGTGGAATTGAAAAAAAAGCACGTCCAATCGGGCTCAGAATTAAAAGACATTCACAAACGTTGGCGTTATACACATGGAGAGCAGGTTAGAGATTATGAAAGCAGTGGAATTCGAAAGGCTCAAAAAAAAAAAAGTTGGTGCAATACACATGTGGAGAAAGTTAAAGAATATGAAAGTAGGAAAATTAGAAAGTATATAAAAAAAGTAAAGATCACAGTAGTGCAAACAAATGGAAATTATTCCTCGAAAAAGGGAAAATAATGACCACGGACCAGGTGTCACTGAAAAAATGCAGGACAAAGCGAGGTCAGAAATAAAAGACACAGTAGAAAACAAAGTAAAATGTCATAAAGAGGTTAAAAAACAAGGGGGGCAATCACATGCAGAGCAGGTTAGAGAAATGAAAACTGGAATTCAAAAGTCTCAAAAAAACGTAGGCGTAAAACACATGCAGAACAAGATACAGAATATGAAAGCAGAAAAAAACAACAGTGTCAAAACAAAGAAAGTAAACATCGCATTAGCGCAAACAAAGAGAAATTATTACTCAGAGAAATAACGAAAAGGCGAATAGAGATCGAATATATGGACATAGGTGATATGTCAGAAGTTTGTAAATATTGTAAGGCTTTGAAATTTAAGTCAGAGAATTTCAAAAACGGGGTTTACCTCACATGCATTTATTGGTTACTTTGCAAAACAAATTATTAACTTCTGATGATGTAGATTGTTTTGGCTGTGCTGAAATTACAAACAGAGAAACCTATCCTGAATTATGGTTCAAAGTCATTAAACACATGTCTCACTGACCTCATTTAAAAGATTCAGCATATTGGAACTCGAAAGATTCCAAAGATTGTTTTTACAGAAGTTCTGAAATAAAAGTGAAAGTAATGAAATAGCAACAATTCAAAGAAAAAAAAAATCTTAAAAGTGTGTATCCGGAAAACCAAACACGGGGGGTTGGCGAGTGAAGCAAGCAGGGGGCAAAGCCCCTTACTATATATATATATATATATATATATATATATATATATATATAGTCAAGGATGCCAGGGGCGATGACCCGGCCAGGACGCCTTGAGGGACCGGAAGTGGGCGTGCACCCATCTGGGATCACGCGGGGGCCGCCACCCTGGTTGCTTTGGGGGCCACGGGTTGGGGGCTTGGAAGCCCAACCCTGTAGGGGCCCATGGTCACCGCCAGGGGGCGCCCTGGTGCCTTGGGAGACCTGGACCTCAGCACTTCCGCCACACCAGGAAGTGCTGGGGGAAAGAGGATCAAGAACACCCGGAGGACTTCCGGCTACACAGTTGGTGCTTCCGCCACACGGGGGTATGTCGGCGGAAGCACCTGAAGCCCATCCGGGCGTGCAAAAAAGGGGCCGCCTCCCTCCAGTCGATAGCAAGAGTCAGGTGGAAGTGGATGGAACACGGAGGAGAGGAGTGGAGGCGGTCTGAGGACTGAGCAAGGCATCATTGTGCGGCCAGGACTTTGAAGGGGTGATTGGTGCTGCGGCACTGGGTTTGTGCACTTTACCACTTGTAAAATAGTTGTAAATAAACATGTGTGTGGAGAAAGAACATGTCTACCTGTCTGTGTCCGGGCTGTACCCCACTATATATATATATATATATATTGTCACACATGTGCGATTAGGAGGCAGTCAAAGAGCCTAAAGGTGAGTGAAACATCGTGAGATAGAGGGTTGTCACGTGGTACTTACCTTAATCTCTTTTGGTCAACAGAAAACCTGAAGAAAAATAATTCTTCCACTTCTGGGTTCCAAAATGGCTGCGATGACCCTGAACCCTAAACAATCTCCACAATATATATATATATATATATATACTGTATATATATATATATATATGTATGTATATATGTATGTATATATATATATATATATATATATATATATATATATATATATATATATCCTTCCACAACCTGTCTCTCTTTCTCACTCGTTACTCTCAGCCCTGACCACTCATCATTGCATTAGCTGAGTTTTTGGCTCAAACTATTCCCTTTGCTCCGGAATTTTTTTTTTTAATTTTATTGATCTTATTTTAATCACACAACATTCCATACAAATAGATCAATTTTTACAAAAATAAGATTAAAAACAAATAACCCCCACCCCTGAGAAAGAGAGCATGGCCATCAGAGTAAAATGTAAAGCTAGTAAAAATAAGTAAATAGATTAATTAATAAGTGAATAAAGATAAATGGAGAAGAAAAAGAAATGGGGAGAGAATCTGCTTCCTCAGTGCATTAAATGCTTATTCTAAAAAGTTATTGATTAGATCCTGCCTGGTTTTGAAAAAGTTCTGCACCGGTCCTCTAAGTGAGAATTTGATTTTTAGTATAAAACATCAGTTACCCACTGACTTAGAAGAGGAGAGTTAGGATTCTTCCAGTTGAGCAAAATAAGTCTACATGCCAGTAGTGTAGTAAAGGCAATCACAGTTTGTTTGTCCTTCTCCACTTTAAGCCCATCTGGAAGTATCCCAAACACAGCTGTTAATGGATTAGGAGAGACTGTGACAGGCATTTAAAAATTTTGGTCCAGAATGATGTTAATTTGGTGCAGGCCCAAAACATGTGAACCATGCTCCGGACTTTATATGATGTTTGGTTTCTCAAAAGTTTAAACTCCATCCCGGGATCTCTCCCAAGTACTAGGAATTCCTGCATGTTGATGGGTCACATGTTAAACAGTCTTCATCATGTAAACTCTGCACCATCTATCATAAGGTTCATTCTTACTACAACTTCTTGCAAATAGCAGTTAAGTCAAATGAGAGTTGCATTTACTTAACTGTTCCTCCATACCTTATGAAGCTTAACGTTCCCAGTCACAATTTCCTACTGTTATGGGCCATGGTAAGCACCTCATAAAATAACAAACACAGACTTGACACCGCTATTTTGTGCTGTTCTCTCATTGCTTCCCACTGTTGCACTTTCTCTGTAATCCACCAAAGACCAGCCGTTATCTTTTGCATGGGGTTGCTATTTATTCTCTACTCTAAAAGTCTCAGACTGCATTCTTGAATCTTGTCAAGCTTGTAGGATAAACAAACCTTCATAAAACTTGTGGAATACAGCATCCCACATGCCTGCCATTTCAGGTTTCTCCTGAATTGCAAGAAGCTGGTCATGTATAGCATAGATTTACTTTAATTTGGTCTTTGAAAAAAAAATATTTAAAAAGTTCTTGAATTCAGCAGTGTGAGAAGTGGCTTCAAATAAAAGCTTTTTTTGAGGTTGGGATGTGGGCTAAATTTTTCCTACTGCAAAAGGCCCATGAATTTAGCTCTAAGCCAGCGGTTGTTGGATGCTGCATTGATGAGCACATATGCACACGCATACAGGCTTGTGGAAACAGGGTAAGTCTGCAACAGTAAATCAACATAAACTACATGCCAGAGGGAAAACACCCACACAGACATGTGGAAAGCATGCAGACTCTGCAGCATCATCAACTAACTGAATACTGTGGAATACCGGGGGCGTATTCGTACAGCTCCCCAAACCCGGACACAGACAGGCACAGAGACATAAGTCCAAAAGCAACACACAGTTTATTTCCTCATGGGGCAGCTCTATTCCTCACTCCCCACTACACAGCACAGTACACAATCACCCACTGTAATAATGCTCAGTCCCTGCTATCACTTTTTCTTCTTTTCTTTTCTTTCTCTGTTTTTCTCTGCTGCCTCCACTCCTCTCCCAGCAAGCTTTGCCCTCCACCTCCCAACTCTGGTTCCTTGAACAGAGTGAGGTGGCCTCTAGAGGTTTTCCGGGTGCTCTCAGATCCTCTTCAGGCAGCATATCCAGGGGTTGAGGGGTTTGCCCTCTAGTGTTCCGGGTTGGGGTATTGCCTTGAATATGTCCTCTCCCCCAGTCCTTTCATCACAGGGACGTCCTGGCCGTCCACCACAATACATAATCTCAAAATGAATTTTTTTTAAAAAGCAGAAAAGCTTAAGAAAGGGATAATGAAGTGACTCAATTGTAACATTTCTAAAAGGTTTCAACAGAAAAACATTTCTACTTTATAACCTGAACTAGAATTGCTCTTGTTTTATGATGAATTTCTCCATATGTCTTCCACAGACATATTCAGTATCACTTAGATCTGCTGCCTGGTATTCATAGACAGGAGACATAAAGACAAAACACTTGATAAGGTGTCATTCTCACGTTCTAGGCATTTTGATTTTTTCACATGCATCTGTTAATGCATGGGAATGTCATCTTTATAAATATTTCCCAAAAACACAAATGAACTGTTATACTTCTTTTTATTATCCTCCTAGACAGGAGCTATTACCAAATGCAGTCTTAATATTCAAGACAAATATATGGAAATCTGTTTAGAGCATTTTGGAAAACTTACAGAACCTTTAGAAAAACAGATTTTTCTTGATTCCGTATCATTTTAATTTAACATATTCAAAACCAGCGACACAATAATTACTATTCTGAACTCCCAGTATGAGAGACATGGCTTAGATAATGCTGCAGGGATAGACTCATTCCTGTTCTTGAAAACCCTGCAATGGAATATAATTAACTGGAAAATCTAGATCGACCTAGTATGAGTAGATGTTGGTGTGTCTCATAACCCTGAACTGAATAAAGTGGGTACAGCAAATTAATGGATAGATGACAGAATATCAGTGCTCAGTTTTTTGGGGTTCACTGCAGAGGTTTGAAGTAGAACAGTGTAATTGTAATGTTATAAGAGTGAGTCAGTCTAGCTACTTAAAATGTCACCCAACCAGTCTTGTTTTTATGTCATTCAAATGACATGATTAGTGTTCAGACCCTGAGGATTGGACCTATAGGTCAAGTCCAGCACCTTAAATAAAGTTGCCTGGGGCATGGTCAATATATGTAAATTCTTACTAGGCATGAGTTAAAACTCTTAATCCAAACACAATTCATATTATGATACACAGTTCATGGTACAATACACCTGTGTTATGGTACATTCTCAGAGCACTTAGCAGAATTCACATAAAACCAATACACACAGAAAAAAGCATTACAACAATAATAATGTAAAAATTATTCACTATTTCAGTTTGACCCAAATCCATCCATTCATCCACCTAACCATCCATTTTCTCCTACTTATCAAGATCCAGATTCTGGGGCAGTGGTCTAAGCAAAGATGCCCAGATACTACATTTCTCAGACTTCTCCTCCAACTACTCTGGGTTGAGGGAGTACAAAGGACTCCTCCAGGCCTGTCATGAGATATAAGTTCTCCAGTGTGTCCTGGAACTCCCCTGAGGTCTCCTTCCCAGAGTGTTGTCCAGAAGGCATCTTAATCAGACGCCCAAACCACCTTAACTGGCTCCTTTTGATGCACATGAGTAGCGCATCTACTTTGAGCTCCTCCAGAATGTCTGTGCTTCTCACTCACTAAGTCTGAGTCCAGACACACTGCAAAGGTAACTCATTTCTGCTGCTTGTATCCATGACCTAGTTCTTTTGGTCACTCCCCACAGCTTGTGACCATAGCAGAGGGTAGGAACGTTGATTGACTAGTATGAAGCTCCCTCTTCACCTCAACCGATAGGTACAACATTAGCATGACTGTGGATGCTGTTCCGACCTGCCTGTCGATTTGACCCAAATATATATATATTTTAATTGAGTTTTTGCTATATCGAAATTAATGAGAAATGAACCTCGTCTGTTCTGCTCAACCTGGATACTTTTCTAAATGCCTTGGCAGTTAAGAACCTCTGTCCTGAAAGCTAAAAGCCATCTGCCCTTAATTAAGAGATATTTAAGCGATATTACACCCTTAATAACATTACAGAAATTAACTACATTTTACATAAAATGACAATCAATATATACACAATAGGATATGTGAAAATCCAGGAAAATGAATATCAATATCAGTTACTAACATTTTGCATTAAAATGCATATACTGCACTTTGTTGATGCTCAGAAGTTTGCAATGCAGTGAAGCAGTGCCAATTATAGTTCTGAGATATGTGAAACTTTTAAAATGAAAATATTTCTCACACTTTTTAAAGACAGTATATAGATTAGGCACTCAATATTTACATACAGTATATATGAATACTTTACATTATATTCATAATATAAAAAAATACTCTTGTATTAAAATGCTGCATTGACCAAATCTCGCCTCACCTCATGTGCCAGCTTTGCTTTAGGAATCCATTGAGCCTGGTGGATGCTTTATGTATTTTGTAGAAAATTATTAAAATGTTCATGTATATTAGCATCAGTAGCACACACTGAAGTTCTGCAATTACATACCCAAGAATAAAACATAAAATATAATTCATAAGCTGCCCTTATTCCCATCAACATTCTCTTGTTAAATATTGTGTAGTTTCAAAGATGGGTAGTTTAGGACTGGATTATCATTACAGTCATTACATATTACATTACATAAAATCAATAATAAAACTTTCAGTGATATTATTTATACTTTTATAACAGCTTACTTAGTTTTAATGCAAATGAGCATTGCTGTCAATCAATAAATAGTTGTAGGTTCAGAATCTCCTGTAGGAATGGTGCATAACAATAATGTTTATACAGTAGGTTGATAATACAGAGCTTGTCTGATGCACCATATTGTAATTTTGAAAATTACGCACCTTCTTTTACTACTTTAACATTTTTAATAGAGTTAACATTGTAATAGGAATAATTCAGAGAGGTAGAAATATCAAAAATATATTTCTTACTGAACTAATAGAGAATGTCAACACACTGGGAATACAACATACAAAAATAGAAGAAAACCAATAATCAGTTAACTCTCTGGATCATACAAAAGAACCAGAATCCCTTTATGTCTGTGTAGATTATTAACTTTCACACAGCCTTGTCACCCACACCTCTGTCCCTCTCACTATTTTTACTTTATTATTTCTTGCCAATAACACTCTGCCACAAACTCTCCTCCTGACTCCAAACCCAATTTGGCCAGTGGCATAAAGCAACTTTAAACCCCCTTCAAGTATCTCTTCTAGTAAAGCCTGGAAATCCATATTGTTCCGGTGCCCCAGAGTGTTTTGTGTGCAAAACCAGCACATTATATCTCAAATATGGAAATATTCACTACAAGCTTAATTACTTATGATTCACCAAACATTCCTTTTAAATTCAGAATTTAAAATCTTGCATAAACATTTTTTGAAGTGTCACTCAAGTTGTAATTGGCTGTAAAGTTTTGCACTATGTACAACTTATTTTTGTGTGAATTGTATGGCTATATTTAGATGTTGTTGTTATTATAATATTGTATCACTATTTTGAAGTTCAAAAAGACATAATTTGCAACTAATTTGTTTGTTTCACCCATGGGCTTTGATTCATTGATTTTTTTCTCTGTGTAGACAGCTTAGAGAAACTTCTTTCCCAGTACTCCATGATGCTTTCTGATACCAACATTACATCACTCAGTTGTTGCAGCGATGTCACTAGCCGATCTGTGCTACCTTCACCTTTGTGCCCCACATGCACACAACTTTTTCCTTATGCATACTGTAAATGTACTCCAACTCACACTTTATTGTGCTTCTCATTTTGCTTACAACATACATCCATCCATTATCCAACAAACTATATCCTAACTACAGGGTCACAGGGGTCTGCTGGAGGCAGGAAACAAACCCCAGGCAGGATGCCAGCCCACCGCAGGGTACACACACACTAGGGACAATTTAGGATCGCCAATACACTTAACCTGCATGTCTTTAGACTGTAGGAGGTAACTGGAACACCCGGAGGAAACCCATGCAGAACATGCACTCCATGCAGGGAGGACCCAGGAAGTGAACCCAGGCCTCTTTACTGTGAGGCAGCAGCTACACACTGTGCCACCCTGCTTACAACAATGTATACATGCATGTGTGATGTCACTACTGAATTGATACCACCAAAAAATAAATGAATAAAACTCAAGGTATTTTCATTTAAGGGATATGTTATCTGACCATTATTTGAATATTATGAAATTATTTTCTAAGAAAGAAGTATTTTTGTTTCTATTTCATGGAATTTGAGCTTAGAGAAATCTAACAGAATACTGCCATGCCAACAAGATCTACTAGCACAACAAAGACTTAGGCAAATATAGGTTGGCTGTAGGTGGGTTTTGTGCATGGATGAATTTTGAGTAGCATTTCATTTGCTTACAATATATGTGAATATTTTACAATGTATACATACATGTGTGATGTCCTTACTGAATTGATACCACTTTCAGAGTTGCTCATTGTATGAGGTTAACAAAAAATAAATAAATGAATAAAACTCATGATATTTTCATTTAAGAGATATGTTAGCTGACCATTATTAGAATATTATGAAATGACTTTGTTGTTCTGCATAGACTTGTTGTACATTGTGTCTTTGCTGCTGGATTAAGCATGTTATGCTCCTCGCTATGTGGTGCAGATCGAGTACTGACAGGGACAGACCTCACAGAATATAACACTGATCTCTTGCATCACAGGCTCTGTGTGTGTTAGTTAGTCCTACTGATAAGACCTTTGGAACTGCAGAGAGAGATTAAAGACTTGGAGTATAAGTTTATTTTAGGGAGGCACGATGCTGCAGTGATTCCCACTGCTACCTCACATCTCAGGTCACATTTTACACATTTTCCGAAGCCACAGTAATTGGTCCAGAATAGTTTGCAGATGCTTTCCTAATACTGTGGGACACTTAAAAAACAATTGCACCATTATGATCAACTCAAAACTAGCTCAGTTTCTCCTTCCCCAAGTTTGCCAAAATTTTCGAACATTTTCGCTGAACTCAGTATTAAGCTAATTCAATGGAGCTCACTCACCATAACTCCATTGAATTTATTTTTAAAAAATTGTTGTTTCAGACATTACATGGTTGTTGTCAAAGTATGACATAACATCATCATGCCTCTGGGTATTTAAGGTGGTGGCATCCTATTTTTTACATCCCAGTTTTTGGATTTTAAAATAAAATCAGAGATGTGAAATAATGACATGCAACTACTTTGCTTTAATCAAGCAAATTTCATTTAGGGCTACTTTTACTTTTGCCATACTACATTTTAGGTCAAATAGCATACTTTTTTCTTCATTACATTTTCCAGCAAGTCCGCACAGCTCATTACAAAGTAGTTTTTATTAATTCTTTTTTGAGATTCAGAAAAAAGCATTTACATTTAACAGAACTGACCCAAGTCCACAGCATTCTATAGTAGAATATTGACTCTCAGATTTGTGACTGGCATTTTATAATGTTGTAATGAAGTTGGAATATTCTAGTGCAGTATTAATGCAAGCTGATTTAATGCTTAAATATGTGGGAAAATGTTATTCTGTAGAATTTAAATTGTCAACAGGAGTGCATTAAAATATGGAAATACATAATGAGACAACCAATTGGTATACATCTGGTTATGCTGGAGAGTCACTAGTATGCATTGAATTTAATTGTGGTTAATTACAGTGTAAGTGCTTAAGCAGGTAATTTAAAGATAAAATTGGGCATCAAATTGAGCAAAAGAAACAACAACTTCCTAAGAAAATTCATGTTAAACAACCTTTCTGAAATTGTTGTATTAGTATTTAATGTAATAATTGCCCGTCTGAAATCCATCTTTACATCAATGAAGTATAATAAACCCTATCTGTGTTGATTTTCACTAAGTGTTTTGTATTGTGTATCTATTCAGGTCATAAGGTTTTCATTTTTCTTTCTTATTTTTGTGTTTTATTTTATTATTCCTTTGTCTTGAGTAGCGGTGCCTCGTCTACTGCTGCGGAGTATCCCAATAGAGGAGGTGCAGTGCAAGTCATATCCGCACTCACTAGTACCACACTTCAAGACATCCCCATGATGCTGACTGCTGTTATGTATTGATCGAAGGCAGGATTGCATTTATATAATTCACTATTCTGTAGTGCATTTCTATATCAAAAATATTGTGTGAGAGTTGTTTAAAAGTAAAATAAATGTACTATGTTCTCTATGCAATGCCTTGCATTTTCTTGTTATTATATACTTTTACCTTTGGTAATATGTCCTTTCGAAAACAGATACTTTTTTGCTTTAATTCAAGAATTGTTTTAACTGAAATACTTTTTACGTCAGTGAAAGTAAAAATTTGACAAAGTACTTCAACTTTTACTCAAATACCATTTCTAAGTAATCTGTACACTTCTGATTAAATTAGTATTGGAGTGTTAGTTAATGATAATAAAAAAATGTCTTTGTTGGCTTTGGGCTTTCTTATGTGTTTTTTGACTTTGAGTTTTGGTTCTCTTTTGACAAGTCATTTTGTCTTTTTTGATCTACCAGTATTTGGGCTTTCCCTGTTCCTGACCATATTATTCTCTTGATCTCATTATTGTTTATTTGAGGGGGTATCATATTTTCATCTAGGCATAACACACATGACCTGAAATCGAATAACTCTGGTGGTGGAGAGAGCTTACTCGTAGTACTTCAGTCTCAATATGGACATGATTTTATAGATACATTTTAACCTGCACTATCTGTATCATACTCTATGAAGTCAGTAGATTTTCACTGCCAATATGGTTTTACCTGTACCATGAGTATTTACTGGGTTTCATGCCAAGTTTAAGCAGATAAGTTACCAGTTCAGTGGGCTGGCCTTGGTTCAGCTTTTAAAATGTGTGTGCATTAATAATCTGAATCTTTGGATTCAGAAAAATATTATAGGATTAAAGCTTCTAATGGCTATGTTTTAGCTAGCAATATGTATTCAAAAATTACATTGAGCTGAAGCAAAACATCCCTAGACCAGACACATTAGAGGGTTTGTGAATTAGCTTAGGCAGTAAGGAAAACACACACAGGAGGTTTACAGTTAATCATTTTAATTAAATATGGCAGTGATATTGCATTAGTACCAGCTGTGATAAATGAGAATAAAAGTAATGGATTTAACTACATTTCTAAAACAAAGAAGCTTAAAATGTAAAGCTATAAAACTAGATGAATGATGTATGGGCAGGCACATACTCCTTTACAGCATGCAAGTATTCTCAACCTTATTGGTTTTCATTCTATTGCTGAGAAGCTGCAATTACTTTTGTACATTTTTTTGAGTCTTGTGCTAGTTGCAGTTTGGTGTCTCCCACTTTGTTAATGTTTTCTTAATCCAGGAGTAAGCATTTTATCTGGCAATAGCTAACATTCTGAAACTGATACAATACTAAACATTAATAATTTGATATAACCTTTCCTCTGCCAGGAATCATTCAAATAATGTATCTATGCATTGGTGCATTAGTCATTTTTTTCTTTACCTTATGGTGTGATTTAGATAATCATAAATCAACCAAGAGTGCTTACTTACACTGCTTATACCTCTGTGCAAAGCTTGTCTTCAAGCTACTGTATCGCTGAGCATTTCTGTACAGAGCTACACTTAGCAAGCAGTCATTTATCCTTGAGGTGACCAAAACAGTGCCGTGTACTCTTCCTCCTAGATTTATCTGTATGGACCTTTTGTTGTCAGTTTTTATATGCAAACTAAATACACATCTCTTTTTATATCAACTAACATTCCCATTTTTAATCCATGTTATCTACAACATATTTTGGTTTAAAATCTCCCTTATCTTATCTGTCCTATTAGATTTGCTTTTATGTATTGTTGGTAGCTATTTCTTTCCTTGAATTTTGCTACTTTGTTTAATTCTTCTTAAGTTTCGGTATTGCATCTGTTTCACAAGCAGTGCACAGCATAAAAGAGACTTAAATAAATATGACGATTTGTTTGAATGATAAGCTAAGTAGCACTCCTTTTGTCCTTGCAGTTAAGTGGAATTGTAATCCAGGTATTCAAAATTCTTAAAGATGCTGATATAGTTGATCCAGCAGAATTCTTTGGGTTAAATCATGACTGACATACTTTAGGACACCAGTGAAAATTAAGGAGAGGAGAATTTTAGCAAGAATTTAAGAAGTGCTCTTTGACATAATAGGT
Organism: Polypterus senegalus; assembly: GCF_016835505.1. Classification (NCBI taxonomy): domain Eukaryota; kingdom Metazoa; phylum Chordata; class Cladistia; order Polypteriformes; family Polypteridae; genus Polypterus; species Polypterus senegalus. The sequence goes on from NC_053160.1 coordinate 139,485,375, forward strand.
TATAGTGAAGTGGAACAAACTACAGATTTGTTAACTGAATTTGAGAATTTGGCAACTTTTAGCAATTAGCTAGATTAGATATTGGGTCACCTAAGCTATTAGCTGACCAGTTTGACTGACTGAGTGGTCTTCTCTGGTTTATCAAACTTCTGTCCTTGTGTTAACTTGGCTATTATGAAATACATGCTTGCTCTTGGGACAAGTGAAAAAATTATCAAATAGATTGACAAAATAAATTGTTTCACTTCACCACAAGGGATGGCTTTGACCTGCTTGACTAATATTCAACATGTATAGTGTTCAAAGCTAAAAACATTAATATTTTGAACAGAAGAAGCAACCTACAAAAAAAACCCACCTTGAAGTAAATGTGTATTTTTGGGTTATTTTATTTTAGATGCACGTCTATGTTAGGGGAATGAGATACCTTAAATTTTAAATTATGCCACCCATTTTCCTTATAAAGACTGATGCTAAAATCTAAGTAAAAGTCTTCGCTGAGTAGCTAAAAAGGTTCTTTTCTCTGTCATTTTACAGGACCAAACAGTGAGTATCAAGGTCAGATATTATTTTTTATTTTCCAGTGCACTACACTAGGGGTTTCAAACTCATATTTACAGTGCATTTACATGCACACATGCAGTATAATCGGGTTAAGGTGAATTACCTGCTTAAGGCATAAACCTGGTTACTTACATGTGCAAGTAATCTTCTGAAGTTCTTCTTTGGCAAAATCATATGACGTTATTAAATAGTGCAAAAAAACAGTTAAACGTTATCATCAGCCACTGTGGAATCAAAAATAAGTATGACGCCTGTGATAATTTTCTTGTGTTTTATAAATATGTTTAGTCAAACTGATGCTTAATTTCTAATTTCTGTTACCTGATTTTACGCAGCAAATGCTTTTGTTTTTAGCTGTGCGATAGAGCCCTGCATAGGAACCAGTATTTGTTCCTCTTGTCTCACACCAAGTGCTGATGGAATGATAATGCAGGTATTTTTACTTCAATACGACATGCATTAGTTTACTTATTACTTTATAAAGTAATCAGACTGTGCAATGTGTGTTACATGTTTTAACATGTTACCCTACTTTTCACGAAGTTAGTTGTCGTGTGTAAAACTGTACGTTAACTTAATCAACATAAACTTAGCAGTTTCTGAAATACTTAGGTCTCCTTCCTGCAATACACCCATCTGTGACCCTGTCCAGTGAAACAGCAGAGATGTAATCATCACCTTACTAAACAGGACCTTCTCCATACTTCAGCTGAACCTTGATAACCTGTCTTTGAAAAACACAGGAGAGAAGACATTTGGTGCTTAAAATTAGCTTTTGCTTTGCAAATACTGAACTCTTCATTTCTAATTTATCTTCTGCAAAATAATAGGGGATAGATTGTAATAAGCAGTTCCAAGCCCAACATAAGCATATATATATTGTCAAAATCAGTAAACTTTCATGACTTCTGAAATATATGTTCAAGAACAACAATTTAGTCTTCTGTTCCATGGCTAGGATGGAATTTCTCTTGTTCCTCCTGTATGTGATATTCAATTATAGATGGAATCTCTGTTCCAGTAGCTAGCATAGGCTGGGTGTATGGTCCCTTCTGAATCAGAACGCAGCTTCTTGTCATACTTTTTAAAAATGGGGACCAACACTCTATCTGACCACCAATCCTCTATACCCGAACATGCTATTAAGGAAGTATTCTAATCATAACACACTCGCAATATCCAGTGTGAACATTTCCCATTCAATTTCCTCCATATCTGTGGATTGACCCAGTGTTTTTATTAATCAAGGATGTTAATCAATTTTGAGGAAAAGCATTGAACTTTCCTACTGTATACTGCAACATATTAATGTCTTCTATTTTCTAGTTTTCCATTTGATTAATCAATACCTTAATGTTTTGTGTTTTTATTGAGAAGAATAGCTCAACATAAAGTTGCTTTGTTTACAGAAATGTAGGGTAATTGAAAAAGTGGTTGGGTTGGGAATTGACTATTTCTTCTCTAAGAATAAATAAAAACAGAAAAGTGGTGATAAAAGGAATAAGAGACTTGAACAAATTAAAAAAAAAACATCAAATTCATGTTGTTGTATGATATTAAAGACATACAAAGAAAAGAGCTAGCTTGTCATATATTTGATGACACCATTTGTTTCTCTGCAAATCAATATGCTATTTGACAAATGAAAGCAATTGAATATAAAAATATGATGAGTTCAGACAGAAAGAAAAGCCAATAGTTGAATAAAGCAGGCAGCAAGTATATGTTTCTGTGGCAATAATGTAAATAATTGTGTCATTTTTCAGTATCCTTATTTAAACCAGCCTGAATTTTATGGGGGATGAAAGGAGAATTCAGAAGAATAAGTGATCCATTGAGCAGAAACCCCCTGCCTTCTATCCTTAATTGGAGGGGTTTTATCATACAGGATAGCCAACACAGTCTTTCAAGTCACCAATGAAATTTCTGTTCTCTGATTCCATATTATACAGATGAAGATTCTGAGTCTGCATTCATTAATGGAAAAATATTAGAGGAAAATGGTCCGTTATGCTGCATTACAAGGGGGGTCTATGAATCCTTCTGAAATCCAAGCATGGATCTTATTCTCATTACCCTTTCTTCCCCACTGTTGTGACTGAGAGCTTAATTCACAATGAGAAAACTATGGAAGAGTGTAGGTGTTGCAAGGGTCAGTTACTTTTGGACACAGGACATAGTTATAAAATTAGATTACACCTGGCTTATCCAAGGCTCTGCACAGAGATAGTGGGCACAATAGTATGTTCTCCTGAAGCCCAATCTTGGCATAGTGCATCTACTTTCCTGCTCTGTTAGGCTATAATGATAACAGGCAGGCAACAAGTTGTCAGTAGCAAAAATGGCACTTGCCATCACCTGCTGTGTTTTCTCATTGTGTCAAGATGGACTATGAAGTCTGTGAAGACTTTCTGCATTGATCTTGCACTAATGGTAATCATCTGGAAGCAGCGTGTAATCTCATATGTGCCCTCTGGTAGCTACCAGTGCATCTAGAGTGTCATTGACAAACAGACCAGTGCCCTTATGTATTAAGCATTTCAGAGTAAGTAGGAAAATGGTCCTAAATGGCTCAAAAATTTAACAGTAATGCAAATTTTGTCCTGTTCATGGGAGTAGGAATAAAAGCATTTTATCAGCTTTTCTAACTTAGGAAACTACTCCTTAATCAGAATTTAGGCGAGCTTCTGAAGTGTTCTAACTCTCTCAGAGCTGCCAGAAGATGGCATTTAGGCAAAGATCGTCAAGCACATCCCAGGAAAGGCAGAATGTTTTGTAAATGCTAGACAACAAAGAACCTTGAAAAGATATCAATTTCACGAACAGAATAATATTTGTAACAAATCTTGTGATCGCTCCATCTACATGGCAAAGTGTGATACTGCTCTATCAGCAAAAATGAAAGTGTTAGTAACATTATGTTTTTTTTTAGCCAGAGGGAAAATGCAGCTTTGTTAAAACAATGATTTGGGTATGTCACAAACATTTCTCAAATTTTGCACCAAACTTGGAACACCTTTAACACATGAGGTAAACCGCAGAATTATTCCCCGCCACTCTACGTAAGGTAATGTTAAAGCAAGATGCATTCATGCAAATCATTAGGTTTTCTGGGCTTGTTGGTGTGATTAATGGCACACACATCAAGACTATTGGTCCAAGAGTGAACGATCATCCGTATGTGAATCGTAAGCAGTATCACAGTATCAACACACAGGTGGTCATGGAAGTAATCTGTATTGTGGTAGCAAGCATATTACCCTGAAGATAGTCAGGGCCGGATGCGTGACTGGCAGCAAAATGTCACACAGGTATGCTAAGCTATGCATTCAACAAATCTTTAGAATATTCATGTTATACTTTACAAGCCCGGCAGAGACTCCTCAGACATTGGATAAAGAGAGTCTTGCAGAAGATAAGGGGGAAACACAGACGTGCCTCTGGAAGACAATTGGAAACAGTAGAAAACAGAATGCAATGTCAGTACCAGGAATAGCCATGGCTAGATTCAGTACTACTATTACTATTACTTAAGGTGCCTCCCATGGACACACCAGTGGGAAGATGATACTTCTGGAAATAAGGCTGTGTATCATTCATTTCTAAATAACCAAGCCCATTATCGGGCTTTTCAATTATTTGGTGTGTGTGCGCCTCACATTTTAGTACTCATTACAGTATTATTCTTGATGTTCCTGCAAAGTGGTAGCAATTAAGTGCAGCTTACTGCAATATCCTACATTTTTGTTTTCTTTCTTTTTTCTTTTTCTACTACTTTGAGTAGTATTACTCTTATTATTATTATTTTTCTGGTGAAGCTTTATTGTTAGAATCAGATAAATACAAAGTGTAACCATGATTTCCAAGGAAACTACAAAAAGTCATTATTTCATCATGTGAACCATTTTGTGGCTCAAGGAGGCATAGAATCATGACGTCAGTCATTCTCAAGCATGAACTTGTACTCCTCACTGAGAGAAGGTGTAGGATGTTTCATAATTACTTCTTATTTTCTACTAGAGTAAATTCTTTTCCAAGTCAGATTTTTTAGTGCCATTCCTAGGAGTAATTCTGAGATGCTTGATAAATATGGGCATAGATTAAATTTTCTTATAATGGGAAATGCAATTAGAAAGTTATTAAAATGTCCATTTTATTAACTACAATGACAGACTTGGCGGCCACAATCCAACAAAGATAAAAAAGAACTTGAACCTCTATAGCACCTATATATATCCTTAACCTTTTATACTGTATATATATATATATATATATATATATATATATATATATATATATATATATATATATATATATATATATATATAGTGGAGCCGACACAGACAGGCGGACATGTTGTTGAATCACCACCACACGTATTTATTTACAATATTTACAAATCAAAGTCCAAAAGTGCACAAACAAACCCCAATACACACAGTCCTGGTCACTCAATGCCTTCTTCTCGGGCCGCCTCCACTCTCCTCTCTTGCCTCGTCCTGCTTCCACCCGACTCCAGCGCTGAATGAATGGAGACGGCAATTTTATGCAGTCACCCGGATGAGCCCCAGGTGTTCCCGGCATTCCTCCCTTGGCCACGCCCCAGCATGGCGGAAGTGCCTGCTGTCCTCCTGGCAGCTCTCCGGGTGCCGTCCTAAATCTTCCCCCCAGCACTTCCTGGTGTGGCGGAAGTGCTGGGGTAACAGGTCCCAAAGGCATTGGGGCGCCTCCTGGCGGTGACCACGGGCCCCTACAGGGTGGAGCTTCCATGCCCTGTACCCGTGGCCCCAGAGCAACCAGGAAGGCGGCCCTCACGTGATCCAGGGTGGGCTTTGACCCTCTTCCGGTCCCTCACGGCGTCCTGGCCGGCTCGTTGCCCTGGCATCCCTGACAATATATATATATATATATATATATATATATATATATAAATATCTATCTATATATATATATATATATATATATATAAATATCTATCTATATATATATATATATATCCTCAACCTTTTCTACAGGAATCAAGAAACAGGAAAGAGGGTTGGTGCGTGAGAAGTTGTTTCCTGTTTTCCAGATTATACTGTTAACAGAACACAGTAATGTGAACCATGGGGAATTTTAATATGTCTTCAAGTGGACAAAATGCATCATGTCACATTTGAAAAAAACGGACTACACTCCTCCACAGTGATGTGAACAAGAGACATAAATAGAAACTGATTTGATAGGCGAGCAACAGATTACATGCATTACACGGTTGTGGAAAAAAACAAAACACAGATTAACAGTGTTATTGAGGCTTTAGGGAGCAATATTTCTAATTTTCTACCTCAAAAAAACTTTAACCCCACCCCTCAAAGTCATTTTAGTGAGATTAGTGTTTTACAATTGAGAAATTGCCTGCAAAAAATATTTTAGTGTCAGTTCCTCAAAACTGTTTGTGAATTGGAGGTTGCCTGTTTCTCTCGTCACTATGTAGTTAACAATAAAAGATCATCACAGAGTTAGTCTTTGTATAAGCAAAAATTCTGTTTTATTGTGGTTTGTTAAATGACAAAGGGTATTAAAACACTGTTGATATATCCAATTTTCTTAAGCAGTTGTTATTCATTCATGGGAAGCCTGTACGGCAGAGGTGAACAACATCAGTCCTGGAGGGCCGCAGTGGCTGCAGGTTTGCTTAATAACAGCTTAATAACAACACTTGCCAAACACAGATCTTATTTAATTGCATGACTTGTTAGTGTTTTAAATCTTCAATGTCAAGTCATTATTATAGCATACATTTTTTCTTTTTTAAGAATATCACGCAAATGATTTGAAGCCTAAAATAGATGTGTAATTTTCGGTCCTTCACTATTTACTCTTCAATTTCCTTTTAAGTATTTTATTAAACCAAATAGTGTATGGTGAATACACACATGTGTAAATGGGAACAAGTTAGATGGAGAACTGCTGGCTCCTTTGTCATTTACATCTTATTGCTAATTAAGTGGCCGTCAATATCAATGAATGCAGCTGTTTAATACTAAAATAAGCAATAAAGAGTTGAAAACCTTAACAAGTGAAACAATTAAAATGAAGCAGAAAGGTGTCACGTGAGCAATATGTGTTTTATCAGCAATGATTGACTTCTCATGGAGCAACTAGGTTGAAACAAAAATCTGCAGCCACTGCGCCCCTTCAGGACTGACATTATTCACAAGTGCTGTACACAAAAAGATACAAAATACAAATGAGCAGTCAGTCAGTCAGTCATTATCCAACTCGCTGTATCCTAACACAGGGTCACGGGGGTCTGCTGGAGCCAATCCCAGCCAGCACAGGGTGCAAGGCAGGATCAAATCCTGGGCAGGGCGCCAGCCCAACGCAGGACACACACACACACACACACACACACACACCCACACACCAAGCACACACTAGGGATAATTTAGGATCGTCAATGCACCTAACCTGCATGTCTTTAGACGGTGGGAGGAAACCGGAGCACCTGGAGGAAACCCACGCAGACACGGGGAAAACATGCAAACTCCATGCAGGGAGGACCCAGGAAGCGAACCCTGGTCTCCTTACTGCGAGGCAGCAGTAACTACTACTGCACCACCGTGCCACCCATCAGCAGCATGAATTATAGGTTAACAGCCTTCAGACTGCCTAGACTATTTTGGCCTCTTTAATACTTGATTGCTGCCTGCTATTGAGTAATTTTCTAGTACTGTATATTCACTACATTTATTCCTCTCACAGTAAATAAAGACATATTTTAAATTGGTTAGACATACAGAAAATAAATTGTACTTTTTTATCGTACGAATGAGCAATGTGTACTTAATTACACTGTTATTCTGTTTACATGGTAAGTACGCAGTAATAATGCCTTGTTACAATATACTGAGGAACAGTGGTGCTTTCTAAACTGGTTATTGCTGCCCATTTTCTGACTCCAGTCTCATTTATTCTTTCAAGGTCCACTATGTCTTACCAGTACTGCATTTTTTATCTAGTATGTGTTTTGTACTTAATTTTAATATTGTATTGATCAACTGCTAAATTTCATAATGCATTGTTAACATCCAGTCCCTTACAGACCATAGTAATGTGTCCAACTACACTCATTCATGTTAAACCTAACCTTCACATACAATATTATGGGAAGAAATCCAGGCAGATTATAGGATGAGAAGAGTATGCCAACTCAACACTGAAGCTAACCAGGCCTGCAAATTATGCAGTATGTCACATTATTACAACTGACAGGCTGATTAATATTTCTGATATTTAATTAAAGGGTACCATTTTGTTTATTTAGGTACTAGACATGTAAAGTGGTCAGCATATGGAAAGTTCATTTTCTTGTAGAGCTAGCAAATTTCCTTCATCAAATTTTCAGTCTTTCGCTTTCACTTAAAAATATTGTTGGATGGGAAAACAAAATAATGTGTACAGTACTCCACACACTTGACAGTACTAGTGCTACTATTATTACCTAAGCAGTTGTTTCAAGGGTGAATGTGAAAAAGACCCTGGCGACTCTTTTTATAACAAAGTATGGTTTAAGAGCTTTTGCTGTGCTTTTGAGAGGATACATACAAGATGCATGCTCAGCTGCATTCCACCATAATTAAGAGCTATCACATGTTTTTTTTCGTGCTTAAGCAATGCATTTAAATGATGTAAGACCATTTTAAAATATTTTTTATTTTTGCTTTTTCAATTAATTTACAAATTAATTTATTGTTGGGGAAAAATGAAAAAAAAAATCAATTTGTTTCACACTAGGTGGCATTGTAGGACTAATAATTTCTCAAGGATAAGCATGCCCTTACTGGCACAGCAGAAATATATTTTTAGCAGCATTGTTAGCTCAGTGATTACTGCTCTGCTTTATTCATCTGGGACAGGAAATGTAAATGTGGTTTTGCTACACTGTGCCAATGCAGTTTAATGAACTTGTCCTTGTCACCCCATATATGACGCTCTTCCTTTGTCTCTTGTTCAAAGAAAATTATGAGAATTTAGAGTTATTCTGTCTTACTGTGTTCTAAATCCCCTGATGGGCATAAAAGATCAGGCGTGTTTTACTAATCCCAAAGGTTTTGGAAGTATCCATGGGATTGCCTTTTGTTTCATTTAGGGTTGTTCTGGCATTCATTATTGTTTAGTTACTCTTTTAAAGTTCTTTCTGATAGTTGGTGTAGGGTGCAGGTTTTGTTTTAATGACTATGGTGATGATGCAGAGGCATGCACAACTGAGCCAACAGGGCAATGATACACAGTGATACACCCACTGGCCATCTCTTACAGTCACCTAAGAAGGTTGAAGGCCCAAGGACACAGTAAGCAATGCAGAGAAGCTCCAAGAATTTTATTTGTATTCATAAAAATCATCTGTATTCTTGTCTGTCTGTTTTATGCATTTATAAATGAATAAAAACCTGCCCAATGACAGTTATCAGAAGCACAGAGAGATGCCTCTTGGGATATTTTGATATTTATGGGCAGAGGGACAACAATGGTTGCTTAGAAAAGCACACATTAGGAGGACATATGTACATAACCAGGCTGACACCATTTAAATGACATGAGGTAGAATTCTAGAGGCAACTGAAGCCCCTAGAATTTAATGACAAGACAGGGAACACGTGAGTCTTTATACTATATAAAAAGATCCATTGACCACTTTTCCTTTAACACTCACATATTGTACAGAAGAAGTTCATATGTCAAGAGTTTTATCTGGTTTATGTCTGCTCCAGTATGAAGCAATATATTTGTTGAGAACATCATTGCATGAAGCGAGAAGACAACTTGGTGTTGGCAAGCATCAAATACAGTAAAACATACCTATTTATTTTAGTATTGCTAAGTACTGTAAGTAACCATGTGGCACTTCTTTCTCATAGCCCCAAGAAGTAGGCTTCAAACACTGGATCTGTAACTAGCAGTTTAAATATTCTCCCTGTTTCTTTATGGGTATTTCTATGCATACTGTAGTCTTCTACGTCCTAAAGATGTACATGTTAGGCTAATTGGCATTTCTAAATTGACTCTGAATGAATCAGTGTGTATAGCGATAGTCCAATGCCCTTCCTTGCAATAATGTTTGCTTTGCATTCATTGCTGCTGTGAGAGGCTCTGGCTCCCATGGCCACTGTGAACGCTAGGGGTCGCTGTTATCCCTTTCAACCCAACAGAGAGACACTCAGGACAGCAGGTAAAAGCACCAAAAAGATTTTTAATTGCTTTCTTCTCCTTGAACAGTGCTCCCCAAACACCACAGCCACAATAAACAATTAAATGAAATGAACACAATAATTCTCTCTCTCTATTTTCTCCTCCACACCTCCCAGGAAGCTTTGTCCACCTCCGCCCGACTCTGGCTCTCTTGCTGGGTCTGCCCACGTGATATGCCAGCACTTCCGGGTCAGACGGGGAATTCAAGTTTTTCATCAGCCCGGAAGTACTTTGGGATTTCTGTCCTCATGATTCGACAGTACTCCAGGGCTATAAGGAAAGCATGACTCCCCCAGTCCTTCCATAGTACCCCCTGGCGAACTCCAAGTCCCAGGATGCCCTGTCGGAATCCGGGGCACCGCTATACTCCAGGGGAGCTGCTATCTAGCGTCTTGGAGGGCAGTGTCCAAAAGTAGATGCCTTCCCCAATCCTTTCATTTTCAGGGAGTCCCGGCTAGGTTGAGTTGCTGGCCATCCATCATACCATGCATTAAATAAAGTGGAATGCTAGATGTATGGAATATTTCATAAATATATTTTCTCAGTTTATTATTCTAAATTATGTCTGTTTAGGTTTGGGGTGTGCTTGAGTGGGCCCTGTGATGGGCTGACATCCCACTAAGGTTGGTTCCTGCCTTACACCCCATGATGGTAAAATAGGTTTCAGCTTCTAATACCCTGCATTTGATCGCATTGTTTGAACCAGCTATGTAATTGTTATCTGTCACCTCTTACCTGTCACACTGTCCTTATTGTACCCCGTATGTTTAACACTAGGGACTTCTAATGCCAGGCTACTCACTGACCTGGACTATTTTTTATTTTCATCCCTTAACTTAAAGCTACAAGGTTACTAGCACCAAAGTATTTCACAAAGCAGCTAAACAAGGAATGATCAATCATCTAGTAATCAATAATTGGACAGAGACAACAGTTTAAGCTTTTACATAAAAATATTGCATCTATTTGCATAATAACAAATAACAGCCATACAAAGAATCACACAACCAGGATGGGTTCATGCAAACTTTATAACGGTTTCCAGATGGTTCAAAACCATAGTTATTGGTGGTATATCCTTAATCGATAATTAAAAAATAAAGGTTTCAGGTCAAGACAGAGCCCCTGAGAAAGTTTCTAGCAGCTAAGCAGATAGAAAACTTTATTTAAATGGCCATTGATCCTCTCAAAGTGTCAGAAAGGAAGCAACCATCAGTTCATATTGCAAAAAACACCAACTCAGCTAAAACTAAACTGAAAACTGAACTGTGACTCATATTGAAAAAAGTTCTAAAGGGCAGCACTTACAATTGCATGCACACACGCAACTTACTATCCACCAGCAAAGTGGGTAACACTTTTAAAGTTTCTCACAACACAGGAAAAATAGTGGAAAGGTATTTTGAGGTTGATTCCCTTGAGAATCAAAACTGCTTTAAACTGCAAACAGACTTACTATATAAAGCATTCTAGGGTTCTGCGTAGCCTTTCTGCTTTCCCAGAACACACTTCACTTCTGTGCAGCTTGACAAGTTCTTAAGGTCTGTGCCATTTACCTGAAATCTGACAATTGAAAAGGTTAAAGCATCCCACATATACCAGAGACTAACAAAAATTAGGATTCATGCAAGAAGACATGTTTATGTTATGAAATACAAACTATCCCCTGCAATTCCTTGTATTTTTATTTGATGGCTGTAGTAACACTGTGTTTTAAGAAAAATATATAACACATATAACCCTAAAACTCCATGTTTGTGTATAGCAGTGTTTCCCGAACTCGGTCCTGGGGACCCCCTGTGGCTGCAGATTTTTGTTCCAACCAGATTCCTAACCAGTGACAACACCTGATAACATTGAGTTCATTTAACTAGCTGGTATTATTTTTTCTTTTATTTGACATTCAGAAAAGCATAGCAGCATGAGTTTTACATTCATAAGACATTTAGAAATATTTTTGTTTTTGCTATAGATTTAAATGCTTAACTCTCTTTTGTTGATTTTATTATACTTTGCCCTTTCTCTGAGCAGTTCCCCTTTGTTTTATCTTAATAATGACAGTTTAAAACAAGCAGATCAGACACCCAGGCAAACAACACTGAATAATCAAAGGCTGCAACTACTTTAGTGTCAGACCCACTAATTAGTAAATAATGGATTAATTAAACAATTAGAACACCTTGAAAAGTAGAATGAAAATCAAGATGAAAATACTGTTAAAAAGAAAAAATTACATTATTCCTGTATAACTGCTTGGTACATTTTAATATTTTTTTAGCAAACCTAGTTTTCTAATTGCTATATTGTTCCTAAACACAGAACTCGGGAAATATCAGTTCACTGAATTAGCCCAGGAGTTCAATTAAAAACAGAAGCTGGTTGGAATAAAAGCCTGTAGCCATGGGGGTCCCCAGGACCGAGTTTGGGAAACACTGGTGTAGAGGAACATGGTTACAATTAAAAATATATTGCTTAGGCGGATACGATTCAAGCATCATATAGACAGCGTGCAAAGCTGTGACGTTAAGCAAGGTCACTGAAGAGTGGTCTAGCAAACCATATTCATAGAATGGGCAAAATGTTATAACCTATGAAACATTTTTTTTAAGTAAAGATATTCCATTTTCCTGTATGTGCTGCATTAGCTTCCTTCTGCAACCAGAAAATGGCTAAAGATTAGATTTAGAATTTTATTTTTGTGAATCTGTAGTCAGTGTATTGAACGTCCAACCATTCTTCTAACTTTTAGAAGGCCTACATCCTATGGTTTAGCAATGCTAACAAATGTTAGCTATATACTTGTATAGTGGTGACAGCTTTACTTTGTGTCCTCTGTAGTTATTTTTAAAGGTATTTTTAACTGATAATTTGAAACACTTTCCCCTAAACATATGTATTATTTTAAATATTGTCATGTCTTTTATAACTAATTTAACAAAACTAACATTTCTGTTATTATATAAATATTCAGAAACAGAACTGTGTTGTGTTCTATTGCACGGCCCGTAGTTAATACTGATACAAAGGTATAAAATTATGCAGTATGTCATAATAGAAGTGACTAAGCTGATGCATACTCAGCCAGAATGGAATTAAACAGTTTTGGACAAGAGAGAGAGAAAGATGGCAACACAAGAACTGGTTTGCAAATATGAGTGGTAGCCAAAAAAATGCATTAGGAGAGTGTGAGGGTGATGTAGATCCTCTTAGCTTTGACCGAAAGTGACCTTTCCACATAAAGTCATGAGAATTTATTGACCTGTAGTGTCCTGAGGTCTGCACGACAAAGAGCTGTTTTACATTTTAATTGTTTTTTAATCTGTGCTCTATTTCCTAAACATTTAGATTCACAAGCACATTCTAGGACAAGTAATTTTTTGTTAGACTGTTGCCCTTGAGTGAGTGCATTTGGTCTGAAAGCTGCATGTAGTTCAATATCATTTTTACTTCATGTTGTGGGTAGAGTAATATACTTCCCTAAATACAGTAGCTATCAATCTATTTTTTTCCTTACTTGTTTCTTGCTGGTCAAGCTTTAAAGAAGACAGTGCCTATCCTGACAACTACAAACAGCACTGAGGATGTTGCTTGTACACTGAGAAGAATATCTGCAAAACATCACAATACACCAGTATAGACTTAAGTCAACCTAAAATATGTTTTTTGGACTGAAGCAGAGAATCTTGAATCCCTGGATAAACTAAATGAAATATGGAGTTCAAACTCAGAAGAGAATGTGGATAGGTCCATTATTGTCATGTAGACATTGAAATTTTTACTTGCACTTTATAAAATGGCTCAGGTTGTGCAATATTATAACTGTATCGCAAGTTTACAGTGAGGTAATTGTACTTATAAGTTCAAACAGTTCTACAAGGAGCACTTGATAGACTGATTGAGTGCGTTTATAGTTCTTGGGAAACTGTTTCTGATCCGCGAGGAAAGGCTCTGAAGCATTTGCCGTATGAGTGCAGTTCAATAGACAGCATGGCAGTGTTTGCTTGATGCTGTATACCGATAACTCTCTTTCCAATCACCTGCTGTACAGCTGTGATTCACACTCAGATACAGTGATATAAATACTCCAAGTGGTGCAGTGAGAGTAACATGGAAAAAGTTGATCCGATGTGGCAACCCCTAACGGAAGCAGCTGAAAGAAGAAGAAGAAGGTGCAGTGATAGTAACAACGCTAAAGCAGTTGTGGTATTTGAAATAGTTTGACCATTCTGTGGACCATTATATTGTTACTGGTTAATTACAATCAGATGCATTCAACTAATAAACAATATGCGGTTAATTTCAGTGTATTTATAAAGCTGCGTCAGGGATGTAGATCTAAAAAAGAAAGGGTAACCACACAGGAACAGTAGCACTGCTTTGACGCTGTGTGCCGCCAGTCTGCAAAACCGAGTGCAGAACTTGTGTACGACAGGGTATGAGCTGCCGTGGAAATGTGTGTGGCTTTACGCCAAGTTTAGGTTTAATACATTGCGATTTGTACGTGGAAACATTTTTACGCAACAATTTTGTGCATACACACCATTTATACATGATGCCCCTGGTCCTTCCAGCATGGAGGCATCCCGGCCATCTACCACAATATATAACATGTCAGACTAATGATGTTACACATTGTGTCGCACTAATGGCGTCGCACATTGCATTGCATAAAAGCATATTCTCGGCAGCCGAAGCTAGCGTCTTAACAGCCAATTCACAAAATATCAGCATGCAGAGAAAAATAGAGATGCTATAAATAAGGAACATAACAGAAAATAAAATGTAGATAGAAAATACTCCTAGACCTCTGCTCAAATGTACTTAAAAGAAAAACTGTAATTTCCTGAAGAATATATGCAAATATGACTCGGGGGGGAAAAACCAAAACAAAATTTTAATAGTGACATTCACAACAATCTGTTAACAACTTACAGCTTTTCCTAGCAATGGAAGTTAATTAGGCCTTGAAAGTTGATGCAAATAATAACTACAGGTGTCCCATCTTTTGTTGCATACTTATAAGCCCTCTGTCTATATAAAAACAGTTTAGAATCAAATTATACTGCTACACCCTCTAAAGCATCATTTGGACAATACTATACTGCATATTGGTATTATTATAATGGTGAGGAATAAGGAAAATAATAAAAGAAGACAGACAGGCCATTAAAACCCCTAAAAGGATTGGTCTTTTTCTTTATAGAAATTGCAAAGAAAGCCAAGGTGTCAGTGAGTAAAGTTTCTGACACTATCAAAAGGAACTGGAAACACTCTGACAGGAACACGTCTGATAGACCCAAAGACAACAGAATCAGAAGACAAGTTTCTGAGAGTCAACAGCATGCATGGCAGACACTTCACAGGAGAACAGCTTCAAGAATAGCTTAACTGATATGCAGTGTCCATGACTCTAACTGTTTATTTGTTCTATGCTTACTTTCACAGTATAAAGAGAATGGTGATTGTTTCTGGCTCCAACAAGCCGTCCATTGTTATTTTGTAACAATTTAAGCAATGGCTTTGTTACTACCACTCAACCTGTGAAACCTGCAGCTCGAAGACTTCTCTTCACAGTTAAAAGTGACACTTACATGTACTTACTGTGACCACTCCCCTGCCCTGTGTCTTCTGAAAAAAAAGAACAAATAAACATGGGGGAATCATGAATGTAGAAAATAAAAAAACAAAACAATAACCATGCAGTATCTGTTTGCCTACATCAACAGGTATCAATACCTGTCAGGTTTGGTAGCTTGACAACTTGCTTGCACCCACAAGGCACATACTTCTTCCACTTTCTGTCTTTGCTCCTCTCTCTGGTTTGGCCTTTCACCTTCCATCAATTGAGCTACGGTTCAGGTTATCACACAATTCTAAATGTAATTGGCCTGAGGTGACCTTAAGCCCTTCTCTTGGTGGTCACTTCTGACCAGACCTAGGTTTACTTCCAGTATCAAGAAGGAGTCTGTTAAGTCATTAAGCTACAAGCCCACCTTTGGCTTCTCTTACTTAAGATGCATCATTATCCAAGTTCTTGTGCTCTGGAACCACTGAAGTCACATAATGGGTTAAAGGAAAATTTCTGGCTTTCTGCAACTGTTTTGATTTGCAAAGTAACATGGTTCCATCTCTCCCTGTTGATCTGGAACAATATGCTAACCTCTGATCAGACAGGAATTGTTTTGTCCTCCCGCTACACTTCCCAGACAGACAGACAGACAATGTGTCCACTAACATCCTAAGGGGGAACATCCCAGACTGCATTTTTTCCGGTGCTTTACTGATTTCAATGCTCATTACACTTCCAGACTAACATTAAAATCACTGGGCGTACTTCCCCTAGCTGTGCCCACCATACTTTACTGGAAATACCACATCTTTTGCAACTGCATTTTTTTCCGTCTTCTAGCTTTCTGGGTTCCATCTCAGTCCTACCTCATTCTTTAATTTGGGCAACGAATTATTATGTATACGGTAGCCAGTACAGTACTTCAAAATTATATTTTAAGTCTTTATTTGAGGTGATTGACACTAAATCAGCTTTATCAGTTTTTAATGTTTATTAAGAGTCTTTATTTGTAAAATGAATAATTTTATTTCTAAAAATGCAATTAAACTGCAATTAATTAGAATTATATGTTTTTTGTGTAGTGTATATGTAAGCAAAAAAGTAATGAAAAGTGTAAAAGACAAAAAAAGATTGCTCTGGCTAAATTACATGTACACATTAATGAGATTACTTATTTTGATGCTAATTTTTATGAATCATATTCCAGCTAGGTGTGAATTTATACTGTATTTTTTCCTAAAGAGAAGAGTGCTGCTTTTGTGAGCATGGTCATCAAACAAGCCTATGATTAAACTGCTACCTCTTCTCCAAGTTCACTATAAACCACAAAACTACAAAAACACATTACTGCTTTTTGAAAAATTTAACTCTCTGTAAGTCTTGCATACGTGTCAGAAGTAAATTCCAAAGGTTAACAACTTACTGCGTGAAGACGTTCTGCAGTTTCTCTCTCCTAAATCTGTCATTCATCAGCTCTAAATCATTATTCTACATGCAGCTCTAGGTTTCTTAAAAGAAATACTTTGAAAAAAATTATATTTTGCTTACCCTGCAGGGATATGAAGACTTCTATTAAATTTCCTTTCGTCTTTCTTCAAATTTCATTTCTGTAACATTTCGTTGTAATTTAGCCACTAGCTTAATTTCATTTAATTTACCAATCTGGAAAATGCACATGGGTGTAACTGTGTGCATACACACATTTGCACAGAATTTCCACAGTATTCGTTCTGTTCAGGAATTCAATGGATTTTTGCTGACAATTTCTAAATTCAATGCGTATAAATCTCCACATATTGTGAAACTTTTTATTGAAAAAGCTACTTTACTTTTTAAACTGATTGCTAAATAAAGTTGATCCTTTCATACTAGGTATGTTGTAGAAAAGGACTGCGTCTGTTAATGTTTTATACTACCAATATTTTCTCCAGAAAACACATATAATAGGATGAAGAGTGCAAAAGGCTGAAAAATGCTATACTTTGCATGTTTGATGTTGCTTAACATATAACAAAATGGCAGTCGTAGAATTTCCTTCCTTTTCTAGTCTAGTGACTGCCAACAAAGTTTATATCAAATGGCAACAAAAGTAGTTTTTGAGTAGAGAATAGCTCTGTTCACAGTGCCAGAAAAATGCAAGATTTGTCCAGACATTAATGAGAATGTGATTGGTTTTGCTGATAAAATTTGTCAAAATTCTTCATTATTTTACCCACAGACAGGGATATATACCAGTTTGACTCAAAGGCTCTTTCCTTTCAATACATACAAGAAAAGTATCTTTCATCTGAAATCTTGGCACCTAGAGCAGTGAGTTGATAATATTTGCAATAAAGATATGGCAAAACTAATATTAGATAATACTTTGTCCTCTCACTTTGTATACTGAAATCTAAATGCTACAGTTGGATTGGATATCGTAACATTTTTCAAATGTGACGACATTTTAAATGATCATGATATTTTAATAATTTTGCCAGACAATGGTAAAAATAATACTGTTGTTCATTGTGTTTTCAAATTCAGAGCAGTAATATGAACACAAGAAATAAATCTATTATAATAATAAAACATTCAGGCCTGTGTGTGTATGTGTATCTGAACAATGTGATTGGTAGGTTAGGCATTGGTGTGATTGGTCAGTTTCACTATGGTAATGCGATTGAAAGAAGAGTGTGAGAGTCGTGTTTGTTCCTCTACCTAGCAGGAGGACAACATTTTGCCAGTTCTCTCTTTTTTCATTTGTAAATGAACAACATTTCCTGCACTTTCCTGATTATGTACCATGTGCTAAAGGACGGTTTATGGACTTTTATCAGCATTATATGGCCTTACTGTGTTCTTATTTGGAAGGTCAAGCACCATTAACAACCGCACAAATCTGAATAATGTAATACGTTAATAAGTTCAAGAGTGGAAGAAAGTCTATTTTGGCATCATTGAATGCAAGACAGATGTTCACATGATACACCCACTAGGCCAGGAGTGTCCAACTCCAGTCCTGGTCGGCCGCAGTGGCTGCAGGTTTTCATTTTAACCCTTTTCCTAATCAGTGAGCAGTTTTCATTGCTAATTAACTCCTTTTCCCTTCATTTTAATAGCCCTGTTTTTACGGATTCAGTTCTCTGAATTGATTTGTATCTTCATTAAATGACAGCCAAACAGAAATGAAATGTGAAACGAGCCAAAAGATGACCAGACAAAACTGGAACATCAAGCTCCAGCTAATTTCACTCCAACCAGTCTCTTAATGAGAAGCCAGTTCTTGCTGTTAATTAAAGCCACTATTGAATAACATGACTTATTGTTGCTCTCATTCTGCCACTGCAGACTGTTGATTTTCTGTTTTTTCTAAGATCACTGTCAAGATGTTTAGGTGACATGAGCAGACCAACATGACCGAGACTTTCACCTTTCTTTACCTTTTTTCAGGTTAGCTGGTCATGTGGTGGCTTTTTTGTTTCCTCATTATTGTTTGGCTGCTCATTAAGGAAAAAGAAGCAACTAAGTGGTCTGAGTCACGTCAATCAAAACTAAAGCAAAACAAGTTAATCAGCAGCAAAAATGGCTCACTAATTAAAAGGATTAGGGGTTAAAAGGTTAGTATGAAAACCTGCAGCCACTGTGGCCCACCAGGACTGGAGGTGGACACCCCTGCACTAGGCCAAGTTGAAGTCACCACCTAACATTTTACACATATCTTTGGTATGTAGGATGAAAACCAGAATGTAAAGACAGTAAGAAACAATTCAGACTTGTGGAGAACATTCAAACTCTGCACAAATGTTCAGACTGGGATAAATTCCTGGACTATAGTTGTGAGGTAATAGAGCAAATTACTGTGGCACCAAAATAAGAAAGGTAGAACAGTAAAATGTGTATCAAATAACTTAAAGTGGACGAGGCTCAGTGGGGAAGTACTCGGGTCTTCAAAATCCTCAAAGGCACTGAAAAAAACTGATCTGTCAAAATTCTCTCAGCTAAGAGGTCAATCGCATACTTTAGGACACCAGTGAAAATTAAAAGGAAGTGAAGATGACAGTAGACAGGAAATACTGCATGTCATTAAAAAAAGAGTCATGGGAATCTGGAATAAAATAACTTGATGAGCTGCAAAAACAGTATATGAGGTATTGGAACAACATAACTTTTAACTAACTAAACAAGTTTCTAGGCTAAACTGCTAGCTTTTATGTTTCAAAAGCACTAGAAAAACAAAGGCCCAACAAAAAGTATGTGACGAATGTCATGTGTTAGTTACTGCCTATTACTCTTATATCAAAATGTATTTTTATTCATTTCTCCCTGTTTTAAAAAGTAAAAAATTGTAAAACATCTGTAAAATACCTGAACTATGAAGAAATGCCTAGAATTCAACTATGCAGATAAGGACATCATGGGAAGCTTTTATTTATTTATTTTATGCTATTTCTTCTGCTTTTCAGTATTACAGACTTCCATGGTAAGACACAAAGAAGATTCATGTGACAGGAGACACCTGCATTATTATGTCACATTTGTCATTTTAACAGATAAATGGAAGAACCGAGTGCTGCAGCTTACTGTAGAGTTTGCTATCACTATATAGCCAGTTTGCAGATAAAGCACTCATCATTCCTCCCATTTTCATAACTGAAATGTTGTCATTTTAAAACCCATCATATGAAAAAAGGACACCAGAATAAACAGCTTCATGCAGCAATCCAAGCATTCAAACTTTCTTTTTTTTACTACAGCAAGCTCTTTTAGCATTTGTATTTGTTATCGAAAGTAAAATGTGCTCTGTTCGAATATTGTCTGTTTTGCTGGGGGTGTGACAGCTTGAGAGTCTTTTCAAATCAGATAGAACATTTTTTTCTTCTACACACAAAGCCTCTTTTTCTTATTATTGACTTTACATGTCCCTTTCAATCAGCCTGTCAGCCTCTGCAGCCTTCAAGGTTTTTTACACAAAATCCCTTCAAATGTTACACTCTTTTCTGCATAGACAGTGAACACAGTCACATTTATCAAATACAATTTGGGGAGAAATAATGTGTCAGAAACTAATTCTGTCAGAAGATTTTTTTTAATTAAAAATATTATTTAACTTTATTATCATTAGTATTTACATTTAAAAAAAAATCAAATTAACCAATTTTTCTATGAAATCAGTCTTTGCCATAAAGCAACACCAATCCTGTAGACTGCAGATGGCATGGTTATCTTCATTGCCCCAGTTTAATTGTGGTACGGCCTCACAGACTGGACATTAGGTGAGAAAGCCAAGTTGAACACAAAACATAAACTTTCTTGTTAAATGTGTTTCTACAAAAACAAAAATGGTTATTTTAATAATAGTTATTCCATTAGTCATTTGCATGAAAAAATCTAATCCTTAAACATATTTATCAATAAGATTACACAGACCATCCCTGTATTGACAGCACCTGTCAATAAAACCAAACACATAAAAATTGAACTAAATGTTTAATATCAGGGTGGCATGGTGGCACACTAGTTGCTATTCTTGCCAAAATCCAGAATCTTTGGTCTTCTCATTTCCTCCAATGTCCATGTGGGTTTTCCTCTGGGTAATATAGTTTTTGTCTCACACCCCCAATACATGCATATTAACTGGCAATTCTGAATCTGCCATGTGTGAGCGTGCTCCTTTGGTGGTCTGGAAACTCATCTAGGACTAGGCCTTACACTTAAGAATATTGTGGCATGCCTTAACACTTTAATATATTAATTAACAATTTAGGTATATTTATGGTTCCACTCTTTTCATTTGTACACTTTTAAGTATACCGTTGACTCTACAAGAGTTAACACTGGTGTTATTGCTGTGTAGCTACCACTTAAATTCATTTTAAATTTTCTCATATCTCAAACAAAATGATTTGGCAGAAAGAAACCTACTGTGACATCATTGTAATTAGATAATCCCATGACATTACATTCTCAGGCACTAATGAAACATTGGATTAGGTATGAAGGCAAGAGCCTGGAACGCGTGGCATAAGCAGGAACCACCCCTTGGACAGGACATTATTCTATTGCAATAATAATGATGTGATATACAATGACAGATGAACACAGCATAGAAATCCAAATACCACTGTAATATTATATGAATTACTATTAAAACATTGTATGCTCACTGTGGTGCTGAGGTGAGATTAAGGCACTGATTGTGTAGGCTACGTGTGTGAAGTTCAGTAAGATCACTAACAAATATTAGATCTATTACACAACTAGATGCGACCAGCTACTGTATCCTTGAAACTATTCTGTAAAAGGCACATGTAATGCTAAAATTTTGTCACAGATCATTGCTGTTATTATGACAAAGATATTTGACTTTGGCTGTAAATTTAGTTATTATTAATAGAATCAAAACACTTCTATAACCACTTGGTGGTGTTTCTTCTGTGAAAGAATAGGTATTAAAATTGAGGCAGATGGACTAAAAGAATGCAATGGAAACTGAATGGAAAATAGACATTCTCAGGACATCCAAGAAAAGACAATCTCCAGGCGAGACTGCTGGAAGGACATGTTTAAGGTGAACAAAATGTATTTGACCCTAAACATGACAAATGACCTAACCTATTGCTGCTAAATGAGGTACAAATAATTATTAAATGTAAGGAGAAAGTACTTTTTCACACAGTGCTAAAGTAAAAAAGGAAAAGAAAAGAAAGAGGCATTTGTTCACTCGCATGCCATTTATACAATGTTAGATTTTGGTCAAGACATACAGTATTCACTGCACTTTCTAAAAGTCTAAACTGAGTTTACTTTGATGTTCAACACTTAGGATGGACACTAGAATTGTCAAGAGAACCTGCCATACAATCCAAGTACTGAATTGGGGAATTTCAAGTCTTTCTCTCATTCTCTTTCCCAAACATATACTGCTGTATTTCACAGAGATTGCAGACTACCAGGGAACAAATGAAAATGTTCACCTTAAACATGTTCTCCCTGCAGTCTCATCTGGAGATTGTTTTCTCTTGGATGTCCTGTGAATGTCTATTTTCCATTCAACTTTCATTGAATTCTAGTAGTCCATCAGTCTCAATGTTATTCTTTTATAGAAGAAACACCACCAAATGGTTATAAAAGTGCTTTGATTCTATTAACAATAACTAAATTTACAGAAAACGTTAAATATCTTTGTCATAATAACAGCAATGATCTTTGACAAGATTTTAGCATCATATGTGTTTTTTACAGAATAGTTTCAAGGATACAGCATCTGGTAGCATATAGTTGTGTAACAGCCCACCTCGGCACCACAATGAGCATACATTGTTTTAATAGTAATTCACATAGTATTACAGTGGTGTTTGGATTTCTATGCTGTGTTCATCTGTCATTATATATCACTGCATTATTATTGCGATAGAATAATGTCCTGTCCAAGGGGTGGTTCCTGCTTATGCCATGTGCTCCAGGCTCTTGCCTTCATACTTAAGCCAATGTTTCATCAGTGCCTGAGAATGTAATGTGATGGAATTATCTTGTACCACCCTAATTTTAAATCTTCTGCCTATCTGACACTTCAAAAATATATTTTGGTGAATTCATTGTGACATAACGAGTACCACTGGTAGTTTTTCCAACATTGTGTCACATTTTTCCGAACAGTTCCCAAGAGAAAAGTCATTGCTCTTGTTTTGTTGACCAACACAGGTTCAAAATATAGTATTATCTGCAACTAACTTCTCATCGCATCTTACCTCTCGCAGTCAGCTTCAGTCTGTACATTGATATCATTTGAAATGTTTGTCAAAACGTGAATCATTTTTCAGATGTGCTCAGAAATGTTCATGCTCTGATGACTTCGGGGACAATTTTTCTATATTTTGAGAATCCATTTGAATTGATTAATTTCTTGATGTAAAATGACAGTTGACAGCTTTTAGGAATTTAAACTTTTTCTTTTAAACTGATGCTGTAGAACACATAAAGGGTACATTAGAATGAAACCTTTGCCTTAGCTTGATCCATTCCAGATCAGACCTACTTCTTGGTCCGATTCCTTTTGTGTGGAGTGTGCATGTTTTTCCGTACTTTTCTAATGTGTTTCTTAAGTATTTGGTTTCTACCATTTCCATACTTCTTAGTTGACCGCATGAACATTTTGAACCTTGTGTTCAATGGGCCAAATAAAGTGCTTAGTTTCATCTGAGGATTTGGCATAAATAAGAGGAAGGATGTAGTGTAAGTTTCTCTAGGAATTTTAGATAATTGGTCCCTGTAAGTTGACCTGTGTAAGTGTGCAAGTTTACCAGACAATGGACTGAAAATCTGATAAATTTGGATAGTCTGGTCTGAAATTTTAGGGATATACTGTGTGAGGGATGGCCGGTAGTTTACCCTGGCCAGCACCCCCAGGCCGCTAGATGGAGTCCTCCCTGCAACATGGAGGTTCCCCAAATTCCCGCAGGGCATCATGGACAATGGAGTTCGACTTCACAGCCCTGCTGGATACCGTAGGTGGCGCCAGGGGACGCTGCAGGGAGGCACCAATGTTTCTACTATAGCCCGGAAGTACTCCCTAGTCACAGGGACGGAAGAAATGAAGTACTTCCAGGCTGAAGAAAAGAAAAAGTTTTCATCTGACCCGGAAGTGCTATGGAATCATGGACTGAAGGACAGAAGCACTTCTGGGTCACAAACTATATAAAGGACTGTGGCAAACCCAGCAGACGCAGCCGGAGTTGGGAGGGAGTGTGACAGAGAGCTGCTGGGTGGAGAGGAGGATTTAATATTGATTTATTGTGATTATTATTGTGTATCATGGAGGTGCTTGTGCACATTATTACAGAAATTAAATAAATTTCTTATATTTTACCTGGTGTTTGGACGTGTTGTCTGCGGGTTTGGAGGAGCAACAGCGACCCCTACTGTCACAACTGATTTCCCACCTCAAACTCTCCCCGACCTGGCATCAAAAGCTGGTATCCTGGATCTCAGTTATGCTAATGACTAGATCCCTAAATGACCGAATTGGTGAAGCTAAATAAAACTGTTAGCTAGATGCCTATCTGAAGATATGTGGCAGTCTGTATGGGTGATTGTGGTAATGTGCTTTACTGACATTACCAGTAAATAAATAAAATTAGTTAAGTGTCCTCTGCATGGTGTTGAGAGAGGCATTTGTTTGAGAAAAAAAGGTTAAAAAAGTATAAAGAAAGGAAACTTGCCTTTTTCCTTTCTATATAATACAGACAGACGTCTTCACTGACTATATTAGCACCTTTTGGAGAGTGTCACGGTGGGTCTCGTGTAGACTGGAGAAACAGTCGGTCCTCCATTCCTGCATGTGCCTCCCGCGACCTCATAACACTAAAGGAGTAAAAGAAAGTGTGAAGAGTCATAGTATTTGTTTACCGCAGTTTAAAAAAGTGATCCCGTGTTTGTAGTTGTCTGGGCAGTAGCTCAGGGAAGGAGAAAAAAAAAATGAAAAATGCTTACTTTCACTTTTGGGAGAAGTGCAGTTCGCGTCTCAAAAGCCGGCACAACTATGCGCGCGCGCCGACTGCTCAAATATTTATAGTAATTGTGTGGGATAGAAGACGCCTCCTTTCGTAGACATGTTCACGTCATCGTGTGCCGACGGAGGGATGACGTTCAGCAGTTTAATGGGTCAGTGCAGGGGCGCCAAATACAAAGGGGAATCATGGCCTCTAGAGGGGGTTCTTCTGACTAGATCTTCTTAGAGAAAAGTACTTGGTAGAACAGCCTTTTGAATTTTCCAAGCATTACGGCTTGTGCCTTGCTTATTGTAAATATTTTTTCTTGTATATATTTATATATTTATATATATATTTATATATATATTTGGATAAATATCTCTGGATTAACTTTGGTGGAGGTATTAATTGGTTTGTGGTTATTGGTGCACTGTTTATTTTTGTATGTACACTTTTCTGTATTTTGAATATTTTTGTTTTGGCAAATCCTTTATACGCTGTTTGAAGGAGCAACTTCCTGACTTGGAGCACTGTGGAGGAAGACAGCTTCATTTTGGTTTGTGTATATATGGTTTTCACTAGTTTGTGTGTATTTTACTTTTCCATTTGGGACTTTCAGGCAGCACTGTAAATACTGTATATAGTCATTTTTTGGGCTCCATTTGATTACTGTTTTTGTGTGTCCTTTGCGGTATTGGACTGTGTATCGATATATAAATTCCGCAGGACATTATTTTTGTTTTCTTTAAGTGCACCTGTAAATAAAACTTCACTTTATTTTTCAAAAAAAAAACAACACTTTTTGTGTTTGTGTTTCCCTGATCATCCTGGTCACGCTTGGTCTCACTTACTAGACATCTAGAGTGTAGGCTGGTGATCCTAATTCCCACTACATGGGGTATCACAGTAATATTAAAAATTGTTACACTCTTCCTGGTATCAGTTTGCCAGACATCCCAGTTCTCAGGTCACTGCAACCAAGAATATAGTTGCTGCAGTGCTCAAGCTAAAAAAAATTTCTGGGGTTCATCCCTCATATGTACTGAACTTGCGAAGCTGCAAGTAGCCCAAATACCTTAAAAAACTTATACAACAATCCTAAAATGTGCTAAGTATAATGACATTAAAAAGTCAGCAGTAGTTTTTCTTTGATCATTTATGTTCATTTATTCTTCAGTTCCTTTCTTTTATGCTAACTTAATCTAATTTTCATTGAAAGGAGAACAGTATGCTGACGAGAGTATGGAAAGTACGTCTTATATTTAAGTGCACATATTTTATATAAAAAAAGACCAATATTATGCATCATAAATTAGTTTTTTTTCCCCCACTGAAGACAAAACTGTCAGCTATGTATGAAGAACACCTGAAGCAAGCTCTATGGGATAATAAAATCTCAATCACAATGTAAACATTGTGCACAACATACTGATGTAGAAGCAAATTTTTAGCATCAATTTTGTCATCTGTTCCAATAGTGTAAAATATTACAAAAACCTGAGAAACAACAAGAGTTTTACTTTGCAGTTCCAGAATGTTTATTAGTTTATGGTGTAAATATAAGATGCAAAGATGAAGAGATAGATGTGACAGTGTGGGTCCAGCTCCAAGCTCCCTCTTCCATATTTGGGAGCTTCTTCAACCCGACACCATCGATAATGCAACTGGATGAATGTGTCGGATGGGGACAAAATACTCCAAACAACAGGATGGTACAAAGTGCTCAATGCTTTATTAAAACAATTCAAAAATCAAAGCAGTTTGTGTCCAAAAGTGCAGTGCTTCCAATAAATAAATAATCCTTAAAATAGTGAAAAACCTGGTGATTAAAAACAAGGCTAAACAATGAGAATAAAAACCAACAACAGTCATTGGGTCAAACAAGCAAACCACAACTCCTTCCAAGTCTCTCCAGCTCACCCATTGCTTGCTCAGCTGGCAGAGACTTCAGCAGCCGCGGTCATCTCCATCCCGACCCCCGTCTTGGCTGCATCTGTCAGCGTCTGCCTGACCACTCGGGATTGGTTGTCCTCTCGTCATCCTTCACGCTCATGCAGTCGTCCCTCAGATCCCTGAAGAAGACGCCACCTTGATCGCTCCCATTCCGCTTATACAATTAGTGGGGGCAACCCGTCCCTGGAGTGCCGATCCTTCTCTCCAATGTGGTACCACTGACCGTGCTGCCTTCTCTCTCTCTAGCTGGCTTGCTCGTTCTCTCTCTCTATCTCTCTCCACCAATGCTGCACTCTCTCTATGCCTTTCTTTCTTTTTGTTTTTCCTTTTTCTTTCTTTGCCACCCCGTACTTATACGGCTCTGTGGGCACAGCGTCTAAGTCATGCACTGCTGGAAGCCAATGAAGCAATTGAGAAAGACCACACCCTCACGTGCAGGTGCGCCTCTTCCCAATTACTTCTACAACTCCCCACAGCTGCGTGAGTGCACCCACGGAGACTGACACGGCTAATTGATTATTTAAGAAAACAGCCATTCTTTCAGAGACCTGCTATACCACAAATTTCCAACAAATGAACCCTGAAGTTGTCTCCCAAACATGCATGGATGATAATGTCATAGCACTTTTGAATAAACTTCTTTCAGTTTATGCGCACATTTTTCTTAAAAAACAGACTTTATAACCTGTTCTTTCTCGGTCATGAACTTTATTGTAATCATGTTGAGTGTTAAGTGCAAAATACTTTGTAATGTTGCAGCTAGAAAAGAGAACCCACAGAAAAGAGAAGGCTGAATGAAATCGGCAGCTCTGTGCACAGTACATTACATGGTTTTGAGTATGGCAGGGGAAGAGAAAGGAGAATTCAGAAACTGTAGATGGAGACCAGTTAGCTTGGAGAAAGAAGAACTCAAGGATATAAAGTAAGATTAGGAGAAAAAAGTTGCAGGGATTCTGTAGGTCTGTTATTTTGGCTGCATCTCTTCTAGCCATAATAGCAGGAACTGGAATGAATGAACCCTCAGGATAAGAAAACAAGTACCTCTGGCATATCTGCAAGTCTCAGTCCTTTACGTCAATCACAACATGTATTGCAAAACACTTTGTCTTCTTTCTTGATCTGCAGTTGCTGAGGTTAAAACTAGAATTTACAATCATTTCTGTATTGTTGTGCTGATTACTTTTTCCATTTAAAATATCTGATTATAATTTCCTTTGCTGGTGTGAAACTTTATTTTAAAACGCAAACTATTCAGATGATAGGTAATGAACATCACTATGCGTTTACATAAA
Source organism: Polypterus senegalus (assembly GCF_016835505.1). NCBI lineage: Eukaryota > Metazoa > Chordata > Cladistia > Polypteriformes > Polypteridae > Polypterus > Polypterus senegalus. The sequence goes on from NC_053160.1 coordinate 139,513,457, forward strand.
TGTTTTACCATTCAATTTTAAGTATTTGGTCAGTTAAAAAATCAAACTTTAATGTCTTTCTTAAAGCGGCTGCACAAACCATGCATTGAACAGATTTATTGAATAGTTACACACATTTGCTCATGTATAGTATTTTACTTCTCATTGGTAATGCAAAGCAAGTTTGTTGTTATTAACAAATGCAAAATTCAAATACATCAAAAGTTTCAATTGGCAATTGACATTTCAATCAGCACACAATTTTACAAAGAAGGCTGTATGAGGGGCTGATTGATTTTGATAATGAAAGACGAACCTTTATGAACTGTATAACCAATGGCACATAAATTCAAGTACTGCATTAAAGACTAATTGACAGGAAAGTTGTTTTTTTGACAATATTTTTTAATTAAAAAAGTGGAAAATCAGATCAAACTGACACGAAATTGAATTGCTCCAAAAGGTTACATGACATAATTTGAGTTCATTTGATACAGTTTTCAGTACCTTGGCTTTTATGTGTACACAGTTTATTAGTCATAATGTTACATTTTTGATTAGAAGTTTGAGAAATGCCCTGAAAGCTATTTAATCTGGGTAAGTACTTCTTAGTACAGTGCAATAAAATTTATTTTTATGAGTTACTCAGTTGTCTTATTTTAAGTAGGTTATATTAAATCCATAGCTAGTAAACAAGTACTGTATATTTTATTTCTTTTTTTATATGGGTCAAGATGCTCCATTTCTAAATTAATTAAAATCCTTTAACATGTAATCACTTATACTTCACGACTATGCCAAATTTATGATGTCTCCGACTCAAATATTTATAAATTCTAAGTTGTTGCGCAGCCTTCCCAGTTTTAAATGCATGAAACATGTATCGTCAGCTGTAAACTGCAGTAGATAAAGATATCCAAATGTGTTTTGATTTTATATATATATATATATATATATATATATATATATATATATATATATATATATATATATATACTGCTCAAAAAATTAAAGGAACACTTTTTAATCAGAGTATAGCATCAAGTCAATGCAACTTATGGGATATTAATCTGGTCAGTTAAATAGCAGAGGGGGTTGTTAATCAGTTTCAGCTGCTGTGGTGTTAATGAAATTAACAACAGATGCACTAGAGAGGCAACAATGAGATGGCCCCTCAAAACAGGAATGGTTTAACAGGTGGAGGCCACTGACATTTTTCCCTCCTCATCTTTTCAGACTATTTTGTCGCTAGTTTTGCATTTGGCTACAGTCAGTGTCACTACTGGTAGTATGAGGCGATACCTGGACCCTACAGAGTTGGCACAGGTAGTCCAACTTCTCCAGGATGGCCATTGCCAGAAGGTTTGCTGTGTCTCCCAGCACACTCTCACGGACATGGAGGAGGTTCCAGGAGACAGGCAGTTACTCTAGGAGAGCTGGACAGGGCTATAGAAGGTCCTTAACCCATCAGCAGGACCGGTATCTGCTCCATTGGGCAAGGAGGAACAGAGTGAGCACTGTCAGAGCCCTACAAAATGACCCCCAGCAGGCCACTGGTGTTAATGTCTCTGAACAAACTATCAGAAACAGACTTAATTAGGGGTTGCCTGAGGGCTTGACGTCCTCTTGTGGACCGTGTGCTCACTGCCTGGCACCATGGAGCTCGATTGGCATTTGCCATAGAATGTCAGAATTGGCAGATCCACCACTGGTGCCTTGTACTTTTCACAGGTGAGAGCAGGTTCACCCTGAGCACATGTGACAGACGTGAAAGAGTGTGGAGAAGCCATGGAGAAAGTTATGCTGCCTGTAACATCGTTCAGCATGACCAGTTTGGTGGTGGATCAGTGATGGTCTGGGGAGGCACAGACCTCTACAGGCTAGACAACAGCACTTTCACTGCCATTAGGTATCCGGATGAAATCCTTGAACCCATTGTCAGACCCTATGCTGGTACAGTGGGTCCTAGGTTCTTCCTGGTGAACAACAATGCCCGGCCTCATGTGGCGAGAATATGCAGGCAGTTCCTGAAGGATGAAGGAATTGATACCATTGACTGGCCACCACACTCGTATGACCTAAATCCAACAGAACACCTCTGGGACATTATGCCCATCTGATTCCACCAGGTTGCACCTCAGACTGTGCTGGAGCTCAGTGATGCCCTTGTCTAGATCTGGGAGGAGATCCCCCAGGACACCACCTGTCATCTATTTAGAACCATGCCCTAATGTTGCCAGTATCCTTAGCTACTGTTATGATTCTATGATTTTTTTGTTACATTTCTTTGAGGTTTATAAACATTTTTTAGCTCACATCATTTTTTTATGATTTAGAATTGCAGTGAATCCCTTGCATTTTCCTATTTATAGTAAGATGCCATTTTGTTTTTATATAAGTGGCCCCTTTTTGGTAAACTGTTACTGTGATGCAATGTCCCATTGCTAGGGGATGTGTCCCTGAAGTTGCAGTTGTGTGATACAGTCAGCGATACAAGTGACTCATTTTCCAAGTTTGGGGATACTCTGTGAAAGTCTTGTTCAAAATATTAGTGTACTAGCAAATGAACTAGAGATAAAGTTTCTGACTTTGACTTTGGTTAACATTCTAGTTATGTGGGATAGGCTTTATTTTTTATTTTTGGTTTTGACTTGGCACCTCATGGCAGTTTGGTTACAATATGCATTTGACATACTGTATATCTCTTCATTTTAAGATATCACAAAGCTTGCATGTAGAGGTTTGTCCATTCAGTTATGACTTTTCAACAAAGACTGTCTTAGAGATCACACAGCCCCACATCCTGCCAATAGAAAATGAAATATATTTTGCTGCTTAAATAATCTCAATAATTTGCATCTCTCTCTTTGATGACTAAAAGAGTGTTTGTAAAATAATAACTAGGGCTGCTGTTCAATTAAAAACTTTCATTAAATTAAAAATTCAATGCATATTATTCTCTATTTATCGTATTTCCTTCAAGCATATTAATATGTTTCTTTGAAGCAAAAATAACACAGTGATTAATTTTTAATACAAAACCATTTTAATAATCACTTGTCGATGCATATTAAATTATTACAGTTAGTTCATTGAACAGTTTTGTGTAGCAGAAACAATTGATTAAAACATTGAATCCCTAATCACTTAACAGCTCAAAGTTTTTTTTATTTTGAGCCACATCGTAATGCAAATTAGTCTAGCATTTTGATTGGTTCTGTCAATAATTCTGCCTTTAAAATGATATGACGATGAAAAATAAGACATTATTGATTTTTTTTAATAATTTATTCAGTCAGTTGTTTAAGCATGCCAGTTTATTTGCACTGGTTGTTCAAGGCATGATATTCAGATATAGAAAACAAATGTTCACAAGAGACAAGTACTGGGAAATGTTACTTTTAAAAGTAAATTAGTTTCACTACTCATGACTTACATAAAAAGTAACTAAATATGTTATATAGTTACTTATTATAAAATATACTGTAATACTGTATGTTACACACTGCGCCTTTCCTTTGCATTACTTTTTTCTTCTAGAGGTAATATGAATCCTATACTTGTAATCAAAATAAATCTATTTTGTTGAACAAAGAGAAATAAAGGATATTGCAACATTCATTACTACTCCATTCCAGATCAAGAAAGATGATAACATAAAGCAGGACAGATAAAAAGAAAAACTTTTAAATATGTACCATGGTAATGGATCATACAGGGTAGACTGATAGGGTTATTTATTTAGGTGCTTTAAACTGCACATTGTCAAAAATATATCATTTATTACTTAGAAAATAAATCTAGCTATCTTAGCCTTCAGCCAAATGAATGGAAATATTAGCATTTTTTGTTTCCTGCATAATATAGGCTAATGTGGGTTATAATGTAGGCTACAGTAGATAACATACATTTAATTAAACAACAACATTAGGCCATGTCTTCTTTGGAGGAAGTCTGAGTGAGGTTTAAGGAATCGTGAAATTCTACTCTATGTCATCTGCTCTTTAGCAGCTCAGACATGTGTAGCACTTGCACTGTGTTGTTTTAAGTCAAATATACTTCAAGAACAGTGCTGATTCACTGGCATTCTGTCTCCCACCCTGACCTATATCTTAACAGCCTCTTTTACAGGTAGATTTGGATTATCAGATATCACTCTAGTAATCTTTACAGTGTGTGTATTGTCTTTTTCTGGACATTCTGCTATACTGCGCAATGTATACTTACTGTCATTGTGTGAACGCAGCGACACTGAAGCGCAGTCTCACAGAAAGCGCAGAGCTTCTCTGTCTGCAACATTGGCGTGCCAGAAATTTATTCACTTCACTTGTATAACTGGTTTGATTTGAACTATTTCTCTGTTATTCTCTTCACTTTATAGAACTTGTGCATATATGAAACAATGTGCTCAAAAATCGAGGATGGGTCATGTCCCTTATTGATTCCATATAATACTCAGTATTTTATGTTGCAGTGCGTAGTGATCTTGAATTTTATTTAACATCAAGTGGCTCTACTGGTGTGTGTGTGTGGATAAAGATTATTATAAAACAACATAGGAAACAGTCAAGTGCCGGTGTAATGCAACTATTAATAGACTTGTATTCATTTGGCACTGCTTCATTAACAACATGTGACATGTGGTCAAATTAACTGGATTAAATTAATAAATGTAGGGGTTGCATTAAAAAATGATAATCACAGAAACTTTAATGCATTAATTGCAGGCATTAATGGTGATAAATCAGCAGCTCTAATAATAACTTATAATGTAAGAATCTGGTTCTGATTTATAGTTAGTTTTCTGATTGTATTACAAGTCCTTGTACAAATCTCAGACTGTTAAGACCTCTATAGTAGCACACTTTATTCTTCAGATTAAATGTTTTTGGATTAAAAAAAAAAACATTAGTGAAGATATGTCCTTTCTGACGCAGGTTGTGGAGTCGTACTTGGTACTGCAGTAAAATTCTCTAAAATAATCTTTTAGATCACTTAGATGACTTGTAAAAGTTGTCAACAGGACTGATGTAAAGTGTGTAAAGGAACCTTGTAGGAGCCACCTGCACCAACAGGTCTTGCACATTAGAAAAGTCGTGACAGGTCAGGGTATTCGGCCCAGCAAGTTCATTTATCCTAATAACCCTAGATTGTCCAGGACAACATCAAGTTGAGTTTTGAAGGTCCCTAAAGTCCTGCTCTCCACCACACTACATTCACACTACATTAATTTATTCTGTGTTTATGGTTGCGCAAAGAAAAACTTTCTAACATTGGTGTGAAATCTACCCTAAACACCTTCCAACTGTGTCCGCATGTTATTGTTGCACAATTTATTTTAAAATAACAACTGGGTCTACAGTACTAATCATTTTTCAATTTTAAAAATGTCAATCATATCTCCTTCTAGTTCTCATTTACTTAAACTGAAAAAAGTTCAACTCTTTCAATTTCTCCTCTTAACTCATACCCCTTTGTCCCAGAACCAGCCTAGTCACTGCTCTCTGCACCTTCTCTAGTGCTGCTATGTCTTTTTTGTAATATGGAGACCAAAACTGAACACAGTACTTCAGGTGAGGCCTCACTAGTGTGTTAAATAGCTTAAGCATACATTGTGCTACCTAACATTCTTTTAGCCTTCTTAATGGATTCTGTATGTTGTCTTGATGTAGTCCACTATGACTTCAAGGTCCTGATCAGCTGTACTTTCAAGTTTCAAATGTACCATTGTGCATTTAAATACAATTGTCAGCAATTATTAAAAAGAAAATAATTTTTCAGGATATGAAGACATGCACTTTCTAAATTGCACAGCCTATCTTTTTCCCATACAATCCCTTCTCTAGGGATGATTCAATAGCTGTTATGCCATACAGATGCTCCCATACATTAGTCCCTATAAGCATTTTTGTATTCAGTTTTAAACTTGTACAGGTGTCTGTTTTTTTACATATTTAAGAGTATACATCCACATCATGGTTTACACTTTACTGCTACTTTGGATGATGTTATTGTAACTATTACTAAATAAATAATAAGAACTGTACAAGATTATCATAAAAATGGAACCATTTATTGTTAAAGGTGGTATAACAAGGTTACAAGGGGCATGTTTTCAAGTTCAATATAAAAGACTGGGTCATCCCAAGCAAATCTATTACCATACACACAGCAAAAGATAGCAAAATTCTATGCAGTGGCACCTATACAAGATTAAAGAGAAGTTAGCTTTAAACACATATAGTACATTTTTTACCTTTTGAATTTAATCACATTTAAATCAAAATGTACAAAGTGACTGATATTTCATGGGGAAAATAATGAATTTTAACGACAAAGATAACTACACAACTAAATGTGTAGTCTTACTTATTCATTAATATTTGTAGTAGTAATTGTATTACGGGTATTTTACAATTCCAAATAACAGAGGTGTGAAAGTATACATACAGTCATATGAAAAAGTTTGGGAACCCCTCTTAAGTCTTTGGATTTTTGTTTATCATTGGCTGAGCTTTCAAAATAGCAACTTTCTTTTAGTATATGACATGCCTTATGGAAACAGTAGTATTTCAGCAGTGACATTAAGTTTATTGGATTAACAGAAAGTATACAATATGTATAATAACAAAATTAGACAGGTGCATAAATTTGGGCAACCCAACAGAAATATTACATCAATACTTAGTTTAGCCTCCTTTTGCAAATATAACAGCCTCTAGACAACTCCTATAGCCTGTGATGAGTGTCTGGATTCTGGATGGAGGTATTTTTGATCATTCTTCCATACAAAATCTCTCCAGTTCAGTTAAATTTGATGGCTGCTGACCATGGACAGCCTGCTTCAAATCATCCCATAGATTTTCGATGATATTCAAATCAGGGGACTGTGATGGCCATTCCAGAACATTGTACTTCTCCCTCTGCATGAATGCCTTTGTAGATTTCGAACTGTGTTTTGGGTCATTGTCTTGTTGGAATATCCAACCCTTGCGTAACTTCAACTTTGTGACAGATGCTTGAACATTATCCTGAAGAATTTGTTGATATGGGGTTGAATTCATCCGACCCTCGACTTTAACAAGGGCCCCAGGCCCTGAACCAGCTACACAGCCCCACAGCATGATGGAACCACCACCAAATTTGACAGTAGGTAGCAGGTGTTTTTCTTGGAATGCGGTGTTCTTCTTCCGCCATGCAAAGCGCTTTTTGTTATGACCAAATAACCCAATTTTTGTCTCATCAGTCCAAAGCACTTTGTTCCAAAATGATTCTGGCTTGTCTAAATGATCACCCTCTTTAATAAAACCCCTGTGTGCGTCCAGGTGTCCGTGTGTGTGTGTCTTCTGGTGAAGTGCGAATGTGCGGGGCCGCACGTGTTCAGTCTCTCCCTGTGCATTCCCTGTGCAGAGAGAGAGAGACACAGGCGCGTGCGCGAGAGACACACACACACACACACAGACAGGGGCGCGAGAGAGAGAGACACACAGGCGCACAAGAGAGACACATACACAGGTGCGCGAGAAAGAGACACACACAAACAGGCGCGCGAGATTGAGTCACACACACAGACACAGGCGCGCAAGAGAGACACACACGCACACACAGGTATGCTAGACACAAACACACACACAGGCGCGCACGTGTATTGTTGCAATGTTACTTTTCTTGGGTCTTTATTAAATTATGGATTTTTCAAATGTTAATTTTTTTCCCTGTGTTTTTAGCGAGCGGTTCGTAGCGCTATAGCGCAAACTCTTGCAGTGTTACTTTTCTCTGTTGTTCAAGGTTTTCTCAGTGTTATTCAATGTTTTTACATTTAATTTACTATTACACTCTGCATTCTATGGTATAATTAACTATATTTGTGCTTAAAAACTTAAAAAATATACATTTACATACAGTTTGTACGGTCTGGAACGAATTAATTGTATTTACATACAATACTATGGGGGAAATTGCTTCAGTTCACGACCATATCAGGTTTCAACCAGGGTTTTGGAATGAATTATGGTCGTGAACCGAGGTTTCACTGTATTACTTTCAGAGAAAATTACAGGCATTTTACGGATATACAAACCAGTATTACTGCGAGAGAAAATTAAAGGTACACAACACAGTGACGCATATTACAGCCACATACAAGGTCCCTTGCCATTTAATATAGACTGTTCCTACTAATGTTTACGCACTACTGTTCTAGCGCCCGTTATTGTAACGAGCTTAATGTCTAGTCTGCATATAACAAGAAACTCTGTTTGTGGCGTGAGTGCAGAAAGGGCTTCTTTCTCATCACCCTGCCATACAGATGTTCTTTGTGCAAATTACGCTGAATTGTAGAACGATATACAGATACACCATCTGCAGCAAGATGTTCTTGCAGGTCTTTGGAGGTGATCTGTGGGTTGTCTGTAACCATTCCCACAAACCTGCGCATATGCCGCTCCTGTATTTTTCTTGGCCTGTCAGACCTGGGTTTAACAGCAACTGTGCCTGTGGCCTTCCATTTCCTGATTACATTCCCTACAGTTGAAACTGATAGTTTAAACCTCTGAGATAGCTTTTTGTAGCCTTCCCCTAAACCATGATACTGAACAATTTTTGCTTTCAGATCTTTTGAGAGTTGCTTTGAGGATCCCATGCTGTCACTCTTCAGAGGAGAGTCAAGGGGATGCACTACTTGCAATTGACCACCTTAATTACCTTTTCTCATGATTGGACACACCTGTCTATGAAGTTCAAAGCTTAATGAGCTAATCCAACCAATTTGGTGTTGCAAGTAATCAGTATTGAGCAGTTACATGCATTCAAATCAGCAAAATTGCAAGGGTACCCAAATTTTTGCACAGCCAGTTTTTCATATTTGATTTAATTTCATACAACTAAATACTTTTTCACTAAAAATCTTTGTTTGGAAAATACCCCAGTACTCAGATGTTCCTAGACATACCACTGTTATCTTTTTTGTTGAAAGTAGAGTAAATTATTATGCAAGCAAACTTTTTCATATGACTGTATATATCCTTATTCATTTTAAGGATCTGATTTTTTTTTTAATGTTTTTAATTTTAATTACCATATGGTATATGGGAGAATTGTTGGCACAACCAGTGACAGAATAGCAGCAACTCTGTTCCATTAACAGTGTTTGTTTGTTTTAGGGACAGTGTTTGTTTGCTTATTTTAGGCTGCTTGTCAAATGTAGCACTTAATGTCTTAACAAAGGACCAAAATGATATGTCTCTTGTCAAAATTCTAATATGCCATAATGTGACTGATGAAAGATGATAGCTTTGCACATCTTGGGGAAGACCCAATCTGTATGATTTTAAGATCGTCTAAATCATATAGTACACAAACTTCATCAATATCTCTGAACATCCAAATGCTAAAAATCTGACAAACTACCGTAGGGGTCAGCCAGCTCTAGTGGTAGTCGTAAAGTTGTACCATATAATGCATTTTCTAAGACAGTACCACATATTTTTAAAATAATGTTAATTCTGGTTAATTCAGAAGAATCATATTCAACTCTCCCAATGACAATTCTGCTTTGTAGGAGTGCTGCATTCATAAAGATGAAAAAACTCATGTTATCTGTTATTTAGTTAAAATAGCAATAGAATGTTTAATGTGCTTACAGATGTCAATGACTAAAGAAACACCTTTTCGGTAAGGGTAAATTCTGTATGTTTAAAATACGTCGGAATGTGAATATTTCTCATTTCTGCTTTTACTACAGGGCAAGGTCCTTGCATATCATACACAAAATCTAAAATACTTAACATCCCCTTCTCATCCTCCTGTGAGAGCCTTCAACAAGAAAATTGTACATTTTTGTATGGCTAAATCCTCTCTTTAAAAATACAATGTTCAGTATGCTTAAATCATTTATCCATCTATTTTCATTTGCTGGTGAGGGTCAATATAATCTTAAAAAAGACAGGAAAAAAGCAAAAGGGAAAAATATCTGCGCCTATAATCCTCTTTCTTTGGTTTTAAAGCTGTAAAATCCTAACATGTTATGCATTAAATCTTTCAAAGAAAAATCCAGTCATTTCTTATATTTTCAGATGTCCCTACTCTGCCAAGAGAATTACGAGTAGCTGTTTTCTTTTATGACTCAATAAGCAAAGCAAAGAGTATCCATAGAGTGAGGGTATGAAGAGTGCAAAGTCACTATACTTCATCGTTTCATGAAATCTCTTTGCTCGTCTTTAAGTGCTACATTAATTAGGATTGAGGAGCTGCACTTTGGGGTGCCTGCACATGCTTTTTTATCAGTTTTCACCACTGGCGAGTAATGGTGACCACAGACCTTTAATGCACTTCTGAATACTTCAACTTAGAGAAAAAAACATCTTCAGTCAACATTGTTTTTATTCTCTTTTTCTCACCTCTTGTAATCCATCAAAACAATCATGAGGATTTTTGGAAAAACATATGTCATTAAGAATTTTTAATTAATTAATATTTTAAATATTTTACTGCTATTGATCAGCTCTATTATTTATATAAGAAAATGTTTTTTTTTGTAATACAATAATATATTATTATATATTTTTTTCTAATATTTATCACAATTATTCTTTTCTTCCCCTCAGTTAATTATGAAGTGCACTCTGTAATGCCAGAATTCATTAGTGTATAATGCAGAGCAGTGTTAAATAGGCAAGCCTTATTTATATATATTTACTTTGCAAAAAATAAATGTAAAAGTCATACTGTACTTCTTAAGCACAGAGCCACAGACCTCAATTATACTAAATCAAAATTTATGGTAAAAAATAACTTTCATCTCTGCTCTAATATGACTTTTTTCCCTTTTAAGAAGTGCAAGAAGAATGTTTTTTTTTCTTTAAAACATTTGATTTGCGGTCTAAAGAGCATTTTCATGTTGGTTAAGTTGAAGCTTGATAATTTCACTTGACATCCAATAAAGTGTTATTTTTTTAGGAAAAATCTTTTTCAAACATGATGAGAGAGAGCAAGAAAGATAAAATGCCCTGTTATAACAACCACAAACCACAACTCAAATCACTGCTTTTGCTACATTACAGTTCTGGCATTGTAGCTTAACCCTTAAGATGCTGAGCAAATGTGTATATATAACAAGTCCTTTTCTTGAGTTTAAGTATATTAAGGGGTCACTTGGGAGAACTGGTGCCTATACCTTCAGCACTGGTGCAGCAGGTACATTCAAACACAGAGAGGCGCTTGACGAATGTGCAAACTTCATACTGTACATGCAGTGATTAGGCCAGGGTGCAGACTAGGTTCACTTTAATGCACTTTAACACCAACTGATATCTAATAAAAGATTGCAGGGATTTGATGACTATCCTGACAGCAGTTAATCGAAAATAAAAAATAAGTGAACTGTCTAAGCTCCTAATAACATCTTTCATTACAATAAATTAAGATCTAGCCTTACTCAGTTTAAAACTTTAGATGCTCTGTTTTCTCAGCTAAAGTGACAATATTGCTATCAAATCAACAGACATGGACGGTGAATTAGTAGTCAAACATCAGGACCTTTACATTGCACAGGTCCAAATTTGTAGGTTATAATTGATATTTGTGTTTTCTTGCAAGGAGACAATGGTAACTGTCTGATTTTCAAGTCCCACAGACGCTCTACCTTTTTCCTAAGCTTGTGACTGCTAATTTCTACACAACCCACATTTCAGCCTTTCCAGACATATGCTGTAGATAATCATTCTGTAAATATTTCTGATTATGCTCTCTAGTTCGTTGTGAGCTTGGAGTCCAGCTTGCTTCATTTTCATCACAGTTATCACCACTCTAGCCTGGTATTCTACACTATGAATGTCTAGTATCACTTATATATGCCTTTAATAAAGTGCCGGGCCCACTCATGAATGCAGTAATCAAAGTGATACAATTAGGTTTCCATTCAATGCTTTCTTTTTCGAACTGTAGATTTTATCACTAGATCAGCTGGGAAAGCTGGATAGGCCTAAGTTATGGTTTTAACATGGAAGAGCCATTTTTTTCCACCTATGTCTATGAAATACTCTTGTGCTGATTCTTCTCCTGCTGTAAAAGTCTTCTTCAGGGATCTATTAGACACTTCACCACTCTTTTTCCTCTTTTAGGCTTTCCAACGACGTATTTTCCAATTTTGATATTGCATGGCTCCTGTATGATTAGTGTTGCCTGGCAGTTCAGTCAAATGGGGGCCAGGAGCAAACAGAACATATAAAGGAGCAGTGTACAGTCCATAACTATGCATGAAAGAAATAATTTTCCGATTTTGTTTTTATTAGTCAATGTAAAATGACTTTGTTACTTTATTTTCATTTCAGATATGTTAAACTTGGATTGAGAGTTGGATCACTTTTTTCATTAAACAATGTCTCTTCTCTTTAGCTACATTGTGAAAAATACAGTGCTGATCATATAGAATTAGTTTAAAGGCTGTTCTTTAGATGGTATCTTGCTTCTGTGAGGACAAACCCCTCTCCTCTGTACTGGAGGGAATGGGCCATATTGCTCTGTTGCATATGTGGTGGTCCTATATGTCACTTTTCACTTTTTATTGGTGGTTTCTTTCATTTTCTTTCAAATTGGATGTTAAATGAACTCCTCAGTTAGGCCTGCTTGGGCTGGGGACAGATGATTATCAACACAAAGCTCTTATAATTTACAGACTTTGTTGTCAGCCAGACTGGTTGTAGCTCAGCATTAGAATCTCCCACTACCTTAAATAGCTCTTTGTGTGATTAAAAAAGACTTTCCTTCATTATGAAAAGGCTTGGAGATATTGGTATAATACCCCATAATTTAAATAAAAGATGTTTATTTAACTCTCTTTTCATGTTTTTTTTTCAAGATTTCTTTGATAGCACAATGCTAAAAATTGTACTGTGGTTATGGGATGGCAAGGCTGTTTGTATCCTTCCTCAATTATTTTTGTTAGTTTCATATCCCCATCCCTTTTAACTTTTATTGAATAATTGGTTTATTATGTGATTTATATGCTTTGTCTTTTTCCTTTTAAGATCATTGATGTTTTGCTTAACATCATTATATAATACTAGGGATAACTAATGCTGTATCTCTATCTGTTGTATCTATAATGACTTTTTCATATTGTTTAATGAATTATTTAAGAATATTGGAACAATTGACCAGTTTTGACACAAAGAGGCCAATCAGCTGAACAAATGTTGTCATTCCTATTCATCTGTGTTCTTCAACATGATATTGAGTTTTGAGGCTCCAAAAACTATTATTATTCACCATATTACTGGCTAATGTTTTCCATGTATCTTATACTTATCTGTGTGAAGAAAAGATTTTGTGCAAAATCTACCATTAACAAGTTTCCACATGTATCCCCTTGTTCTTGATGAATAATTAATTTTACAGTAACAGCTGGGATACAGTGTACTAATTCCCTTCATAATTTTAACAGTTCAATCATGTCACCTCTTAATTTCTATTTTATTAAGCTTAAAAAGATCATCTTCTTCAATATTTGCTAATACAGTAGCTCATACTTCATAGCCCTCAATGACCCATTTGTTGCTCTCCGCTGGACCTTCACTTGCACGCTGTCTTTTTTCTTTGTAATACATAGGTGAAAGCTATGCACAGTGCTTCAGATGAGGCTTCAAATGTATGTTATATAGCTTAGAAATACCCCCATCCCTTAACATGTACTCCACACATAGGGATGTATAACCTAACATCTCATTAGCTTGTCTGGATGTGGACTGTGAATAGTTGTTGACTATGTACTGTGTTTTGTTTCAATTCTTCTTTGTACTGTATATTTGCTTACTTACCTTTTATTGAACAATAAAAACATACAGGGCACTCACCCAGGAGCAAATTGTCCAGCAGTCAAATACCATCAAAGTTATCACTGAATCACAATTTTGATGTTTGGTTACTAAAGGCAGGTGAGCCACTTGAGATAACAGTACCTAGGCCAACCAGAGCCAAACAGACCAGTGACACATGGATTAAAGAATGATGGAGAACCTTACATCTGTGACTGACGCCTAATACATATTAGAATTCAGTTAGGTCTGAATGTAAATTATACATTTCTTGCCAAAGATTATTGAAGGGACTAGCACAATAAAATAGGTACATCTTGACAAGTAGCCTGGGATAGTCTATATAAAAAGGACTGTCATGGTCTTTATATTGCTTAGCAGGAAAAAAAGTATTAAAAATGTGGTTTCTTTAAGAAGAAATGAGAAATATGAAGGCCAAAATCATAGTCAGAAGTATAGCTGAGGTCAAAACTGTAAATCAGAACAAAACTGAACGTGAACTAAGCCTTATATGTAAATCAGAAATCAAAGTAGAGAGGAATATGCAGAAAGCCTTGTTCCCTGAATACTGTTTTATAAAGCTCATTCCTTACGCCACAGACAGTTTGAGTTTTAGGAAACCAAAATCTTGGTGCCAAAAAAAGAAAGGCAAACTAATACAAAAATAGTCAATACCAAGAATATGTCCTATCTTTCATCTAAACCCAATCACTAAACCAAAAATCAAAGTCAAAGACAGAAAGAGGGTCTATAACACTAATACAGAATACTAACGACCAGACAATGAGATTTGTTTTGATTTATCCAAGAACTCAGCCGACTACCAAGTGCATGCTGCTGACTTTTTACCCCATCACAGTACTAACGTCTGTGTCTTAACAATAAATGCTCTAAATGGTGGTGCCTGGGAAAACTAAGATGGCACAGGAAAAAAAATGCAAATAATATAAAACCATTTAAAAATGATGTCTAACGCAATAAACTGATGACAAAATTAAGTACTGAAACCACAAAAATACATATCCAGGTATGTAATATAATAACCATAGCTCCAAGGCATGAGAAATTATTTTAAAATGAACAAAATCATAAGATTTGAACACTAGATGAGTACACAGTCTCTTCATATATTTTCTGAATGTAGCTTCATAACATGCAAATTTCTTGCAATACATTATGCCAACAGGAATGTGTTGGTATCCATGAAATGGCCGGTAAAAACAAAAAAAATAAGATGGTGGCAGCTGTGATAAACAAAATGGCCACTAAAATTATAAACAGAATAATGAAATGATATAATAAGAAGCAGTAATAATAACTGTCATCAATACAAAATCATATGGTACTAGTCACGAGGTAAATTACATATTTTATTAACTAGCTGCTCATAGCAGAAGGCAAGAATATATATTTTCACATAATAGTCAATTAAACAGCACAAAGGAGATGCTATATACTAAGAACTCATAGAGAGATGGCTTGCTGTCCTGTGTGGAGGAGTGAGTGAAACAGAAGAATGCAGGTAAAGAGAACAAAACAAATGGCCCTGGAATATTTTTTCTTTTGTGTTAGACAATTTGCTTTTTTAGATCTGTGAGCTCATTCTAATGTCTTCATACAGAACTTTATTTTTAGATGTATACTTTGATCAGATGAGCACAAAATTTTGTTTATATGTATCCTTTTGTCATTTAATTTGTTTCTGTCAAAGAAACACAGTGATTTGAAAGTAATGTAAAATGTCATTTGCAGTCCTGAGGAAGACAGAACATTAAAGGGTTAATAGCGGCAGGAAATGGCATGCTAAGAACAGAGCTTTCATTACTGTTCCCTGAAACATCAATTTCTGTGGTATCATCTTGCTTCGCAAGTACAGCCATGCTTTAGAAAAGTGCACTTTTCTGTTTTACATCTGCAGTATGCCGCTGCTTGCTGGACTATTTAAATTATCCTGTGATGTGTCAAAGGCACGGTGCAAGCATCCTTTTTTTCTAATTGAACCTTGAAAGCCAAATAAAACATCAACAGATGAGGAATAAAAAGCCTTTAGCAACTGAACATTCTTTTTCTTCCTCATTAGGATGATCACACAGCCCTTTGAATGTTAATGCTGTGGTCCAGATTTGATATTAATTAGTTGATTTTGTAAGGTTAAGACTGCTGATGAAAAGAACGAATAACTTTTTCAAATTGTTTTCACTGCCATCTGTGTGCACTAGGCGGTAACTGTGTGCAGATGGCTGTGATTTCAAGACACAGGTTGTTACTCAAAAAAAAAAAAGGTTTTGGTTATTTTAACAAGATTTATTACACCACTCACAGGTAAATGTTTGAGCTATAATGATAATTGTTGATAATCCTTGAGAAAACAATAATTAGGAAAAAAATCTCTGGGAGCAAATGCTGTCAGCACTTTTTATAGCAAATCATCCCAAAGGTATGTTTATGTTTTTGTCTGTCTAATAATTTTGTTTATTGCTGTGCTTTAGCATTTTAATCATTACCTTGTTTTAAAATGTCAGTTCATATTGAATCAGTTGCACGATCTGAACATTTGCAAAATGATTTAGCATCGTAACAATTGTCGAATGGATTTGTAATTTGTTGAACTTAAAATGCCATCAGTAATTGCAAAAACAGAATAATGTTAAATTAATCAGCTAAATTAGATTTTATTTAATATCAGCAAGTAATATGCAAAACCATTTAAACTCATGCCCCCAAATAATACACTGTTTAAATTGTGACTCATTTTAGAAGTGAAAAGTACCTGAAGAAAAGCCAAGTAAGCAGAAGCAAAACAGAAGTTAATCATGACTTTGGTTCTATTGGCTATGTCTTCTTCTGAATTAAATAGTTAATTTAAACAGTTGATTTTATCTTCAGGCTACTCCTGACCTTTTTAAGGGAAAAAGCCGTCAAGGCCTTACGTTTAGCTGTAATAAGAACACTCTCTGCCTTTTCAATCCCAGTCCTGTAGGGCCGCAGTGGCTATAGGCTTTTATGTAAAACCCCTTCTTAATCAGAAGCCAGATTTTTCTGCTAATGAGCATGTTGTTTAATTAGGTGGTTTGTTCCTACTTTCTTTCCTCTCTTCTCTTCCAGTGTATATATCATTTTGCACAGAAAATCAGTAAAATATTTAGTGGGCCGAATCAAACTGGTAATTTTAATAATTTTGAACTTTTTTTCCATTCATATTTTCCTCTATATGTTCATCATTTGTTTCAAAAATACATACTGGAACACCGTTAGCTGCTAATGAGTTGTTATTTACACTTCATTGTTAATTGTCAGGGAACAGGGAGGGACAGTGCCTATCTCTGCTGCCTCATGAATTCAGTGTTAAGTGTTCAAACTCTGGGTCTGGTTGTTTTCATGTGGAATTTGCACATTTTTCCCATTGTTTACATTGGATTTTAGCTTGAATTCCCAGGTGTTCCTTCCCAGACCCAAAGGCAGGTTATTCATCGATTCTAAATTCTCAAAGCAAGTGTGTGAGCATGCCCTGTGATGGACTTGCACCCTATCAGTAGGCGTTTTCCCACCACATGATCTTTGCTTTTAAAAACCAATGAGTACCTGTACGATGTAAACCTTGGGCCAAATTTGTGTGTTAAGTTCCAACTGCACAACAGTAACTGTAACCTTATGCAAAATATGTGACATACAAAGTAGAGTAATGGAGTTCTGAGTGTGGCAGTTCATTGGTGAGATTATTGCTTCGATGTGGTTCATGCATGCCGTGGGGCCTCAGGGAGCTATGAAAAGTGACTGTGGTGCAAAGTGCGGTGTGATTAATAGTTTGTGAGTTCATGGGGTCGCTCGTACCTTATTGTTTTGAACTGATCGTAACTTCACAGGAGAGATTATTGTTTCGATGTACTGTAGTGCAGTGCTTGATGCACCAGGGAGGTGACTATAAAGATAGTTGGGGTGCAAAGTGAGACACTCCATTTTCAAAGGTAACTCTCCAAATTCCAAACTACTAATAGATGTGTGGCACCAGTGCTTGTGGTAAATCAATCAACAAAATTCATCATCTGAGCCCCACCCATGATAGTTCAGAGTTGAAAAAAGTTCAATCCCTGGAATAGGAAATACAAAAAGTACCAGCAACTATAAGTGGCCAGAGTTCCTGTTGAGGAATGTTACAAAAGATCTTGAGTTTCTAAAATTGTCCCCAGGTTCCTGAAAAAAAATCCTGTGGTAGGAAATAGCCAAATCGTAGATTCCTGAGTTGTATTGAATTCTGTTAGAACAGGTAAACAAACAGGAAGTAAACAAAAAAGTGCTATAGATTGAAGCGATTCTTCTGCGTTCACATGCTGCCAGACTATTTATAACTCTGAGTTGGGATATTTCACTTTCTCACTTCAGTGTGTTTACATGAATTTCCTGTTGGACGTTTTGGAAAACTCTGTAAAAATAAAGAGCAAACTAAATATTTTAAAAGTTCGCTCCAAATGCAGTTCAACCACAAAAATGACATTTCTGCCTGATATTGTTATATTTTTTATTGTATACAATTATATAAAATGTCAGCATTATGTCACAATTCTGAGAATTCTGGTAGCTTTGTTTATGTGAATGCAACATTATACACAATCAAGCAAAAACACAGAGTTATGAGGTAGGGTGATGCAGTGATTAAGGGCCAAGTCCTGGATTCAAATCCTTTCCTTCCATATCCCAAAGATATGCATATCAGGTTAAATGGCAACTCTAAATTAGCTCCGCATTAGTATGAAATTATTGTAGTGCTGGTTCCTGTGTTGCACTCAATGCTTCTGGTTTAGATCCAGTTCTCTGTAACGTTTGTACATCTTAATAGTTTGATGTTTATTCCTAATATTTTGTTTACCTTTTTCTGTGTTCATAATTCTATGCTGGACAATGAATTATACTTCCAGCGTAACAAATGTTGCATTGTGTTCTGGATATTATTATTATATAGATTTTCTTGTAATACTCAGGCATATTAGGGTTTTTTTTGCTATGCACAGTACTTCTAAATGTAGGTAGTACATTTGGCACAGCTCCAGAATCCTTTGTTTAATTCTTGTTTAACTTGAGCTTCTCTCAGGTAATTCTTTGTCCAATCATATATATAAAAAAAAAACAAAACTTGCAGATTAGGTAGACTTGTACTTCTTTACCGGCCCTGTATAAATGAATATAAGTCAAGTGGCCAGTGATGGACTGTCTCCCTTGAGCCAACAAATGGACCTCTGAAATTGTTACCAAGGACTGCTACTGCAGTTGTTTCATAGTTGGCAGGAGTTCTTCTACTTATTCAATCGAGTTTAAGGTGAGATCAAATTAACCTGCAAGGACAAATTCATAAAAACACTTTGTGAACATGACACACACATTCTGAAAGAAAACAGATTTTAAACGTCAAGGCAACACAGTAGTTAATAAGTAAAATAGTTGAGGAGACAAATGTGTGTATATCCACTCTCAAAAATCAACCGAGATTTAAGTAGTTCTCTAAAGATATTATAATGACAACTGAATTCAAAATCACTTTCCATGATTATTTATATAGCAATATACTACAAGCAAAAAAAAAAAAGACAAAAGCATTTCCCTCAAAAGTACAGATTTAAAACAGCAGACTGAGAAAGGCATGCTTCTAGATGTCCCAAGATTTTTTTTTATCCAATTAACAGTCTTTCTTAATGTTAGGGGTGTTTATTTATGTTAATGCAAATGGACAGTGGAAGTGAAAGGTAGCTTTTGTGACCTATCACTGCTATCAGATGAATGACACTAATTAATTCCAACTGTTGGGCTGGCTACTTTTGACAATTAAAGCAGAGGCAGCCTACCAGCTTTTGGCACGGTGCCTCTCATTCTGTGTTACCAGCAGTAACCTGCTGTTTGAAACAGCTTTAGGCAGGCAGCTTCCATGTGGTGATAAGATACTTAGAAAAGTTTGTCTCTCAAATGGGAATACTGAATATCTAAATAAAATATTACTTACTAAGTTTCTAATGATATCGTGGCAGGTACAGGTCACTGTTCCGCGTTCCTTATTGCTTTAACCCTTTATTAAAAAACTGCATTCAATAGCTTGACAGAAAGCATTAGTGATTTTGAAATTTAAATCTCTCTCTTTACAATGTGTAATTTTAACATTGGAACACTCAACATTATTACATTCTTCTTTCATGTATTTGTAAATCTTGTTGATTTAGTTATTTTAATTATTTAGTTATACCAATTTCTTTATTTCTATGTACAATATATTTGCAAAATATATATACTGTATATAAAGGTCTTATGGAAATTATCTTAGGTTAACATTTATGTTATATATGTATACACATAGAGAGACACACATCTCTCTGTCACTCTCTCTTTCACCCTGAATATGTTGATAAGCAAAATGAATCACACAAATTGAATCCAGTGAAATTTGTACCATTCACATAAGAAAAAAGATGGACGTGTTCTCATGCATCTGCCTGTCCTTTAGAAGATCCCTGCATATTCTTCTTAACTATAATAAGGCGGTTGCCAGGTTAACAGTGCAGAAAGGGAGTGCCTGGCAGTCCATGTATTGAATTCTTCTGTGGACAGTATTGTGGACGATGATGTGTTTTAGTGTGTCTTTCATGTTGGAAATATTCAGCATGTGAAATTTAAAAAAAAAAATGTGTGCACTTCTCTGCGGTGATGTCAATGAGAGGCATAAATAATGCTGATTTTAGTGGTGTTGTGCAGATTATATCATTTATGCAGCTGCACACTACTATAGAATACAAGTAATCATGGAGGGCGAATTTTGCTTTAGGGAGCTTTATCCCTTGTTTCCTACCCAAACAAAATCCATTAAAACTTCATAAAAACTGTTTGATGAGTTTTGTTTTTTGCAATTGCCAAATCACCTGCAAAACATATTTTTGTGTCAGATATGTGAAACACATGCTAATAAGTGAACTGCTAGTAGAGGAACTAGGCTGGTGGGAAGATTATAATCCAAATTTATCTTCCTATTTTGCAAATTTTTGGAATACAGAGTAAAATGAAAAACATTTTTTTTTAATTTGTAGCCACAACCTTTTCCACGTGAAAGAAGTCATCAGAAGTGCGGAATTGTGGACACATGTCTAACAAGAAATGCACAATATATATGCACAGACAAGCAGACATGTTTTAAATCACCACCATACGTTTATTTACAGCTATATACAAGTCAACTGTGCACACTAACCCCCAAGACTCCCCAAGTCCAGGCCTCTCACACACTTTGCCTCACTCTTCAGATCGCCTCCACTCTCTTCTCCTACTTTGTCCTCTTCTCACCTGACTCCAGCCCTGAATGAAGGGATGTGGCCTCTTTTATAATCACCCGGATGTGCTCCAGGTGTTTCCCGGCAATCTTCCACCGACGCGCCCCAGTGTGGCGGAAGAGCCGGCTGCATCCCCGGAAGCACTCTGGGTGTCCCTAGTTTTCTTACCCGGAAGTGCAGTGGTCCAGGGTCTCCGAGGCACGGTGACCACGGCCCCCTATAGGGTTGAGCTGCAAAGCTCTGTACCCGTGGTCCCCATAGCAACCAGGGTGGCCGACCCCACGTGGTCTGAGGTGGCGCACACCCTCTTCCGGTCCTCTTAGACGCCCCAGCCGGGTCGTTGCCCCAGGCATCTGCCACACAGTACAAGCAGTATAATGTAGCAACACTTCCGGAAGAGGGTGTGAGCAAAGTTATTTAATGCATCATTGAACTTTCCCATTATACATTATTAATGCCATGCAGTATATACTGTACCTGTGTATTTATTGTAGCCACAGAATTCCTGGTTCTCTTTGCTCTTTTTTTTTTTTTTTTTCTGTCTCCCCTGGCCATTGGACCTTACTCTTATTCTATGTTAATTAATGTTGACTTATTTTATTTTCTTACTGTGTCTTTTATTTTTCTATTCTTCATTATGTAAAGCACTTTGAGCTACTTTTTGTATGAAAATGTGCTATATAAATAAATGTTGTTGTTGTTGCCAGTCTAACCTCTCTCATGTCATATTTGCACCACCAGTCAGCAGTGGTAGCAGCAGCAGCAAGTAAGTAGCAGTAATAAGTAGCATATCTGACCAATGATGCTGCTAGCGAAAAATAATTAAATAAAAAAACACTTCATTATATGAAAAGAGCAATCACGCAAAGACAGGGATAGATTTTTTCTTACTTTTCAGAAAACTGAGATTTAGATGATGTTATGCACCTCCTGCTCAGTGTAAAAGCCTCAACCTCCATATTAAAGAGAAAGTCATTTTATTTTTCAAAAAAATGAGATCCTGTCTGCATAATTGCAGTACCATGGAATCCAGAAGTGGCAGTATGCCACCAACATAAGTGAGAAGAATTTATCGCTTGAAAAGCAGAGGATAAATGACATGCCACACGGGCAGGTTTGTCTGTATCTTGAACAGCAGAGATAATCAGTTTGGTGTAGTGGCTAAAGTGGACTTTAAACCACACCTCTGAGGCAAGAACTGAACCAAAAATATATGACACTGAGTAAATCACTTGCAAAAAATACTTGTAAATGGTTTTGAAGTAACTCAATTTGCAAGTCAATTTTTCATAAAGTCATCAGCTAAATATTCAATAATAAAGAGACAGAGTGAGACTGGAGATGATATATATAGTTTATAGCTAGCTGCTCATGGCCACTAGTAATAATTATTGAGGCCCGTTACTAATTTAAGGGTGAATTCATAGTTCGTTGACAAGTAGTTCTCTGTACATTCACTAGTCAAAAAGGGAATACTGTATATTGGGCAGCTGATAGTCCTTCTGAAGGGTTATATGAACAACACAAAGTCCAGGAAGGTAGAGGGCACCTGTGGCCAACTTCTAGTTTAGTGTCACTGGAGCAAATATTGGTACTCTTCTTAATGATCCTGGGGGTTGGCCAGAGGTAGCCATTTGGATTGCTTTTATAGCTACGTAAAGGTAACAACGACACGGAGTTCATAGGTGAGTTGAGGCAAAGGCTCACCTGTCAGGAAGCAGTGCATTCATGGAGTGGACAAATAATCAGAGAAAGTGATAAAGAGATTATAGGCTGAATTACAATGAAACTATTGTGTTATCTGAGGTACTGTGTCTTGTGGACAGTTAGAACATGGATTAGCCACCCCACCAGATATTTAGTGGCCTGGCTGATTTAATCCTACCAAGTGGTTAAGTCAGAAAACATCTCCTGGATGGCTTGGGAATGCCTTGGGATCTCACAGTATGAGTTGGCAAGTGTGACTGGGGAAAGGGACATTTGAGCCACAGTGCTAAGACTGTTGCCCCGCAACCTGGTTTCGGATAAGCACTGGAAAATAAATGAATGAATATTTGTGTTTATTGAGAGAGTCAGTGATTATATTACTGAAATTACCATGTTATTTCAGATATGCACATATGGACCTAATGAACTGTATTTAGCAAAGCATGCATGCAACATGTCACCATTCTTTCGTGTCATGTTGAGTGAATATAATTACTATAACTTAAAACTTCTGTGTTAAACAGATAGATAGAGACACGTACATTGCATGTAAAATAGAACAGAGTATCTATATAGCCTGTAATTTAATTTAAAAATATTTGTGGCATGTATTGTACAGTCCAACACCTATTACATCATCCATGTATACAGTGTAATGCTCCATGTCCCCAATTGACTCATTGTCTGACTGACAAGAAATTCTTGGCTTTTTGCATTCAATCTAAGGAAAAAACGTTTTCACTAATCAGTCTCATGACTCAGAGGCCAGAAAAAACCCAACCTCATTGAAACGTTAATGTAATGATGAAAAATAAGAGAAAACCACAATGATGTTTCACATTTAATAGTTGGAAAGGACAATCTTAGTGCCAGTCTACGGTGGTTGCAGAATAGCACTCTTGGTAGCACATCTCACGGCATGTCAGCATCATGGTGCTTCGAGTCTAGTCTGTATTCTGTTTTTTATCTTGAAACTATTTATATTTTTGATTCAGAAACATGTGTAGAAAAATAATTATGAACACCGCGTTAGTAATGTTAAAAACCAAAAATTAATCAATCATTTCTCCAACCCATGCAGCTAATGTTTTTTTTTTACAAAGAATGTATTTCAGTTTTAGGAATTGTATATATTTCCTTCATTTTTCTATTAAAATTATCTATTAATTTAAAATTATTTGAATATCAGTTTGGTAATAAAGGCATTGAACTTTGCAGAGCTCATTAAAATATATATTTGTATTATTTTAATATAATTGTTGCCATTTTTTTAAATTATAAAATACTGAAAGTTAATGTTTCATACCATGTCAAAAATAAGTTTTATTTCTTCTTTAACTATATTAAGATTTGAATTTATTTTAGATTGTCTTGAAGAATAATAACAATTTTTGACATCCTTTGAATTCTTCATTGCTCTATTTTGTATTTTAAACTGATTCCATTACTAATGTCCCTTAAGATCAGAAGTGTCGCCATCTCACTCTCCAGCTGATATTTTTCTTTATTTCCAACAATTATTTAGCACAGAATTTAAAATTATCACTCAAGTTCCTAACTACATCATTATTATTTTATACATTTCTCTGTCTCTGTGTGTACTATCATGGTAACTGTGTTATCCATTACATGTGAAAACTTAATTACTGCTAGTATATATATTACTTTAAAAAGTTTTGTTTATATATTTATATAAAAAAATTTTAACTGAAAAATTTGCCGGGATAACGAAACACAAAGAGAAGTTTCATCTGTTTTAAATTAAACTGCTTCAGAATAAAATGGTTGCAAATTTTTTTGTTCAGCTCTATTTTCATAGTCAAACTAATTGCTTTCACATGTAAGTATAAAGTCCATTTGCACAGTCTATCATAGTGGATTTAAATATAATTGAACCAATTTTAGCACAGAGCTTTCCCTTCAAAGTTAATAGAGGGCCTTGGATATTTGGGGTTAAGTGTGTTTTTAGAATTTTTGTGCATAGATAAGGAAGTTAGATATTTATGGCCATTCAATTACCTTGGCTTCAGCAGAGAGGGATCATAAGTGGCAAACACAAAACCACGAGTAAGAATTAACTTCAAGGCTGCGAAGCACCTTGTTCTGATTTTCTCCACAATGCCATTGGAGTGTGAGAGTAAAAAAAAATGAAAACTCTGACAATAATATTTTTGTACACACGCAGAAAAGGTTATTCATTTTTAAGAGTAAAAACTGTTTTAGCTTTAAGTTAAATGAATGCTTTTATGTTTCATATTGTTTTCACTAATGGCTTTTGTGGCTATTCTTAATATCTGGTTGAATGTAATTAGCAATTACAAATTATTCAATTGACCGTTCCTTACTCTTGAGGTTTATTGAAATGTACAAATTTGAATTCAAAATAATCTGTCAAATACGTCAGTTATGCTGTGAAAGTATAAAGCATAAACTAACTTAAGAACTGTGAAAACAGCATTCATAACAAATACATCTAGATGCAAGCTAGAAATGAATCCTGGTCAGAAAGCCAGTCTATCACAGTGTACATTCATTCTCTTAAAGGGACCACTTAAGCTTGCCACTTAATTAACACATCTTTGTGATGGAGATATCTGAGAAAGAGATTTGAATCCTGTCTCCTGAAACTAAATGGTAACAGAACTAAGCATTTTAACAAACTAGGTGGTGCATAAATATACACTATATTTGATATGGCATAGTGTGTGATCAATAGGGGGTGTCCCAGAGCCCTAGACTCCAGACACAAGTGCACGGACACAGTCATGGATTCAAATAAAGAATATTTATTATTCAAAATACCTTTTTCAGATTCCTCTTCCAACAATACAACCACAGTCCCAATCCCAATTCCAATTTCCTTTATCCTTCTCCAGTTTCCTCCAGGTAAGCCTTGTCCTCCACCGCCATCTTTAGACTCCAAATTTCTGATTGAGGTGAAGCGGCTCCTTTTATGCTGGACCCAGGAACCACAATATTGCACAGCAAAAGTACATACCTTCGGAGTCATGAAGATATTCAACAGAATAGGGAGATCTTCTTTCAGCAGCAACCCCTAGTGATCCATAAAGACCCCAACAAGGCTGTGCTCCTGAACTGTAAGTCCCATGCAACCCTGCTGGTGTCCAAACTGGAGCCATACCAGAGATTAAGTGCCATCTATCATACTGGGGGATGAACTCTTCCTGGTTGGCAGTTTCCCTAAGTCCTTCCATTATTATGTCATTTCCAACTCAGAAGAGAAACAGGAACCCTCCCAACTGGGCTGCACATCCAATCATACACTCCATCCATTAAGGCCACCTGGCCAGGTACAGTACCACTCTGCATGCCAGTCAGGATGCTAGTCCCTCTGCTATGTCTTTTACACCAGCTTCACAACAATGAAAATAAATAAACAAGCAAATAATTAAAGAAAGAGAGACAGAAATGTATAATCATATTGGTTAACTTCATTTAGACTGAAAACAAACACATCTCTGCTAGACCAATGTTTATATTTTAAGAAACAATGTATTTACAGTAAGATGAAAAAATGGAAAAAGGCTGTTTCCATACTGAAAAAATAAAATAAAAAAAGTTACTTGAGCAATGTTATGGCTGTTGAGATTTAACACATCAGGCATCAACAGTCAAAGTGTTTTATCTGCAACCATTTTTTATTGTAGAAATATCCTACATCTATTTTTTTCTTTTACAGATTCAAGTAAATGCAACTGTTCTCTAACTTCTTTTTAACTGTTGAGTTAAGTACTAAACAACCTGGGCACGGTTAGTGTAGTTGTAAAATGAAAATAAAAATGTACACACTAGAGGTATATTGTTATGGAATCACAGTGTATCACCTGAAGTGCAGCATTTCAGACTATAAGTATTATGGGGGAAGCATTATGTTATGGAGAATCCTTCCCTACACCTGAGGCTGTTTTTTTAGGAAAAAACAATGGCTAAAATAAGCTAAATTTTCAAATAGTTTTTCTTTTTCCTTTTGCAGTGGAAGGTGAAGAAATTTAAATGAAAATCCAGTAATCTCTAATTAATTCACTGAAATAAAAGCACATAACCAAAGCTGCATGAAACTGCTTTACGAATGAGCTTATGATGCTAAGTTAAAGACATTCTGCCAACTCATCAGCCACACTGATGGAGCCTGAATGAATCTGGGAATTCCATCATTACAGTATTCATAGTTAATATAATTTATATACCGATGTCACAATTTCAGTTGCAGATATTGTATTTTTATTTGCACTTAAAAATAGCTGTTTTTAATTTTTTTTAGAAGTTACATTTTAAGATCTCATTAAAAACATAATATACAGTTCAATTTGTTTTGCATTGAGTTTTTCTCTCTGTGGTGTTTGAACAATTTCCTTACACTGATACTGATTTACATCCACAGTCTAAAGACACACACTTTGATCACACTGCAAAAGTGAAAGGTTTCTTAAATCAAGTAATTAATTTTTTATTTGTATGCTTTATTGACTTATTATATTATTTAGCTTATTTTAAAAATCTTGTCAGTTATTTAAAATTTTTTTGTTAAATAAAAGCAAAACATTTATTTAGCAAAAAGACTGCCAATGATGTGAGAAATGTTTACTTGTAAATTCATCTTGAAATAAATAATCTTAAACATAAATTTCTTGACAAGTCAATATGAATGTAAATGGCTAACACGGTACAACACCCTAGTACTATTGACAAATCAACAAATCTTACAATAAAGAAAACATGATTTAATGCTAGATATAAAGCTTGCTTAGATTTAATTTTTACAGTGAGATCTAAATTGGCCTGGGTTAAGTGAGTGCATCAGTGTGTTCCTGTTGAGAGTCAAACTTCTCAAGGTAATGCACCTCTGCTT
Source organism: Polypterus senegalus (assembly GCF_016835505.1). NCBI lineage: Eukaryota > Metazoa > Chordata > Cladistia > Polypteriformes > Polypteridae > Polypterus > Polypterus senegalus. Next base: position 139,541,125 of record NC_053160.1, read on the forward strand.
GTCAGGTACAGAAAATGGAAATAAGGAAAAAACAGGGATGGAGGTCCCCCTTGGTGATTCATTGAAAATGATTGACAAGTGTGTGTGTGGGGGTGGGGGGGTATCTGGAATTTATGATGGTTAGCAGGACAGTCTACAAGCAGGGGGATGGGGTTGATCCCTCTTGGCGAATTGAACAAGAACAGAAAATAGGAGGGGGGATTTTAGCAGGATAGTTCATAAGGGGTTACCTGAGATTCCCCTAGGCGATTCAAGTGGAACATTCAACAACCGAGACTGGTTGCCATTTCATTCTATCTCACACATTCGCCAAAATTCAGAACAAATAGCGTTCTGGATCAGTTCAATACAAAACATTTCTTTTTATTTCCAAGTATGGAACATCTCTGTATTTTATGGAAAGGTTGGTAACTCTATTGTCCAGTCTCCACCCCTTTATAATGTCATTATATTAAGCTGGTAAAAAAATAATTTGGAGATGCACAGAAAAATCAAACAGTGCTTTTAAATTATTTATTTATTAAAATATCAAATAATTTGAAGAGGAAATTTTTGCAGATGTTTTGCTTTACTTTATTCGACATGTATGATAAATTATGTTCAAAAATGAATGAAGATATTAAAAATTATAACTTACTGCAGTATTTACAAACATAATTTTCATGTCATTGTTACCTTGAAAAAAGTATTAATTTCATGTTTTTTACTTATGTATTAATGTAACATTGTTTTTGTAAAAAAAAAAACAATCTTTAAATAATGATACACAATACTTGGCTCCTGTATTATCATGGAATCACACCACGATCCATCTCTTTTGTGACATTTTCAGTTTTGTCACTGCCTGCGACCAGCTGCAAACCCTTTATGTCTGGATTAGAAACCCCCTCAGAAACAGAAAGTTTACAGTCTGCCTTTAAGTACTTGCGCTTGCTCACTACCTATGATTTGTTTATGTGTGATGACTTTGCTACTACACTGTTTTTGTTTTGGTGGTCAGTACCATTGTGTATTGTCCATATGCATGGTTATATTGTTTACTGAAAATGGTTTGCCATTGCCAGCATGGGACTGTTGGCACTGTTGCTCTCAGCAACATTTTACTGTTATGAGGATGGCTGTAAATATTACTAAAACCTCTTTTTAGTTCTTATTTTACTTTTTCTTTTTCTTTTAGCAATAGAGAAAGATAAAAAGTACCTTGGTTTGTTTCCTGAATTTGATTCCATTGTGTAGTTTGGATTAGATATTCAGGTCATTTTGTGCCTGTCCAGCAATTTAAATTTTAAGTTGTACTTCTCTGTAGCTCATCCTTTTTAATATAGTATTCACAGTGTGTCTTTAAAAGTGACATGTTGCTGTAGAGATTTTGTGGTCGTGACCTCTTTCTCATTATAGCCCATTGTGGCACTTCTTGTGTGATTTTGGGCAATACAAAAGTAAATTGTATTAAAGTATGGACAGAGTTTACATTAAATCAAGAGCAAAATTCAATGATTATATTTTGTATGTATGTACTGGATACATAAGGTAAAAGATGGATAGATTCCTTCATGTGATGATCCATTTTGTTACAATAATAGCGAGGCTGAGTGAGCGAAGCCCCTGGAGGTTTAGGCATACTGAGATGTATGGAGATTTCCATGTTTACAGCATACAATGTAACTGAGTTTGTTGAGTGCTTAAAAATCTTGCATGCTGATAGCTATATTATTTTGTGTGAGCTATTTTGGAAGGAAGTGTTAATTGAGAGTTTTTGTCAATTTCAGGAAATCAAGCTACATAAATTTCAGATCTTCACATTAGGTAACCGCTTATTTAGTTGTGCTAAAGGAGATCTTCCCTTGGACCAACAGCCAGTTGGGCTTCTGACTTTAATAGTATTAGACCAGAGGTCTTATATTACACATCGACAGCCTCCCTGTCTCAGCTTTACACCAGAATCCCCCCTTGCTGTATTCATTTCTTCCATGAGTGATTGTGTATGAGCATCCAGTGCAATGACATGTCACAGAGCCGTGACAAAATGACGGCATGCAGTTTTAAAAATAGTGTCACTCGGATTCATGAGTGTAGGTAAAGATAAGAAATTTGGCCGTGGAGCACTTAATGGAGAATTTGTATAATTAATTAGTCACAGGCGAGTATGAGATCAGCACAGCCATCCCTCATTAACACCTGCATTTAAAGTATAAACATCTGAGCCCAGCGAGAAGGGAAGGATAAGAAACAAAAATTTTAAATGAATGTTAAGAAATGAAAGAAAGAGATGAGAATTGGCAGAATATATTGTTCTGTGGAATCTGCAGCAAGCAAACAAGGTGTGCCATTCCGGGGGAAGGCGATGCAAAACTGTTGACAGAGAGGGAGCAGGAGTGATTGACGGCTCTAGGGATCTCACTTTGGAAATCGAAACAGATGGAGAGAAGCGAGCTCAACGGACCGTCGGCAAGTACAAGGGGCGGAGAGTGAATTGAGAAGAACGGGTTAAGGGGTATCTCATGGCTGCTGAACAAACTTGGAGAGAGCAAAGGAGAAGAGAGATGGACACTCTGATTTTAACTCTGTTTTTAACTATTAAATTTGAATTGTTTTCTTCACTGAACTATGTTATGGAATTATCTATTGCAGAACTTTAATTGAAAAATGTTATATCTGCACAAGCACAATTGGCTCTGTAGCTTTTTATCTTTTAATAAATGTGTGCTGTTTGCACTTTTTCATGATAAAGTTGTTGTTGTATCCTTACTGGCCCTAATCCATGAACGGCTAGATGTCCCAACAAAGCGTGTGTTGTCCATGACTGCAAGGACCAGGACATCACATCTCCAAATGCCACCAATGAGAAATTTCTTAGGGCCCTGTCACTCTCCATTTCATGTCCTCACACAGGGAGACTTGACACAAACCCCAGGTCTCTGAAGCAGGAAGCAGCTGCCAATTAAACTAAAAGCGAACTTCCTTGGTACAATGGCTGCTGTTTAAACCAATGTCCTGAGTTCTATTCCTGCTATTGCCTTAGGGAAGATAAGCAGCTTATAGAATGTGTACTGTACTGAGTGAATTCCTAATCAGAGACAGTTTTGAAAGTGTTTTTTGCTTGGAATTTGTTTGTAGAAATTCATCCATCCATCCATTATCCAACCCGCTATATCCTAACTACAGGGTCAGGGGTGTCTGCTGGAGCCAATAGTAAATCATTTTTCCTAAAATAAATTAAGCAGAACAGTATTATTATTGTTGTTGTTGTTATTACAGTAATACTACTATTAATAATAACTGTATTCCTCCAAATGGAGTAGAAAGAAGACACAGACAAAGCAAAATTCAGTTTCATAAAATAAAAGTAAATGATCACCATGACTACAAGACTTACTTCAGGCTTTGAATGCAAGTTTAAACATAAAAGTTTATCAAATTGGCTTACTTTAAAACATCCATTTAAACTTGATACTATTGTATCACTGGGCCAAATAATATTATGGACCATTGTTCACTACCATTTATTAATAAACTGTTGACACTCATCATGTTTTCTTCTCTTTCTTCACTCAAGTTGGGCACTTGTTTGACAAACTCTCTAATGTTACATGTTCGTGTATGGTGATGTTGTATTCACTGTATGTGCTGACAATGTTTAAAGATGATTAATGTATTTCTGTTGCATTAGTTTTTGTGATCATAATGGGCCAGTCAGTTTATCTCAAAGATCTAAATTCAATTTACTGTATATACACATATGGTTTAATAAGATTATGATTTTGCTGTCACTATAGGCTGCCTGTTAGGTTGACAACGTATATACTCATGTGGTATGAATTTAAAATAATCTTTTACCAGCACAACAACTGACCCTGACTTGACCTGCCACTGCTTAAAATTGTGTTTTCTTTCCATGCCCAAAATTTTGTTCTTAATAACTTCTTGAGTATGACATCTGATTTGAAAATACACATTTTGGTTTTGCTTAGCATCAATATGTTTTATGCAGCTCCAAAAAAATAATTGACCAAGTGGCTGACCAAGTGACAATTAAAAAGAAATTAGAACATTGCTTCATTAGGGTTCATACAAAATCTAATTTGATAACCGAACTGTGACATCTGTGTAAATCTTATAAATGAATAAATAATTAAATAATACATAATTTTATTCTTTAAAGTGTAAACACTGTGTTGGGCCATTGTCGCACCAATTATACTTTCCTTCTTCTTCAGTCCTTATAGCTAACCCCTTTTTGAGCTCAAAGCCATTTGCTAGGACAGAGTATTTACAATACCAGTCTTAAATGAATAAGAGTGGCTAACTGCAAAGTTCAAGACTGAACTTTCATTTGTTATTTAAGAAAATGCTTGAAAGAAACAATGGTTAAAAATAAAAAGAGAGGATACTAGGTAGGTATGAATGATTTGACATTTAAGGGCACCAGAATAAAACGTACAATTTAGCATGTAGGAGAGTTCAAGTGACTGGAGCGGCTTAGAATAAGGGATATTGGATAGACTTGTCCAAAATATTGGGGCATAAAAAAAACACAGAAATTGAGATTTCCAAGCCCATAGAGTAGGATAGTATTTTTCTATTTATATACCACAGTATCTTCCATTTTACCACATTTTTGCAGATACTGAATGCAAGAAAAAATTGCCATAACTTCTTGCAACTAAACAAGTGACTAAACGCAATAACCCCATTGAAGGAGTTTGTTCTCATTACAACCTATTTTTTTAGCCAAGGGCTAACACCTGTCTGTAATTAAATGACTACCATAATTGACCCGGATGTTGCCTCTTTCTTATTACATTTAATGTTTGAGTCTGGGAAAACACATGGCAATTGTTTTATGTTTCTCTGTAATCTTCAAAGATCTGTTCGTTACACTTATAAGATTGAATTCTCCTGGCAGTCAATTTAAATGAGGATGATACCTGTCAAGGTTTTCTGTGTGTCCTTAGAAGTCAGGAGTGTTTAATCATCAGACTACATACCTTGGGAAATGTGTGAGCAAGAAGTCCCATTTCACAGATGCTTTTGTAAATCTGGGTTCTCCTCCCTTTCCTTCCATTCTTTTGTATGCCTCATCCAAGAGATGGTCATTCTCGATGTGATTTGCTACCTGATGAACACTATCATATCATACTTCTCCTGAATGTTCTTGATAAGATTTTTTTTTCTTGTTTCTGTCAAAGCATGTGATTGAAGTTGTCACTTGGTGATGATCCATTTGTTGTTCAAAATAAACAGAATGGATTGTCACTTATACCAGTGCCTTTGTTAAGTGACGTTATTTAAGAAGTTTAGGAGCAAGCAAAAGAAAGTATTGAATTCTTAAAGTAAAAAATTTCTTTAAAATAATTAAGTCAAATTTGCATACTGGAATGTCAGAACCGCAATATATTGATCCATCACTTTACTTGATTGCACCTTTTTTTCCTCACAAATTTGTCTCTGTGTTTTATCATGTTCATGCACCTACTATAACATCAATGACACCAACTAATCTCGTAGGATCATTTCTAATTGGGGAATAGGAGGAAATGTCAGAACTACCTATGCAACTGTTTCCTGAACCTCTTACTTGTCTCACTATTATACTGACTGAAAAGGCAGTCAGGAAAAAAGTTTATGAGCAATGATCAAAAGAAAAAGACATAGTCAACAACAGATGGGGGTCAATACCGGAAATCAGAAAGCAAGTCTACAAAACCAAATCTCCAACCAAAAATCAAAGTCAAAAGTACAGAGCTGGTTTCTATTGCCAGGAATCACCAAAAAAAAGAACAACTGCAAAACCGCTAATTAAATCAATCTCAAATTAACTGGGAAAGCATTCTTTGACTTTGCATTAATGATGTCAGAAACTGTGCTCTTCTGGTGCATCACAGGAAACACTGAAGCTACCACATAACTATCCCTAAAATGGCAGTAAATAATAAACTTTTCATAAAATCTCTTACTGGAAAATGAGAAACGTTTGTTCAAAAACCTATAGTAAGTAATTGTTTACTTTCACTATTTTACTTCAAATAATTTTACCACCAATATAGGACTTCACCAGAGGGTCCTCTTGTGCTCTTAAGGGACTTAAATTAAACATGGAATGAACAGTCTAAACTTCTTAACAATGCTAGTAGCCATCAGACAGAGACACTGGCTTTAAGATTTCACTTAAAAATTTAGTGATACAAAAATAAAGTGATAAAAAGAATCATCCAACCTGCGTCGGTTGTCTTCATTCAGTCCCAGATGGCAATTTCCAGATGCCATCTTTTCTTTTGTTGCAAATTATACTTTTTATCCTTAATCAAAAAGATTTCTTGCTAGAGAGAAAGCTGTTCAGAAAGTGTCAAGCAGCTAAGAGACAGAGTTCCATGAACATTTATGTTTCAGTATTTACATAGCATTAGAGATAAAGAGAGGCTTCTTGCAAGTGTCCATTTTTTACACTAAGCAGCAAGTGAGTTTAACTCCTATCCAAAATGTCAGAAAAACAGAAACTGAACTAAAATAACTCTTTTTCTGAAGAAAATGTCTAATAAAAGGCAGCCTCTTTCCCTCCCTTTCTGCCCAAACTGAGCACATACATGAAATTCCAGGTTTACTTGTTTTCATCTTGATTAGTGATGTTTTACACCTTTCCAAAACACACACAAAATGTTACAGAATTGTTATCACTAATCTCAAGGTTATTTTACCATTGTCTACAATATCTAACTATTCAAAATACTCAGAATTTTGCTTTACTTTCCAGCATGTGTGTTGAACTTCACAAAACATTCAGGCAAAGCCCTATCATCTGAGATTTGTTAGCATGTTATGCTAACACTGCCTACACAGTAAGAAATTTTTCTGATTGTACTGAATAAAAGGAACATGAAATTATGAATTAAACAGATGTTTTTTCAACTCTGGAAGTTCTACATTATGAGACTCCACTGTGGCAGCTATCATGTACAGTAAAAATGTTCACAATTCATAACTGATAACAAAAAGACATGAGGTGGCAATGCTTTCCCTTGAGCATAGGAAAGGCGCTATATAAATAAAATGTATTATTATTACTATTATTATTAATTACTTTGCCTGCATTGTGTTTTTCAAATGTAACAAATTTGTTCTATTTTAGTGGACCTCAGGTATCATCACTGTCTCATGAAGGGGACTGTATTATTCCCAGAGTCGATCAATAGCACAGGAGTACAGAGTAGTTATCAAAAATGTCACTATGTATTATATGACTTCATTTTGGTTTATTAGTCTGCAGAGTGGCATTGTGCTGAGTTGACTGAGAATGTATTTCTGGTGTATATTCTACAATCATGCAGGTGACTTTGGCAATTTTGTATTGGGCAAGCCACCATGTCACAAACAATGATGGCAGTGTTTTTCAACATTGACAGACTTATTCATAATGAGTTTGTTCCCTATGAACAGACTGTTAATTACCAACATTGCATTGAACTTCTGAGGCTTCTGCGAGAAAACATCGGGGAAAAACATTAAGGAAAGTGTCGTACCCAAAACTACATTTCCCATCACCTGCACCTGCACACACCACATTGTCAGTCAAAGAGTTTTTGACCAAAAACAATGTGGTTGTTGCTTTGATTTCCCCATATGTACCTTCTTTTTGTTCCCAAAGTTAAAATTGAGACTGAAGAAAAGAAAATTTCCTACCAAGTACAAAACGGAAAAGGCTCTAGTGTAAGAATGCGGGTCACCTCCACACTTCCTCCTCCATTTTGGAAGCCTCTTGAACACGATACCATCGTTAGTCAAGACCGGGATGAGCTGAGCAGATGAGAAGAATTAAACAAAGCAAGGGTATGGTGAAAAGATGAACTGTGCTTTTATTAGTTAGTCAGTCAGTCATTTTCCAACCTGCTATAGCCTAACACTGGGTCACGGGGGTCTGCTTGAGCCAATCCTAGCCAACCACAGGGCGCAAGGTAGGGACACAACCCGGGCAGGGCGCCAGCCCACCGCAGGGCGTGCTTTTATTAAAACTAATTAAAACAAATAGTGTCCAAAAAGTACAGTGCTTCTAAATTCATAAATAATCCAGTTAAAAGAAGTTGTCTATGTGGATGTTGAAATCAGTCAAACAATCCATTAAAATGAGTTTAAAACATGGCAGGAAACTGTCCTTAAAATCCATGAGCCTGGATGCAGTGTTTAAAAACAGACGTTTCCTTGACTTAACCTAGTATGGGCACTTGTACCCAAGAAGGTGCCCATCTAACACTTCAGCCCACCTTTAGTGCTGCTCCTAGGCTCGGTCCCCTTGTAGCCTTCTGTGGCTCCAGGCAGTCCACCCCATCAAGTTTCCGACTCCCACTGCCAGGCCTGCGTCCTTGTGGTCTATAGCACTACACACAGAACTCCTCTCTCAGCCTCTCCCTCCCCTGCAACCGCACTAGCTCTCTCCAGCAATTTGCTACAAGTGAGCAGCGCTTTGGACACTCCAAAACCATATGCTCCAAGGGACTTCCTCCAACTGTCTGCCTTCTCCACCTTTCTTTCGTACACTCACACCAAATCTCACCCTCGCTCCTGCCTTTTTTGTCTCTCTCTCTCCATTTTTTAACCTTCTTTCTTTTCTCTCTTTCTGATCGACCTTTTTCTTTTTTTTTCTCATGCTGGCTCATTCTTCTAAGCTTCCATGGGTGCAGTATCTCAATCATGCACCACAGGAAGCAATTGAGAGAGATCACACCTTCATGTGCAGGTACGTCTCATCCCAATTACTCCACCAACTCCTAGCAACTGCGTGAGCATGCACCCATGGAGAATGAGATGGCCAATTAGTCAGTCAGTCATTCTCCAACCCGCTATATCCTAATACAGGAAACCCACGCAGACACAGAGAGAACATGTAAACTCCAAGAAGGGAGGACCCGGGAAGCGAACCCAGGTCTCCTTACTGTGAGGCAGCAGCGCTACCACTGCACCACCGTTAATTATTTTTAAATTAAAAATGGCCATTTTTTCTGAGCTGTGGACTTGCTATACCACATCTAGATCTGGCAACAAAAGATGAGTACAGGAAATTTTGCCAGGAATGGGTTTAGCACTGGGACAAGTATATTGTATTTCATAGGACAATATTTTGAAGGTTACTAAGAAGGAATTGCTGTATGTTTTATAATAAGTTTTTTTTTTTAACAATTTCTGGAATTTTTGGGTCCTCCTTTGTAATTCTCAACTTCAAGACCTTATATATTGGCATTTCTGAATTATTATTTTTTCTTGGCATTCCCAATGTCCATTTATTTCTGAAACTTTTTGATAGACTGGAGCCTATCATAGCATCAGACACAAGAAAGCAAGCAGATCTGAACAGAATGAGTGTCTACCTCAGGGTATACTTTTCATAAACACACTACAAAATGTAAGTGAAGTTTTTGGAATATGGGAGAAAAAAAGAAGAAAAATTCAAGAGAACAAGCAAACATCATATAGAAAGTGACAAAGTTAGGATTCCAACCCAAGTTCCAAAAGCCCTGAGAGAGCAGCTATAACCACCGCACCAATTTGCATCCCAAGTGGAAAAGTAAGTTTGAATATTCATTTTTCCATTGACTAAAGACTTTACTAGGACTAATATTCATAACTGTGAATATTAAGCTTTAAGACTTTTCTTTTTTTATGCTAAGCACTGTATTTTTCCCATTTTTGACTGACACTTACATGAAAATTTAATTTACAGCACTCACTAAACTAATTTCTTCTCTAAATTTAATTTAAATTAATATTGCTACTCCTTGGTTTGAATGACTTTTAATAGCACTTCTCTCTTTATATAACAGGTTTGCTAAGTTTGCACATTGCATTTCCTGCAAAAGATGCTAACACATTAATTTGTTTGCTAAACTATACCAATGCATCCGTTCCAAATTTCCTGAAAAAGTGGTGATATATACAGTACCTTTAGATCTATTAAACATGAAGTGCAAAAGCACAATTACAACACCAAACCTGAGAGAATCACTACGGAAAATGTCCTTAGGGCTGTAGAGTGGAGTGATGGTGAAAGAGACCCCTTTGTCTTCTATTGTCCACTGGAACTGATCTTCTCATTACTGAATAATGGGCCTAATTTAAAATGGCACACGTAGAAATTGTAATCATTAGCATTCACTGTAGAGTCATGACTGCAGTACTATGTCTGAAGTGTCCAATATGCAATCAAACTCACCAGTTACTTTATTTATATTAAGGCTTACTATAGGGAAACATTTATTTACCTAAAGTTTTAATGTTTTTAGTTTGTGAAAAGTTTCAGAATAAGAAGCAGGGATTAAACTGGTAATTTTATGGTTTAAAATGCAATACATCTAGACCATAGTGAGCAGAAATATCAGAACTGATCATTAGTTTATACAAAGAAAAATGCTTTATGGTGTCTGGGGTGATTCTGTCTGGCATCAATCAGGACATTGTTCTCTTTTTCACATTACCCCAGAGTAGTGAAGTACAGTGCAGTTTTTTTTAAAAAAGTGATACGCTGCACATTTTCCACATAAAGACATGCCATAACACACCATTGTGCACATTTCTGTTTTCTTTAGCTGAAAAATTCAACTCATGGAAAGTCAGCTCCGTTACCTTAACAACTCCCTTATCTTTCTTATGAATTTGCACACTTCAGGTGATTTTTTTCCCCCTCTAAAAAAGCTTTACTTTAATGCTAAATAACTGACAGGCACATGCAGAATTAATGCATGAAATCACTTCCAGACAGAAATTAAATACCTTTCTTCTTGTGCAAATGGCACAGATTTTGCCAGAAATGAAACACAATTTATTTAGCGAAGCAAAATAAATGAGTTTTGCTGCACATTCAGTTTTGTGAGAATCATTTCACTCATGTATAATCTACATGGAGTCTTCAGTACCAAAATAAGCATCCATCCATCCATTTTCTAACCCGCTGAATCCAAATACAGGGTCACGGGGGTCTGCTGAAGCCAATCCCAGCCAACACAGGGCACAAGGCACTCCCTTCTTTACCTGCTGCCTATGTGTCTCTCACACAGTATCCTTAACTCTCCATCTTGTCAGTGGGCCCACTGCGTTTCTGAGTCTTCCATAAAGCTTAGACGGCTGTTAGACTGCTTTTCAATTGCTCACTTAAAAGAGTGACAAGAGTGACCAGAACTATGTGCTACTGCTTCATGCGTTGCAGGATACTGACTGGACTACTGTCAGTTCTCCTGGAACTCAAGTTTTAAAGGGCAGCATTGTCACACTTTTGAGTTGGAATCATTTGCTGCCCTCTGTTGGCCTGAAACAGTTTTGACCATCTGCTCCTATTCATGGCTTGACTCTCTCCCTCTCTCTCTCTTTAAGGTCCAGCACCTTTAGCATCTCCTAAATTGCCTTTCCTTTCATTGTTTTTTGTGAAGACTTCTCTCCCCCCTGTCTGGCACATATTCCCTGGTGCCCTTGTCTGTTTCTCTTCTGTCCATCTAGTGTATTTACAGAGCTTGCTGCACTCTTCCAGGACTGACATGTTGACACGCATTACGAGTTAGTACGCGTTTTTACTCTTTGCAACCTCTTAACCACCAGGCCATCTCACATGTATGAGATGGTAATTTGTTTAGCTAATATCTCATTAAATAAATAAAAAAAAAAACACTTTAAATGTAAGACTTAATACACGTTATAATATTATACTTATCTGGAATATTCTATCATATTAGACAGAAATGTTTGATAATTTAATGGGTGCATACATATATATATATATATATATATATATATATATATATATATATATATATATATATATAGATTAAATTATGTAGTCAATTCGTTGCATCTCTGTTACAGTTTCTGTATTTGTAGCCAACAATATTTTACTTAGCCACTCAACATAGTTATTTAAGTGCTCATCTAGGCTGCCCCATAAATTAAAGAAACAAAAAAAAACACAGTAGAGCCTATAAGCATTGGTATTAATTGCTATCCAGTATGTCACTAGTAAGAGCATAAATCATATTCCTAATTGCAACAAATTGTGGTCTGACATTAAGCTATGATTTCTAACTGGGGAAAATTCATCAATATCAGCAGTACCTCATAAAGCATACTGAATATTTTCAAATCCATATATTTTGGTGGTTATGTAGCCTTTTGTGTCGGCATTTTACTAGTGCTCAGTCAACTAAATGAGAAACATTACTTAAGCTGAGATCCATTAGCAGAAAAATATATTTTTTATTTCTGAAGGTTAACAGACCATCATGTGTTCTATTTAATGATAAAAAGAGGGCTGTTGTTTCTCTTCAATATTGTACTTTTTTTTCCTAAGGGCGAGCACAGACTTTAGTTGAAACAATACTTTATAGAGTGTCTGCGGTTTTGATGGGGCTTTCGTGGAATTGGGGTTCAGAGAGGAAAAATAAGCTTTGGATAGAAAAAAAAAATGCTTGTTATAAAGAAGAGTCTTTATTCTTTGCATATGAGTGTCAGCTCATAGAAATAACAAAAAATAACTGAAAGAACACAGAATTTCATTCTGGAATATGTAGGAGAAACATTAATGCAAATTTGTTTTTTAAGCTAGTGATATTGGAGTTAGTGCTGTTGCTTCCCCTTTCCAGGAATCCTGCTGATGCTCTGTCATCTGACCAAGAAGACCCAATGTCACCCTAAATCCAGAATCAGAATTGTGTATATGTGTGTGTCTGTGCTTTATCAGTCAGCGTCGGTGTGGTTTTCATTGTGTAACCTAACCTAACCCAGATAAGAACATCCTTCTATTTTATGAACCCACTCATGATGTGTATGTTAGGTTTTATGGAGACCCCAAATTAGTAGGGTGTAGGAGCATGTTGATTAACATGCCCTGTGATGTGCTGTCATCCAGCTCTAGACTGGCTTGTGCCTTGTGTCTGGGAACCTATAATGAAGAATGTAGGATCAGAAAATGGATGGAAGGATGAATGGATGGATGGAAGAATCCCAACACAGGAGTTCTGTAATCCTTAATCAATGACTGTATACATTTTCTAAAGAGTTTTGTTGATGTGTACAAAAAAAAAACCTCCATAAACTGCATTTGCAATACTGAAATTAAAACTCCAGCCAAAAAGGTGGGGAATGTGTTTTTTATTCCATTAGGTCTATTTGATATTCTAATATTTTTTGTCAATTTCATCTAGTGATAAGGCATGATAAGCTTATGCACATACATTATTGTTGCCCTGGTTTGTTCAATTATTGTTTTTTAACAAGGGTTCATGTATCAGGTAAAGCCTTTAGTTTAAAAAATCTACTGAATTTCAAATATCTCATAATTATTCCTTTTGGAATAAATTAGTAATTCTCTGCAAGCTTCATTTATCTTAGTTTTTCACTACTAATTTGTCATTGTCTATGCTGTACTGTATATGACGTGTCCATTTTTAATGTACAGAAAGAAAGAGAGAGAAGATACCTTGTATTCCGCTTCTTGAAAATTTGTGCTCTAAAAAATTGTTTATTTGTAAAGAACAACACAACATTAAACATATTATTGTTTCCAAAATAAGTTCCCAGATACATCTGTAAAACTAATTCACATTCTCAGCTATTCAAAGCAAATGTTTTACAAAATTAAATGAACAGATTGCCAAACTGTCCAAAGACACAAGCAGAGAACTGATAAAAAGCTGTCCAAGTGCATGCATATTGTTGAAATTTGTTGAAAGAAAGGTCACCTGGTATGTTTTGCAGGTGTTCACAATGAATTCTGATGTGCATTGATCATTTTTACATTCCTTAAACCATTAATCAATGCGGTATCTAGAGAAATCCTCATACTGTAAAGTTTAATAAAAAAATTTGGTCGGCACGGCCCTGATTCTATTTTTGGATTTTCCTTTCTATATAAACTATTGAAATAGCTACCAGTTGATAGATCACAATGGCTGGCAAGGCTGTTAAAATCCCTTTTGCCACTCTTGAATGTTGACGGCTTATTACTGCATTCTCTGATTCAACGAGATGTGTTCAAGGATCTTCTAGTTGGTCTAAAAGGTCACCTGCTTTTAGCTGTGCACTGGTAGAATACTAATACTGTTCTTATTCAAATTATCTGCTACAGCACTTATTAAATTGATGGTCTTGTGCTCTAATTTAATACTGTCACTGTTCAGATTCAGGCTGCAGCTGGAACTCAGCGGTGAATTAGGTGCTTCTAAGGCAAAGTTCAAGCAGGAACCCTGGATTTAGGCAACACTTTCTCACCAAATTAGCAGTCAGATCCAGCGTATAATTAATTAGTGCAAACCAGGGAAAGCTTGTCATTTAATAAGGCACTTTTTCCCTCCACATTACACAAACAGTGGGAATTGATCCATTAAGTGCCTGGCTATTAATGCTGTTTAATGTATGTCTTGTTGTTAAATTGAGATGTCTAGTTACATACATTCAACATTTAAAAGCTCCTAGTGGATTGTGCAGTGTTTGCAGAGATTCGGCTGCCGTGTGTTTTTTGCAGAATCAATAATGGATTCATTAATGAATTTGAATATGGCTGATTCAGATAACGAGATGTTGAATGCCTGCTACTTGATAGCACAAGAGAAAAACGCTAGGCTTCATTCTTTTCTATCTAGTAGTTGGTGGTTATGTAATTTTAATCACAAGATAATGAACCTAAAGCAGCTTATATTGAACAAATGAGTGCCTTTCTTGGAAGGATTTTAACCCTTCTCATTGTACAAAATGTATTTTTTTTTCACAATTAAAGATGTTTGTTATTTATAAAAAAAAGGTTTCTGATCTTGATTGTAATTCCTTTCAAAGACACTATAAAATCTATCTATGTATAAGAAACATGAAAGAAAATCTATCATTTTATGGGTCAACGTATTCAAGCTTTCTTTTCTCTGTATGTGAAAAACAAAAAGTATGCCAAACATTTCTAGGACGACACCCGCACATGTACATTTTTTATTTTTGGTAATAACACACCTTTTGAAGTACTGTGAATGAGATTTTGAAGAAAACAAAATATATCAATTTCTCTGTTTTATAACTGAAGTAACATTTTAATCATTTGCATTTTGAATTGTAAATTGTATTCTTACAATTGATGTAGGATACAATTTTTTAATATTTCATTTTTTATTAATAGTTTGTATTTCAGATGCAATTCAGTAATAACCTAATGAATAAGCCCTTCTAACAGGTATACGTGGATATCAGCATTTCCTTCCTTTGGAGAAGGCTTTTTACAATTATAGATATATTTAAACAAACAATCTCATGAAGGTGCAGTATAAATATTTTATAGAGAAAATTATTCATTATGCATTTTAAGAAAAAAGGAAGAATTGTGTCTCAATGCCATGTGAATTACTGCAGATTACTGTTATTAGTTACAAGTCACAGTGTATATATGTATATATTTCTACATATTTATCTTCATTATTTACATATTTATACATACTGTGTATGTGCGTACATATACATATATACATTTTTTTATTTATATTTTATTGAAGCAGTATTTTGCATAAATCTGGAGCTGTAAACAGGGCAAAAGCATTCAGGACCCACTCTTCCTTGTATACACACCAGCGCACAAAAACCTTCATACCTACATGACCAGTTTACAGTTGCTAATCAGGCTTACTCGTTTAATATCATATAATGTTGTAGTTGACCTGAATATTAGCACCACAGATAAATTTATAAATATTTTAAACATGTAAATGGTGCAAGCAGTCATTTACTACTTTGAAAAATGTCTAACAGTTGAGTGCCAGATTAGTAAACTGAATATACATTTAACACTGAATTAAATTTGTATTGTCATATATAGATTCTTTTTAAGTAATTCATACCAAATTACAATATTTGAGTATTCTAGTGAAATATAGGAAAAATATAGGGAAATATAAGTTTACAAATTGGTAATTGTGGGTTTGCTATTAGAAGTAAACCGCAAAATAAAGTTTAACTTTATTAAGTTAATGAATATAATGATTTGATTCTGATATTATTTTTATGATCTTCTATTTATTTTTTGTCTTATACAAGAAATGTTTTCATCAGATTAAGCATTAAATCTTAATAATTACAATTTATAGCGATTAGTTAAAATCTGAGCCCCACAAACTTGACTCATTATTAGTTCATAATTTAGATCTTGTGGCTGTGTTCAACATTTCTAGCTGGGATTTTATAATGAATCAGTGCATTATTCATTAGTTACAAAAATTGTATAGTAAGTAGAAAAAAAACTGACTTTAAAGTGTTACTTGTTTTGTAGACGAGCCCATGAATAAGAGTAACAGTTGGGCACTGAGGATTCTTACGTTAATGATCTAAGTCTAAAATAATAAAACTGAATTAATTAATTCATTTAAAAAAGATGTTTTCTTGGTAGTATACCGCAAAGGCAACATTTAATTACTTACATTATGTTCTTCAAAAAGTAAATATCTGACAAATGTTACATATCACTTTAACTGCATGGCTCTATTTGCCCATATTTTCTGTTCTATTCATGAGATGTGGAAATTAAATTGTAATGTAAACTCACAAAAGCTGGCCTGTCTATCTATTTACACCTCATTTATTTTTGCATTCATTTATGAAAAGACACAAATGAAACACTTAAACATCAAATGGCAATTAATTATATTTTAAAGGTATCAGTTTTATATATAGAAATTAAGTTAAAATCTTATATGAATAATGACTAATTCATAACAGTTTTTTTTTAAAACAAACACTTTAGGGATCAGAATAGTTTATAATAGTACTTATTAGATACTTAGAAGAATATGATAATGCTGCTTTCCCAAAACATGAAGAGCTGATCCCATTATTATGAATTTAGTATTTTACGACATATATTATAATATAAGTACTTTTAATTTCTGTGAAAAGGACAGTTCTAAAAGTTACAAAGAATAATGAAGAAATCTACAGGATCATATACTGCATTATAAAGCTACTTACCATTGGCTATAGGTATGCTCCACATAATGTAATAAAATCCATTTCAGGATCAATCATATAAGAAAAAGTAATGTCCGCCAAGTTAGAATTTAAAAACAATATATAATATAACTACTGTAGTTAGTATATTTTAACATAATGGTAGACTGAGTCACAATCACAATTACAAGTTACTTTTCCCCTTAATATTTTCCATGCTAAGTTCCAAGTGCCTGAAAGTATTTTCTAAAAAAAAAGTACCATGTATTTGTGCTGGGAGAAAATTGACAGGCACACTCATATAAGCAAAGCATAAAGTTCTGTCAAACAGTTGGCTTTTGGTGTTTTAAACTGTTGAAGTGGAAAACTATTTTATTTTACAAACTGGTCCCCTTTTCTTCCATTATGCCATCATTTGGTTTACTTTGTTTTACATTATTAAACTATGTACTAATATACAGGGCGGTCCAGATCTAATTATGCAGATCCAGATCGTCTGGATGACTTTGATTTATGCGGGGACAATTGCAGTTCGGCGCAAAGACGATTCTTCATGTCGTCAGTTCTCACACTTCTCGATGGTCCGGAATTTTTCGTGTGATTTTCTATGTAATAAACTTAATAAGTTATAGTTTAATGAAAATTGCATAATTAGATCTGGACCACCCTATACTGGAAACTTAATTGTAAAACTTAAGCATCAATAGAGGGCAGCACCATACTTAGACTTCAGACAGCACTATGTACAGGGTGAGGTTATTCTTTCGTTGAGAATAGAGCTATTAGAGTTATGAGACAGTGAACAGTACGATGGCATTGCATACAGCATCACCCAACAGAAAAAGGAGCAGTGCCTTGAAGTCATATGCTGCTAACACTTTGGATTTTTTTGAGGATAATATAATTCTGACACATGCAAAAGCCTATTGTATTCATATGAGCAATTATTTTTGAAAAAACAAGGCTATGTAATAAAATGTATATTTTCACATAATTTCTTTAATTAATTCAAATGCAAAATATCTTAAGTCTAGATGGCCTGTTCATTTTTTCAGACTGTAAAGGAAATCATATTTTTGTTGGAAATTTCATACTCATACTATTTGCTGTTTTTTCTACTGTAATATTGCCCAAATTAAAAGTTTTCTAGTGTGATTATTATGCTGAAAACAAGCCCTGGATGTAGGTGATGAATTGGTGAAATAAAAAGCAAGGTTAATCTCTTTTAAACTGACCCCACACCTTCACCAGTCATTTTATGTCCATTTACTGTACTCCTAATGGACTGCGCCAATATGCACAATCATTGTTATTTGCAGATTTATGTGGGCTTGATTTAATTTCTCACAGTGCTTTGTTTATCGGCAAGTATTTTGATGCATGTGAAAGCAAATGCTATAAGCCTAGTAAACAGCTCAAGGGACAGATTACATAATACATTCTTTAGAAAGGTTTGTTTGTTTATTGACGTGTTCTCTGCCCCCCTTGACACCCTGAGACACCAACCTCTTTGGTCTTCTCATGCAACAAATTTCAAGATGCGCACAGTAATACTCCCAGATGTTTTGATGTGCTTCTTGAAGATACAATGCAACTGATATAAACACACATTTCTGTAATCACTTTATAAATAATATATACTTTTG
Organism: Polypterus senegalus; assembly: GCF_016835505.1. NCBI lineage: Eukaryota > Metazoa > Chordata > Cladistia > Polypteriformes > Polypteridae > Polypterus > Polypterus senegalus. The sequence continues at coordinate 139,559,715 of NC_053160.1, forward strand.
AGTCCAGAAATTAAAAAAAAAAGAATGAGAAATAGGAGCACAGTATATACAGCTCTTCTGATTTCCAGAAAAAAGCAAATTCAGAAGTTAAAGAAATGAACTCTCTTTACGCTTGTAAATGAGGAAATGTATACTGTGACAAAACAAAACATCATTAGCATATAGTTGAGTGAAAAAAAATACAAAAAAATCCTTAATATAAATTGCTGCTTCTTTCTGTTTAGAGCAAAATGAGGACTCATAAACAATTATAATGAGCCTTAAAAGAAATGGAGGCAGTTGATAAGTCAACTGAAGGTGACCTAATAAGGATTTAAACCAGATCTGTAAAATAAAGACACATGTAGGCTTCAAAACATTCATTAACTTGAAAGGAAAACAGCAACGAGTGGCTTCCAACAATATTTTCATACTTGTTTTCATCTGGTGCAATGTATTGGAAATTTTGGGAACCCCAAGTCTAGCACATTTTATTCTTCCTTTTAAGCTATTTCATTAATTGTAAGTTTTCAGACATTTAAACCTTAATAAATATTAAAAAAACAAAATTATTAAAGCTGCTCAATATGGACAGTTTTAAATAAAAAATGAATATCAGATACCAAATGCATAACAATAATGCATATTTAAAAATAGAAGTGAAATAAAGAAATCCTGATTTATTGGTGTGATTACTATATTTTATTATCATTACATCATTATTGAGTGATTTTGAGAATATTATTTAAGTTATATACTATTTACCTTTATTTACTATTTCTAATGGATTATTATTACTAATACTCACTTATTATTATTACTATATTATTACTAATATTTACTTTTGTTGTTGGAAGGCAATGAGATGCTGTGGCTGACACAGTGGACTTTAAATCTTGGGGTTGCTGGTTCAAGTACTGTCTCTGCCTCAGTGTGTGACCCTCAGTAAGTCAGTCGACCTGCACGGTCTCTAAATGTAAAAAATATCTGTAAACACTTATAACATTTCCCGATATTATTGAAGAATGGCACCATTTATGTATATAATAATTTTACAATACTTGTAAAATGTAGGTTCACTCTGACAATAATTCAAAGTAAATCATACAGTATATATGCATTATAATCACACATAGTTTTATCTATAGGCAGATGTGGTATTCATTTCAAGAGACAATTGCAACATTTCAGTTTTGTTTACACTGAAGTTTTTATGATATTCCAAACTCTTGCAAATTTTTCATTACTTTTTTTCTATAAGATTCTGCATGTTTGTTACGCAGTGCACATCAAATATATATATATATATATATATATATATATATATATATATATAGAGAGAGAGAGAGAGAGAGAGAGAGATAGTCCATTTTATTTCAGCCACATGGTATGTGTTTTAGATAGTAGCACACTGCAATCTAATAAACCTTTAAGACAATATATCAATCAATTTATCAATGAACACATAGAGGATGCAAGAAGAATTAGAAACACAAAGAGCTAATGAAAAGGAAGATGCATGCCCACATACGAAGATTGTCAGATAATTAATTGCTTGCCATCCCCTCCCACTGATAATGATAGGATGCATCCCGTCGAATTTGCAAAATTTATTTTATTTCACCGAATATTTATTGTTCTATCCATCATCAGACAGTATGTTTAGAATTGCAAGATTTTAAATAATGACTTCTGTATGATAAACCTTCCAATTAATTCCTCTCACACTATTTTCCTACTGACATTTGAACCTTTTTCATTATATAAAACACATCCTGAATAAGACTTAGTTGAATAATAATAAGGGAAGGTAACGTGTTAAAAATTAAATCCTTGACAATGTCAAGTGCATTCTGCTTTAAACAATGACCTCATCTACTGCTGTCTTCAAGAAGCATGTATTTAACCAAAATGGCATTATCATTATCTACATTGGTTGCTTCCTGCACACTGATAAATTGCATTTTCTTACATTTTGTTATTTCTATCTATCTATCTATCTATCTATCTATCTATCTATCTATCTATCTATCTATCTATCTACAGCACAGTAAGGTGTGATAGCCATTTAATTAAAGACAGGTAAGAAGGTAACTTGGAGAACTTTGGTTGGGCAGTTTTAGAGAAGAATAAATGCTCAGCATGTTTAATTTAGATTAAGCAAATTTATGAAAGCCATTGTACAGATTGTGTATGCATGTGAATGATTACAAGATAAGAAAATACTCTAAATATACATGTAAATGTTTATTTTGCTAAGTTCAAATCTACTTTGCACTATATAGTTTTATGGAACATTCAGTGAAGTTGGTAAACGTGATAAAAGAGCACCTTGCTGTCTTGTGATTGCCTGGTGGAATTTCTGTTTTGTTATCCTCTGGCACTTATGCTGAGACCCATAAGAAATCTTGCAATACCTGTCCTTTTCTGTAAAGCCTTCCACAGATGTTTAGAGATGTTTAGAAAAAACATACCTCTTTATAGCCTACCTCATTTTGTTTTGAGTGTGATGATGCACAATCACCCACTCATATTAATCTCTTTTAATGGTGAATATTTATTTAGATATTTTTTTCTGCTACTTGATCACTTTTTTTTTTTTTTTTGGAATTAGTAACTGAACTCAAAGAAGCGTTAGAACTTTTGGATCATTTAATTCAATATGCATCTAATTTCACACTACGACACAAACACAGTTTTTTTAGTACTGTGATTCACTTTTCATCAGAAAAGGCAGGAGAGTTGTCAAGGTGGATATTTATATGCTCTACAGTGTTTCAATATACGGTTTTGGTAAAGCGACTGCTATGAATCACCCACATTTTTCAAAGGTTAGGAGAGCATGGCACTTGAAATGGCAGACTTCATTAGCTAAGTACAATAATGGATGTAAGTCAGTCGTCAGTAGCTGTAATTGGCTTGGAGATTTCCATGAAAAATCTCTGCTCTCGAATCTGCCTGATGCATTGCTATTTAAGATCACACATTTTTGCCACAGTGAAATAGGCCAAAACACTATGAACAAGCTTTAGGTCCACTTTTCTGACCTCAAACCTTTACAGTTTGATATGTTATGAAATCTAATATTGTTGTGAAATGATGTACTCCTCAAAAACAACTATTATGGAAAGTAGGTAAAAAAAACATCAGTGTCTATTTATCTGCCAGAAAATTACCATTTATGATTACGCTCTGCCCAATTAGACATTTTCATTTAAAACTGTGATAAACAGGATAGTAAATTACTCACCAGGCCCAGGTATAATTTTGAATAATTGTGCTAAAAAATAGGATTTTTCAGAAGTGAACCTTCTGATGCTAGCTACCAAGTGTTTTGGTAGTCAGAATCTCCATGATTTTTAGCCATTGTTTCATCCACATAATCAGCATTCCACTATTTCAGCTTTAATTTGTTATCTTGTACATCTTACCTGTTTCCATCAATTAACTCTTTGTGAGATGCCGTTTTATTTTTGATTATCCAGATCCAATAAGCTGTTGCTATCATAACATGAAAATATGCAAGTGACCCTAAAATATCACAAATACCCCACAGTTGGCCCACATATAAAATAAAAAAACAAGCTATAACCTGTGAGTAATTAAGACCCTTTTCCTCCATTAGTGCAGTTGGCGTTAAGGTAGCACCCAAAGCTGTAGAGCAGCAATAAATCAGACCAACTGAGTCATCATTGTCCGAGGCATCTGAACTGCTAAAATGCTGAGGATCCCACAGTGAGCGTGAAATCGCTTGACCCCTGGCATTAACCTTTCCTGAATGAATAGACACTGCTTTCCACATCATGGAACAAAGCAGGATAGTATTGATTAAACACCGCATTCACTTGATATTAAACAGACTCAACTGAAGCCTGCCTTTTTCACATCTCCAGATTGTGGAAGAAGAGGCGAGTCTAGGGAAGGGTAGGTTGGAGATGATAAGAAGAGAGCAGGGGAGGTGAGCAGGGTCTCAGGAGAGTGTATGCTTGCAATTTGCAATTTTTTTTCTCCCCTTATAATTCTATCTTCACATCCCAAATCAGTAAATGGGCACCTATGATTTGCAGAAAGTGTACAGCTTACACCATACTTTAGATTCCATGACTTGGCTGGCTGAAGGCCTTCATTTTGATTGACCTAAAAGCAGGTGAACATAAGCATTCTAGAGAAAGGAAAAAAAGGGAAAACATTCACTCACACTGCAAATTTCTTGATATTACCTCTCTGCATTCTAGTACTGGGTCATACAAAACCACACACAAACACACCCCACATATGCTAAAAATAATATTTTCAAGTTGTCTGTGATAGTTAGACTGCTATTACTGTATGAAAAATTTAAATATTTTTAAATGGTGAACACAATGGAAGGTTTTTTCTGTTTTAAATATGCAATGAAAATGTTTTCCATAATAAATAAGCATTGGAAATGCTAAGTAATGTCAAGTTAGATGTATGTTTGTGTTTTAAAGACTTGGCTTGTGATTAAATTTGATTTGTTCCATTGGGTTTCCAGTTTAGAAATGATATACATTAATTATGCATAATATGCAAATTATTTTAATTCTGACATATCTCAGACACTTTAAGTGATATCTAAATGGTTAGCACTGCTTTACCTTTTTTGTCATAAAGATATTACAATAGCCAGCACTAATTATTGCAATTCACATTTTTTAATTAACATTAAGGTATAAATAATAACCTATTTCAATAAATTTAATGTTTCATAATGGTTTCTGTGTACATAAAACTATGCAAAATATATATAATAAAAATGGAAGTTAATTTCAAATTGTGCAAGACAACATGTTATTTATAAAACACTTATTTTTAGGGCAATAACTCTCCATTAAGAATTGTACCAGATTCAATAATATTAATCAGCAAAGGGCATAAAGTAAAACAGGAGGTGATTCCATCAGAGTATAAGAGTAAATACATTTATTTCTTGTGAGTATATCCACTTATTGATAAATATTAACACATTACAACATTTACATTTGATAGCCAAAGTCCTTCAGTGTTAATGAATCTTTTCCACAGTAAAACCCTATCAGTAAGTATTTATGATATGTTGCTCTTCCCTGTAAATATTGAAGCTCCACTCACACTGGTAAAGAAATACATTTCTTTTGATGCCTTATTTCACAGAACAGTTTTGTCCACTTGTGCGTTTGTCTTTGTATTCTAAGTTTTTTTTTCACGACTTGAAAATAATTAATTACAGCACTCAGTGATGATTTATGATATTACTGACATAATTAATGATACACATCAATTTTCCTGTTTAATTGAAGGAGGCGTGAACTATCTCAGACTCCTGAAAAGCAACAACACATTGAAAGCATCGTACCACATATTTTCTACTATTTTTGTCTTCTTTTCTCACTTTTTCCTTTCACATCCAATAAAGGTTCTTGATACAGTGGTGTGTGGCTACAGTAAAAACTGGATATTCATTATTCACAGACAAGATCCTGCTAAACATAGATTTTTTTCTCTATATACTGTACATATATTTTGTGATGACTTTCGGGCCAGCAATAACCTGCAGACTATATATGGTGCATTAATATTTCATACACAGGCATGGTATACTTTGCAGCTGCATGTAGCGCATGTTAAACAGAGTCGCTGTGGTTTTCTATGGATACTGAAAAAATGTATTAGATAAATAGAGTTGTTTTTTTTATCTATCTATCTATCTATCTATCTATCTATCTATCTATCTATCTATCTACTTGTCTTTCTCTATGTCTATTAATCTGCTTTATTCCTTTTATGACTGTATCCATAATTTATTAATTATTATTAAATTATAATTTTCAACCTTTAATATGCAATTCTGAATTGGAAAAAATGAGTTTGGAAAATAAATTAATGATTGCCATTGGACCTGCTTTTCATACCTTTCTGCACATGAGCAAAAAACCAAAAGTGCATCATATTTTCTCTAAAATTTAATAAAGATCAAATTCTGTATTCTTTTATTAGACACTATAAAGAGGTTACTTAGGTGTGTTGCATAACATAATTAGGGTAGCATTTTGATAATCTGTCTTTCATATTTTCTGACGGGCTATTTAGTGAAATAAAATCATTTAAAACTAAATTTAGTCCAATACTTTTTATGGTATTTGTATGCACATGTGTAAGAAATATTGACAGAATATTACCACCACTCTGTGTATATTGTGAACTCTTCTTTCTTGAAGTTTACATATATTTGATTAATAAACAATGTGGCTGCTTTACACTGGGCATGTTAATAATTTAACTTAAGTGGCCAGTTTTCCATCAGTCTGGATATATATATATATATATATATATATATATATATATATATATATATATATATATATATATATATATATATATATATATATAACACTTTTCTTTTAATACTTTAAAACTGAGGCCATATTTGATAAAATACTATGCCTGGTTTAACACATAAATCTCTTTTCACAGACACCTCCATCTCTCATCTAGCTTTTAGTCTGGAGACATAACTTATATACTTTAGTTTTTATGAAGTTATGAATCATTATCTGTAAAATCCCTGTGCATTCTATTATTTTGTATCATTTTTCTTTTTTATTATTTTATTTTATAAATAGTTAAGTACATGATATGATTAGATTGAGTATTGCAGTCAAACGCAATGTTCAGCATATATATTATATGTATACATACTGTAATATGAAAATAAACTTCAAGCCTCTGAAGGCATTTTTGGCAGGTATTTAGGAAAAAAAATTGAAGGGAATTTATATTATATTTTCATATGCCCATGGAGTAAATTGAATATAAAAAATACAATTAAAAATTAAGTAGGTTAATGTTCCAGTTCTCAAAGGAGTTTAAACCTGTAGAAAATGCAAAACTTTACTGATACAAACTGTATAAACACACACACACACAGAGTTAGCTGATGACAGAATGCAAACATTTTATTTGCTTCTTCTCTTGCATAAGATTTCCTCTTAAAGGCCAAGTCGACACACACAATATATCTGTTTAACACATTTTGGAAAATGTTTGTCTGCAAAGACCTTCTTTGAAGTTTCTTTTAGAAGTCTTTTTGAATGAATACTTATATTAATAATACATGTTAAGTGTTTTATATTTTAGCAAATTAAGTCATTTTTATGCAAACTGAACTTCCAGATACCAAGGACAATAAGCTTTCATATCTTTCAACGTAAGCATTGTCAAATTAAGAGACTTGCCCAGAGTGTTGTGCAGAGTAAGTAGCCAACTTTGTTATCAACTGCTACATTGTCTAAAACATGCCTATGATCCTTATTGGTATTTATAAATGATACAGAGTGTACAATTTATTAAAGTTTATATGTTGTAAGATATCCAGCTTTCATATCTAATACAGTACAATATTTCTGAATTTATGAGTAGCATTTTATTTATTAATTTGTTGTTTATTTAATATACTGCATACTGACAATTTTATATATGCACATTCATAGGTAAGTATGTGAGCATATATATTAATGTGCATATATATGTATGTAAAGAGAATGCATTTATAATATTATAGTTATAATATTATAGTTTAAGTTTATGTATATGGGATTGAATGCTATTTAGCACAATAAATTGAATTAAATTTAGGGCTAATTCATATAACTTAAAACTACATTATTAGAGCAAAACAACTGTAACTGTCCAACTCAGGGCCCCAGAAAGACCAAACCCAAATAAAACCTCAAACAGCTCTGCAGAGTAGATGTATCAAGTGTTGCAAACTTGATTTGAGCATTTTCTCCTGCTCCAGTCAGCTGCCTATTGAAAGTGTGATCAGGTAGTTTAGACTGTGACTGGCTGTGTCAACAGAGGGAAAGTGGAGGATTAGTCTCCATGGCAACAGCAAAGTATCCCTGTTTGTAGACAGACAAATTCTGCTACATCTGAAACTGATTGACAGGTCTATTCCTTTGCAACTGACCCATAGAAATTAGCAAGTAAAAGTTATTATACCAGGCTGTATTGAAGGGTTCTCAATATCTTAAAGTGCTCTTGTAAGTTCTTCTGTGCCATTTGCATGAGAAACCTGGCAGGGATTGTTTAGAGGTTCATATGTACGGTTTGATAGTTTCTTGGGGAGGGGGCGTGGGGTGCGGGGTGCCATCTGAGAATAACTTAATTTTCAGTGCTCTTCTATGACAGGATTGTTGGAGCATAGACTGAGGAGTAGAAAATGTATTTCAAAGAGGAATAACTGAATAATATGAACTGCAATGTCATAAGCACCAGCAACAGTCTTGATTTATTATTAGTGTATTTATACATTTTGTATTGCAGCAAATGCAAGAAGAAAAAAGTAAAGTGAACTTCACAATTTGACATTTTTTTACGACATTTATCGAAAAAGAAAATGTTGAACAATTTATAGTTCCATATGTGCTTCTATTTATCTGAGTAATGTATTGCACTGACAAGACCAAGCCATCTCCACTTGGAAGCAGCAGGCTGAGTCATTCAGGATTGAGCACAAAGCACAAGTGTTTTTTTTTTAACATACTTTTTACTTGCTTACCACTGGCAAGATAAGTCAAATTAAACTAACCAAATTAAGTTGTGAAAAGAGTGAACTGCTATTGGATTTATTTTGTTATTGATCTGTCTCTATTGCAAAAGGGATGCGATTACAAAAAAAAAAAAAACTGATATAAATGACTGTCTTTGAATGTTAATAACATTAGAGGAAAACAATAGACTGCATACAAATTTACAAATTGAGTTATTTTTTATATACATGTATGCATATCCATCCACATATCCTATCTGGTTTCTTCGTTAAAGGGGTCTGGATACCCAGAGCTCATCCCAACACTGCTGGGCATAAGACAGAAACCAGTCCTGGGCAAGATGCCAGTCTATCACCTACCCACACTCACTAAGACCAAGCCAGTTTACTATAAACATGTGGGAGGTGAACCTGGAGATGGCTGTGTTATTCATTCACTTCTCTCTAGGTACCGTATATCTGCACATAACTTATAGCATATACTGGTAAGAAGTGATGTCACTATCTTTCACTGAAGAAGTGTGACCATAGCCTTTACGGCTAATGAAAACTTATTTCAACCTTCTACGATATGTTGTTCATTGTTCCTGAAAGATAATCATAAGCTTACCTCTAGGAGAGCGGATGCATGGAAACCCTTTTCAAATGTATTTATATATGTATATGTATGTAAGTGAATTTTTTTTTAATCAAATCATCTTCTTGGCTGCCTCAGGTGTTAAACAAAACTTGAAATAATAAGAAGCAAAGAACAAGCATAACTTATAGGCCTTTGGCAAGCAAATATTTCTTCTGAATAATTAATATTTTAAACTTTCTTCTACTTTATAATAAGACTTTTGACTTCTCTATTAAACAGAGATTCCCCCCACACACAAACACACATACATATATATAAGCTTATATATTACAGTTACATTCAATGACTTTGGTTGAAAAGTGTGATATGACACTTAATATAATTATTATACTGTGGAGCTTATTATCTGCCTAAAATCCACTTATCAACATGCATTCAATTTGTTTACTCATATTTTCTCACTTTTATTTTCATTTTGAAATACTTTTCAACAGCAATGTGGTCTATCTATCTATCTATCTATCTATCTATCTATCTATCTATCTATCTATCTATCTATCTTTTTGTTTATATGTGGTTTTTAAGCATATACTTTTAAATGATCTAATATTGAATATATATCATAACCATAATTCTACAATAAAAAGTCATAAATGACATGTGTCAGGAAAACTACAGAATAACAACACTATGATAAATTAACAATCAGTAACTTCATAAACAGAATTTTATTTTCTGTTTAGACTAAAAAGGAGGAGTGCTAGAGGAATAAGGTTCTCTGCATAAACATTTTTTTTTTTCTTCTAAAGAAAGTTTTCTGTAGTTTTAACAGTAGGATAGCACATTAGAATGCAGCTTCATGCTTTAACCCTAACACTTCTGAAGTAGAATTTCCTTTCCCTATCAAGAACTTGATCAGACCACGGCCTATGGGCTTTTTGTGGCTTTTGACAGCCTGGGCTGCTCAACTATTGAGCGGCTAATTATTGTTTTGCAGTGGGCAGGCACTATTAGAAAGTGCACAGACCCGCCTTTTTAAAAGACCAGAATAGATCAGTTTTAAAGGGAGCTTTTCAAAGCTCACAATCCTTGAGTGCGGCAATGAGAAAGGGAGGAAAACTAGACAAGAGCGCAGATGAAATGTGCAAATGTAAATGAAGCCCTTCTTCATTTCAGCACATTAGCAGCCAAAAGAAAATGATTTTGTTCAATATTTAATTAAATGATAGTTTATAGCTTATCTAGGTCTGTCAGCCTTTTGTATTTTAAAGCACTTCAATAAACTCCTGGCATAATGTGATACTTCTTTAATTTTATGAAGAGTTGCATGTTGAGATTCAATTGTAATTATATTTTTGTTCCTGTTTTTGTATATTTAATATGAGGCACACAAACCTGTTAGCACTAAACAGTGACTGGATGAAACGAATTATGCAAAAGAATTGGTCTTTTAGTTAGACAACCCTCAGGAGGATCTCAAACATTACTTTAGCTATAAGGGGACAGCCGTAAATAACAATTCCACATATCACTAACGCTTGCAGTGTGCATTCAGGGCACTACTATACTATCAAATAATATACAGTATATATATATATATATATATATATATATATATATATATATATATATACTATATATATATATATGTGTGTGTGTATATACTGTATATATATATACACACACAATTTTTATTTTATTATTCCTGTAGTAGTAGGATTTTTTAAAAAGTGATTTAATTTTAATATGAAACTATATTAATAATTGGTTTTCCATACAGGTTTGTTTCTGTATTGTTCTTGATGCTGCCACGATAGAGTCCAGGCCCCAATAAGTGAATTACACAAATTTGAATATTGATAGATAAATGCTGTTTGTGCATATATTTTAGCTAAAGGTCTCAGAAATCTGGTATATAACAAGTTACATTCCTGGAAGGGGCCCTAACATGGATTCTACTCTCTGGAACTCTCACGCCTGGGTCTGTTTGTGTCAAAGATCACACTGAAACAATGGTTTGAAATTCACCTTTCACCTATTGCATTTTATTCAGCTATAGCTCTAACTATATCCTCCATGCTGAATGTTGTCTACCAATCATATTACTCCTAATGTAACCATCTGTCCATGTATTCCTAAGTACTATTCAAATCTTCAAGATTGTTTTCCCTGTAATATATCTGTACTGTTGCATGTTGATGGTGAGCTCTTTAAAGCTTAATATATTGGTGTGCATTTAGCAGTAGCCTCCCTGCACAATACAACTTACAAAACTGGGATGTGTTTTAATTGTTCATATTTGATTTGAACTTGTGTGTTGGTTTCCATTTTTCTTTTTGAAGTGTATGTGCCTACACACTTGGTCCTAGCACTCTGTTGGTCTTAGAGAAAATTACTTTAATATCTATCTATCTATCTATCTATCTATCTATCTATCTATCTATCTATCTATCTATCTATCTATCTATCTATCTATCTATCTATCTATCTATCTATCTATCTAATCTTTTTGCTTACCCAGTGTAGGGTCATGGAGTACTGGTGCCTAACAATTCTTTATCATTACGTAGGAAGTCTAAAGTGGGGCCTAAACTGACAGTACACATAAATTAAAATTTCACTATTAAGATAACCATGCTGGAAATAATATCTATTAGATCTATATTGATTATGTATAAATAAGCAAAGATTCTCAGGACCATAAATTTCATTTTGGATGTGTACATTTTTTTCTTGTAGTTATGAAATTAAATGATACTTAGCTATTAGGTTGTTAGCTTCATATGATGGTGGTTATTGCTTTTGCAGGTTTTGTCTTGTAGGTTATGTGTTTTTAAAAAATATTTCCAGCAGGGGGCAGCGTTGTTCCACTAAAATGCACATTAGACCTGACATGTCCGTTTTCTAATTTTATATCAGCAAATAGAATTTTCTTTATATTACAACAGCTGAACCGTTATCATATCAGTGAAACAATGCAACGTTTTTGATTGAAAAGATGGACATTTCCAGGTGTATAAGAACATATAGCTAGCATTACATAAAACTAAAAATACTAATATTATATACTGTATAAAAGCTACAGGTTTTGAAAAAAAATCTTTTAGGACATATTTAAAACTTCCACTTCATAAGGTATTTTCTATAATGGTTTAATTGTTATTGTGAAGATGTTGCTGCTGTTTAAAATTAATTTAGAGAAAGAGGCTAATTGAATTCCTTGAACACCTCATCAGGTTCTAGATGTTTTAAGTTCTAACATTATACAAACAAAAGTAACTATTTCTTTAACTTTCTGTGATCTGACAGCAACCCCATTATTCCCTAAACCTTTACGCTCTTTAATGTAATCAATGTTCTCTTTATTTGTTTATGTTTTTGTAACAGGAATTAAACAGTTACAAATTACTTTGTGACTCGATCCAGACAAGCATTTTTCATGCGTTAAACAAAAATTAGAATTAGATAAATACTTGTTTTGATGAGCAGTTAATAATGAAACATGCATCCAAAGAGTGCCAAAAAGAAATATATTTAAATAAATACTGCCCAAAGGCTGGATTCAATTAGTAATCTTAATGCGAAACAAGTGAAATAAATGGAAAAAATGTATCCTTAATCTAAAAAGAGGCACAGCTTGGAAATCCTGTTAGGTGAACAATTGTTCATGGTTTTCTTCTACTTTTTCTTAGTGCATGCATTTCAAGTTTTATTAATCGCAATTTCTGAAACAGAGCTCAATTTTTAAAACCACTAATGCCTTTCAGCATAATTTGATCCTAGATTTTATACTCTGTTTTTACTAAATTCAATGCTGAATTTCCAGATTATCATGATAAAAATGTAATTTAAGCAACATAATATGTAGAGTAAAAACATTAATCTTCTGTGTTTAGTTAAAATGTACCACTGATTAGCTTGCTAACATTTCATTTATGGTAATTTATTTGAATCAGAGTTAATACTGTGAACACACAAACACAGCCCACTATCATCTTCATGCATGCTGATGTACAGAATCAGTACTTTAAGCAGACATTTCTAAATCAACATCCCTAAAGTTAAAAAGGTTGCAACAGAATGTGGCTTTCAACTAGGAAGAGAAAATGAGCAGCATTTAGAATATTCATTGATGTTGTATACCAAAAAGTATATTGTGCAGTTAAATAAAGCAAAGAACATGAGCAAAGTGCAAAAACATATTAGGATAAAGTTATGAGAAATCTGTCTGTAAAGGAATATTTTTACAAGCAGTCCTAAAAAAAATTTATGTTAATAATTTAATTTCTTCATCAGTAAACAAAAAGCTTTTTGGTATTGTTTTGTAAAGTTGCATTTTTTTGGTTCACACTTAATCTAAAAAGATGACCATGAATTATAGTTACATTTTAGAGTTGATATATATTAAAATGATGCGCCAGCCTATGTTGTATCTGTATTGTAATGCTACATTTGAACACTTACAATTGAAAAGAAAGTCATTTGAGTAAACCACGTCCTATTAAATTTAAAAACTCATTGCATAATTAGAGAATACGCAATGAAATGTATAACATTGCCCTAATCCTAACTTCACTATTTACTAATCACCTGAGAGCTCTGAAATGTCAGACATTACTCAGGAACTATCCTCATATTACAATATTTATCAGTATAACCTTTTAGATTTTTACATTTTTAAACTATGGTTATATGAAGTTTAGATTTTCAGGAAGTTTATACTCGTATCTTCCTTTTCATATAATATATATGAATGTTTGTATACATGGCAGTGTTGTCTTTCTTTATTGTATCAGTTTTTGACATGAAAAAAAACTTTACTTTTTCAAATTTTTTACAATTTTTTTTCAAGATGACATTTATCTTATATAGAGAAAATTGTACAGTTCTGCTGGTATACTGACTGGTCCAAGCACCGATCGTGTTATTAAATGTTCACTGTGTTTCTAGTGCCATATGTTAAAAATGTGTTGAAATATGAAACAGATTTTATTGTTAGAAAAGAGTCAGAGCAGGCAATTTAGTTTCTGTCTATGATAGATGGCTTTAAGGTGTTTTCAAAAGCAATCAGATTGAAAAAGCAAACATATTCTCTATTTGTATAGTATTTTTACTATTTTAAAGAAACCTACATACTTCCTGTCTGAGCTATACCTGTGCTGGGAATGAGATTTAATTATGTTTAGTAATCAAATTACCTAAATCAGAGATTATGAACATTGCCGGAGTTACCTGAGGCTCAAAAGAACACTGTTTGCCTTCTGGCAAAGACTAGTATTCCTCAACATTTTAAATTTAGCTTCTCAAATCTATCAAAATGATGTTGCATTACTTTCCATAAAATTTAAAGTGAAAGGAACAAACATACAGTAATATATGAAGAACTTACAATATGAGTATCTCTTTCTGGCCCATTCTGTCTCCTTCATACAAAACAAAAGTGACGCATAAGGACACCCCTTATTATGATTCCGATATATGAACCCCAAGTGGGAGAAATTATTGGTCTTTTTTGTAAAAAAAAAAAAACATGTTTCTTATTATATATCTTTTCATGTATGTTGTCCAGTACAGAGTGTGATTACAACAGTATAATATGCATCTCTTATAAGAAACTGCCACTGTATGTCAGTGTGGTAGCTATAATCAGGAACAGACTTTAGTTAAAAAAGTAACACTAGTTGTCTTTTAATGTTTTCAGATATACCATATACATTGTGTATGTGTGTGTGTGTGTGTGTATACACATATGTACACAGTATACATCCATGTGTATACATACATATATATGTGTGTATGTGTACATAATATACACTAGCACTCAAAAGTTTGTTATCCACATATTTTCATGTTTTTCACAGAAATTGATATTGGTTTTAATCAAGGTACCATTAGTTTGATTTAATAATAAAGACAATACTAATGTTGCGTATGGTTATTGTGACCCGACATTTCATTAAATAGTACATGTCAAATACCTGTGAGACATTCAATGAGAAGACAACTCTGGAATGCTGGCCCCAGAACCACAGATGGCAATGCTCCTCTAACATGGTCCCATTCTGGACTCTCGCAGGGTTGCATGGGATTTACAATTCAGGAAGGCAGCTTTGTTGGGGTTCTTGTGTGGCCCCAGAGAGGACCTCCCTGTTTGAAAAGCTTTAGGCAGACCTGGAAGTTCTTCCATTGTGCAGTGTGGTTGCACTCAAGATACTCCCAGGTTCAAGATGAAAGTGGCCACCTTACTTCAATTGGAAGTCACAGTTTTGGGTTTACACAAGATTTACCTGGAAGGAGTTGGAAGTAAAAGAGAGATTGTTGTGCTTGTGTAACTTTGAAGATGAAGCCTGTGCAAGGTATTATGTTAAATATGATGTTTTTTGAACTTGGGACTTGTATCTGCATTGTTGTGCCTGGGGTTTTGTTATGTACTGTTACGTTATTTTTTTGTAACCACAGTGGTGAACCACTGATCCCTGGACCTCAGACACAATATCACAAATTCCTGGTTTAAAATATCAGTTTTTTTATTTTCACTGACCTCTTTCCAAGTGCACACAGCCACAAATACCACAATTGTATAAACAAATAAATGGTCTTTTTCAATTTAATTCTTTTCCCACTACCTCCTGACTCTGATTCCCCTGGGGTGAGGTGGTGGCCTCTTTTTAAATCAGACCTGGGAATGCTTTTGATGTCAGTGTGCTGCATGATGGGAGCACTTCGGGGCCACATGGAAACCAGTGTTGTCCTCCCCGGCAGTGCTCTTTGGAGGCACCCAGGGACTCCAACAGGGTTGAACTTCCACACTACACTTCCCATGCAACCCTGCTGGTGTCCTAACTGGGATCAGCCTAGAGCTTCCACCTCATATGCGGGGGAATTAACATCCACCTCAGCCATTCCCCAGCCGGAAAGCCACCTGGATGGAAGGACAGTTGTGGCACCACGGATTCCCACAAGGCATGCTGGGTGCTGGCATTTTGTTAAGCCCTGATGGGTTCTGTAAGGGCTACTGGGGGACTGCAGAGCCCTATAGTGGACTTCCACCACACCTGGGAGTGATTCCAGGTAATACTGATGAGCCACCTAGAATACTCCCGGGACCGGAATAAAAGGAGTTGCCTCACTCCATATTCGGAGAGCCAGAGTTGGGAGGAAGGAAGATGAAGCTTACTAGGAGAGGAGTTGAGGCGACTAAGAAACAGAGAAGGAAGAATGAGAAAGAAGGGACTGAGTATTGTGTGCTGGTATTTTGTGCTGTGGATTATAAATAAAGGGGGTGTTGTGAGGCAGACTTGTGTCTGCCTACTTCTGTGTCGGGTTAGGGCAGCTGTATGCACCCTGGTGGTCCACAATATATGTATATATATACTATATATATATATTATATATATATATATATATATATATATATATATATATATATATATATATATATATAAAAACACATACCTAAATAAATACATACCATACATGCATAAAACTCATATAATTCCTTCCTAAAAAGACATTTATTGTTGGTTACAATCTGTGTTTATCATATTTGTATCTCAGTTTGTTTCAGACTCACAATGTAAAATAAATTCTTTTCAAACACTAATAAGGCATGTTTGTGTCTCTGTGTGTGTATGTGTTTATGTGTACTTACACCTGGGAGGGGTTTGAAAATCTCTTGAGCATTTGTGGTATATTCAAGTTCCAACAGTGTATCTCCAGACAAAGCATTTGTTATCACTCCTTTATCACTCATTAAATCTCTGATAATCGACCTCATAAACTTCCTGGATTCTTGCTAGATGCCTACTGGCCCATTCCTAGGAGACTGATGAACACAGATAATGTCTGTTCAGTGGAGTAATTACAAGCCGATCAGCTGATATCACAAGTCTTCCTTTAACAAATATATTCCTCACAAAAACACCCAAATGACTGATATATTTGAAGAGTCAATGACAGCTATTATATTCTCTAAATTATTTTAAAAGTGACTCACTTCTTGAAAAGGTTTTCTCAATCATTTCATTACAGGTTTCATATTTAACTATTATGTTGTCATTGTTTTAAATTGCAACATAAATTAAGCCTGTTTATTGGTATAAAAAGGGTTTCAATGTGTTGTAGATTTCTCTGTGGTCAACATTAATGAGAGAGCAAATGAATTTGGCACCATCAAGTAAATTGTGCCTTCAGTTATCTATTTAATTTTTTAGTTAAGGATAGCTATAAGAACCCAATCCTGAGAAGAATAACAGAGGGTTTCAGGCATTGCTCATACCCACATTTACAATCACTTTCCTGTGACACCAAGCTAATTTAGAGTTTTCATTTGACCTAATATGCACATCTTTGACCCACATGGAAAATGTAATTGTCATAGAAACAGAAATCCAGAGTATGTATAGGCAGGCAGTGGGATGTGGTGGTTAAGGAGTTGGAATCTCAAGTGCTGAGGTTGTGGGTACAGATCCTGCTACTGACACTGTGTCACCAAGAACAAATCACTTGACTGCCTGTGATCCAGTTGGAAATCCAAAAGTAATGTAACCAATTGTATCGTAAATCCCACCATGGATAAAGATGTCTGCTCAATATGTAAAGGTAAAAATGCATGGAGTTGTGGGGCTGTAGTCCTACCCACTCTATATGCTCATAAAAATGAGTTTCTTTGGCATTTGTTTACTTTTGTTATATCCTCAGCAGAGTTACACTTTGTTCGTACTTTCCTGACCTCAATGGTTTCTGTTCTGAAAGCTTTTTACGCTGTTAATCTAGCACTGAGATTAGTGTCAGGAAAGCACCAGCAAAAATGAAACATTAGCACTCAAAGCATGCTTTCTTCAGAGTGTTCACTATTGTTGCAACCAGGCAGGACTTTCAGATATTTCTATCATGTTGTGGAGTAACTGGATGATTTTGCAGTGACACATTTTCTATGAATGATTGTTTGTACAACTTAAATAGCTATTGTTAAAGTATTTGGACAGTGATAATGAGCTGCATAGCCATTCTAACAAACATTTTAACCTGTTAGTTTTAAACATTCAGTGTAAAAATACAGAGTGAGTACAGTAATTCTAATCATTTCTAGCTAACTTTGATAGGGACCAATAGTGTTGGAAGATGGGGGGCTTCAAGCACTTAAGCCCCTGATCTTTGATGCCAGTAAATGGTTTATTTACCCTATATATTTGACACTTGTGAAACCCCAAGGTGGAACCTCTCCCAGTCTTTGAGTTCACATACATGTACAACTGGTGCAAGACCCCCCACAGGGGACCAATGTTCCCTCTAAGCTCACATGAATTCAGAGCGTCGCTCATACTTCCCGCACGATCACTCATTCCGACGGCGTCGCTCATACTTACCGCGAAAATTGGTGCTCATAAATTTTTGGCTTAAACAAAATGTCGCTCATAAACAATGTTTTTTGCTCACTATACGCTACTCCTTAGAGGGAACATTGCAGGGGACTGCCCCCATCAATCTTTGATTTCACATACACGTACAACTCGTATGAAACCTCAAGCAGCCCACCATTTGATTGCCTTTTGCACCATGATTTATCTTTCTGTGTTTCTGTAGGTTAGGAGGACTTTTAAAAGAGTTAATGTCTATAAGGCATGTGTGCCACATGGAATTTCAGATCATGTTTGAAAAATCTGTACAATACAAAACAAGACAATTTATTTTTTGTATAGCCCAAAATCACACAAGAAATGCAGCAATGGGCTTTAACAGGCCCTGCCTCTTGACAGCCCCCCAGCCTTGACTCTGTAAGAAGACAAGAAAAAACTCCCAAAAAAGCCCATGAAGGGAAAAAATGGAAGAAACCTTGGGAAAGGCAGTTCAAAGAGAGACCCCTTTCCTGGTAAGATAGGCGTGCAGTGGGTGTCAAAAAGAAGGGCGTCAATAAAATACAGTACAATACACAGAACAGAACAATTCCTCAATACAGTATAAAAATAAAAATTTGAGAAGTACGAAATAGATTTTAACAGTAGATGATATCACATAATATGCTTTGGATTTGTTTAGAGTCCTGGAAACCTCATTCATCAAGCTGCCTCCCCCATTTGGCCATTCCACAGCTGAAATAGCGCTAATCCGATAAAAGGACCCCTCTTTACCACAATTCCTTCGATCCTCCATCAGGGATGGAGTGACAAATTACTTGACATCTTCAGTGACATCTTTAATATTTTGCTGAGAAAACATGTGGTCCCTGTCTGTTTCAAAAGGACAACAATTGTCTCTCTTCTACGCTCGTATGAGTCAGCTTGGGTTTACGTGCATTTTCGTTTTTATTATTGTTTTTGTTATTACTGAATTATTTTTTAAAATGTTTTTATGTAAGTCTTGTTAGGTTTGTTTATGATTTAACATTTATGCACAGTCTGTTTAAATGTTGTGCTACCATTCAATATATTTTGTGGATGGGTTCACCCTGATATCACTACTACTGGGTCCTTTCTGGCGTTATACAGTAAGTCGGACTGAAAGACAATTCAGTAGTGGAGCACTGTGTTTCATTGGAGTCTATAAGTATTGTTTCCTTTCTTTGGATTTTTTTTTTTTTTTTTGTGATTTTTCTGCTTTTCTTCTTGGATTATTACTTCAGAGCACGAACTGGACTTACCTCAAATTGCCTTTTTAGGTGTGGACTTTTTGCTCTTTCGAGTATGCTGCTGTATTTTTCTCCTTTTTGTTAGTAAGCTCTTAATTTATAAAGATTAAGGTCTGGAACTGTCTTTATAAGCCAGAGTTTTCACAGTTTATCTCCCTTATAAGGCATTTTTTTAAGTTTGGGGCTTTCTTGGTATTTTGAAGTTTTCTAAACCACTTCCCCAGTGGAAGCCTGGCTATCTTGGTGAGAGATGCTGACAGTTCAGATGTGATAACTGAGCAGCCTTATTACTCTTCTTAAATCTCACAGTTCTGGTGTTAATAGTTCTATAGTGTCTGCCTAATGGAAGGAGGGAACGAAATCTCTATTTAAGGTGACTGGGGTCCTTTATGATTCATTGTACCATATCAGGACACCAGGATGACTTCTACACACATTTATAAAAGTTGATGAATGCTGCTGGAAACATTCAAGTCTCCCTCAGATATCAGAGAAAAGAAAGTTGCTGATGGTCCATTTTTGATAACTGCTGTGGTGTGTTCTGTCAACCTAAGATCATTGGTGATGGTAACCCCCAGGAATGTAAAACTCTTGACTCTTTCTGCAGCCTTGTCCTCAATGTAAATGGAGGTGTGAGTTACCTGCTGCTTCCTGAAGTCAGTGATCATCCCCTTAGTCTTGAAGACATTCAGAAAGAGGTTATCGCACTGACACCACTTTGACAGGAGCCAAATCTTCTTTTGATAGGCTGTCTCATCATTATCTATGATCATGTCAATGATAGTAGAATCATAACTTTATGATGATATTACAGCTATATCTGGCCATAGAGTGCACCAAGGGACTTGGAACACTGCCCTGAGGGGTGCCAGTGTTCAGAATCGGTGCGGAAAAGTTGTGTCTACTAAACTGTGCATGCTCAGATCTGCCAGTCAGAAAGTCAAAGGCCTAATTGCACAAGAAAGCACAACACCCAGGTCAAATAGATTGGTGATCTGTATGGACAGAATTACAGTGTTGAAAGCGGAGCTGTAATCTACAAATAAAAGTCTGACATACAGTAAGAGCTCTTTGTATCCAGATGTTTGAAGGTGCTGTGCAGTGCAAGGGCTTCTCCACCCTCTGTGGAACAGTTGTGTTTATCAATGACAAGAGAACTTCCAGGGAGTTTTACTTTCTGACAAAGTGGTGCCAGGAGGACAGTCTCACTCTTGATGTCAGCAAAATCAAAGAGTTGATCACAGACCTCAGGGTGCACAAGGAAGATCCCTCTTCCATTAGTACAGGAGGGGATTCTGTTGAGAGGATGAGCAACTTTAAAGTTCTTGGAGTGACTATAACTTATGAATTGAAGTGGATGCAACACATTTCAGATTTTGCAAAGAAGGCACACAAACACCTCTTTTATTTATACCAAGGGAGCACAGCATACTTACTTTAAGCAGGTTTCGGGCTGAACTGAAATAGTATTGAAGTGCATGGGAATTTATAATTTGTCGACATCAACACAGTATATCACTATTAGTTAAATGCCCCTCTTCTGTTATATCAGTCTTTTCAGTGTAAACAATTCACCAATTTTGCTGAATATCCAGAGTATGACCTTTGTGCTGAGAAGTCTACATATTAGTTTAATGTAAAATATTGCTAATGTAAAGCATTTTTCATTCACACTATTCGAAGAAGACATGCAAGTAGGAATTTAATTGTAATATATACATTATGGATAAACTGAATATGACGGTAAAATTGAACTTAAATTATGCATCAAATTTAACTTTACAATAGATCTTGCTTTATCTCCCATATCCCAAAGATGTGCATGCTACATCATTTGGTAGTGGCTGGAGCGGCACTGGGATTAAGTGAGAGAATTTGTGTGGACACACATGCAAGTGACACCTCTGAAGAACTGGTGTCATATCCAATGATGGTTCCAGCCTTGTGCTGGAAATTGCCACCAAAGACTTCAGCATTTCATGATTTATTACTTTACAAATAAGTTTCACTAAGTTGATGAATGAATATTTAAAATTTGTGTATTTCTGAGATTTCAAAATAAAAAAAAATCCTTTATTCAGCAATTTTCTTTTGTCTTTTGCCTTCAGAAATTTAAGAAACATTGCTACTAGGAAGCCTTATATTTTTCTACTGGAACTGGCACTACAAGAAATTCATATGAATTAAATGGAAACTAATCCTAAATTATATGGTAGCGTTCATAGCTCACTCAGCAGTGCCCTTGGTAATAACCCACCTTCTGTAAGGCAAAATATGTTGGTTTTCAGGCATCCCAGAGGTCTGCTCAACACATGGCAACAGGAAAAGAGAAAATGATTGCACATAGAGGAAGATGGAATTAGGCAACGGGAAAGAGTGAGACAGATGGAGATGGAAGCTAGACTGAGTGCAGTATCATGAACAAATGGACTGACAGCTCTTGTGAGTGAAGCATGTAAGACATTGCCACAAGGTACACCCCCTCAGCCAGCTGTAGGATATGTTCTGGCATTGTAAAAACATCAGGGAGTTAATTCCATTGTGCAGCCATCACTGTGTGCGGATTAAAGTAGTGTTTTCAGGTACAAAACGTTTCTGGAACATTGTGAGCTGAAGTGGGCTGCATAGGTTTTTCATTGTAATAAGTGAAACTTGGTTACAGAATATCCTTTCCATGCAATTAGTCATAGCACGTGAAAGCAGGGTGTGTAGAGTGTGAGGTATTAATATGAGATAGGAGGAGCAGATCAAGACATTAAATTGAAGAATCTTCATGCCTTCTTCTCTTAAAGACCCATTTTGTATTACATTATGCCCCTGTCTAGAGGACAGAAGGACAGGAAGAGACAGGAAAAACCTAGAGTGGCAGTGGAGGGTACAAATAGTTGCCTCAATATGAAATACAGTATACTTTCAGAGAGTGGTAAATCCTGTCATTATGTATAAATTAAGATAATTGGGATCACCAAAATGAGATATAAAGTGTGTGTTCTTTAAAGTGAAAGACAGTGATACCAAACTGTACTCATGGAGAAACAAAGTGTGGTTAAGATAAAAGAGCAGAATAGGTTTTGGCCATTAAGAATAGCATATTGGATAGTACCTGGCTTAAATCACAGGAATTGAAAAGTGATGGTTTGATGGTTTTTATCTTTGCCTTCCAGCTCATCTCCCACCAATACATGGTTCTTTGTTGTTTTTCTATTTCTCTTTTAAGGCAGGCTGGCCAAAAACTGCTTGAGAGACCTGGGGCCTCATATATAAACGGTGTGTACGCACACCGTGTTGCGTACTACTGTTTCCACGCTCACATTGAGATGTATAAAACCTAAACTTGGCGTAAAGCCACACACATTTTCACGGTAGCTCAAACTCTGGTGTACAGTATGTAAGTTCTCTGCACGGTTTTGCAAACTGGTGGTACCCAGTGTCAAAGCAGTGCTTTTGTTTCAATGTGGTTTCCCTTTCTTTTTACATCCCAGACATGGCTTCATCATATACACTGAAATTAACCGCATATTGTTTATTAGTTTAAGGCATCTGATTGTAATTAACCTGTAACAATATAATGGTCCACAGAATGGCCAAACTGTTCCAAATACCATAGCTGCTTTAGCATTGTTCTTCTCATGTATTTATTCCACTGTATCTGAGTGTGGAATCACAGCTCAACAGCAGCTGATTGGAAGGAGAATTATCAGTAGATAGATAGATAGATAGATAGATAGATAGATAGATAGATAGATAGATAGATAGATAGATAGATAGATAGATAGATACTTTATTAATCCCAAGGGGAAATTCACATAATCCAGCAGCAGTATACTGATACAAGAAAACAATATTAAATTAAATAGTAATAAAAAATGAAAAGAATTAAAATAAAATTAATGTTTGCATTTACTCCCCCGGGTGGAATTGAAGAGTCGCATAGTGTGGGGGAGGAATGATCTCCTCAGTCTGTCAGTGGAACAGGACAGTGACAAAAGTCTGTCACTGAAGCTACTCCTCTGCCTGGAGATGATCCTGTTAAGTGGATGCAGTGGATTCTTCATGATTGACAGGAGTTTGCTTAGTGCCCGTCGCTCTGCCACAGATGTTAAACTGTCCAACTTTAATCCTACAATGGAGCCTATACAGTATACAGCATCAAGCACACGCTGCCTCAGCCATGCTGTCTATTGAACTGCTCTCATATGGCAAACGCTTCAGAGCCTTTCCTGTATGGACCTCGTGGTTCAGAAACAGTTTCATCCCAAGAACTATAAACGCAATCAATCAGTCCATTAAGTGCTCCTTGTAGATCTGTTTGTACTTATTAGTACAATCACCTCACTGTAAACTTGTGATACAGTTATAATATTGCACAACCTTAGCCACTTTATAAAGTGCATATTTACATATGGTGACAATATCATTTTTAAGATGAAATGCAGCAAAATATGTTTATTATATTATACAGATAAAACTTTAACTTCATTTAAATAATCTATATCTATATATATATAATTCACTAAGGGCACGCAAAACACTGAGCGCAAGCAAGACACTGAGGGCACGGCAACTCTAAGACCATGGGATACACTCGACAGAGCGCCACCCACCAACTCTAACCCTCCTACCACATCATGGGATACGTACAACAGAGCCACACACACCAACTTTAACTGTCCTCCCGAGTCCATCATCTCTCTCGAGGCACGCAACAACTCACCAAACACAGCCTCAGTCGCTTTCGTCTCTGCAAAGGTCCACATGCACCTCTGAGCCACGTTGACAGAGGGCCACGATTGCCAACTCAAAGAGCCCCGCCCGCCAACTCTTACTAAGGGCAAGCAAGACAGAGAGCCACGCCCGCCAACTCACAGAGCCCTCTCCCACCAACTCTAAGACCATGGGATACGCACGCATTTAGTGTATAAATGGATATAAACAATTGTATGTAAACGATACTGTTTAAAATGTTATTGTTTTTCCATCAGAAAACCTGGTTTCCACACCTACCTGTATTAGTTTAAATGGCACTTTTACCACTCGCAATAGGGCAGGCGCGCTGACTTATCGTGTCGACTGGGCAACACAGTGAATGTGGCCACTATCTATATATGTCTATGTTTTCCGTAGCCTGCTACAGGAAGGTACTCTCTCTACCATTGGCATTGGTTTCGCTCCTTGCCATTTTCGTTATACTGCGACTGTGGTTTCCTAAGCCTTTGTTATACTGAATTCCTTTCTCACTGTTTTCCGTTCCTATTCTTACACCACCGTATGCTACGGCGGGCTTCGGCTAGTTGTTAATAATTAAACATGTGAGGGCACGTGTTGCAGCGCTAGCAAGGATCTGGCTCTTCGTTCCCGGATTGTTCCTGCTTCGCACTGTATTCTTGCTGGGGCTGGCGCAACACTGGAAGGATAGATAGGTAGAATAATTGAACATGTACTACGAAGATATTTCAATGTTCCTTAAAAGTTCTGAAGAATTGGCGTCCTCAGCTTACAGATGGCTTAACGTCTATTACAGAGCTGATTGTGTGGTGATTGGGTACATGGAGAAAGAAAAGGAAGGACAGGAATTGGGGGTTAGTATGTTTAAAAGAGACAGTACTGCTGCAATAAATTATTTCATCGAAAGGTTGCACATGGCACAGCAAGCATCTTGCATGAGGCATGAACAATGACTGTGCCACCGTGTTCCCATGTTTAATACATGCTTTAATTCCTATCATCATGAAAATGATATCATGTATACATCTCAGTATTTAAATTAGTTCAGAGAGTTGTAATATCATGAATGTAATGGATTCTCTGTCCAGTCGGAGGACGAGAAAGCCCATTTAAGAAGCAATTAGTGATTCACACACATAGAGCACATAGAAGAACACATACAAAACAAAGCATTTAACGTGCTAGTTTAGTTCTGATGGTATTTGAGAAACTAGTAAATTAAACAATTTTAAGATGAAGTTTATGATGTTCTACTTTAATGACAAAATAAACTACATGATTAAAAGTGGAAATTTAGAGATTAAAGTTGACATTTCAAGTTTTTTTCTAACAGTGTCCCAATTTTTTTTTTCCTTTCTGTGTACCCTAATAAGATTTTATATGACATTCAGATGGTGGGCTACGACTCGCCTTTTCACGGCGACTTTAATATCTGACGTCTTTTTTATTTTGGGGACTGCGCAACTTTGTGAACTTGAGCTTTCGAGTTTCTCCGACACTCTGTGTCACTCAATCAGCTTCCTTTTGCTATTTACACCACTGTTTAAACCAACAAATAGCATGTTTTTCCTTGCCTCCACTTGGTATTCGCTGAAATTCTTCTATTTCCCCTCGTGCTTTTGCCATTGCCTTTTCACAGAAGGCTAAGCTTAAGGGCTATTTATATTGATTTGCATATTCAAAGAGGCGTAATTCTGAGAGGAGTTTGGGGAGTGGCAGCAGGCACGTGCACGTGCATTACTTTTCACACTGACCAGGATTTATGGAGCGGAAGAATGTGGAACTTGTCGAACGCACAGGTTTATGCATCTGGATTTTTTTGTGCATACAAACATTTCTGTTTTTGTCCATACATCATCTTTTAGTGTGAATTCTACGCACAGCGTTATGCATGAGGCCCCTGAACTTTCTAATGGCTGAGGGCTCTAAGTTCAACAGAAACTAATAATAATAATAATAATAATTAAATTTATATAGTGCTTTTTCTTGCTACTCAAAGCGCTTTACGTAAACAGAGAGAAAACACTTCAAAAACCACCAATATGTAGCACCACACCTGGACCATGCGACAGCAGCCATTATTGCTCCAGTGCACTCACTCTACATTAGCTGTTAGATAGTGAAGGGGTGAGAGAGATACCCAATTAGAGACAAGGGATGATTAGGAGGTGAAAACAGATGAAGCCATGATTTAGTGAGGATATTGGGATACATCCTACTCATTTCAAAAGATGCCCGGGGATCTTTAATGACCACAGAGAGTAAGGATCTCTGTTTTATGTCTCATCTGAATGACAGCTCCATATTTACAGCACAGTGTCCCCGACATTGCACTGGGGCATTGGGATCCGCACACAGACCTGGCCTCACCAACACCTCTTCTAGCAGCAGCCTTAGCTTTTCCTAGATGGTCTCCAATCCAAGTACTGGTCAGGCTCAAACATAAGCTTCAGGTGGATAGCCTGGAAGTCATTTCAAGGCCTAGCAATATGCAACCCTAAGAAATTATATTAACGCTGATTATGGACAGGATAATGATGCCAAAGTAATAAGAGAAAGAATGGAAAAGAGACAGAAGCTGAAAAAAGGAGAGTGCATTTAGTTGTACTTTGGCCAAGGACAGGAATTCATATTGTATAACTAGTCCCAAAGGGGGTGCTAGAATTTGATTTGTTAAATTGTTTCTTTGGTTTCTTGAGTATTACCTTATGTTTTTTTCTCCCTTGTTTGCTTTATTTTCAGATAACAGTAACAAGCAGTTTTGTATATACTGTATGTGTTTTCACTGACTTTTTGGATGTGGCCAGATGCCTTCTCCTCATATAATTACTAAAGGAAAATTATATTTTTTGACATAGTAAATGAAAAAAAAAAAGTCAGCAAATATAGATATATTGAACTTGACCTGTTTTAAAGCATGATTTTTAAGACATTGAAAAAATTCAAGATGACTTTCAATCAGCCAGCATGACAAGGTAATAGCAGCTGGAAACAAGCATGTATTTACTTGAATAAAGCACATTAAAGCTGGAAGTGAACATCTGGAAAATACTGACTTATATCAATTTTTTAATATATACATTAATCCCTTTTTAGTAGCAGCCTTATCTGACAGCATTAGGTGCAAAGCAGGCAACAATCCTGAATGGGACACTGGCTCAAGCCATTAGTCGTATTTGGAAAAGCACTGAGTACCCATAGTCCCAGTGATGTAGCCATACTCACTACTAATGCATTATGTTATCACTAGCATATTTACAATACAGTAATATATGAAATGCTATATAAGCAATATTTAAAAAAACATATACTGAATGTTCTATTTAAATTTTTTACCTATCAATATTATGTATATTATGCAATTTTGATAATTTGAATTGAAGACCAACATCATTCATTTGTCAAGTGTTCTGTCTTCAATTCAAAAAGTCACTTCCATGAGACTTGAGATTCCTGTTTATGTAGCATGCTGACTATTTCAAAAGTAACTGTTTAACAATATTTTATCAAAAAAACATACTTAATTCTGTCATTGATCATTTCTTTGCCACCTATGTATAACCAAAAAAAAAAAGGTAAATTCCTAATCTTTTCCTAAAACAGACCTTGTTTCATTCTCATGAAAGTGGCATTTTCTCAGTATAAGCAAACAATTAGAATGTTTTTGTAGTTTCTGATATTAGTATCCCCCATAGAGAGCTGGATGTTGAGTAAAAAATGAGTCGATTCATAATGCAGAAAACTATTCAATGTCCTGTTTTATTTAGCAATGTTGCACAAAATGGTTTCTTAAACTTTTTTTAGTCACAACCCAATCTTACCCTTTTTATTGTCTTTGAGACACATTCCTTGTTGAATGCCCAGACAATCAATAGTGTCGGGTGGGATCCCCCTTGGAGAATCTTGGCTGAACATCAGAGGAGGGATGATCTATTAATCAAGGATGATCACTAAAGTAATTTCAAATAATTACTCAACACGTGGTGACCCACCATGACCCAATATGCAAACATAAATATTGTTATACATCCATACTTTATGTATCACAATGGTTTGTGCACTGATATTTCAAATGACCTCATATTTTCATTAATGAATTTGTATTGCACCATGTCATGTCCCTCATTTAAGGTCTTCCTTCAACAAAGCTTTAGATAGTCATGCCATTTATAAGGAAGTTTTTTTTGGGTTTGGTTTCATTTCACTGATATGAGGTTCTTTCTTCTCACCAACCTTGGTAGCCCTCGAGAAACAGATGAAAAAAAAAATACATATCTTACATATTCTCATTTGGATTCATCAATTATCCTAGCATATTTTGGGAATGTGGGTGGAAAACCAGGGTTCAAGAGGGAAGTCCCAGAGAACCCAGAGAAACATTCAGAAAAGTGAGTACATGGGATATGAACCTGGGATTCATGAGGTGTTAATGCTAACCATGCTTTCCTCTCTTAAAACCTGCTTTAAAAAATCAAAACATAAGCCAAAACTATATAATGGTTTTCTATTGACTTTTGTTATTGCTATCAGCACTGCCAAACTGTATTAAACAAATTCATTCTTTAATGAGGTTTCCATCGAAAGGGAAGAAATGCATTAGAAACATGTTTAAGTAGCTCCTTTTTGGAATCCTGACATTTTGTTTCCTGCATACATGCAGTATATGTACAAATAAGGGTAAGCCTCTCTAGTTCAGTTTTACCGCTGCAAAATATTTCAATGACCTTTTCTACTGTATGCTTTATTTTGGTAAGTAGAGATTTTTGAAATAAAAAATATATACTCTTAGATGTAATTATAGGACAACATAAATGTAATAATCCATTAATCAACTAGGTATTTTTTTTCCAAATTAAAGACATCTTAAAATATATCTAGTTTTTTTTTTTCATTTTTTGCAATTATCATGAAATGTACCTATTTATCATTTTAAGGTATTTTATGCTTAGTTAAAAAATAACCTATTAGCTTCTTCTTTCTTATAGCTAAATGTGAATTCAGTTTATTTTTATATACTCAGAGTTCTATATACTGTACATTTACAGATACAGTTAAAATAATCATTAATAATATTTCAAAGCTATAAATTATTACCCATTTTAGCCACACCTTATAATTTAATGATCTGTACTGCATTTAATAAAAGATAAAGCTTTGTTTTAAGATACAAGAGGCTTTTCAGTTTCTTTATAATTTAAGCCACTACTTACTAATGATCACACAACTGGAAATGACACTTAGATAGCTGCTCCTCTTCAGCATCTTCTTGTCTTTTTGCACCTGTGCTTGCTTTTTGTTAATTGTCACTATTTGCATACAATTAATGATTACTGCTTCTAATTACCCCCGTGACCCTGAACTGGATTAAGCAGGTTCGATAATGGATGGATGGATGCTTCTAATTAAAATCTTTGTTTAATTAGTTGGTCCTTTTCTGCACTAAATCTCTGTTCAGAAAGGTGTAATTTGTATTTTTAGTCACAGATTTTGCTTCCTAATGGTCTCTTTTTTTCTTTTTTCTTTTAAGTATTTTTTTTTCTGTACTATTTGTTATTTCATTAATTGTATTGTAAAAGTGACTAGTAACAGAACAGACTTAATGTACTGTATTTGCTAATAATTATGAAGGAGTGTTAAGAAAGCATTGCTATTTCAGGATCATTTCAACTTTTATAAATGAAAATAAGCAATGTTTTAAATATTTATATAATATTTAAAAATAAGAACATTTAACCCACAACTCAGTTGTACATGTCAGTTTGCTATAAAAAGTAAATTAAACTTGTTTGGATTTTTTTGGATTAAGAAAGTAAACATAATAACTGAAAGACATTTAAGTGTTTAATTGAAACAGGAGCCCAGTTATGTAGCGCTCCTCTAGTGTATACTCAGCATTACCTCTTAAATAAAACATGTAGACACAGGTACGTTGTATTTTATTCACCATTTTATTTTAATAGCTGTTTAATAGTGACATTATTGTTTCAAATGGATTTGCTCTTTACTGCCCTATTGTCTATACAATACTATTGTAGTTAGCACTCTGCATGTTTTACATATTTTTGTGGTGAAATGTATTATAAATTGTTTAGTAAAGTATCATGTGCAAACTTTTAAATAACCTATAGTTCATAAAAATTGATTGACTGTTTGATTGTGGGTTGCTTTCAGCTGCACTGTGCATAAACAGTGCAACTGAGTATGCAGATATTTTAATAATGCTTACCAAATGTAATTTAGATGCATTTATTAACAGCAAGGCTATGTCTAGAGGCATTAAAGAATAGTAGGAATAAAATGCAGTTAATCATGCTCAGGAGAATTCAAAATAACTGTATGATGATAGGGTAATATTTTTTGCAGCAGCTGTAACGGAGTTCATTTCCATAAATGAAAACTGAAAATCACTTAAAATATCATTTTTACCTTAAAATTAAGTTAAAAGAAGCTCCAGGGAAATTACATTATGTAAGGTATTTATTTCCAGTAGTGAAAAATATATTTGTAATATATGTATATATAATTATCTGCAACTGTCTCTACATAGAGGATAGGTTCCTGCCTTGTGGTCAGTGTTGCCAAAATAGGCTCCAGTTTCCTATGAGCCTGAATCTGTTTGAGAATTTTATGCTATACATTTCAGTATGTGCAGCATTTTGTATCTAATATATTGAGAAGGAACATAGCACCTTGTAACCTAAAATAAATCAGCAACGTTTTCAACATTTTGATATTAATAATATCTACTATGTAATGAAATGCCTATGTGTGTTTTCGGTTCCTTTGAGCAATCCAATTGGTCAGATGGGAAATATAAAAGCAGGTGAGCAAGGTGCTTTGAAATGACAGATTCTGAGCAGCAAACTGTACAGGAAAAAGCTCAAGAGAGGTTCGGACAGAAGAGGTGCTGAAGGTGCACACATGTAGGGAAAGAGAAATCAACGGTTTTTAAATATTCTGTTATCTTTCTTTGAAAGGTAACATGGCTAGTTGGTAGTATTTTCCATTTTTTCTTTAAACAGACAAATGGAAAAATTCAAATGGTGTAGGTTAAATGCAAAAGCACATGTCCACTCATCTGAAAAGCTGGGTGCTATGCTGACAGACAGAAATGATTCTGATTATCGTACCTTAGAATTAAAGAAAAATTGACAGAATTATTCAGTAGGAACTCTGAAGAGCACCTTTCTAGTAACATAACTGCCTCTTTTTTGACCTCCTATAATAAAACACTGAACACAAATTCAAATTTTGCTAGGCTTTAAAACCTGTCCTGATGTTATCCATTATTCTCTTGTAGCACAGATGAATTCTGAAACAGTCACTGCTTGAGTGACTTTGTAATTCACTATGCAGATAATGCCAGGTACAGCATATGAACAAATCATTCAGTGACATTCTACAGTATGTGATCTTTTCACAAACTGTACATACTATACATGACATACTATATAATGACAATGCTTAAGGATCTCCTTGATGGATTATTTCATCCAGACACAAACACAGCATTCTTTAAATGGCAAAACATTTTATAAATATGCAATTCAATTTCCAACTTTGTTTCATAAAATATTTATTCAGCTTGAAATAAAAGTAGTTGTGAATTTCCCCTTGGGATTAATAAAGTATCTATCTATCTATCTATCTAGTTTTTTGCTCATATGTTATGTGCTAGGTTTTCAGTTTAAGCATTGTAAAGAAAGTGCAGATGCTATCATTTTTATATTCACACTTGCTAAATGCATCACACACATTATTGTTGTTTCAAAATAGTATAAACTGAACTGTAATCTTTTTCTAATTGAATTAGAATAAACATTGCTCTTTATATAGTTTTCCTTTCTCATATCAACTCTAGAGTGAGATGATGGTTAACATTGCCACTGTAGTGCTTTTAAGATTCAATTCATAACACTGTCAGAGTCTTTATGGAGATTACACTTTACACCCCACATCCCTGTGGGTTTTCTCCAGACAGTTCCACATATACAAATCATATAAAGTAGTAATGAGGTGGCACAGTGGTACAGTACAAAATTCAAAGAAATCCTATCACCTTACTTGTCTATTCTAAGTTGTCAAAGCATGAAGAAAATCAACAGCTTGCATAACCATGCCCATAACTTCCATTCCATACAGGTTTGGTTCCAGGTTTTTGTTCAGAGCATCTGAGAAAGAATCCACTCTCCATTACCCAGTGCTGGAAAATGGGAAATCTGAAAGTAAAAATGTCTGAGTTAGCATATGCCATCCTAATTTGGAATGTTCATAAGAATTGTGATGATTTAGATCAAGATGTAGAAGTACATAATAAGCAAAAACAGGTGCATCAGACATTTGAAATATTAAAATACTAGCCAACCCGCGGCGTACCATACGCCGCATAATCAGGCCGATTTTTTAATAATTTTTAAGCACAGGGAGACAATTAACATTTGAAAAATCGGTAATGTAATAAATCAGCAAGAAAAGCAACATTGTAACAATGCACGGAACGAACCAACAGACAATCGTCCGTGACTGAAAACTGGCGGACTGCCATCGCGCCTTCTCCTACCAGACGGAGGGATGGGGGTGCACGGCGCTCAGGCGCGGAGGATGGAATGGGAGGAGAGGAGAAGGACGTCCACTCCGCTCCCTCCGTCATGCTAGTCTGCTGATTTCTCGTTCTGTATGCACTGCCTGCTCATGTGCCCACCTCCAACTCGTCACTTGAGTCGTTGTCGTCTTTGCACCTGTGACTCATGTAGACTTTTCATTGCTCTGTGCGGTTTTGGCTGCTTTTCTATATATAATCCACCAAGACACCCGACTACGGTAGTAGCGAGGCGGGAGGGGGGTGTGTACAAAGGGTAGGAACGTAACCAGTGGGAGCGTATGAGTCGCACTTAGTGGGAAGTCCACGGTTTGCGGCCTGAATGGGGTTCAACAGCTTACCCACGCCTCTCTGCGCCGGGTAGACACACGCTCAATCTCATGCATAATTATTTATTGAATGCTACACACTTCTGGAAAGACACGGTTGTCTAAAACAGGTTGGTGTGATAATACAACAGTAAGTGAATGAAAAGATGGAACTCTGGAGAGAGCAAAATACAACACAATAGTAAACCCGCGGCATAACAAACGCTGCATAATTATTTAGTGATGGTTGAACACTTCTGGAAAGACACAGTTGTCTGAAAAGGGAGGGTTTGAGGATACAACAGAAGGTGAATGAAAAAATGGAACTCTGGAGAGAGCAACATATAATTGTCCGTGAGTGAAGAAGACGCATGTTTGTCGCAGATGCGAATTACTGTATGTAGCGTGTAAAACAATTTGGTATGGTGCACGCAGTCGTGCGTCGTAACCGAAAACTTGGTTTTTAAAGACTGCTTACTTCATTGTGTTTTAACCTCAGTTGTAAATGATTGTTTTAAGGATCCCATGGGATACCCCTTGCAAACCGTTTTACACGCTGCATATGGCGATTCACCTCCGCGAGAAACATGCCTCTATGAACAGTCAACATGGCTCGGAGGTGCATGTGGCCTCTATGACAGGCGAATATAAATGACGCCGTTTTTTCTGTGTCGTCGCGTCTGAGTTGGTGGCCGTAGCTCTGCGAGTTGTCGTAGTATCCAATGGTCTTGGAGTTGGGGGGCGTGGCTCCTTCCTGCGTGCGCCATAGGTGTCTTACTTGTCGGAGGCTTAGTGAATCCACGCCCCTTCCGGCTTGCATTCCATGGGTGTCTTGCCTTAGTGAATTATATATATAGATGTGCTTCAATTTAAATGTTTAAAGTCTAAATATTTTCAATTGTATTTGTAAAAAATAAATCATGGACCTTGAAATTGTCTGAAATGATTCCCCTAACAGTTTTGTTTGAAATTTGTCATTTTTAATCTTCTATTAGATCAGGGCTCATCAAATCCGGTCCTGGAGGACCACCGTGGCTGCAGGTTTTCATTCTAACCCTTTTCTTAATGAGTGACCTGTTTTTGCTGCTAATTAACTTCTTTTGAACTAATTTTATATGACTTGCTCTTAAAGACTCAGGCTCATTAATTGTTTCTTTTTCCATAATTAGCAGACAAACAATAATGAGATACAAAATGAGCCAAAACAACTCGTGTCCATCATACAATATCTGAAAATAAAGAAAGATGAAGGTCTCAGGAATGTTGATCTGCTCAGGTCCACAAAAATTTTAACGATGCTCTTAGAAAGATAAAATTAACAATTTCGGAAATGTCTGTTAATGCACCACGAGAGCAGCAACAAGCCATGGAGTTAAAGAACAAGACACGGCACTTAATTAAGCAGCTGGTGGGAGTAAGATTGGTTGGAGTTTGAGGCCCTGACTTACTTGGTCTTCTGTTGGCTCACTCACCTCACATTTCATTTCTCTTTGGGTGCCATTTAAGGAAAGAAATGAAGTAATTCAGAGGAATGATGAAGAAATTCAGGGGAGCAAATCTTAAAGAAGCAATTCAATTAAAATGAATTCACAAGAAGTTAATTAGCAGCACAAACAGGGCACTCATTAAAAAAAAGGGTTAGAATGAAAACCTGCAGCCAAGATGGTCCTCTAGGACTGGACTTGTCGACACCTGTATTAGATGGCTAAGACCACCAGAAACAAATCAAACATCAAAAATACTGAGATAGCATAAAAGGACAATCCACATGACTAAATTACCGATCCACAGTTTTTCAAAGTTTTCTGAAAAGATCCCATGAAACCCTGGGGTCAGTTGATGTGGTAATGCACAACTT
The DNA here is from genome assembly GCF_016835505.1 of Polypterus senegalus. Taxonomy (NCBI): domain Eukaryota; kingdom Metazoa; phylum Chordata; class Cladistia; order Polypteriformes; family Polypteridae; genus Polypterus; species Polypterus senegalus. The sequence continues at coordinate 139,594,942 of NC_053160.1, forward strand.
CAAATCATTCTGGTAATTTTTGCTGCAGGCACCTATCGGCTTACTCTTTAGGGTCTAATATCCTGCACCAAACCTGGTCCAAAAATAACATAAAAATTTGGGTTTTGCAGGTCTATTGGTCCAAAAATAAGGTGGAACCTCAAAAAGCTTGATGTCCTGCATAACTAGACATCAAAATGAATCCAGCAGTATATCATATGTTGGTGTTTTCTTATATTGGTGAGTCAGAAGGCGCCACACAAAAAAAAAACAGTAAAGTGAAAGGAAAGTTGGATCAGCCTGTAATTTCAATTGTTGACTTTGATTTTTGGTGTGATGTTAAATCCAGCTCTCAATGGGTTGGTGATTTTGTTTTCCATTGACCATTGTTGCTTCATTTTGTTCTCAATGAATTACACAGTATTACTCGTTAATTCATATCTGATGTGTGATTTAAGTGTTCCCTTAATTTTGTTAGAGCAGTGTACATTCAGAGAGACACACTTTCCCAGAATTCTTGCTACAGTATTATTTTGTTGGTAGTTATTGGTTTTAACTACAAACTATAAAATGCATTAACTTAACATCTTAGCCCTGCTTAAATATTGCTTAAAACGTAGCAAAAAATATATGTCAAAAAGTTCCTAGATATTATAAATCTGTATGTTTTCTTGTATCTGTATGCTGATTAGAATAATTTCTTTGAGATCAGTACATGTATACACACTTTGCTTTTGTGCCCTGTGTCCGCAGCTTCATGCAGATGTTCACAGTGAACTGCAGTCTGGCACATCAGCATCACATTTGTGCCGCATCTTTTAACTCTCTTGTATTTCTGTCTGTGCCACTATTCATCAGACTCACTTCACACAACAGCAGTATGGTCACTTCAATTATTTTTCCGACAAAGCTTGAAAAAATTCCATATGCAGCTCATCAGGCGCACGTATTTGGAATCAGTACATTATCACTTCGTAATTGTACATTTGATAGACAGTGCATTTAAAGGTGTGAATGGTTGACAATACACCAACTGGATTTCAATGCATTATTTCGACGGATATGTGAAAATGATCTAATCACAGCTAAGTTTATTTCAGATTAGCAAGTGAAAAACAATTAAGTTTAGAATACACAGATGCATTTGTCTTCAATGTCACAATGCCTGATGTTTCAAAGTAAAATTTAATGACATAGTTTAGATGACGTCTGTGTATCTATACCATGATAACAGAATTAAGTCTAGCAATGAAATCTTACATATTTTACACATCTAAAAATAAAAACTCTGAACAGAAAAAAATAGAAAAAACTCCCCTATGGTTATTTCTGAGATTCTATTGTTATACAAGCCACTTTTAACTGCTTTTAAATAATATTACTTCACGTCATTAATATTCAAGTCAAGTAAACATTGCTATTCACCCATCCGTTTTCTCAACATGCTCTTTATATTATTCAGTCACAAGAGGTAGGAGATTATACCAGCAGCAGTGGTTCCAGTCTTGGATAGGGCATCACTTTTTCACAGGGTACATTTACCTTCACACCCACACTATTCCGTTTTAGATCAAGCAGTGAACCAATCATTTCTATGTTTGAGATGAAACCTCATACGGAGACAAGGACAATATGTCAATGCCACCTAGATCCTGACTGTGCAGTTCATTGCAGTAGAGTGTTGTACTGTGTTAGCCATAGATTAATACAGGAGAAAGTAGGGTGAAATGACACCTTTTATTGGCTAACTGAATAGATTATCAATGCAAGCTTTCAAAGCAGCTAAGGCCCCTTCATCAGGCAAGGTGTAACAAAGAAACTGAAAAATACTCTCGCTTATATTGGGACAGCAAAGTGATTTTTTTCTTTCATCTTAACAACCTTTTTGTTCAAATGTTAGCAAAATGAATGCACCTGAGATGAATTAACCCTGAAAGAAGAGAACAATGAACTAATAAAATGTAGAGATAAGATAACCATCACTAGAGAAAGTCCGGTAAGGTTTTTTTTTAAGGTGTGGCACCTGTGTACATATCTACACTACAGATCAGGTAGTTATACCACATTGCCAGCAGGAGCATAAAATAAAGGGTCTGTACACATGCAAATCTGCTAATGTGGTCTACCTAATCATGTGCATAAGGTGCCTCAACACTGGACTGTATGTTGGGGAAACTGGTCAGACACTGTGCCAGCGAATGAACTCACATAGTTTTCCTATTAATCAGAACAGTATTGATCTTCCGGTGGCAGCACACTTTAACAGTAATGGCCACAGCATAAAGGATCTGAGGGTCACTGTACTTATGGGTAATTTCAAGATCCAACAGGAGCAGAGAGAATGGGAATACAAACTTATGCTTAAATTCAACACTCTACAAAATGGTCTTAATATAGAAATATATGATATATAATATAATATTGATATATATTATAATATTGAAATGTGCGAACCTACGCATACTGGACCAATTTAGAGTTGCTAGTTAAAGTTTGCAGGATTGCATTATTTTTCCAAATAGCAGGGAACAGTAGGAGCACAGCTTAAAGCACATGTCTCTTTAAAATAAAGTACAGGACATACAAGCTTAATTTATGAAATAATATGTTTAGTATGTATTCTATGCAGCTTGACCCCTCCTAGACAACAGGCATGCTGCAACATGGGGTCGAATAGAAAGTACCAGTATCTATATGGAATATTGTCCCATTTCCTCTCCCATCTGGAGAACAAAGACTCCTACATCAGGATGGTCTTTGTTGATTACAGCTCCGACACGGTTATCCCCCATAAACTCACCCATAAACTGTCTGCACTTGGCCTGCACCCCACCCTCTGTGACTGACTCCTAGACTTTCTCACTGGCAGGCCCCAGTCTGTCAGGATTGGTAATAGGATTTCAGCCACCATTATTACAAACACAGACACCCCACAGGGATGCATCCTCAGCTCCATCCTCTACACCCTTTTCACCCAGGACTGTGTCGCCTCCCACAAACATAACATCATCCTAAAGTTTGTAGACGACACCGCAGTGATTGGACGCATGGTGGACAGTCTGGCGTCATGGTGTGAGGACAACAACCTCACCCTCAACACAGACAAGATGAAGGAGATGATAGTGGACATGAGGAAGGAGAGGAGATCTCACTGGCCACTGTTCATCCGAGGGAATGAAGTGGAGAGGGTGAGCAACATTAAATACCTGGGTGTCTACATCAGCGAGGACCTCACTTGGACACTTAACACCACACAGCTGGTCAAGAGGGCTCAACAGCAGCTACACTTTCTGAGGAGGCTGAGGAAGTTTGGTATGTTGACTAAGATCATCGGCAACTTCTACACCTGCATTGTTGAGAGCATCTTGATCAGCTGCATCACTGTGTGGTACAGCAACACTACTGCTATAGACCGCAAACACCTGCAGAGAGTGGTAAAGACTGCTGAGTAAATCACCAGCACCCCACTGCCCTCTCTGCCGAGCATTTACAACTACAGTGTCCGCAGGAGAACTGCTTCGATCCTCAGGGTCCCCACGGTCCCCATCCACCCCCAACACAAACTGTTCACACTTCTACCCTCAGGCAGGAGGTATAGAAGTTTGAAATGCATGACTTCCAGGCTAAAGAACTCTTTCTTTCCCAAGGCCATTGGACTCCTAAATAACTGACTGGAGTTTATAACCATGGTTCACCTCACACAACTGTATTTGACTTGTCCATCACACACCTATTTGCACAATTACACTGTATACTTCTATTCTGTTTTTATTCTTTATGCTGCCTCTGTTACCTATTATATATCTGCTATTTATTATTTATGTTTATCTTTATACGTTGGTTTTGTCATTTGGTGTGGATAGCAAAGAAAGAATTTAATTGTACAGGTTTCCTTACTGTGCACATGACAATAAACTTTAAACTTGAACTTGAACTCCTAATGCATTGTCACTATCATATAACACCTTGCACTTGATAACTGGTTGCTTTTAAAGCAGTTAACATCTATTTGTATGGTTTTTGACATACTCAAAATAAGAGAAAGTGGTGCATGTTTGGAAAGCAGCAAATCTGACATCAAAGAAAATACAATTTCACATGATTTTGGGCAGCTTTGTAATTCAGGATTGGGGAAAAATCCTTGTGTCAGAGATTTAGAACACACAAGCACCCAATTGTAGAGAAGTCTCTTGAACGACCACATGAGGTTGTTTTGTTTTATGCCATGCAATTTGAACCATTGTTTATCATCAGTCTGGCTAGCTAGCTCTTGACCTTGCTGAACAGTGAGACATTTGTTACGTAGATATCCAAACAGCTGGGTGAATACCTGAGGGGGAAACCCTTGTTGTCACTCAGTCTAAAGTATATAACATTCCATGACACAAGTACATGAAATTCTGATGTCATTGAACAGTCCCAGAAATTTTGTTGCAGGGTAATTCCTTATGTGGAAGTTACAATCATTTCATGTGACAAATCCTAAAGGGATGGTTTACAAAAATGTGCTTTGCTTTGTCCACCAAAGACATTATTGTTTTTCCCCTAACAAAAATCAGCATTGATGTTGTCTTCTAAAGACTGCATAAGGTTCAGCTGACAGTGAATATAAAGAAATGCTTCCTTACTCAAAGCCAAATTAAATTTTTGAGCCATCTGGTGTCAGCAAGAATATTTTATGTAGATCTGGATAGGACCATTACCATTCAGTATTATCTAACACCCTCAGTCTCAAAAAGTCTCCAGATATTATGAGATGGTACTTGTTGTGTTCGATTTGAGATGATGGACTGCTTCAATCAGACAGAATTTATTAAACAGCATCACAGAAGGGTCAATGTCTTTCTTAGCAGCAAATTCAAAGAAATAGTAAACAAGCAACGAATTGCTATAGGTGAAGTTGAATTATATCTTGTTAAAACCAAAATGATAACCAGAATTCAAGCAAAAAAGAGATTCAAAACATTAAGAGTGACTCAACATTCTAAGAAAATCTTAAAGTTTGGATGGTTTGTTGTGAGTGGTTACTTTTTATCTAAAACTGGGAATAACTGTACATTAGAGTTTTAGATAAAAAGTAACCGTGTCAGATCTGGGCGGGGGCATGGGGTGGGGGCATTGGACATTATAGCATAATCGTGACTGAGAAAATAAGAGTGAAAAAAAAACACTGACTATAAGTCCTATAAATTGCCACCAGCTGTTACAGACACAACTGAAATGTATATTTTTATTGCATAATAGTAACAATAAGAGCAGCTCATTACTCAAAACAGTAAATTTGCAGGGGAGCTGGTTTTAAACTCACGACCTTTGGATCATAAGTCGACAGCTCTAACTGCTGCACCATGGAAGCTGTCGTATTATAGTTGCCCTTTTTATGTGTTTTAAGTGTTTATTTGATATTTGGCCATCAGCTTTTACATATTATATAGTTCATGTGTACATTTTGTCATTTATTCCTAAAACATGACAAACATTTCTGTTTTAACAATTTGTTTACATAGATTGTTTAGACACAAAATGCACATCAAGTTATTTCCCCTTACAATTCTGAGTAGCTCACTCCCAGATAATCAATCAAGGCAGGAACTGGGAGAACTTCTTGGCCGTTCTGAGGCAATGGGGGATGGTATAAGGGTGCTTGCTGCTTGGGCTTATCGATACATTTAGAAGACAAAAGAGGCTGATGGAGAGGTGCGAAGGGATTTAAGGTGGGCCAGAATTGCAAGTATTTTCGTTGGCTCTGGTAATTCTAGTGTTAAATGTTAACGCTTGGCACCTATGGGCAGATCTGATCACAATCTTATCTAGCTTGCTCCATTCTGCAAGCCTGTTATTATGCAGAGTGTGAGTCAAATAGGAAAATATCGAGGGGCTCAGTCACTGCATCACAGACTGCATTAACTTCTGTGTCAACACTATTATTCCCTCAAAAATGGTGCTTAGTTTTCCAAATAATATACTCTGGATGACTAATGAGCTAAAAGGTCTCCTGAATGATCAGAAGAGAGTATTCAAGTCTGGTGACAAAAAGGTTCTGAAGTATATACAGAGATTTCTAATTAAAAAGTGAGTGAAAGGAGGTACACTTACAGAGCTAAAACAGAAAACAAACTCACTCAGAATAACGTAAATGATGTTTGGACTGGGCATAATTATAGGACTAAAGCAATCCAAAACTTAGATATTAGAAGGTAATGTGGACAACGTTGTGAGAGTTTTTAATAATTTTCCCTCCCACTGCTTCCTTTTTTTAGTGGCCATTCCCCCAACACCATCTCTACTGCATATACAACTCCCTCTATGTGTTTTACTCCAACCACTTCCACTGGCATGACCAATGATTAGTCTACTTGTGACAATCAGTAGTGGTGGTCCATAAATAATGACCAAGTAAGAAGAAAACTGAGAAGCCTACACACAAGATGGAGTCAGTCCCTGAGTTATAGCCTGTACCTACCAACTCTGTGGTATTCAGTCTGTCAATAAGGCTGCAAAAAGTGCTGCTATTGTGGAAAACATCTTATTCCTGTATTGTTCCACTTCCAAAGAAGAAAACAGGAATTTCTTCATCTAATGATTAAAGACCAGATGACGTCCCATATCATTTTAACCTTTTAAAGGCTGGTCCTGGACTATTTGAGTCTTTCTTTGAAAGACCACTTGGACCCTCTGCATGTTGCCTGTGAGGCAAAGATTGCAATGGAAGGTATACTTATTTACATGCTCCATAAGACTTATACCCATCTGGACAAAGTTGGAAGCACTGTGAGGATTATGCTTTTTGATTTCTCAAGCGCCTTCAATACCATGCAGCCATCCCTGTTATGGTGAAATGCCAGGAGTCAGAAGGTGGATGAGCCTGTGGTGTCTTGGTGAATGGACTACCTGTCCAATAAATTACAGTTTGTGAGGTTCAAGTACTGTGTCTCTAATATGGATGTGAGCAACACTGGAGAACCACAAGGAACAATCCTGTCACCTCTTCCCACTAATTCGATACATTTTGGACTATAAACTTAACGTAAGACCATGTCACTTACATAAATTCTCAGATAACTCTATCCTAAGGTGTTGTATTGACAAGGGGAATAAGGAAGATTATAGGAGTCCGGTGGAGAACTTTGTTTCTTGGTGCAAAGGGAATTGTCTGCAACTCAACATCAGCAACAACAAGGAACAGTTTATTGACTTTCAGCATACCAAACTGCCACTGTTCAGGTAGTGGATGAGGAGGTGGTGCATTTGTACAGACACATGGCGGTTTACATCAATGACAAGATGTACTGGTCTGGTAATACATATGAATGATAGAAGAAAGGACAGAACAGACTCCTTTCTTAAGAGACTACATTCTTTTAATATGGGTAGTTTATAACTCTGTGATAGTCTGTGTGATTTTCTATGATGTATTGCCCTGGGCCTGTAATATCACTGAAAGAGAGGCCCACTGAATTAACAAGCTAATCAAGAAGGCAGGCTTCAATTATGGGCTGCCTTCTGGACTAACTGGAGACAGTAGCACAAAAGAGAATGGACGCAAAACTGATGGTCATTATGAACAATTCTTCACATTGTTTGTTTCTATGACATTCTAGTCCTTTTAGCCAACAGATTACGCATTTGTCATTTGATTGTGGGTTAAATGCATTTAGATAGATAGATAGATAGATAGATAGATAGATAGATAGATAGATAGATAGATAGATAGATAGATAGATAGATAGATAGATAGATAGATAGATAGCATATTTGGAGGGTTTGGTAAGAAGTTATTGTTGTTATTTCTGCTTTTTTTGTGCGTCTTACAATCAGATTAAGTTTTAATAAAAAATTGCTTTATGTTTTACATCTTATTGGATTTGTTTAGCATAGCCTTACAGTTTGTTACAGGGGATTGGGAATTGTAAAGTTCTGATGTTGAGGTTGTACAACCTTCTGATATAATGAATTTACCAGCTTGATTGTACAGTTGCATTCTGCGCACTGATGTATTAGAACCATTGGGTGCCTGCATTTGGGTTTAATTTTTGTGTTATAGCTTTGTTTTGAATCATTTTAAGTCTATAAAACATAACTGAACATCTATAAACAAATCCATAAAATATCATTACATATTACTCCATACTCCATACCCCTGTGCATCATTAATTATTCTATACCTCACTTTTACAGTCAGGCTTCCTTTAAATGGAAGGTTCTTTTGGCATGATATCTCCACACCTGAGTTAGTTTCTCACTTTGTTAGCACCCCTCTTGCAATGGTGAGAAAGCTTTGTGAGAATTTTGACAAAACAACTTGCATATTTTTGACTACTTTGTTATAAGGATATCTACCTCTGGACCTTGAAGAGAAGAGTAGGTAAGTGACATATGAAATACAGGTTTAGAGAAGCATAATGGGAAGCCAGAACGACTGTATGAATATATGAATGAGATCAAATACATCATATATATCATTTTAGAGAAAAAATGTTGTTTTATGCACATTCTAAAAGCAGAAATTGTAGTGAGAAAAGTACAGCCACATTACAAGGCCATTCAGGAACAATGATGTTAAGTGAGATGCTGTAAAAAGAGGGGACATTGACTTGATACAGAACACCAGTAATAAAGACATTACAATTGGAGATACTAAAATTCAAATATTTTTATTTTAAAATTGTAAGCCTTCAATTCACAGTTTTATCAAAATGAGTAAGTTGTAGGTATGAGCGAACATCAAAAAGAAAATATTTTCTACTATGAAAACCAAATCTTTTCTTAGACTTTAGGTAGAGTGATGAAATTTTCACCTGACATACAGTGTGAATGTACTTTGTTGACTTACTAAGAAACACTTTGTACGTTTGCAAACATACGAAGTGGTGGATGACAGCAGTCAGAAGTGAGTAAAATTTAGAACTACCATAGAAAGTAAGAAACAAAAAGACAGTTCAAAAAATCCCAAGCACATTGGCAGTCTTGATTTACTTTATGTCAATAAACAGTGAACAGTTGCTCCTCAGTGATTTGTGTAGGTGGATCTTTGCGAGTGATGGCTGCCGTTGCAAAGAAGTGAACAAGAAAAATTACTGAACCAATGTGTCAAACTCTAATGTCAAGAGATGACTGGAAGCACCTGGTGTACACGATGTATTCCTGCAACTATTATTTTTTGCAACAGAAAAGCTTGCACCTTTTCAGAGATGTCACTATAAGAAAATAGAAACAGAATGCCACAATCAAACTTCTTTTGAACTTCTCAGTTAGAGCTTGCGTTTTTATAGTCTCAAAGTGAGACATTTAAGTGTGGGAGTAAGGAAGGTTTCTTTAGGTGTCATACCCATACTCAATGAAGTGAATTCCTCTGGAAACTGAGGAGTTATGCTTTGTAAAAAAAAAAAGAAAAAAGATAATTATAAAGTTACAGTTATGTCATTTTTACAAGTTTTTTTTGTTGTTATTGATAGTATGTCACTGCTTTTCTTGGGATGGTGGCATCAAGTCCTTTAATGTATGTTGTATAAAAGTATATTCAGGATGCAAAATGAAGATTGACTTTATTTATTTGAGATCCTTATTGAACAATTCTGTGTTACACATGCAGCTATGATTAACAGAAAATGGAGTAAGAAAATTGGTTACATACAGGATTAAAGTCAGTGACAAGATTGCCTGATAAACATTCTTTTTTTTATGTGTGTGTGGGTTGGGTTTTTGACAATGCCAAGCATAGCATGATAAAAATGAAAATGAAGGAAAATTAAAAAAAAGAAAATGATCTTTAGCACTTAATTATATATATATATATATATATATATATATATATATATATATATATATATATATATATATATATATATATATATATATATATATATACTGCTCAAAAGAATTAAAGGAACACTTTTTAATCAGAGCTGGAGAGGGCCATAGAAGGTCCATAACCCATCAGCAGGACCAGTATCTGCTCCTTTGGGCAAGGAGGAACAGGATGAGCCCTGCCAGAACCCTACAAAATGACCTCCAGCAGGCCACTGGTGTGAATGTCTCTGACCAAACAACCAGAAAGACTTCATGAGGGTGACCCAAGGGCCCCATGTCCTCTTATGGGCCCTGAGCTCACTGCCCAGCAGCATGCAGCTCGATTGGCATTCGCCATAGAATACCAGAATTGGCAGATGCACCACTGGTGCCCTGTGCTTTTACAGATGAGAGCAGGTTCACCCTGAGCTGTGACAGAAGTGAAAGGGTCTGGAGAAGCCATGGAGAACATTATGCTGCCTGTAACATCATTCAGACAAAGTAAACATTTTTAGACTGAGGTAAAATATATAAAAAATGAATTGTTAAAGATCTCTCTGTCTACTACGTTGTCAGTTTGGCCCTCCGGTTGTAATATGACTAAGCTGTGTGCTGAGCTTACTCTTGAGCATGCAACATACAGTTGGCCATGTGAAAAGCAATCCTGCCTCAAATCAATGCCAACCTTTTGTAGTGTTTGTCCCTGAGACTTATTAATTGTCATTGCGAAGCAGAGTCTTACTGGAAATTGAACGTGTTTGAATTGAAATGGGAGATTAGATGGTATAACGGGGATGCAAGGAATAAAAACGGTGTCACCTGAGGCACTGCCAGTAAAAATAGTTGCTTCAATTAGGTTGTTTTGTAGAGATGTGACCTGAAGTCTCGTGCGTTACAAAGTTTCGGTGGCTGTAAGTTTCTCAGTAACATTATTGGTGCCCCAACCTTCAAGATGAGATTATGCTCAGGAGTGCCTGCAGGATTTAGAGTGTTGAGAAACTCTACCGGATAATGTACTGCGTCTTCTACTTCTACAACTGAATCAACAGATTGATATGTTTTTGATTGTGAAGGTAGTTCTTGAAGTAAAATGTGGTTTATAGTCGTAGTCATGTCATTTTTTGGTGTCAGGATAGCTCTCTCTCTTAACCATGAGACGTTACTTCGGTGTAGATTTCGTAGATCGGGTAAACATTTTGAAGAAGGCTTTGTAAGGTATTCACGATGAGACAGAGATTTGTAGGAATATTTATTTTACGGTTTTCTTGTATGAAGGTGCCATCACCTATACTCATCAGAAGAGCAGAGAACTCCTCTGATTTTTTGTCGCAATTTAAATGATCTCTCATGTTTATTTTTAAAGTAACAACATGGATTTGTGGCCAAAGGTAAGAAGATTTCAGAGATGCTTTAACTTCATCAGCGCGTGTTCCTCTGGGCACGACTGGTAGGGTTTGGCGGAAGTCTCTAGCCAGAAACATTGTCAAGCCTCCCATAAGTTTGTTGGTGTTTCAGATGTCTTGGAGGGTCCTGTCTAAAGCCTCAATACCTGCTCTGTGTGCCATAGTGCATTCATCCCAGACAATAAGTTGACAATGTCGCAGCACTTCAGCCATGTTGCTCTGCTTTGATATGTTACACATGGGGGATTCAGTATGGTTGAGGTTCAGAGGCAGCTTGAAAGCTGAATGAGCAGTTCTGCCACCCTCTAGAAGAGTTGCAGCAATGCCAGAAGAAGCCACAGCTATGGCAATGTTATGTTTTAATCGGATTTTTGCAAGGTTTATTAGGAATGTCTTACCAGTTCCTCCTGGAGCATCAAGGAAAAACACTGTGGTAGTGGGACCTGTGATTTTGTTGAGCAGGAGTCGAAGATGGTAGCATTCAGAGTTATTCGGGTGTACAGTGTAGACCCGTCCCAGTACATGATCCTTTTTTACTCCCAAATATCCTGGTACAGGGTTGCCCTGTTTCCTTCGACGAAAAATGTTTGCCCACATATAATATGATGGAATTTCATTATAATGAAGTTGTCTTGCAAAGGTCAAAGAACGCTAAAAGGGTCGTTTGTGGTGGATTGTGTACTTTATCGGCAAGATTGCCTTCTGTGAAATAAATTCTTTGTCCTTTCTCAAGATGCACAGCAAGATGAACGACCGGAGGGAAACGTTCATGAATGGGAAAACAGAAAATGCGCAGGCTGCTTCAGAGCTACTAATGTAACGACCAGCTTCGTATCGAGATACTTCGTCATTATGAGTTTGTATTGTAAATACTGCCTGGTCACTTCCTTTGTTAACATACTTGCAGATGTATTTGATCGATTTTACTGAATTGCAAAATTCGACATTGATGTGAGCATTGAAGAAGCGGGATAGCACAGGACTATAAGGGACCACCCATCTGTTGTCGATATGTACTCCTTTGTTGTTAATTGTATGACCTCCATCAGCAGGTGCGCGCCGGCGGTACTGAGGGTAACCATCTTCTCCGGTCTGAGTTTGTGAGATGAACGGACGCGGGTACTTCTTAGTGCATATTCTGTTGCTCATGCAGGGCGAGTTGATATTATGAGGTCCACATGGGCCGTGAATCATGTTGGATTTTACTATTTTGTGTAGGGCAGGGTCAGTCTGTGGATCAGGAATTTCTGCACGGATGAGTTGATCGATGAGAGCTGGTTTAATCCTATCCTTTAGCCACAACAGAATGTGTGAATGGGGAATACCTCGCTTTTGCCACTCTATGGTGTACATGTAGCAATTTGTACAGCCGAAAATGTTACTCTTCGTGAGCAAGTCTATCATTTTGCGGATCTTGAGATGAAATACATGACTGATAAGGTCGTGGCGATCGTGAGGTTTTTGACGTGGAAGGAGAATTTCAGTGATCTCAGGCCATTTAGGATTGCAAGTAAATGTGATGAATAAGTCAGGGCCATAACGAGAACATATGTCATTGCGTCTTGTGTACGCTCGTGCATATAGCGAGGTCCTCCAGTGAAGGATGATGGTAATATCACAGCTTGACCAAGTTCTGTTAAATCAGTGTCGTTTTTGTCAATAGCATCTTTTAAGTGAACGTAATTTTCAGCCCGTAGTTTTTTTTGATTTAGTCTGATATAATTTAGTCTTTCGGATTCAATTTTTGCGTACATATCAACTAAAAACTGATTTAATAAAGTTCGGAAGAAAAGGATATTATTAGCATGATGTTGTCTGATCATAAGCCGGTATGAATAGAAGTTTGCTGCAGAGACGGTTTTGTTCATAGGTAAGTTACTGGCAGGATGAACTTGAGGTATAGACACAGAATAGCCGTCTTCACCATAGCAGAACATGAGAGGATATTGAAGTGCATCATAGGATCTGTGGGTTTCTTTAATGCGTTGCAGTTTATTGTCTCTGGTTTTCAAGACAATATCTCTATTGTTGAACGTTTGCCCAACGATAACAACACCAACTTGATGAACTGTGGGTTTATTAAATCTGCCCTTGTGTGCATGTAATGGTTTTTTGTCTGCGTGAATGACAACTTTGAAGTGTTTGTCATCATCTGAAATAGTGTCAATTGTGGAGTGGAAGTCCTGGATGTAAGTGTTACAGTCATGGAGCATTTTTTGTAATTGCTTGACCAGGGGCATGTTAAGTCCAGAAAAATTAGCGTAGCGGATTTGTGCTTCCTGTTCATCGTCCCTGACGAAATAAATTAGCAAAAATTTGTGTTCTTCACTTGGCATAGGTAAAAGACTACCAATCAAGTGATACACTTGTCCCTGAACTTTAAATGAAGCCACAAAATTTCCCTCAACGATTTGGGCAGCACCAAATGATGTCATTTGAAATGTGCTGTTGTACTTTCGAATGTTGTTCAAGAAATGCTCACTTTGAGGATGTTCGTCATTTAACAGGCCCTTAAGAAGGTGAAGAAGCTTACATAAAGGAGTGAGAGAGACTTTACCACCGTTACAGCACAAACAAGGAGACTCGCATTTCCACTTCTTTGCTTGACAATAGTTACGTGAACATCCATGGATCCAATGTGTACTGTTTTGTCAGACTCATAATGTATGTTTGGGTCATACGCAAATCCACAATTGGCTTTTTTGAGCCAAACATGTTGTTTTCGTATGAGCCGCTTTTCATTGTTGGGATCGTATCCAGAAACAGAACCTTTATTAACTTTTGGATTTGCCTCCGTGTATTTAGCGACAGCATCTCTATGAACTTGTGGATTCGCTTGCGAGTATTTAGCGACAACGTCCCTATGAACTTGTGGATGTGCTTGCGAGTATTTAGCGACAGCAACCCTATGAACTTGTGGATGTGCTTGCGAGTATTTAGCGACAGCGTTCCTATTAACTTCTGGATGTTTCTGCGAGTATTTAGCAGCAGCTGCACGAAGTTGATTCCGTCTAGCTGTATGAGAAAATCTACCATGACATCTGTTACGCCTCCTTTTTACTGTGTTCTCATAGCTTGGATTGACGATGTAATAATCAGCTGGATTTGTGTTGAAGTGACATTCAGCATGTGTCAATCGATGTAAGCATACAACCGGCTTCATCAATAACATCCAGCTTTTGAGAGTTGAAATATTCATAAACATCAAAGTGTCCACTACTCAAATTGTCACCTGTGAATCTAAGATGTTTAAGAGGCATTGACGGTTCTCCAAAGGTGTAAAATATTTGCCTATTTCGGAACACTTAAAAGCGACAACCAAACAATTCAGCAGCAGCCATCAACTCACATGCAGAACCATAGGTGAAGGGCTTAAGCATTTCAGTCTTATAGTGCTCCTGTGTACTATAATTATCTCCTGTACCATTATCAGTCCATACTTTGAACCTCTCCCAGTCATTTAATACATAAGACACAATGTCCTTGCGGATATCAAAAGTGAGCCTGATATGTCCGTGTAATATGTAACACTGAGAATGGAAAAGGCAGGCGCCATCTCCAGGCATGGACACCACTCGGTAAGTGATAGTTCTTTGATTGATGGTGATTACGTCGATAGACATTTTAATAGGGGTACAGTTGGAAGAATAAAGGGAATGGGTACTTGATCAATAAACAAAGTATAAAATATCTACACAATAACTATTACAATCATAACAAATGAACAATAAAACAGTGCAGAACCCGTGGATTAAATAAATGGTTGCCTCATTGGCGAAGCAAGGAAAAAGGACTTTCTTATATGTTGTTCATTAATAAAACAGTGCAGAAGCTGTGAGAAAGCTGCTTCAGAAAAAAACTGCGGAGCACCTAATATGGGCAGGCAGTCAGGCAAAGAAGCAGAAAAGCCGTGGATTAAATAAAGGAAATGGGTACTTGAACAGTAAACTAAGTGTAAAATACGTACACAATAACTTTAATAATCGTAACAAATGAACAATAAAACAGCGCAGAACCCGTGGATTAAATAAAAAGGTTGCCTCACTGGCGAAGCAAAGAAAAAGGACTTTCTTATATGTCGTTCATTTATAAAACAGTGCAGAAGCTGCGAGAAAGCTGCTTCACAAAAAAACTGCGGAGCGCCTAATATGGACAGGCAGTCAGGCAAAGAAAGTGAATGAAATAAGTATACAGTAATCGTAATAAACGAACAAAACAACAGCAGAAAAGCCGCGGATTAAATAAAGGAAATGGGTACTTGAACAGTAAACTAAGTGTAAAGTACGTACACAATAACTATAACAATCGTAAGAAATGAACAATAAAACAGCGCAGAACCCGTGGATTAAATAAAAAGGTTGCCTCGTTGGTGAAGCAAGGAAAAAGGACTTTCTTATATGTCATTCGTTTATAAAACAGCGCAGAAGCTGTGAGAAAGCTGCTTCCTTGTTGAAGCAAGGAAACGAATGAAGACACTGCAGCGAAGAATGGCCTTATATGGGCAGGCAGTCAATTACGTGGGAGGCGTGCTGATTTCCACAGCAGCCGCACCTATGCATATTCTAAAACAGTGGAGAACCTATGAAAAGGCTGCTTCTTTGGCGAAGCAAGGAAATGAATGAACACACCACAGCGAAGAACGGCCTTATATGGGTAGGCAGTCAATTACATGGGAGGCGTGCTGAGTTGCGCAGCAGCCTTACATATGAATATGCTAAGTGTTGACTAAATAGAAGTTGAAAAGATATATGTTTTCGAATGTGATCACGCAATTCAGATCAAGTTGACATTTTGTGCGTGCACAGTTTCTGCCAAACACCACCCTGACCATCTCATCTTCGTCTGCATAAGCACAGTCCTTCACCTGTGAATATTTAGCGACAGTGTTTCTATTGGATTGCCGCTGATGGACGGTCTTATATGGGCAGGCACTAAATTACGCCTCCCACGGCTATCAACCAGAAGTGTATTATAGTATATGGACGAAAAAATAGGTTCCAGTTATGACCATTACACGTAGAATTTCGAAATGAAACCTGCCCAACTTTTGTAAGTAAGCTGTAAGTAATGAGTCTGCCAAATTTCAGCCTTCTACCCACACGGAAACTTGGAGAATTAGTGATGAGTCAGTGAGTCAGTCAGTCAGTGAGAGCTTTGCCTTTTATTAGTATACTAGCAAAATACCCGTGCTTCGCAGCGGAGAAGTAGTGTGTTGAAGAAGCAATGAAAAAGAAAAGGAAACATTTTGAAAATAACGTAACATGATTGTCAATGTAATTGTTTTGTCACTGTTGTGAGTGATGAGTGTTGCTGTCATATATATATATATATATATATATATATAAATATATATATATATATATTTACACACACACACACATAAACATATATATATACATATCTATACATATACACATATATACACATACACATATATACATACATATATATCTACATATATACACATACATATACATATACATACATATCTACATATATACACACACAGCTATTTCGTATCAGTGCAATACGCTGCTTGTTAAAACGGATAACTCCGCTCTTACGTGCAAGTCTGCGTGGATATTATGAACTATCGTATTTGTTCAAGTTCTATTTAAATTTTAAATAGAAGGAATTTTTATTTAGTCGACAGAAATATCTTTGGTAGGAATGGTAAAACAGACAGGAATATTATTCGTGAATAAATCAACTCAAACCTTAAATAACTTAAAAGAACAAACATTCAAATTTCTTTACTCTTATGTAAATTTATATAAAAATAAACTTAGATTTTAAATATCCCAAAAGATTTTGCTCTCCATAAAAATATATCCTTTCAAAATTATACAAATTCAAATATGAACATGCTGCATAACAAAACCTGGAAATATAAATAAAATGTGTTCCTTTCAGCAATAACAAATCAAATCATTAAGTTGTCTTTGCTCATATGTCATTTTAGAGCTGGACGCCTGGCATCTATTTTTGGCAACAGGTTCGTTTATGTTTGGTGTGAGGTTCTGTGTTGTGGAGATTCTCAGGATGGATTGCAGGTGCTCATCAGTGAGGCGACTCCTGTGTGCTGTTTTGTTAGTCTTTATCACTGAGAAGAGCTTCTCACACAGATATGTGCTACCAAACATGCACAAGGTTCGAGCCGCATGTAGACGGACTTTTTTTGTTCTTCAAAGTCACCAAAGCGCCGTGCAAACTCAGTGCGCTCGGTTTATCAGCAAAGTGCGTATTTGGGAACACCGTAGTGACGACTTGGTTTAACATTACTTGGCAACAGGGAAAGTTGCACTGGTGCATTTGTGTCTCCCATAAAAGCAACTTCACTTGAAATCACTTTGTGATTGTGCACGGGTAAAAACGTCCGCTGGTGTCAGATTCTTATTTAATTCTTCTGCTTTCTGTATCTTCTGCATTGCATTCAGGTCTTTCAGCCTCACTGATGAGCACCTGCAATCCATCCTGAGAATCTCCACAACACAGAACTCCCTGATGTTTTGTCTCATAGTGCCGTCTTAGATTAAATTCTGTAATTACAGCCACATTAGCTCCACAAATGAGACACACGAGTTCAGTAAACATATACTCAGCCTCCAATCGGTTTTTAAAGGCTCTATTTTCAGAATCAACTTTTCTCTTCAGCATCGTGTGAGCTAGCTTCGCAATAACTTGCAGCATCATAAGCTAGACTTGATTAACGCGGTAAGTGTTCGGCAAGGCAGCTGAAGCGCTGCATTATGGGATCTGTAGTTTATTGTGTTACCAGCGCTTCATATACCCGGGCCATTAATAACAATAATACAGTATATAAAATGATCTCGCGGGCTGGATATAATTACACGCCGGGCCGGATGTGGCCCTGCCCTTGAGTTTGACACATATGGACTAAATAGAACTTGAAAAGATATATTTTTTCAAATGTGATCGCGCAATTCAGATAGAGTTGACGCACTACAGCCTGCATGCCTCAATAAGTCATCCTCCCCTCGCTCTTACTTTTTTACCGTTCATCTAATGAATACACTGAGTATGGCTTTTTGCACTTTTAGGCTTAGGATTTTATTTATATAGTCACACATGTGTTTATGGAAGATAAACTCAGGGATCATCTACTTGTAATTGCACTCCAAACCATAAGGTGATGCTGTCACATAATGGTTTTTCTCTTCCTCCCTCTGCAGAATGGATTATTGACAGATTTTTGACCTTGGGTCTGAAGAAGACATAACCACATTTTTTGATTTTTTTCATTTTGTTTTTAATTACTTCTCAGTTATACAGAGATCACCTTTGGGTGCTTTATCATCTTTCTTGTGTATTTATTACACTATATATATTGAGAAAGAGAGAGAGATCAAAATAGAGTACCACAGCCACAAAAAGGGAATGTTAGGATACCAGCCAGGTTATCCCTTCTAATAGTTTCATAAAATAAAACAAAAAGAACAACAGAAAGAGCTCTTGATGGCCAAAATATCCTCATAACAGAATGTAACACATCATCATGTGTTCTGTCCATGGTGGTTCAGGTTCCAATAGTTAATGGGTCTCATTCATCTTTATGAAGGGGAATAGCTGAATAGCATGTAAAGCACTAGGCAACTTCTTCAGACTTTGGACCTGAACTGAGATAATTTCATATACACAGTATATGAAAAAAGAATAAAATGGACAAATGACACCACTTTTCAGCTGTATAGCCTTCAGCAAGGGTCCAACTGAAAAATACAACGGAAAAGGCAGGTAACGTATATAGGAGGGTTAGTTGGTTAGGGTTAGTATATGCCAGTGAAAATTAAAGGAGAAAAGGTTACAATAAGTGAGAAAGAGCTGCCATTAGAGAGATTAAAAAGTTAGTTGGTTTTTAAGACCTGGTTAAACATGTGATCCTAGGCTGAGAATGACCTTAGTTACTTCTAATTTTCTATGAAAAGTGTCTTTGAAGCTTAGTGTGGCTATTGTCAAGTATTGTAAGGTCTTGATTTTAACAGCTTAAACGTGCAACCTGAAATGGTCTGCTAGATATCTCCCTGTTTCTCTTATGTAGATGGCTGGACACAGAAACGCAGTAAACACCGGAATGCAGAAATTAATTTTCCAGAGGAACCAAATACAAGGTTTGTTAGATGACATATATGTAAGTGACACAGTGCCTCCTATTACAATTCAAAGTGCCTGGTGGGGAATGTGACTCTGCTTTGTAAAGTCAGTTGTGGATGGGAAATTTAGGTTAGGTGGTTGAAAGTAGGTGATCAAGTGAGGATTAGGAATAAAAGCTCCTGTAGAAGGACCAGTCTTCATTTTTATTAATAAATCACGATGACTGACTTCTAAGTCGATTTCAGTTTCTCAGAACTATCCTCTTAGAGCCATAGCCAAGACAATAGACAATAGCCATAGACAAGTTACATCAGACAGGGATAAATCACCAAAAGAATGATCTGGTATTACTCATTTATAGCAGGACAGCCTGTAAATACAGCAACTCTACACTGCCGCAGGTGCGTTTTCCAACTAGTGCGGTAAAAGGCAAGCAGTCCTTTTAAAGATAGCAAGTCACCTCAAAGAGCCATGTAAAGAGCAGAGAAAAGATCCGTTGTGGCATTTGTTTCTGATGCTACTCTATAAAGGCGTCTTCAGAGAATTAATTTGCTTATGTAAATAGAAAGCATTTCCACTCCATTAATGTTCTGCACTATAGTCCACACAAAGTGTATCGTATTGTGCAAGCATATAGCGTGCTGCATAACGTGGCATACAATCATGGCTTGCCTATACCTGAAGAGATACGGTAATCAAATGCAGTTTTTCTTTTTTAACCAATTCATATAATTTGTGGTCAATATCACATAGTACAGCCCTTATATTCCTTAGTTCATTGGCTACATCTCTTACTACACCCACTATTGCATTTTGTGACTCCAGAACAGCATCCATCAGCACACAGCCAGATGGTCACCTAGCAGTTTGTGAGGCAGAGGTGTGTGTGCAGCCTGCGCCCAAAGATGTGCTGATATCTGACTTCTTTTTTTTTTTATTTAGGGCACTGTGTGAACTTTCTGAACTTGAACCTTCAAGTGTCTCTGTCACACTGTATTAGGCTATCAACTTCTATTTGTTGCTTCTACCACTGCTTAAGACAACAAATAGTATGTTTTCCTTTGCTTCCTCTTCTTCCATTGTCTTTTAACAAAACACGGAATGTAAGGGGCTATTTATATTGAAATGCACATTGGGATTGGTCTTGGTGGGGCGTGTGCATGTGCATTAAAATTCACGTTGATTGGGATTTATAAAGGGAAGTGCATGTAACTTGTCATATGCACAGTTTTATGCACCTGAATTTTTTTGTGCGTACACACGTTTCCAGTTTCCTGTGGGCTTTCTTTTTTCTTTTTCTCTTGCCATGAATGGGCCCTTCCACTCCAGCACTCTACTACGTAAGCAATGATACTACATTTGTTTAGCATCCCTACAAATGATAAAATATCACCATCTATCCATCCATTTTTAAACTTGCTTAATATAAATCAGGTTTGCAAGGTACCAATAATTTAGAAATCACCCATCCACTGAGCTACACTTACACATAAACATTCCAAAAGGCCAATGTATAGTCACCACTTAATCTAAACGAGGCATCACAGCAGTTCAGTGGTTAATGCTGTTACTTTACAGCTTCATAGGGAATCCCAGACCAAGCTCTTTCAGTGTGTGGTTTTCACATTCTCCTCATTACTGGGGATTCAATCCCACATATCCTTCAAAGTCCACTTGCAGATTAATCGGGAGCTCTAAATGATCCTAATATACGTGTCAGTGTGCCTATGACTGTTCCATGCAATAAACTGGCACTATCTTGATTGTTGCCAGGGTCTCAGCACAACCATAGATTGGATATGTGAGTTAATGGATGTGGATTTTTAAAACTAATATCAAAAGAATATCTATGGAATGCTGGGATAAACCCAGAAAAATATACTGGAGCCAACAAGTAACATGAAAAGTCCTTCCTAAAATTTTGGTCTAGCAGCACCATTGCTTATTGGGCTACACTCAGTGCTTTGGTTGGACATTTTTGAACATTTTGCTAAGCCAAAATAAAAAAGTAAGTTTTTGTACAATGTTCCAAGAGTTTTTTTTATTTTCACATGCTGGCCATCTTTTTCAATGACTCTGTATAATAAGGTACATTATATAAAATGTCCGATACAAGAAAAATACAAGCATAATGTAAATAAATTTGTCTTAACCTCGGAAACAAATGTGCAGCTTTCTAGTCTGGCTAATTTTAAATGTCTGTGGAGAAGTGCTTGTGTAGTTCGGGGCATATTGCTTGTTTCCTTGACCTGGCATGTAACATGGCATCAATAAATGTAGAATTTTCTTCAGAGGTCTCTGATTGTTGTAGCATGACCTGCTCAACAATCTTGTTACCCGCTAGGGCTTTTCATGTTTCATTTCCAAAAGGTCGCTTCATTCCATTTTTTTCATACACTTATCTTCTCCTTATTAACATTTTCCAGCTGTACAAATTTTAATGGCATTTTTATCAGACACCCCATCTTTTCACCTTATTCATATGAAACTTTTGAATTTCTTTATTGTAAAACACCACTAAAATGATCACTTATCATGTGATTAACTTTTGCACAGCTGCCTTTTTACAGGTCTTACCCTGAAATTATATTCATTTTACATCTGAGCCCTTTAATTTTTTTGAATTTTGTGTTATAGATAAAAAAGGTTATTTCATTTGTGCCATTCACTTGTTCTTGCAATGTGGCACCTGTTGTAATGGTTTTCTTTGCAAAAGGTGCAAGCATAAAATGAACTCTTTATAGAAGATGAGACATTTTATAGGTACATTTTTATGAATTACATAAAAATGTAATTTCATTTAGTATACTGTCATTTTTTTCTTTAAAAGAACAAATCTCTAATAATATTAAAATTACATAATGAATAACATACAAATATAACTTTAGTAAGTGTAAGTGTCTGGTATTTTTGAAAGAACAATCTACATATTTTAGTTAAAGGGAAAAGTGTTATGTGGAAATTTCAGAAGAACACACTTCAGTCATCTTTTGTCACAATGTGACTTACATAGAAAGGTGATTTTCTAATGCCAGTAAAAAGGATGCATCCCGCATTCTTGGCAGGCAGTATGGCATAGTGGCTAAGGCACTGGACCAGAAACCACAAGGTTACAGATTTGATTCCCTCCTATGCCTTGTTGTGTGACCCTGTGAAATTCATTTCACCTGCTTGTTCTCCAAATGTGAAAAATATTTGCAAGTAGTTATAATGTATCCTGTGTTCATAACTTTCCTTGGGTAAAGGTGCTAACCAAACATGTAGTAATTAATTAGAGAATGTATGCATGATGAAACGTTCAAGGATATAAATAACTGTTTTGAAATTTGGAGCTTCTTTATTTACTTCATCAAATACATATTACATTTTTTTTTATTAAATATTCCAGTAACACTGAGTCACATTCAAAAACAAAAATGATAATGGAATATAATTACACTTGAGTAGTAGAGTACAAAAAATACACATTTTTAATAGCATTTTATAATATTATTTTATTAAAAACTGCCCCAAACAAGATTGTGGTGGCTGAAATAGTGATCATAAATTGTCCCTTGTGTATGCTTGGTATGTGGGTGTGTGTGTGTGTGTCCTGCGGTGCGATGGCGCCCTGCCCGGGATTTGTTCCTGCCTTACTCCATGTGTTGGCTGGGATTGGCTCCAGCAGACCCCCGTGACCCTGTAGTTAGGATATAGCAGGTTGGAAAATGACTGACTGACCATATTCTGATGTAAAAATTACACTGATGTACTGTTTTAGTTATTAGGTGTGGAGAGTCTATGCATAGTTATAGTTCATATTTCTTAACTATAACATTTATGAAACAGACAGCTGATGATTTAAAACTGATGGTGAAGTCTGCCCACGCCTCCAATCAAGGAGTTCATGGTAACATATGCGACTCTTCTCTTATTTGAATAATTTGTAATGATGAGTGTTTTGCCATCAGGAGCAGCAATTGGATTTGTTTAAAAGGGAAAAAAATCCATCCATCCATTCATTATCCAACCCGCTATAGCCTAACTACAGGGTCACGGGGGTCTGCTGAAACCAATCCCAGCTAACACAGGATGCAAGGCAGGAAACAAACCCTGGGCAGGGCACCAGCCAACTGCAGGGGAAAAACATATAAGATGAAAAAAACTCTCTTGAGGTAAATTGTATTTTTTAACCCGCTTAATCCAAACTAGAGGTACGGTTTGGTTTGGGGAATTCAGGATCCTATCCTATGCAGTCAGGGCACAAAGCAGGAACAAACCCTGCCAGGGCACCTCTCCATTACAGGGTGAACACCCATACGCACCAGACATATACTAGGACCTGTTTAGTGTTGCCAATTCACCTAACCTATAGTGGACAGGGTGAGGAAACTGGAACACCCAGAGGGAACCCACACAGACACAGGGAGAACATGCAAACTCCATGCAAGGAGGACCTGAGACACGAATGCTGGTCTCCTTACTGCAATGCAGAAGCATTACCACTGCACTACCTTGTAACCCCTTGAGGTAAATTTAAACGACTAAATTAATCTGTAATTGAGGTCGCACAGAATGTTGTCTGTTTCAAGTTAGATTTAGTAGTAGCGTGTTGTACCATGTCAGCCATTACAGATGCAATGAGTAATGAAGCAATATGACACCTTTTATTGGCTAACTGAACACATTACAATATGGAAGCTTTCGAAGCAGCTCAGGCCCCTTCTTCAGGTATGGTGTAGTACAGAAACTGGAGTTCCCTGTGGTTATATTAATACTTAGAAAAAAGAAACAAAACCTTTAAGTGGGTCATCTTCAGTGTCAAAAATTAACAGACCTCTCCAGCCTAAGATTCATTTAGCAGAAGAGGAGAAGAATTCAACAGTGCCTATTAAAAGGAAAGTTTTTAAATATCAAAAGTCTGTATACTGCTGTCTCTTTGAGATTCCACATCAAAAATGGAACCTTCCAAACAAATTTCCATTAAGAATAAGTATGAGCTGCGTCATGCAGGCAGAAAACAGATATGACTCCAAAAATAGGAGCTTTTGCATTTCATGTGAATGTATCTGTTATATTAGTGTTTTTTATTTAATTTATTAACTTTTTTCCTGTACAGTTTTTCCTAGGTTTTCTATCACTATTTTTTTTTTTTGAATATATAGATTTGATTTATTATTTTTGATTTTGTCACTTCTCCAAGAATTTTGTTTTTATATTTCATCATTTTATCGCCTTTTTCTTTACCTGCATTCACTGCAATTTGCTTATATGCTTCCTTGGTTATGATCCCAATGTGTGCAGCCCATGACACCATTGAGGTGGCAGGATAAAAGGTCATTGTTAATGTCACCTCTCTATCCCAGACTGTGGACAACTCCATTAATTCATGTGGTTTCTTTCAACTGGTACTTTGGTAACAAATTTTTGGCTCTCCTTTGGACTCTAACAGTTTTGGTTTTTAAGTAGCACGTTAAATGCTTTATTTTGTATTTGATCTTCAATGTGCTCTATGTGTGTGAATCACTACATGGTTCTTAAATCGACTTTCTCTACCTCCGACAGGACACAGAATCCATTAAATTCATGATATTACAGCTCTCTGAATAACTAAAATACTGAGATGTATACGTGATATCATTTTCATGGTGATAGAAGTTAAAGCATGTTATTAAACATGGGAACACGGTGGCACAGTAATTGTGCATGACCTTCAATGAAGTGCTTTATTTCAGCAGTACTGTCTCTTTCAAACATACTAACCCCCAATCCCTGTCCTTCCTTTTTTTTCTCCAAATACCCAATCGCCACACAATCAGCTCTGTAAACAGACGTTAAGCCATCTGTAAGCTTATAACGCCGAATCTTCACAACTTTTAAGGAACATCGAAATATCTTCGTAGTACATGTTTAATTATTTTATCCTTCATGCCAGTCCCAGTGAAGCATACAGTGCGAGGCAGGAACAATCTGTGAATGGAGCACCAGATCTTTGCTAGCGTAGCGACACCGTGTCCTTTAATTATTAACAATATAGATTATTTAAATGCAGTTAAAGTTTTATCTGTATAATATAATAAACATATTTTGCTGCATTTCATCTTAAAAATGATATTGTCATCATATGTAAATACGCGCTTTTTAAAGTGGCTCAGGTTGTGCAAAATTATAACTGTATCGCAAGTTTACAGGTAGTTGTACTTATAAGTACAAACAGTTCTACAAGGAGCAGTTGATGGACTGATAGAGTGTGTTCAGAGCTCTTGGTATGAAACTGTTTCTAAACCGCGAGGTCTGTACAGTAAAGGTTTTGAAGCGTTTGCCATGTGAGAATCAGTTCAAATAGGAAGCATGGCTGAGGCAACATGTGCTTGATGCTGCATACCGATAATTCTCTTTACGATCAGCTGCTCCGAGTGGTGCTGTGAGCGTAATATGGAAAAAGATGATCCGCTGTGGCAAACCCTAACGGGAGCAGCTGAAAGAAGAAGAAGAAGGTGCAGTGAGAGTAACAACACTAAAGCAGCTATTGTATTTAGAATAGTTTGACCATTCTGTGGACCATTATATTGTTACAGGTTAATTACAATCAGATGCATTAAACTAATAAACAATATGTTGTTAATTTCAGTGTATTTATAAAGCCGCGTCAGTAATGTTGATTTGAAAAAGAAAGATAAACCACACAGGAACAGTAGCACTGCTTTGACGCTGGGTGGCGCCAGTCTTCAAAACCGAGCGGAGAACTTGCGTATGGCAGGGTATGAGGTACTGTGGAAATGTGCGTGGCTTTACACCAAGTTTAAGTTTTATACATCACGATTTGAATGTGGAAACGTTCGAAAGCAACAGTTCTGTGCGTACACACCATTTATACATGAGGCCCCTGGAAGATGAAAAGATCGGGAGGGAGGCAATACCTCCCCCGGGACACGAGAGTGCGCTTGGACGATTCCGAAACCATTGACTGCAGCACTTCCGCCACACCAGGAAGTGCTGCAGGAAGAGCACCTGGACCACATCCGGGGACAATATAAAAGGGGCAGCATCACTCCATTAGCACTAGAATTACCAGAGCCTACGAAAAAACTTGTAATTCCGTCCCACCTTAAACTGCTTCTTAAATCCCTTCACACCTCTCCGCCAGCGTCCTTTGTCTTCTAAATGTGCTGATAAAGAGAAGCTAGGAGCAGCCGGCTATTCCATCCCCCACCCAATTTAGAACGTGCACGAACTTCTCCCAGCTCATGCCTTGATTGAGTATCTGGGAGTGAAGTGGAGTTTTAGAGTGGAAATAATAGATCGTTATTTGGAACACACGCATTTCATGTCTGTTCCGTTTCTACAGTAATCTGTGTCAACAAATTGTTAAAACAGAAACGTTTTTTTATATTCTAGTAGTAGATGACAAAATGTAGACATAAACTATATAATGTATGAAGCTTGAAGTCCAAATAGCAAAGAAACATTTTCACAAGAATAACACAATTGCGCTTTTATTCAAAAATATAACTGCAGAAACAAAAAGCCGCCTTAACATGCGACATTGACAGCAGGTTATTGTAACTGCCTCTGTGGTTCAATAGAATCAGTTCCCACTTGGGAATCAAAAGTTCATGAGTTCGATCCTGCGCCGCTCCCTTTTGAGAAATAAACTGCTCTTAGTCTTACTGTTTTAGAATAAAAGCATACATTTGATTCCAGTCTGTAACAGCTGGTGCAATTTATGATCCTTGTAAAGGTTAGCTTTTTTTTAATTCACTTTTCATTCTCTCAGTCGCGTTCAGAATCAATCCATACAACTCCATCTGACACGGCTGTTTTCACTAAAGACGCGCTATAGCTCTGCAGTGTACCACGATGCATACTAACGCCCCCCCCCCCGACCCACCAACCGGGTTCTGACACACAAACGCTGGCGAAGCTGCCTTCTTCGTATCTCACCGTCACTTGCTTTTCTTTTTATTCAGTTTTATTGAGTGTTCCTGCCAGTCCCCACATGTTGCTGTATGCTGTTTCTTTTGTACTCCAGGACATGCAAAGGAAAGAATGGTAAAGAGCAGTATCTTCGGCGCTATATGCAATAATCAGACACTCCCCATCTGCCCGTGTCGTTCAAACACAGGAACATATATTGGTGTAAAAGTATAACAAAAGTGCACTTTTATTCAAGTGCACTTTTTCTATCGCCTTTTCCTGTAAGAAGCAATGTACACACTTCTCTCTATGCTGTGGTTTCTATTACAGCATTCTATTACACCCGTCAACCTCAGGTGCAGATAGCGCAACTGCGAACATTTCAGATTTGTTTTTGTGGTGAGCTGCTACAACACTGGAAGCCTGTGGTTGCCCCGACAACCAATATGCTATCTTCCACAGATGTGGCGATCGCACTTCGGGGTGCTCCTCGGTCTGTTGTACCATTGGGGGAGTCCCAGAAGAGTTTAGAAGCCTTACAATATAAAAGAGTTATCAGATGTACCTAATAAAGTGACTACTGAATTTGTACTTATGGATCATCAGTGCAGATGTCCTGTAGTTGCCAGAATGCAAATGTTTTATTCTATTGGTAGAATTCTAGAGCGACTTACAAAACTGTCACAGTTCACTGGCCTGACATCTTTATCTGACTCAGTGGGCTCAGTGGTTTCTTGTAGGGACTCTGGCCAAATTGTCTGAGAAGAATAACTGTAATTCAAAAGGCTTCAATTTGTGTTCTGAATCTACTGCAGATATACTTGTATAGGCTGTAGGGCATTCCTAGGAGCACAGAGCCATTCTGAGAACAAAATCCAAAGATAAAGCCCTTAGGGTGCCAATAAAATGGGAGGCATAAAAGAATCTTCCTTGAAGCCAGGGTAGGCAGATAAGAGCCACTTGGAAGTGTCTGTTCAATTTTAAGAGTCAAGGAAGGGCTTTGTCAGTATACATCTACAAAAGGAAAAAACAAAGAAGATTAACAGCATGTTGAAATGTCCAAAAAAATAAAAAACACCTAGAAACACATTTAATCTATTGAGCCCTCACGAAAGGCAAAGTATTGCATTTCTAGCTTAACATTAATTTTTTTTGAGCTTACGAATTTGCCGAATCTTAGTCTCTTATAGATAAAAACTTTATTATACTAAATTAGTTTAACTATTAGATCTACAGTTTTTACTGATACTATTCATAATGCAAATCACCAAAATGAAATATGAAACCTTCTTTGACAAACATTGTCACTTATTTGCACATTCTGTCTTCTTTGTCTGGGTATGAACTCTAAATTACCTCCATATAAGTGTAAGTGCACTCTATAAGGGACTGGTCCACCACCTAGTCTAGCTATGAGTGTTCTTACCTTGTGTTTGCTGCTGTCCAGGTGCTTCTGACAAACCTAACAACCTTGTAAAGTAATAAGTTGATTCAGGAAATTTATTGATAAATGCATGGGACCTTTTTTAAAAACCACTGTGACAAATTTCAAAAACTTCAGAAAACCTACCTTTTGCTCCTCTAATCAAATGTTCTTATTTGTTTCTGTTTTGTCTTGGTAGAGTATTATATTACTCTAGTTTCCCCTTTTGTATTATTAATATGAGACCTTTGTCAGAATGTCTCAAATCTCACAGACTTGCCACTGTTTATAATATATTGTACCATATAACTTCTGTCCACCTTCCATTCTACATTTATAACCTCAGGCAATTAGGTTTAGTAAAAGACAAGCAGGAGTTAAGTTACACTGTAAATAATGTATTATCGATAATATTCATAAATAATAACAATATGCGAAGTACATTTGAATATTGGCAACCATGCAACCTAATAAATGGTGATGTGTAGTTTCAGGCGGCACACAGACTTGTTAGTTACTTACAGTGTCTCTAGTTAAGGCATCATTTGTGGTCAGCTTTCTTCAGAACAGGCTGCATGCCTGTCTCAATATGGCTGCCGAACTGTGCTCTTTTCTTCTATGTTTTGTCCTTTTCAGTTCATGGTGTGAGATGTTCATTCATCAGTTTGGTAAGAGAAAGAGGGTGAGGTAAAGCAAGCAAATTTATAGGTTTTCTGTCCAACCCCTAGAGCCAATAGGGCGTCATGGTATTTAAAAGCTTCTGACATAAGCCAGTTCCAAACAGTCATACTTCAGATAAATGAATGAACAAAATACCTTCACACCTGCCCACCAAACCATGTGTTAAGGTAAAGCTTGGCAGTTAGGCAGCCTGGCTTTCCTGTGGGTGATGACTAAGAGACTTCAGCAGAGAAATATTAGCCAAATTTGTTTGAGGCACTTCCCCCAGCCCTGTCATAAAATTGCAAAGAGACTCATTCCTAAATGGGGGAAAGGGGTTCTTAAACCATTGCTATTATCAATAATGTAACACTAATATTACATTGCTTTGTCTAAGTTACAAATAAAGACATACAAAATATTTATCAACTTGTATACAAAAGTTCATATCACAACAATTACTAATTCTTAGCTAACAGTTACAATATTCATTAGGATTATGTTTATACTTACTCAGTTTGAACATCCAGTAAAATTATAGCAGTTAGATTTTATTTATTTATTGCATCATCTTTTATTTCAGACTGAAGGAAAAAAAGAAGAATATGAGATAACAGTGTTATACTGTTTGTCCATTAGCAGACAGAAAATATTTTGTTTCCATTAAGTTCTTCCAAAGATTCCTGATAATATTAAGCACATTTTTAGATCCTATTTTGTTTGTGAAACCTGTGTTGTCCTGGTAATTTATCAATTGTCATGATTTTCATTTTTTGGTCTATTTATTAATTATTTTGGTCTGTTTTTATTGCTTGTTTTTTTTTGTTCTGAAGCAAAAAAAATTACACTTATGGAGGCACCATTTTACAGTAACCGCCATGTTCAATTAAAGGGACCAGTGTTATTGTGTGCGTCATTATCATGCTGCCATTGTTTAAGATGGTGGTGTCATATTCTAAATGCCCAAAGTTTACAGATAAACCTCTTACAGAAAACAACCTTTTAGTTAGGGAATAGATTGGGAAAGGCAAACAGTTAGGGTTTGACCTGTCAGCTTTATTTCTTATATCTTCAAATTTTCAATTAACCCTTGCTCCTTTAGAACTATCAGCTGCACGTAGCAATGGTGTATTGTGTGGTGTTACGGGTCCACAGCTCGCTGAGCAAAGGCCGTTTTTAAATAAATAATCACCATGCTCGCGGCTTAGTAAGGGGGCGTTGGGCCATAGCAAGGCCCAGGTGCACAGGTGAGGAACTGCCCACAATCGTGATTGCTCCCGTGGCTAATGTGCTGCAGCTGCTATGGCCCGTCGCTGTATAAAAGAAGCGCGAGTCAGTTGAGAAGGGAGGAAAGGAAAGAAGGAAAGAGAAAAGGAAGAAAGGACGGAGGTTACAGGGAAGCAAGGTGGTGCATGAGAGACAGAGACACGCGGAGCGTGTGGGTGAGCGAACGAACGCCCGTGGGCAGCTGCGAGGAAGCAGGGTGTTGGGCCTACACCCAGGCATTGGAGTTAATGTTGCTCCCGCTGAGCGACCAGGTAGCGGGAGTGACTAGGGAAAGGCGACTGGCCACGGAAGGCCGGAAAGGCAGTGGGAGTCCTGAGGCTTGGTCGGGGAGTATCCAGCGTGAGCGTCCTGGCCATTGGATTAAACCAAGTCTCGGGACTGGGATGAGTGCCAGACCGAAGCCAGGGATCGGGAGGTCTCCAGTCTCGTGTGAATGGATGTAGGAGAAAAGGGCAGCTGCAGAGAGTGTCTTGCCTGCTGCTAAGCCCAAGCGGGAGAAGCAAGTGAAACGCTAACCGAAAAGAAGCACCGAGCTTGGCATTGTCGTTTGTTGAAAAGACTGCTTCTTGTAAGAAACGTTTTAACCTCTGATTTTTAAAGGACTGTTTGCTTTTGTGTGTTTTTTAACCTCCACGGTTTCTTTTATGGATTATTTATTTATAAGACTTTGGAAAGCACTGCACTTTATTTGAACACTGTTTTTGTTGACATATTTTTATACCATCCCCTTGCTCAATTGTTATTGCCTCAACTGTCTAGCTCATTTGGTGACATTATCGACGTTGTTGGGTTCAAGGGCTCCCAAACAATGGATGGGAGCATGGAACCAAACCCACATCATCACATTTGGTGGCAGTGGTGGGATGAGCTAGCAGTGGGGCCAGAAGAGGAGACAGAGTAGCAAAAAACTTTCCCTAATAACAAATAAAAAATTTACCAAATTGTGACGTGTGAGTTTCTGTCTTGCACCCCAAAACTCAAAGCTGAGTCTCAGTACTTTAGCAAAACCAACTTTATTCCTCTTGAAACAGGAACAGCATGGTTATTTATTGTAGCGAGATCTACCACTCTCCTAGACAGAGACACAGCAATCAGGCAGGGTTGTGGCCAGGTTAGTACTACTGTACTACTACTAGTAATACTATTCCCTGCAGCTATAATGTTCCTTGCATCACCCGTCAACCTCAGGTGCAGATAGCGCAACTGCGAACATTTCAGATTTGTTTTTGTGGTGAGCTGCTACAGCACTGGGAGCCTGTGGTTGCCCCGACAACCAATATACTATCTTCCACAGATGTGGCGATCGCACTTTGGGGTGCTCCTCGGTCTGTTGTCCCATTGGGGGAGTCCCAAAAGAGTTTAGAAGCCTTACAATATAAAAGAGTATACTTTACATATATATATACATATTGTGCATCTCTTGAGCATTGTAGTGTTATCTTTCAGTATTTAGTCAAAACAGGTACACAACGGTATTCCATATAGCGTTGCTAAGTGTTGCATATAATAAGGTGTTCACACAACATCCAACTCTCAGAACATCTAATTTCAGAGAACCTATCGTTGACTCACTTTCCAAAAATGCTACTGATAATTTAACTGATAAGTCTAAATAATTGGGTTAGATTAGATATACTTTATTAATCCACAGGGATTAATAGTATAGCATAATATAGTACTATGGTTGGCCTGTTGGTTCCCATTTTCGGATGTTCATTTTCCTTTTTTGAATAGTTTCTTAATCAAAGGCTGATTAGTGCTTTTAATTATACTGATATTTTTAACTAAATGTGTGGTATATTTGGTACCCTGTTTCATTTAATATTGTGCTTGTCTAAACATATCCCACAGAAACTGCATAAGTGTTTAAAACATTTACACTGATGTGTTTTTTCCCCTTTCTTTCCCCTTTCTGCCAATACCAAGGATGTCAAGACTAAGTGCTTTGTTCCTGGTGTTTTCCCATTACAAACAAGAATGTAAAAGGAGGCATTACTTCAATATCGATTACCACAAATATAACAATTACATATTTATTTTATTTGATCAGGAGGCAAATAAAACATATTTAATATCTGGTCTACAGATATGTAATATGTAAAGCTCTTTGTGCAAGGGAAATATGTGTTATAAATTAATATTTTATTATTGTAATTGTTGGGCAGCACATTAAAGTGGTGGTTATTGCTGCTATCCCAGCAGCACTGACTGCACGTCACTGTTTGCATGAGCTGTCACTCTGTATAAAAAGATCATTTGTCACTCAGTAACATTTCTCTAGCTGCTACCACCTATCTCATCAACAAGGTAGGGTTTATTAAAAAATACTATTAGTAAGTATGGATGAAGTGGCACATTGGATGAAGCAAGCATGTTAATTTTCACTTTTTAAACAACATTTAGTAAGCATCCACTCCATTTGTACCTATTGCTTATTTGTGTTAAAAATCACTTTTAAAAGAAAATGTTTCAAGGCAATTAAAGGAGCAAACAAAATTCAAACACTGAAAATCTGTTCATCCAGTTACTAAAAACCTCACATAATTCCACTTCACTAGACTTTCAATGTGTTTTTCCTATTGAGGATTATTTTAGCAAGATGCAGAGGTAGGAAGGCCAATGTCCAACTTCTCTTGGGGAATTAAAACCTAGATGCTCCCAGGTAAGTCTTATAAAGGTATAATCCATCCAGTGTGTCCTGGTTCTTCTCCCACTAGGCTGTGCTTTGTACACACTTAGCCTCTTATCCACATGCTTGAAATGCATCAGTTGGCTCCTCTCATTTCAAAGAGCTCCTCTCGCAATGTTGAGCTTCTCATTGTATCGTTTAATAACTAGATTTCAGCCACTTTTGATCACATTGTTTCTGCTATTTCCCAGAGCCTGTAACCATAGGCTAATTGGTTCTTATATTTGACCAGTGTAAAATATATTTTTTATATGTTATTTTTGCCATGTAGATTGTAGTAATGGCTGAAAAGGGTTTCAATCTCTTTCTTTCATTCAGAATAGAAACAAAGAGGTTTCTAGTAGAACAGAAATCAACAGTGAAAAACAGACAATAGCAAAATATATGAAAACATCAATGAGAAATTTTCAGCTTGTTTATATTGCATAATCCATGGCCTATTAGTATGCTCACAACATCCCAAACACATGTATTTTTGCTAAAACATTGTGATATAAATCACTCTTGGAAAATGCTATCATGAACTAAAATAGAACATTCTCAGACACACCCCACCATTTGAAATGAAGACATTCCTACTCTCACATTTATTGGTTACAAGTCCAGCCCTGTAACAGTTAATTCAGTGGCTGGCATTGCATTTCATGTGATATCGACAATGAAAAGTTCGCTGAGAGAAATGTACTAGAAAACATTAAAATGTAAATAAAAGTGAATGAAAATGTTATCAGGAATAGAATATGCCTCAGACTTGCGCATATCCAAGATGTTACAACAAACAAAACATCAATTCACATATGCAGTTTCATAGGTTAGGAGCATGCACTGATACAGCATGTTACCATAGCCACAAAATAACAAACCACCTCAGGATCCCAAATTAGGACTCAAGCACAACCGTTCAACACCTCAGCACCACATTTGTTCAAAAGGAATGGAACCGTGTGGTATTTTTTACAGTGACTGGAGTGCCAATCCTGCCACCAACCCCCAAATTCTCCCTGCAAGTTGAAGGACCTGCTTACAAGGCTTGATACAGGATAATGTCATACCCAGGATTGAGCAATTGCAGGTTAAGGGCCTTGCTCGAGGGCCCAAGGGAGTGGAATCACTTCTGGCATTTGCAGAATTGAAACCAGCGAGCTTGCAATTTCCAGAAAAGATCCCTAGCCTCAGAGCCACCACTCCACCTGCAGTTTCATAGCCTGCTGTTAAATAATCCAGAGGTACTTTGGTTGTGGATGTAAATAGAAATGTAATGATGGGAGGTGGATCAAGAATTGAATTGCTCATTTGTATCTTCTGTAAGTGGATTTTGCTTTAGATCATGAGAGCATTTTACTGGAAGTGGCTTACATATCAGTATTTCAGTAAACATATGTGTTTGTGACATTGTCAGACTTTAAATGTGGATTATGTGACATGAGTAATATGATATTTGTTCATGCACTTTTTGACATAGTTTGCTGTTCTCCACCATTGGTCATCATAGATTTCTTTTCAGAATCTTTTTCACCTCTATTCTACATGAAATCAGGGCACAAAAAAGTTTTCTCAGACATTACTACAAACTACATGGGGTAAGTAATATTTAAAAAAAGGACATTGTCAGGCATGCACACAAGCACATGAGGGCCATACAAACTACTGAGTACGATTTTGAGTTGCTGCAATGAAATTTCAGCAAAATGGACTAGCCTGCCACATCATCTGTATCAGTATCTGCCCCTTTGGGCAAGGAGGAACAGGATGAGCACTGCCAGAACCCTACAAAATGACCTCCAGCAGGCCACTGGTATGAATGTCTCTGACCAAACAACCAGAAAGACTTCATGAGGGTGACCCAAGGGCCCCATGTCCTCTAATGGGCCCTGAGCTCACTGCCCAGCAGCATGCAGCTCGATTGGCATTCGCCATAGAATACCAGAATTGGCTGAAACACCACTGGTGCCCTGTGCTTTTTACAGATGAGAGCAGGTTCACCCTGAGCACGTGACAGAAGTGAAAGTGTCTGGAGAAGCCGTGGAGAACATTATGCTGCATGTAACATCATTCAGCATGAGCAGTTTGGTGGTGGGTTAATGATTGTCTGGGGAGGCATATCCATGGAGGGTCACACAGACCGCTACAGGCTTGACAAAGGCACCTTGGCTGCCATTAGGTATCAGGATGAAATCTTTGGACCCATTGTCAGACCCTATGCTGGTACAGTGGCTCCTGGTGCACGACAATTCCTGGCCTCATGTGGTGAGAGTATGCAGGCAGTTCCTGGAGGATGAAGGAATTGATACCATTGACTGGCCACCACACTTTCCTGACCTAAATCCAATAGAACACCTCTAGGACATTATGTTTTGGTCCATCCAATGCCACCAGGTTGCACCTCAGACTGTCCAGGAGCTCAGTGATGCCCTGGTCCAGATCTGGGAGGAAATCCCCCACAACACCATTTGTCATCTCATTAGAAGCATGCACCGATGTTGTCAGGCATGTATACAAGAACACAGGGGCCATACAAAGTGCTGCGTACAATTTTGAGTTGCTGCAATTAAATTTTGGCAAAATGGACTAGCCTGCCACATCATTTTTTCACTCTGATTTTTGGGGCGTCTTTGAATTCAGGGCTCTGTAGGGTGATCATTTTTATTTCCATCAAACGATGTGGCATCCTTTCGTTCCTAGCACATTACCCAGTCTATATCAGTATAGATATCCAGGAGGATTTCTTTTTCCCATTGAGATCTGATGTGTTTTCAAAGTGTTCCTTTAATTTTTTTGAGCAGTTTATATATATATTGTTACAAGAAGAGACACGAGGCATGGCAAGGTTTGGGGCAGCCACCCGTTTAATGCAGTTTCCTGGCTGCAAAAGCAAATGATTCATGTGAGTCAAGTTTTATAGGATGTTGGGCAGAAGTGACGTCGTCCTCAGGGCCGAGACCGGAAGTGATGTCATCCTCGGGGCCGGGGCTGGAAGTGATATCGTCCTCAGGGCCGGGACCGGAAGTGATGTGTCCCTAATCGAGGTGGTGGCTCCTGGTGGGATTTCCCGGGAAAGACCTGCAGGGAACTTAGAAAGAGCATTAGCGTACCTCGCCCCCCCCCGGTCAGATGTATAATCAGTCTTCTCTAAGCCCTTCAGCTTAGTGTTGCCAGGATCAATCCTTAAGTGAGACATGTTTTCACTTCTTTTGCTTATTTTAATTGGTTTGATATCAAGGGACAATCAATATGTGGAGAGTTTTCAGGTTGTATATGACAGTTTTCAATTGGCCTAGTTAGAGTGTGATTTCTGGCGTACACTGCAGTAATTCATAGCTGAGTGAACATCCAGATAATAACCTGGTACTCTCCTGAAAAAAAGTGGTTTGCTCTTTGCAGGTAAGATGTAAGCAGCTGCCCCAAGTGGAAAAACATCAGCTCTCCAGGTACCACGTGGCCTTGTTCGCGAATGAGGGTAGAAGTCATTGTGAGATTACAATTTGGTAGAGCATCAGCAATTTTACCAAACCAAGGTGTTGAGGCAGAAAACTAACTCTGTGAACAAGTATTTAATTTTACCAGTCAGTCTACATTTACTGAACCCTGATAATCCAACTGCAGAGTCTTTTCCTGCAATATTAGGTGCAAGTCTGGAAACAAAACTGAATGTCATACCATATTTAAATTGAATAATGTTAAATAAGTGCAAAACAGTCTCCTTTCTAAACATTTGTAAATTTATTTGTGACACTACAAATTTACAGCAGAAGCAAAGGCTCTAATTAAGGAACGATATGGAATATTGCTGGAAAACCGCTTCTGCTATGAAACCTGTGACAGTACAATACACTTCCCAGGAGCAGAACTGGTAGAATGTGTCTATTCTCAATCAGGGATCATACACAGAGAAAGCAATTTGGTTTTCTATGAAACCAACATGAAGGTAAACTAGAGACATACTGTACAATATGAAAGACACTATAAGGTAAATGTGTACAAAGAGGACTGACTGGTAATAGACTCAGATTTATACAAGGGACGTTCAAGTATAAACAGGAATTTATGAGCTATACTTTATTTATTGAATACAATGAAATGTCTTACACACTATTTTTCTATCTAGTCTCCTGCCACTGCAATACAATTGATCCAGCACTCAGGAAGCTTCTTAATCCCATTAGTCTTTTTAGTGCATGTTGACCCATTCTTGCACAGCGCCAATAACCTTCTCATTTGAGTTGAATACTTCCCTCCTAAAAATTCCTTAACTGGACCAAAGAGATGATAGTCCTTTTCTGAATGACTTTCACCAATCAAACACTCAAGACTGAGAGAGACACTCATTCCCAAACTAATTTTTAAGTCTTGAATAAATCTGCGATGGAATGACTCCTTCACTTGTCAAAACTTTAATAATAATTTGCTCTGCAACACTATTGCGTACCTCCTGCGACAACATATCGATTACAACTGATAGGAAGGGGGGAAAGACCAGCTAGCACTACTAATGTCAACTTCAAACATGCATGTGTTTGTCCAATGAGTCATGTCTACCTTTCACTCCTAATCAAAACAGAGCATGGAAATTCCTGTTTATAATTAAACACCCCTGGTCCAAACCTTATTTATATAATTGTAGTGTTTCATGGTTTAATTGTAAATATTTTAGATTCATCCATATTTCCTGAGCCTTCTTTATTCATTATAGCATCAGCGTCTGGAGAAAGACAGGATTCAGGAACCACTTGTGGTTAAGACACCATTCCAAGGAAAGACAAACTGTAGTCACACACTCACCCAAATCGAGTTACATTATTATACAAATTATGGAAATGGTGGTGGGGGGATAGCATTTGGACTGGACTATACAAAGATAACATAAGAAATCTTCACAGGCATAGATTGACTTAGTCATCATTGTGCTCCCTCCTGCTCATCCCAGGAGTAACTGGCTTTGAAATGATACTTAGGTGATCAGACTGTAATGATCACACAGAAATGTAATGTGGTATATTAAATCTAAAAAATTGTGGATCTGGTTTACACTTTCGCTTCTTTAAACTAACAAACATCATTAATGAGGTTGTATTGTACATGCGTACAAAATGAAATAAAAGTAAATGTTCAGTATCACCTTTAACTACACCTCAAAAGTACCTGGCAATTGTTACCTGATGAAATGTATAAAATTATATTCTGCTACACCTTTCTGGATGTGTAAAAAAAGAAGCAATTTACCAAAGACAATGAATTAAGAGTGTAACACAGGGCGTGGGGTGGGGTGAGGAGGGGATGGGAGCTGCTGC
Source organism: Polypterus senegalus (assembly GCF_016835505.1). Taxonomy (NCBI): domain Eukaryota; kingdom Metazoa; phylum Chordata; class Cladistia; order Polypteriformes; family Polypteridae; genus Polypterus; species Polypterus senegalus. The sequence goes on from NC_053160.1 coordinate 139,633,468, forward strand.
AGTCATAATACTGGAAGCTTCCGAATATCTAACAAATGACACAATTGAATTCAGGGATGGCCCTCCGCCTGCAACCCACGCATAGGTAAAGTGCATTTCTGGTGAGTTTTCATCGCATCCCCACACAAAAAACATTTCTTCAGGAGATTAAAGATTGAGCTTGGCTTGTCTTTTGCTTCACCAGAGCAGCTATTAGCATTTTAGGTAATGTTGATCAAAGCGTGTATGCTGATGGAGCTGCCAGGAATTTCTTCTAGGGCCTGGTGTTGGCAGGGTTAACTAATCTTTCTTTGCAAATGATAGAGATTGCCCTGCTTAAGCAATCAGCTATTTTTGTGGTAGTTTGCATTCTAATACTCTTGTGCTTGGCAGTCAAGGACAGTGATTGTTTGTCAAAAGAAAAGAGGTGGTTTGTGTTGTAATATGGGACACCACCACCTTAGCAGGGGAAAAAAAAGTATTTACTGAAAATGTATGAAATTCAATCCAGGTGTCTTGTTATTTATGTTCATATTCCCCCCCTTTTAATAGCTGCTTATATTGTTTAGGTCCTTACCAACAACAAAAGGATAAATGCGCTGCCTACAGTAGGTCCCTCTGGTTATGCCTTGAACATGACACATGTCAGCCTATGATAAATTGGCTCCGTGTCTGTTCAATTTCAAATGCAAAGCTCTAGAGACAGAGGTGTTAGGAAGCAGGCATAATTCTGGCGAGCCGAGGCCTCAGATGTACAGAATTAGTGTGCACAGAACTGATAAGAAGGAAAGGAAGTTTGTGCAGGTTTGTTGACTTCCTGGGGTTGAAGTAATATTGGCAGCTGCAAGGTGTGCAAAGATGAAAAAAAGGAAGGCAGCTGTATGCTCGATAATGAATGTAACTAGGATTTGAAATGACAACTGTATCGTCCGCAAATGCCGTCTTACCTCTAACCTCCCCCAACCCCCCTCATTCTCACAATTAGAGCCCATTTGCATTCCAATTAGATTATAGGAAGAAAGAAAAAAAACTAAAACAAATATTGGGCTCTAGGAGATATTTGACAAATAATATGTAGGGCCTAATCAGTAAGGCTGGGTTGAGCACAATTGGCTCCTTGACAGATGCACATTCTTTGCGAACGGAAGTGCAAACACAGAGCCAAATCCAGACTGTTACAAAGGAAATGGGAATAAACGGATTATTCTATCCATTGCACATCAGTGAAGAAATGAAAGATTAAAAAAATAAATAAATAAACAAATAAAGGAAATCCTTATAGGTCGCAAAGTTGATATAGTATTACCTTAGGGGCTTTAAGCTTTTATAACAATGCATGTATTAGTCAGAGCTGTGTAGTGCAAACAAAGCCTTTGTTAAGGTCTTGTTTCCTAGCAGTAAGTGGCTAATAAATGCACCATAGGTAGCCTGATATTTTAAGGCAATGTTGTTCTGTAAGTTGCAAAACAAAAGAACAGCAAAAAGAAAAAGAATTGTGATTTGAGGTGGAAAGCCTCATGTAATGTTGGTAAAATTTTAATAGATAAGTTTATTAAAAAGTAGGTAGAGTTGCCCGGGTCCTCTTCTGCATTGCCATATTTGGAACTACAAAGTAAGCAAACAAATACAGTATGTGAGTGCTATGGCCTATCTTACAACCCTCACTTGTGGCCCTCTAGCTCAGTTCTGGTTAACTTTTTTGAAGAGACATGCCCACGACAAAACCTTATTAGACCAAACAATGTGTTTGTTAAGATCTTCTTATATTGAAGTTATGAGTTAATGTGTAGCATTATAATAGATAACCTGATTTTTTGTTATTACACCCACCAAATTTATTCTACCCTCCATTCTCCTACTGTATAGATTTTAAGGAGGCAAACAGACAAAGCATTGAGACAGTTAAAATATTAACAAACATCAACAACAACAACATTTATTTATATAGCACATTTTCATACAAAAAGTAGCTCAAAGTGCTTTACATAATGAAGAAAAGAAAAATAAAAGACAAAATAAGAAATTAAAGTAAGACAACATTAGTTAACATAGAAAAGGAGTAAGGTCCGATGGCCAGGGTGGACAGAAAGAATAAAAAAAAAAAAAAAGACAAAAGATTACAAATATGAAACAAAATAATTATAGCATAAGTATCCACCCAGTTTAATATGACACACCTAAATAATCATTGGTGCAGCCAATTGATTTAAGAAATTCCATAATTTGTTGCACAGAGATCACCTGTCTGGAGTTTCAGTTGATTGAAATATAAATGCATCTTATCTGGGAGGTCTAACTTGGGTTGAGTTAGTATGATGGCATAATCTACAGAGTGAAAATAAAAGAGCAATCCAAGCAACTGTAAAAAATTATGACTGAAACGCACAAGTCAGGGATGGATACACGAAAATATCCAAGTCGTTGAATATCCCTTGCAGTCCATTTAAATTAATCATTAAGAAATGTAAAGATTATGACACAGGCGGCACGGTGGTGCAGTGGTAGCGCTGCTGCCTCACAGTTAGGAGACCCGGGTTCGCTTCCTGGGTCCTCCCTGCGTGGAGTTTGCCTGTTCTCCCCGTGTATGCATGGGTTTCCTCCGGGTACTCCGGTTTCCGTCCAAAGACATGCAGGTTGGGTGGATTGGCGATTCTAAATTGGTGTGGGTGTGTGTGTACTGCGGTGAGTTGGCGCCCTGCCCAGGATTGGATCCTGCCTTGCGCCCTGTGTTGGCTGGGATTGGCTCCAGCAGACCCCGTGTTCGGATTCAACGGGTTGGAAAATGGATGGATGAAAGATTATGACAGAGCTGTAAATCTGCCTAGAGCTGGCAATCCACAAAATGTTGTGAGGGAGGCCACCAAGTGACCTCTGAAGAAGTTACTAGCTATAGGTGATAGGATTGTAGCAACTGGGCAGATGACAACTGTTGCCCGGGTGCTTCACTAATTGCAACTCTATGGGTGGCTGTCAGAGAGAAAACCACAGTTGAAATGAATGCAAAAAGGCATCTCAGTGACTTTGAATTCAGTTGAACGGAGATTTTATGGTCTGATAAGATCAAATCCAAAACCTTTTAGTCATGTAGTTTATGGATATTTTGACAAAACAGAGATTTTCTTTATCTGTCATTTAAAATTTCAAATGAATGAATGAATGAAAAAATCATCATAATGTAACACGTATAAAATTCTCTATAAAATTATTTTGTAGATTGAAATAGTGTTCTTGTTCTAAGCTACATTTTTTTTGTATGAAAATGTGCTATATAAATAAATGTTGTTGTTGAATATATCCTGCCTCATGTAATGAATTAAATTGCATGCTTGATTAAAAAGTGATTAGTGTATCTGCCTCACAGCTCCAGGGGTCTCATGTATAACACCGTGTGTAGAATTCACACTAAAACATGGAGTACCAAGGGGAAGAAAGAAGAATTTTAGCAAATACCAAGTGGAAGCAAGGAAAAATGTACTATTTGTTGGTTTAAGCAGTGGTATAAACAACAAAAGGAAGTTGATCGAGTGTCTGAGAGAGTCACACAGTGTCCAAAATAAATAAGAAGTGGTCAGATATCAAAGTCACCTTGAAAAGAGGCGAATTGAAGCCTACCATCTGAGTGTCATATGGAAGTGTATTAGGGTACAGAGAAAAGAAAAAAAATAAGGACACAATGGGAGAAAAAGGCTGAAATGTCAACTTTAATCTTGAAATTTTCACTTTAATCATGTAGTTTATTTTGTTATTAAAGTAGAACGTCTTAAACTTCATCTTAAAATCTTTTAATTTACTAGTTTCTCAAATCCCATCGTAACTAAAGTAGCACATTAAATGCTTCATTTCTTTGTGTTCTTCTATGTACTCTATGTGTGTGAATCACTACGTGCTCCTTAAACTGGCTTTCTCTTATGCCCAAAGGACACAATACATTACATTCATGATAGTACACCTCTGTGAAAAATTTAAATGCTAAGATGTATGCTTGATATTATTTTCATGATGACAGGAATTAAAGCATGTATTAAACATGGAGGCACGAACGTCCAGAGATTGTTCCTGCCTCTCACAAGATGCTTGCTGCGTCATGCATGACCCTTATGGAAATAATTAATTGCAGCACTACTGTCTCTTTCAAATGTACTACCCCCAATTCCTGTCCTTCCTTTTCTTTCTCCCAAGTAACCAATCGCCACTGAAGCTGTGTAATAAATGTCAAGCCATCTGTAAGCTTAGAACACCAATTCTTCAAAACCTTAAAGGAACATTGAAATATATTCATAGTGCAAGTTTAATTATTCCATCCATCTATCCATCCAGGGTCACACCAATCCCAGCAAGCATACAGCGCGAGGCAGGAACAATGCCTGAATGGGGCACCAGCTCATTGCTACCGCTGCGTTACCATGCCCACATGTTTAATTATTAACAGTATACATTATTTTAATTAAGTTAAAAATGTATCTGTTTAATGTTCTGTAATATACATACTTTACTGAATTTTAATCTTAAAAATTATATCAAGAGCTCCAAGAAGATAGCGCTTGGAAATCTAAATCAACTTAGAAGCCTTTTTGCAGATGATGTTGTCCTGTTTGCTTCATCAGGCCATGATCTTCAGCTCTCTCTGAATCAGTTCGCAGCTGAGTGTGAAGCGGCTGGGATGGGAATCAGCACCTCCAAATCCGAGACCATGGTCCTCAGCCGGAAAAGGGTGGAGTGTCCTCTCAGGGTTGGGAGCGAGATCCTGCCCCAAGTGGAGGAGTTCAAGTATCTCAGGGTCTTGTTCACGAGTGAGGAAAGAATGGCGCTTGAGATCGACAGGCAGATCGGTGCGGCGTCCACAGTGATGTGGGCTCTGCATTGGTCTCTGAGAGGCAAAGCTCTCAGTTTACCAGTCGATCTATGTTCCTACCCTCACCTATGGTCATGAGCTATGGTTAGTGACCGAAAGAACGAGACTGTGAATACAAGAGGCTGAAATGAGTTTCCTCCGCAGGGTGTCTGGGCTTTCCCTTAAAGATAGGGCAAGAAGCTCAGTCATCTGGGAGGGGCTCAGAGTAGAGCTGCTGCTCCTCCGCATCGAGAGGAGTCAGATGAGGTTGCTTGGGCATCTGATCAGGATGCCTCCTGGATACCTCCCTGACGAAGTGTTCCAAGCACATCCAACCGGGAGGAGGCCCTGGGGAAGACCCAGGACACGCTGGAGAGGCTATGTCTCCCAGCTGGCCTGGGAATGCTTGGGATTCCCCCGGAAGAGCTAGAAGAAGTGGCCAGGGAGAGGGAAGTCTGTGCATCCCTGCTCAAGCTGCTGCCCCCGCGTCCCGACCTCGGATAAGTGGAAGAGGATGGATGGATGGATGGATGGATGGATGGATGGATGGATGGACTTAGAAGCCAGCCATCATCAACTGTAAATACAAGCTTTCTTCTATTGAATTGAATTAAATTCCTTTATTGTTATTTTATGGTACAATGAGAATCAATATGCAAATCCTCCATAAACTTATTTTCCTATAAAATGATAAAATAATAATAATAACAATATTATAAAAAACAATGAAAAATATACTATATGAGAGCATAAGTGCAATATACATGTACATATAGTGCATATAGTGAAATGGTTCATAAAATGGCTCAGGTTGTGCAATATTACAACTGTAGTACTATCAGGAGCACTTGATGGAATGATCGACTGTATTTAGAACTCTTGGGATGAAACTGTTTCTGAACAACAAGGTCCCTACAAGAAAGGCTTTGCCGTATGGGAGCAGTTCAAATGAACTGTGCACATCGCTGAGTCAGGATGTGCTAGATGCTGTATCCCGATAATTCTCTTTCTGATCAGCTGTTGTATAGCTGTGATTCCATACTCAGATACAGTGGGTTAAATACTGGCGTGGTGGAGTGGTGCACTGATTGTAACAATGCTAAAGCAGCTGTGGTATTTGAAATAGCTTGGCCATTCCATGGACCATTATATTGTTACAGGTTGATTACAATCAGAAGCCTTAAACTAATACAATATATGCTGTTAATTTCAGTGTATTTGATAAAGCCGCGTCAGGGATGTGAATCTAAAAAATAAAGGGAAACCACACAGGAACAGTAGCACAGTTTTGATGCTGGCTGCTGCCAGTTTGCAAAGCCGTGCCAAAAAATTGCCTACACAATGGATTGAGCTGGCATGAGAATATGCATGGATTTATGGCAAGTTCGTTTTTATACATCGCAATGTGAGTGTGGAAACGGGCGTACACAACATTTTTGTGTATACAAAAAAAAATTTTTATACATGAGGCCCCAGGAGAGTATTTTCACATCCTGGCCTTGTGGAGTTTACATTTTCTTCACATATTTGTTTTGTTTCCCTTTGGCTTTCCCCCAATCTCTCAAATACATGCAAGTCTTATTAACTGGCAACTCGAAAATGGCCCAGAATGAGATAATATGGATGAATCCAATTTCTACCTTTTACACATCATAGACAGGACAGGCGAATATCTCTGCAACCCTCTAAATGGATAATGTATGTTTAAAATGAATGAATAGATAGACCAGAAACTTAGAAATACCTTTAACAATGTCCCCTCTCTGATTCCAAAACTTTGAATTTCAGTCCATAATCAGCATTTGGAAACTATTTCTCCTAAGGTATAATTAGAATGTTTTTTAGTTTTCTAAAACATATTTGACTTTGAATTATTCATAGTCAGACAAGGCTTAGGCAATATATACTTCTCTAACAAGGTCAAATAGCAAAGCAAAGAGGGAGATCAGAAATCAAAGCACAAAGTAATAAAACCAGATTTTACAACTAAAATGCAGGAAACAAGCATTAACTCATTTTCCGGCTAAGTTCACATGCATGTATGTGTTCTTGTTTCACTCCCAGAATCGATGTAGGCACCAACTGTAAAACAATCACTGCAGTGTCATTTTAAATTCACGTGCTGTAAATAACCATTTATCAATTTTCTAAGTCCACCCTCGCCTTTACAGTGTCTATAGCATGTATATAAGATGTAGGAAGAAAACTGGAGTATCTGGAAAATTTTTAAATAGACATGACAAGATCTCAAAACTGCTGACATCCAACTGGAAATCCCTGATTGCTGGGATTTAAAGGAGCAGTTATAATAAATGCACCTGGCTCTGTTTGATGAAACAAAACTATAAAATACTAATTCATTAATAATGGTTACTCAGTTATAAGGGTGGCATGACTGGTTTCAGAAGAAATGTGAGAAAAGCCACTACTGACAATATTTTCACATGGCTTTGCATGGAGAATAAGCTACTTTCCCAAAAGATAAGCCTGACCTGTACTGGACTGTACACAAAATGAGACAAGATTTGCTAGCCCACTGTAATAGATCAGAGTGCTAAAGTGCAGAAACAGAGACGGAATGTACATGCAGCAAAACACAAATGAATACAGTGCACTCATGTTTGGTACATAAGCCTCTCACAATAAAAAAAGTGATTGTTAAATGGTGATTTGGACAGTATTATATTTCATCCACTTACATAATTTTTGAAATATGGAATTTATGCTCTAATTTTAAAGACATTGTACTGCATAGAGAAAAAAATTCATTTTTGACTTCCAGTTGATTGAAACATGTTATTTTACTTTTAACTATTTATGCTAAGTTGGAGAGCAATTTTGGAAAGTCAACCACGTTACAACATCCCTTCAGATCATTTTTGCTTCCGGTAGAACAAAGCAGTGCAAAATTGCAAAATGCAAACACAGAAAAACAAAAGGAAAACTATTTAAAGTGTCACAAGTATAAAATCAGTTTTGACTTCATTTATTATATTATGTGCCCAGCTGATTGAAATGTGTTGTTTTGCTTTTCACAAATAAATATGGAAGCAGTTTTCTGCTCCAAGGCCATGCAGATTTATTAATTTTTAATTTAAAATGTATGCTAATTTTTAAAGTGCAAATATATATATATAAAGAATATATGTTGCATGCCAAAAAAATTTAATGTTCACTCTGTAGTGGCTTTTGTGGGTTGGGCAGTAGGAGTGCATTATCTGGATGCCAAGCTGATGGGGCCATTAATAAGAACAAAAGGGTTCAGACTCCACCTGGCATAGTCTTGGTGGTCATAGTACTAAAAAATGCATAACACTTCTGGTATTAGCTAGGTTGTGTTATAAGGGTTCAAGGCACTCCTTCAGGTGTCACTTCTGTGCAACAGGTATGTCTTGCCAACAAAAAGACCCTAATTTAATAAAAACATAAACAACATATCAATAAAGATATCCTGTCCCATATTAGAATGAAAAAATAATCCATCTAGTATTTACCATTAAAAACACAAAAGTCTGCCTAGACATGTGGCAAAGATATGTAAGGGCATAATAAAAGAATGGTCAGTTGTACTGAAGATCAGAAAACCAAGGTCAAAGGTCATTGTTCAGATCTGAAGTAATTCATTAAATTCAAAGCCATTCAATAAAACCAAAATCATAATACAAATTATATGGCACATACTGTATATCTTGTGCCTAAGTCGCCATGTACCTGTAGCATCAGAATGACCAGAGTTGTAAGGCTATAAAAATAGATGAATAAAATTCCAATGAAATGACTTCTCCAAAAATGGAAAATGAGTGCATAAATAATAAAATAAAATTCATTAGATGAAAGTTGATAATTCAAAAAAGAAGTAAAATGTACACTATCATAAGAAAGCCATGCTCAAAGTTAAATTACTATACAGTCTTCTCATACCAGCTTAATACTAAATGAAGGCTGCTTTTAAAGATGTTTCCAGATTATGCCAAATGAGAAGGAGTGAAAACTAGGTGGAAGTTTTTGAGATTACATGTGAAGCAATCACTGCATTTGTAAATGGGTATCATGCATCCATATGCAGAGCTTTGCATCAACTAAAGCAGGCATAAAGTCAGGTGGCAAACTGTACAAATGAGACAATGAAACTGACTGAATACAGAGTCCTATGGGATACAACAGATGACAGCTGGTCAGTTTCTGCTTCGACCTCTCAAGAAAACTGACAAGTTTGATAAAGTAGGATGAAAAAAAAGAAAAAATGTTCATTAGTTGGTCATTAGTTCTGCTTACAAATTATCAAAGAACTAAAGAAGTTAAATCTATCTAGAATAGAACTGTTCAACACATGCTATGGATCCAGCCTATTCAAATGGGCCACATGTGTGTCTAGAAGTGGTAGTAGTCTATGTTAAAGAGACTTTTTTATTTGCGATGAAATGTACCACCTCGGCCATGACAGCTGCTTGTGGCATCAACTACAAGTTAAATGATTCTATAATCAATTGTGTGCTGAGTCTTAATTGTGTTCCAGTTACATCTAGTGATATCATTGCTTTTCATCAATGAATCTAATTGTTACTCCAATGAGATGCTTGTTACTGACAAGTACTGTCTCGGCACTTCTCTTCATACGATTGGTTGGATCTCCATTCACACCCTTCGATCCTGTGGATTTATGGCTCTTACAAGGACAATGATCAGCCATTGACACTCAAACCAAAGAATGAATTAGAAAGACTGCATTTTATGAAAGCATGAAAAAGTTTGGAATTTTGTTTAAGATTCCATTAAATTAAGCACTGATTGCTTTGTGGGACTACATAACAACTTTTTTGTAGAATGTAGGGCTTGTTATTAATCTGCGGTTAATATTCTTCAATTTCAGAAATTCTGTGTTTGTAGGTTTTAAGTATCAAGCACAATATTATGCAGTGCAGTACATCTATACAGGTGGTGTAATGATAGCACAGTTGCCTTGCAATAAGGAGATCATCAGTTTGTGTCCTGGGTCCTTCCTGCATGGAGTTTGCAAAGCACTTTGAGTAGTGAGTAAAGCGTTATATAAATGTAAAAAATAATTATTATAACTGACAATTTGTCAGTTTCAAATTTTAAATGTTATGTTTTTTCACCAAATAAGCAAAACATGTTGTGCTTGGACTCTCGGCCTCTATATACCTACAAAGTACCTAATAGATGATCTAAATGCAACATATGCATACCATTGCATTTTTATTTACAAAAAAGGCACTGCTAATCACACACGGAGATTAAAATAAACCTATGCCTCCCCAGCATGCAGTAGACGTTTAAATTTGTTTTAGTTATAGTTAGTGCACAAACCCAAAACAAGTGTTGATAGCTTTGATAGCATTGGTAGTTCTTTTTTATTCTGTTAAATGCACTTTGTGATGTACCTGAGTCATATATACCAAAATATTTTTTTATTTCATAAGGGAAACAAATGTTATTGCTAATACTGTGCACTATTTTGTTCTTATGCACTTTAAAATGTGCATACGTCAGATATAAGCAAAAGTGGAAATATGGTATTGCTACTACCTCAAATTCTGTTCAGTTGTAGCTTATTTATTGTTTTTGTGCTCTTTTTGATGAGCCTGTGTCAGATTTGGTCAAATTTAAAAGGGAAACAAAGAATAATGAGTAAGTAAACATGACTTGTTTTTTCAATACATTCATTTGTGTTGGATTCAAATTTGTTATTACCTGCTGCTTATCAGCCACTGAAAATGTGTGGCCCTGCTAAACGTCTTGGTTTTGAAAATCTGAATTTGTAATTGAATACCCCATGGCTTCTCAATATGGGCCAGTGGAAACTGAATCTAGGGTTACAAAGCTGCATTTTTAATCTGACTTCTGTTTATTATCTCTCCTTCATTTGATCTCTAATTTTAGAATTAACCAGAGATATGAAATCTAACAAGGGTTTTGTTGTGATTCTGTTTAATTTTATTTTTGATAACCTTAATGGGGGAGACATGGTGGTGCAGTGGCAGCGCTGCTGCCTCAAAGTTAAGAGACCCGGGTTTGCTTCCTGGGTCCTCCCTGCATGGCGTTTGCATGTTCTCCCCGTGTCCTCAGTGGGTTTCCTCAGGGTGCTCCGGTTTCTTCCCACAGTCCCAAGACATGCAGGTTAGGTGCATTGGTGATCCTAAATTGTCCTTGCTGTGTGGGTGTGTGTGTGCCCTGCCCAGGGTTTGTTCCTGCCTTGCACCCTGGTATTAGCTCCAGCAGACCCCCATGACCCTGTGTTAGGATATAGCAGGTTGGATGATGGATGGATAGATAATCTTAATGGTATGTATTTTTGCATCAACTACATTTTTTTATTATGCAAAATCAAATTCTAGCATTAATTTCTAGTTTCAGTTTCAATTGATCTTTTTTGGTTTGTGTTGCTACCTTGTTTTGTTTATTTTCACAATGCCATTTCTTCATGGTTATGTTTTGCATTCGCCGCTCGAAATGACATATGCTTCTGGTATAAATATGTTGGTGACCACACAGTTCAATATCTTAGATAAAGCTTTTCTGACACTCCATTTTTAACTAGTCTTTTTGGCTTGCCCCTTAAATTCAAATCATTTTAGTCTCTTTGTGTTTTTTTTTTTTCCTAATTTTGACCATGATCTCCCCTGAACTATCCTCTGTCTTATCTTAGTATGTAATCTTCTGGTCAATTTCACCTTTACAAAAATCATCCTGTGCTTGTTCATACCCTTAACCGGTGTCTATTAAGATTGGTTTGTATTGATTCACATGGGTGCATTTATATTCTAGCAGGTTCATTGGTATGTTGTCATTTTATTTCTCTTTAGCAAGAAATTTAAATGGCTGAAGCTCAATGTAGTCCAATTTCTGGACATGTTCGGTCTCACCACAATGGTTTATTAGAGCTAAACCATTTTAGAATTGTGTAGACTGAGGATAAAATTGATTAAACAGAAAGGCAGGAATATCTCAGTACTATTGGTGAATTTATTTGTATTTCTCACATTTAAGTTGGGAATGGAAAATGCTAATTAAATCCAATAACACACAGAAATGAGCTTATGAATCATTGACTAATTGCATTAAAAGGAAACCTGTGCCCACTACATTCCTCTGTAAACTAAGATCTACAGCAATTATTCTGCTGCAATCATGTTTTGATGTAAGTGAAGACACTCAGTTGCTGATAAGATTTTGACCAATATTTAAGTGTAATCTTTTATCTTTAAAAAACACCATCACATAATCCTTTGAATCTACTTCTTGACATTCTTGCTAGCAACTACTAGAGGACGCTGCTGCCCTGTGGTACATGCAAACAACATTGAAAACTCCAAGTTCTCAATTTTTAGACTCCTAGCACATAAGTTGTCTAAAGGATTACTGCTAGCTCAAACCTTTTGTGTCACCTGTTGCCACCTGGGTAACCTTTATTTTTATGGCTGAGTGTATTATTCAGCATATTTTAATTGATGCATCTATCCATCCACTTTTGAACCTTCTTAATTTACTGCAGGTTATTGCAGGCCAGAATCTTTCATGGCTGTACTGGGAAAAAAAAATCTCTTGAAAGACTGCCAGTTGATCACAGGGCATTCTTAGGGCACACAGCTCCAAAGTGTCTACTGGGTTAAAAGTCACTACTAAACTCAAATGGAAAGATAACTTCTTAGCAATATATTTATTTTATTGTGATCAAAGTATCTGCTAAAATACAATTATAACACATAAAAAAGTATGTGAAGTATGACTTTAAACCTTCTAAAAGCATGTTTTAATTTAACAAAGAAAACACAGATAAGCAGAGTTTCACATCATTTTGACCCCTGATATTTCTCAGGTGTCCCAGTACTATTCCATGTAAGCATATCAGGCAGCCTGCTTTTTACAAAACAACTTATACTGTAACATGAAAATGGATTTTGCAGCTCTCCAGGCAGCTAAAGTGCTTTAATGCTCCCGGATTAAGGCCTGTGTAAATTAGTTTTCAAGGAAATCTCCATTCCAGAAATAAACAAAAAAAAAAATGCAAGCACAATTCCAGCTTTTGCCCCACTGAATTGGCTGAGCACCCTGCAGTGAATTTTACACTGGCACTTGCATTCAAATGAACTAGTGGAGAAAGTCGGCCAGATCTGGCTTAATTTACAGCGTCTGGACTTTCCCCATCGGGCTAGAACTTCAGAGGCTAGGAAGAAACTGGCTAAGCCCTTGTTCTCCGTGGTTCAGTGGCTTGGCAACAATTGTTAATGGGTTCACTTGCGTGAAATAAAATAAAAGACTCAGGAAGGAAAAAAAGGTTTTATTCAAGACTGAGGATACAGCACATCTCTCACAAACAGGTAGTGCATTTTTAAAATAAACTTGGTCAGTGTAAATAAGGAAAAGTGGGTTTATGCAATGAGTTAATAAAATATTTTACATTGACAAACTTCCTTAAGGGTATTTGAATTATACTTATTACAGAAAAAGCTAGGCTGCAACATTTACAAAAACACACACTCAGATAAAAATCAGTTTTATATAAAGTGCCTGCTGCGGAATATAAGAACTGCTGTTGCTGTGAAAACTGTGAAATGTGCCAAATTCAAAAAAGAAAAAAAATCAGAAAACAATTACCTCAAAGGCGTTTTACAGAGGTACCAGGTGCTTTGCATATGGTATTTCAGCATAGCCTAATATTTAGGGGCAAATTCTGCAACACAACACAAAAGGTAATAATTACTCAAGATTCAGTATAATACCTAACTAAGCTCCCTAAACAAAATGCATTTTGATCCACTTTGACATTTCACTTGCTATACATCAGTTGCTTTTTTTTTTCAATTGAAAAATGTGATTTTTCACGGTTCTTTTCTCTGTGTGTGTTCCAATGATCCAGTGTTCCAGTAAGATTTGCTGTGGGGTCAGAAGGCAGGAGGAAACCCCAAGAGTGCTATAGCTCTGTGTTATTGCTATTTGCTTCCTGACATCCGTGGAGAGTATACTAGATTGAAGTTATTTTATGCTTCGGTTACCTCTCTGTTACAGGCATCTGCATGGAATCATTGACTTTTTTTTTTTATAATGCTCTTACTGCTTCATGTATAATCTGCTTTTTTCAAAGTTATAATAGTGCTTGTTTCATGTCTTAGACTGAAATGGGCTATCAGGAGACTATTGCTGTCCCATAATATCTACCAATGTCGCTTTACATTTCTTACTGAAACAGACAACAAACTAGCAAGTGACCCACTTTGTATTCTGTAATACGGAATGATTGCTGTAAGCTGGCTAAACTCTGAACAGGCATAAGACATACATGTGAAGTAATACCTCAGAACCCAGCTGAGTACAAACAACAATCTGTGGTAGATTCATTGCATTTTTCTGCTCTATGCTCTCTTCAAAACACAGGTTTATCACACAGTTGATGCTTATAAGATGTATTCAAAATCTTAAATACAAAAAAGGTGATCTTATTTTTATTCTCTTTCTAAAATTTTCTATATACTAGAGGGCTTTGCCCCATGCTCCATTCACTCAAACCCCAAACACTCCCCCCGCCCCCGCGCAATGCGCCAAACACTTCGCAGCTGTGCTGCTCGCATTGTGAAGAGCGGGACTGATTGCACCCTAAGGAGACCCCCCTCTTAAACGGTGATAAAATGGGAAACACATACAGTTTTATTTACCCCCTCTTTGCTTGATCAGCTGCTGTCTTGCTGCTGCTGCCGTGCTGCATGATCTGCATTTCGCACAGCGTACTTCTGTCAATCATCTATGTCCATATATTCAATCTCTTTTAAATTTTACATTTTCATCAATATCACATTGAATTTTGTTTCCATGTTTGGAATTACATCATTACAACACAATGTATAACTGCCTGTGAGTGAATATCATTTCTTTCTCTCTAAAAGAAATGTGTCTGACATAACCATGCACGACTTTTCCAAATCTTTTTGCATAAGCTCTTGTCTCGCAGGGTTTCCGGTCCCGGGTGTGGTTACATCATTTGGCACGAAGACTCGTCTCGCATGACGTGAAAGTGTCTCTGAGACAATCACGTCTCTTCTCCTTCTAAGACTTTTTTTTATAATAGAGAGATTGGCCCATTGTGAGTGTATGTGTGTATGTGAGCATACTGTATGAGCATGTTGTCATATGAACTTTCACCCACCCAAAATTCTTTCCTTCAGGTTCCCACAACCATAAATTGAATAAGCTGCTACAGAAAGTGGATGGGTGGACTTTTCAGCATCTGGGATATTGCAAGTTCTCAGTCTAAGGACTATTTCATACTTCATATTTTTAGCACTTTTACCTCAGATATTTGGTTAACAACAAATGCCACTAAATTAGAATTATATAACCATGCTAAAACACTTCCATGCTATCTACTACCTAATATAAATAATCACAAATGTTTATTTTTATACATTAGGAAATGTATTACATTACTTGTCTAAGAAATTATAAACGTATACGGTATTATTCAGAATGCTTCATTTATTATAGGCATTGATGCTTTAGTAATAAAACATTATCCATCCATCCATCCATTATCCAACCCGATATATACTAACTACAGGGTCACCGAGGTCTGCTGGAGCCAGTCCCAGCCAACACAGGGCACAAGGCAGGAAACAAACTCTGGGCAGGGCCCAGCCCACCGCAGGGCAATAAAACATTATATAAGAGAAATATACTTTTTTAAAACTAGAGTACTGTGCTTGACATTTTCATATTTACCATGACATTACTTGCAGAATTTGCTATTTATTGTAAACAAAATAAACAAGTGATGATAAAGTGTTTGGGCCCTGGAAGATGGCCTGTTTAATGTCTGAAATGAAATCTCAGAAGAGTAAGGTGTTAAAAACCACAAAATAAACAATATGGGCAAGTCTTCATCAGGTTCAGCACTAGCTGCCTTTGATTTGATCTTCTGGGTAGCTGCATTCAAACTGAATGCCAAATTCCTATTGTATTCATGTCTCTATGGCCATGCGGGCAAAAGAGGCAGAATCATGTCTGTTCACCCAGTGACATTAAAATTGACATCAAATGACTTCTAGTGGGCATTCTTCAGTGGCAAGAAAAGGGTAGGCTTTAGTTAGTTGCACCCTTCCCCCTATATTTCTCCTGGTGGAAACCCATTAGACACTTTCGAGGTGTACATATTCAACATTATGTTGCCTAGAATTAAGTTAATTACAAATATTAAATACACAAAATACCAAATGTAAACATACAGAGAAAAACATTTTAAACTAGAAACTAGTTGTAAGCAACTGTGACCAGGATTAAACATTAAAAATTGAAATGTATTGAAATAATTAATTTTTAAAAACCTACTACATATGTGTAAATGTTTCTTTTCAGATTTTTAAATGATCAACACTCAGAAAAAAACGAGATTCCAAAAATACATTTCTATTTACTTTTTTCTATGCTCAATTATGATATGATGTTCTTGAGTGCCAAGGAGTATTTATTGCAAGGTAGGCATGACCCAGGAAGAGAATGCACACATGCAATTGAACTCACCCACAGTCGCTCATACAGGTTCAATCGAACAAACACATATGCTTTTGGAATATGGGGGGATGCCTTCCATCCTTGAGGAAAAAAAATGGATAGGTAGAAAAAAAACCATGCATTCTTTGCACAGATAGAATCCTAGCTCAAATATGTTGGCAATAGTACCTACTTAATTCAAACATTAGATAATAAATATGTATGCTCCAATTATGTTTTTGTGTTAATTGTTTCCAGTGTAATCAATTTTGAACCAATTTGCTTTTTTAATGTTTTGGTAGAGTATGTGTGGCTCTTTCTTAGGTCAAAGTTAAGTGTTAGAATGTTATAATGTAATTATCAAAAAAGTAGCACTTACTATAAGAAAATAAGTATGTAATAAGTCTTTTTTCAAATATTTTCTTTTCCTATAAATCATACTGCAATGAATGAGATATAAATCAATCAAGATATAATGAACAAGACAACCAGTATATTCATGTTTTACTTTAATCCTCACACAAGGAACTATGTGATCAGAGAAAATCAATATTACGTTTCCCCTCATAGTTACTGAGATATCAGAGAGGTCAATTGAAGTCCATCTTATTTTAGAACAACATTAATACATTTTTGCCAACAAATTTCAGATTTGTTTCTAATTTGTCTCACTGGGTTATACAGGGTGGGTTAAGATTCTGTGGTGTACGGCCAGGACCCATGCCCGGCTGTGACGCCAATTCAACACTGGATCTGGGGGAGCAGCCATCGGGTGCACTCTACGCCCCCCGGAACATGTTGTGGCAGCCCCCCTGGGTTGCATCGGTGTAGCCTAATCAAGGTTAATTGCCAACAGGAGCACTTCCGGGTGAACTATAAAGAGAGCCTGCGGCCACTACTCATGGAGCCAGAGTTGGGAGGAGGGAGATGAAGCTGCAGAGAGGAGTGGAGGAAAGGAAGAGTGTTTTTGTGGTGTGATTTTTCTTTTCTTTGGTGTTTTGGGGACTGTGTTGTGCCAGTGGGACATGGGAAGGCCGTGCCCCACAGGTGAAGAAAATAAATGTTTTTGTTAATTTTTAAATGTGCCTCTGCTGTCAGTCTGTGTTGTGTCGATGCCCATATAGCTCCTATGCCACAATTCTTTCATTTAAATAAGATAATACATTAAAGTAACGTAGTGTAACATATTACAATAAATCTTTCATGAAAGAATGTTGTCTTATCAGGTGTTTCTCTAAATAATGCAGTTATAGATTTGGAGTAAACATGCATCCAAACATGTCTGACAAATAAGCAATGTTTTTTTTGCAATATAATCTGAGTATAGATCATTCCCCAAACATGACTTATAAACTGCATAGTAGAAAAAGTAGAATTTCTAATGAATTGATAGATAGATAGATAGATAGATAGATAGATAGATAGTGTGAAAGAATGAGTCTCAACACTCTTAAAAAAGGTTTGGGGCAGCCACCCGTATATTGTTCCTAGCTGCAAAAGGATTAAATTCAACACAGCAACGTTGCTTGTTTGAGTTCCTACACTGAACTGATTTAGTTAGCCAAGATGGAGGATTATATATTCTGTAACCCGGAAGTGACATCAGTCTAGGTGCCGGAACAGGAAGTGATGTCAGGTCAGGCAGGTTTTCACGTATTTGTTCTGCAGAAATAACAGACAAAGGTTTAGAGCGCCCCACCACCCCTTGGCCTGGCGGGTAATAACCTCCACTTGGTCTCTTCAGCTCGCTCCTAGTCGCACTTGTGTGACAATAGATAGATAGATAGATAGATAGATAGATACTTTATTAATCCCAAGGGGAAATTCACAAATTTTCTGATTACAGAATTAAAGAGAACCAAGGGAATGTAAAAGGACTGTTCGCATTCTTACCCTATAAAATGTAATGATCACAAAAAACAAAGAAAACTGTTGTAAGTATTTGTTTTAGAAATGTATTAGCAATACTCTGAATCCAAAAAATCAAGCCATTAAATAAGCATTCCCACCCATTTTGTTAAAAAAAATTAAATACTTTATGTCTCATTAAACAACACAAGCAAAGGAGTGTTTCATGGTGATATGCACCACTGCATCAACACAAAACACTCCCTTTTCACCCTCTGCAACTTTACCTCACAGTCTTTGGCTTCTGTTCCTCCAGGTAGTCAAGCTTTTGCTAATATCAACCCTTCTGACTTCCAAGCTCACCAGACATCTAGCAACAAGGGTAGTTTAAAATGTTCTGGGGGAGGTCACTTTTTGCCTGGTTGCTGCATACAACCAGCATTCTGTCTGGGGCCCTCATTATATTGTATAAATGTTTACCTTTTCTGGGTAATTTAGTTTAAAGGTATTTGACTAAGGATTCTCATCCCTATCTACCACCACAGAAGTAATGGTACTGGTACTAAAAATAGTTGTACCCCTTTAACTTTTAAGTTGATTTACCTTGTACTTACGTTTGTCTGGGACCCACCAGTACCTACCTTAGTGGTAGATGAGCTTTCCTCCTGTGCCAAATTATCATTATATACTAAATCTCTAAAAGACACCTAGGGAAGTACCAACAATTCCCTTTTTTTAGTGTAGGCTACCTATTTCCTCTTCAGTTTCATAGGCCCTGTGCTCCATGTATTGGATTAGATGGCAGGTCATCTGGAAGCAAGCCTTGACATCCAGCATTGGAAAAGAATTGCAAATGTATTGAATTAATTTCAAAATGTTTATGTGATACTGATCAATGATTTTTATAATTTCAAAGTACTAACTCTTCTGATTCCTGTCACAACAAAGTACAAAAACCTGCTGTAGGTCATTATTTACTCTGTTCTACTATGTGTGATCACAAGTGGATTGGGAAAAGCTTTCTTTCTTTGTATTCTGCAATAATTTTCTCTTGCAGGATTCTATGATGTTAAACACTTTTTGGTTTTGTTTGCAAATTTATAGAAGGCAGCTAATGTTCAGTAAAACGATAACAAAAACATAGTTTCCATCTGAAAAAATCTGAAAATCAACATGTTAACAGGTTAGCTATTTGATTTCTTAGCTTTTTACCTTATCAATCATTCATTCATTTCAGTTTCAGCAAATACTGAAGAGGTTATTGTACATATAATTTACAGGCACAACTATAGCCAGTGGTGATTTGGGATTAGTCACATAAAAGGAACATATAAAACCATGTAATAGATTAAAACAAAATTGTTAGGGGAACTTTTTACACGTTTGTAGCTGTAGACACGTTATTTGGAAAGCTATCGAATGCATAGCAGCAATGGTAACTCAGTTTTGATCATTTTAAATAGTATGTGCACTCCACCTAACTATTTTAATACCAAGAAAAATATGAAAAGATCTTCACATAAAAAGGTTCGAAATAGGATAAATTTACTTGAACAAAAGCCTATTTTTCCTCTTAAATTCCTGTCTAGCATATGGTCTTGCCTGCCCAGTGGTACAGCTTTAAGCGTCACATATACACATCTCTCCTTCTCTCTCCATCTCTTTCACTCTCTCTCTCTCTTACATACCCAACCAAACCTCTTCATCTTGTGAGTAAACCTTAACCCTGATTCTCCCTCTAAATCGACAAGCTGTAGCTCTTGCCTCAGGTGACATTAAACTACCTCCCATCATCATTTGTGAGCTAAACTTAAGCAGTACTTCTGTGGTTACCACCATAAGATAAGAACTCCATTTAGTGGTCCTCAGTATCGTTATCTTCTTCTTAAACAGATGACAAAGTCTTACTGCTCAAGTAGGAAAACATGAACCTTCTGCCAAGCCTTCCTGACATTAGATTTAAATAAACTTGATTTGATCTAAGATGCCTATATTTATAGGGAAATGTGATATAATATTTTTCAGTTAGAGACCATGTACTGTGACTAAAGATGTGGGAAAAAATGATATAATAAGGTGCCTTTTCTGCTGAGGTACCAACTATCTCTTGTTGAGATTTTCTTCCCACCACCTTGTAGGTTAGATTGATTAACGTTTCGAAATTATCATTGTATGGTGTGAGTATTCACAAGGGTGCATCCTGTAGAGGTCTGGTACCTTGTCCAGGGGTGGATCTTGCCTTGCACTTGATTCCTGTTTAGATACTTAGAACATTCTCTGCCCCTCGGTTTGATTAAACAGTATGAGAAATTTAATGAACATTCTTTTCAAATTGTTTTGAGGCTCAGCCAGCACACATTGCTCATATGGATTGAAGCACTTTTTCATTGCTGTTTTTATGGCTTACTACCCTGACAAAGACTTGCTAACCCTGTCATCAGCACTAGACTGAAGACAAAACACCTGTGTTAATGCTTACTTTACAGGGTGAACCTTCGTTTCATTTTTATGACTCTGATATTTACATAATGGTTGCTTGTCTACCACCATGATATTTCCCTGTCAGATAGGATGATTTTTGTTCTTGCTTTTGCAACTGTTACAATATGAAGTTTTCATTTAAACACCACTTAGGAACATTCAGTAAATAGATAGACAGAAAATGAACTACAGGAGTGCTCCAAACCCAAAAGATCACACAGACACCAACAAAGCCTAAACAAAAGGGAGATTTATGGAGATGAGGTTGGATGAGAACCAACAAAGAAAGAAACTCCAGGCTTATCCCAGCCTTCAACACACTTGTTCTTACTCCCACCTTGCCCTGGACCATATCCTCCTTTGATAATAATAATAAAAAAAAAATCACTACATTTATATAGTACTTTTCTCACTTCTCAAAGCCCTACCTTGATCCAGGTGAGCTCTTGTGGCTGCTGTTTTTCCAGATCCTTTTTTAAGAGCAGCACAGACCACTTACGAAGATACAGTCAATCAACCAATCAGTGGTTCTGGGACATTCCTGACTTCCTGGGAGGCATGCAGCCATCTTCTTAAACTGCCAAGTACCCATAACCTTGCCAGAACCCGGCTGCAACCTCTTGCTCCTTCTGAATTGTCTAGTGGGCTAATGATTGGCCTCCTTTTTTTCTTTGGCCACCATTTTTACCCTGTGGTGGACAGGATGTCCTCAAAAGGTATGACAGCTCCTTGCCCTCCCATCTGGGCAGTGGTCCAGTCCAACTGCTGGTTGGCTCCTCTGCCTCCTGCACTGGAAGTGGTCCAATCAAACTGCCAGATGGCTCTCTGGCTTCTCATCCAGGCAGTGGTTCAGTCCAACTGCCAGATTCCAGAAAAACCCTGCCGTTTTTAACAATATATATTGTATATACAGTATGACTAAAGTTAAGTTGTAAAAAGGTGCTGAGGAATGTAACAAATTCAACATATTTTAATTCAATAGTACTGAATTTCAAAATAAATCAAAAAAGAGAAGGCATACACAAATAACAACATCTGGATGGACTTGTGACATCTGTAAAGTACTAGGGGTGTGAGAAGCACTTCATAGCCAAGAAAGCATTATAAAAATCACCAACACTTGAATAGCCTTTATTACTTTTAGGAAAATGGCTAACACCCAGATAAAATTAAATTGGGTGCAGAACAGGCCTGTGCTTTTGTGTTAGGTGATTTAAGGTTTACTAGCAAAATGAACCATAAAAGTGATGTTTGTAGAAATTGATATGATATCTCACATATTAAGTCAGACTGCCATACAGTATATGCAGTATACACTGTATATAGCAAGAGAGGAACTGGGTTTTTTTTTTTCAGGCACACTAATGTATTATCTCATGCTGTTGCCTCCTGAGGTTTATGCCATCCTTCTGATTACCTTTGAGGAGTCTGTACACATGTTTTTTGTCTGGGCATATCCTTATTGTTATCAGTATCCATATTCTTTACATCAAATTTTTCTGTTTTTTGCTCCCTCCGTTTTTTGAGAAACAAGTCTTTGTTTAGAGGGTGTTTCCAGCTATACTGTATATCGGTTGCTTATTCCAACAGAAATCATTCTGTTGGTTCAAATTCAACATTTGTAGATAGATACGACATTGAGAAGTATGTGTAGCCATCAGGGGATATTTTTATCATCTCTCAGAGACCTGCTTTGATGCATCAGATTGTCTCTTAGATTTCCACAGTATTTCTTTGTTTTAGGGAATCTTAGACAAAGCAAGAAAACAATACATGCATTTGCTACCATACAGCTCCAGAAGACTGGATTTGGATCCTGACCCTGTCACCGTACTACAGCTTTCCTTCTACTACCCAATGACATGCAGGTTAGCAGTCTGGTGTTTTGGAGCGGGGCTATGTTCATAACTGTATCCTGTGATGGGCCTGCATCTTTTCCCGGGTTGGTTTGTTTGCCATTAGCATGTCTATGTGAGTTTTTCAACACAAAGATGTCCATTTTATGTGATGAATGTGTGAGTGTGTCTTTTGATGGAATGACTTCCTATTCATGGTTAGTTTTTGCTGTGTGCTTAATGCTGTCAACATATTTTCCCCCCTGCTGTCCATGTATTTGAAGTAAAAGGTTCAGGAAATGGATAGATGAATTATCTATCTATCTATCTATCTATCTATCTATCTATCTATCTATCTATCTATCTATCTATCTATCTATCTATCTATCTATCTATCTATCTGTCTGTCTGTCTGTCTGTCTGTCTGTCTGTCTGTGTGTACTGTACATAAAGATATTAGCTTGTGATACTAATGATTTCAAGATTAAAATGGCTTTTAAAAATCTGTTGCTTTTAATGCCCAGTGTTGGACTGATTCCTTGTCCTGTGTTAATCTGAGTGTTCTGATGTCTGATCATGTGATGTTATGTTATACTTTTTTTAATATAAACATGTGAACATAAAGGAGGATTTCATTTTAAAATGTTCCAAAATGGTAATAATAAACTCTTGTTCTACTGTGTAAAATCTAAAGTTGGAGAAGCACAAATTAGGAATTGCCTCTAATAGAATACTACAGATTTCTAAAAATGATTATTTTAGCAGTAAAAAACAAGTATAAAGAATGAAAGAGAAAGTTATTTACTAACATATAAAGATGTTCTTTAGACAACAAAAGTAAAATCAGAAGGCTTATACTGTAGATGATTAAGAACAAGAATTTTTACATTAATTGGAAAAAACTTGACAAATTAATCTATCAATGACAAATGATTAGGTGACAATGTCTTTGTTATCTTAAGAGTAAAAAAAAAAATAATAGTACATTTTCTTTGTTAAAGTGTATGAAGCATGCACTATCAACATATATCTTTTGTCAATGTCACATTTATGCCTTGTTTGGAAAAAAAAAATCAAAATTCACACTGTTCTAATTACAGCTTTAGTAATTTAAATGCAATTTTGTTTTCACAACATATTAAATAAAATCTAAAATTAAAAGAGATCAAAATCAGTGGCTCTATGACATACTGTATATACATACACCAAGATATTCAGATATCAAAGCAACAAGAATCTATAAAAGAAACATTAATCATAATTCATTGTATGTTAATAAATTCAGAATATCCCCATTTACCATGCAGCCGCCCATATACGGTGGAATTGCAACCTTTAGAAAGCTCATAAATCACACAGACTGAGTCATCTGACAAAGTACCCAAACACTAAAATAACCAGTCCCTGGGGCACAAACACATGATCTAATGTGCAAAATCATATTGGGGACAAAATAACAGCTTGCCAACTTCTAGAATATGGTCAGGCATTTGAAAATGACAGGCTAAATCATATAGGCTGTGAAAACTTGGGCTTCATGCCTAAGGCCTTTAAGCTTATACAGTAATTTCAATAAAAGCTCTTGCTTAGCCAATATTGCTGGCTCAGGGTAATGTTTCCTGGATTCCACTGTGGGCTTTATAGATGTGTAGGTGCACTTTTATTAGGTTATTCTTTCCATAAACATAAGGGAAAACTGAAAAAAGTTATACTTTACAACTATTTTGTTACTTTGGCTAAAGCTGTTTTTAAATTAAAAAAAGTGTGAATACATTAGGCAAAAGAGTGCACTGCAGTGAGATTTAGAATTTCATATCCTGAGATTGTATAATGCATGATTTACTTCATCTATGGCCATTATGTCCTTATAATAAACCATTTTTCTTAGAAATGTCTCTGTCTATACTGTATATATAAAGCGATAGGATTTCCAGCAGATGTCTAAGTCATTGCCTGGCATTTACATGAAAGTGGGAAAGTCCAAGGAGCAAAGACAAGCAACCAGTATAAGATAGCAAACTGTATGGCATACATCTAAGCAACTGGATATCACGTTGGCTAGCATCCACAACAGGACTGGAATGTACAACGAAGAAAGGAAACAAGAAGCACAAAGAAAGAGAGATGTAAGGGCTAGAAGTCAGAACATAAAAAGAAAGAGAAGGCATATTCATTAAATGCACAAATTAATTAAAAGAGACAAAATTACCATTGAACCATTAAGCCCATTTTTATAAACAAGCATTTTACTATGCTAGTAACATAATAATCTTATCCCTGCTTCATCTCAATCATGATGACCAATAGAATTATTGCAAAAATCCCATTTCATTTAAAAAAAAAGAACCAACCATTTAGTTTCATTTAATAAACACAGATTATAACAAGTTAGAATGAACAAATGTGTGACATTCAGTTGTGTTCAGAGATTTAGATAACTGTTTTGAAAGCTGAAGTATCCTTTATTTGTATTTATTTACTTAATCAAGAGACAGGTATCACATTTTTGTTCATTAAATATTTTTATAACATTTGGTCATATCCAAAAATAACAGTCATAATAGAATATCATTACATGCATTAGTACATGACATGCAGCACATGCTTTAATTGCATTTTATAATATCATAGTAAAAAACTGAGCCCAACTAAGATTGCGGTGGCTTAAATAGCCTTCTTAGATTCCAAATCAAGTGATGTAAAATTGTATTTTTGTACTACTGTTAGTGTTTTATTGTAGAGTGTATATGGCTAATTGTAGTTCATATTTCTTGAAAATACATTTTTTTAAAGAACTACCCAGTGGAAAGTTAACATTTTTGTAAGTCTCAGGCTGGAATTGTTTGCTTATTAGGACTATAATGGATAGCATTTCATTGTGGCACTTTGTTGATAACATATAATGATAATGAAATATTTAATCATTATAATCTGCAGATAATCTAGCCAAAAGGACCTCTATTGTTAGAAAGCACATTCTTACAGAGTTGGGCAGGAGCTTTTATCTAGGTTCTTTGGTTAACCTAATGCTTTAATTGAAGTTCTGCAACATCACTGAATAGGAATCTTGAAATGGCCCAGTATGAGTGAGATTGGGGGAGAGTCTTGTGATGAACTTTTTCTCTATCCAGATCTTGTCACACTTTTTATTCAGTGATGCCAGCTCAGGATCTCAATGGCTGAGATTAAAGAAATGGCTGATATTTTAGGTACATGACAAAAGAGTAACCTGATATCAATAATATCAAAATACAAGGTAAATAGTGCATTAATTATGTATTAAGGAAGACCACTGACTGTAAAGGTAGTAACCAAAATATTTAAAATCAGAAATGTGCTTTCTTGCTATAATTTGCAAAAAAAAAAAAGTTTGGATGTGGCTTAAAACAATCTTATATAACATGGTTGCCAATATGCCACAGGTAATGTGGCATGTGTATAACTATAAGGGAAAAGCTTAGTGTATGAACTGGTAAAGTTCCTTTAACTATTAATGCCTGTTTAAGTATGACAATATGTATCATTTCTACCAGCACATCACTCTACAGAGCACAGCTTACTACATTTGAACTTTTTATTTTGTTCTATATATGAATTATATTTAAGAAGACCTATGCAATTAACCAACTACTTGCCAAAGATGTTTAATGTGTTTTAACTATTTTGGGACATTTAAATAATACTGAGGTCTAGATGTGTTTAAAGATCATACCATTTATTTGTACATCAGTGTGAACTGAAATACTTGACCGTACTTATTTACAAGGCTGCTTTGTCTTATCACAGTGCCCTCAAAAGCATACATGGATGGCTTAATGTAATAAAGAACATCCAACTTAACAGGGAGTCACGACTACTTTTTCTTTACAGACCATTTTCTCTAACAGTAACCACAATCACTAGATATGACTAAAAATGCAGCAACACAAAATACTGGTACCCATACTAACAAATACACAAAACATGCCAATGAAACAAACCAAATAAAGATAAAATTGTAAAAGTTCAAACAAAACAAAACCAGAAAATTATCTACACTTGGCGTAAAGCCACGCACTTTTCTACGGGTATCTCACACCTTGTCGTACGCAAGTTCTCATTTTTGCAGACTGGCGGCACCCAGCGTCAAAGCAATGCTACTGTTCCTTTGTAATTACCCCTTATTTTCCTGACACGGCTTTATAAATACACTGAAACTAACCGCATATTGTTTATTAGTGTAATGCAACTGATTGTAATTAACTTGTACCAATATAATGGTCCAGGGAATAGCCATAGTATTCCAAATACCATAACTGCTTTAGCGTTGTTACTCTAACTGCACCTTCTTCTTCTTCTTCTTTCAGCTGCTCCCGTTAGGAATTGCCACAGCAGATCATCTTTTTCCATATTACTCTCACTGCACCACGCGGAGTATTTATATCACTGTATCTGAGTGTTAATCACAGCAGCAGCTGATTGGAAAGAGAATTATCGGTATACAGCTTCAAGCACACGCTACCTCAGCTATGGCAAACGTTTCAAAGCCTTTCCTATACGGACCTTGCGGTTCAGAAACAGTTTCATCCCAAGAACTTTAAATGCACTCAATCAAGTGCTCCTTGTAGAACTGTTTGTACTTATAAGTACAATTACCTCACTGTAAACTTGCACTACAGTTATAATATTACACAACCTGCGCCACTTTATAAAGCGTGTATTTACATGTGATGACGATATCATTTTTAAGATGAAATGCAGCAAAGTATGTTTATTATATTATACAGATAAAACTTTAACTTCATTTAAATAATCTTTCTTCACTGGGACTGGCGTGAAGGACAGAATAATTAAACATGTACTACGAAGATATTTCAATGTTTCTTAAACGTTTTGAAGAATCAACGCTCTAAGCTTACAGATGGCTTAACGTCTATTACAGAGCTGATTGTGTGGCGATCGGTTACTTGGAGAAAGAAAAGCAAGGACTGCAGGGTTGGCCACGCCAATATATACTGAATATAAAACAGAAAGAGAAAATAACGACACAGCTAAAAACGCAGCGGCAAATTTCGACAAAAGTTAAACGCTTGTGTCATGAGCACGAGGCGGCTATGCAGTGTCCGCAACGGACCTGGCCATCCCCCGTGCATAAGATACCATATTGACATTGGTGGGGGAAGGGGCCACCGATTCTTCCTCTGCCCAGGGCCGCCACAAGCATAGAGCCACCCCTGAGTACTGCTGCAATAAATAATTTCATCGAAGGTCGCTCACAAGCACTACGCCGTGAAACCCATGTTTAATAACGTGCTTTAACTCCTATCATCATTAAAATGATATTACGTATACATCTCAGTATTTTAGTTATTCATAGAGCTGTAATATCATGAATGCAATGGATTCTGTCCCCTGTCGGAGGAAGAGAGCTGGTTTAAGAAGCAAGTAGTGATTCACACACATAGAGCACATAGAAAATCACATACAAAACAAAGCATTTAACGTGCTATACTTTAATTACAATGTGATTTGCGAAACTGGTTAATTACTACGATTTTAAGATGAAGTTTATGATGTTCTACTTTAATGACAAAATAAACTACGTGATTAAAGTGGAAATGTCGAGATTGAAGTTGACATTTTGTGCTTTTTCCCCATTGTGTGCCTTTTTTTTCTCTGTACCCTAATAAGCTTTCATATGACACTCAGACAGTGGGCTACAACTCACCTTTTCTTGGCGACTTTGATATGTGATTTCTTTTTTATTTCTGGTACTGTGTGACTTTGTGAACGTGAGCTTTCAAGTTTCTCCAACACACTATGTCACTCGATCAACTTCCTTTTGTTGATTATACCATGGTTTAATTAAACAAATAGTATGTTTTTCCTTTGCCTCCACTTGGTATTCGCTGAAATTCTTATATTTTCCCCCGTGTTTTTCCCATTGTCTTTTCACAGAAGGCTGAGCTTAAGGGCGATTTATATTGATTTGCATATTCAAAGAGGCGTAATTCTGGGAGGAGGTAGGGCATTACATAAAGCGCGTGCATGAGCGTTACTTTTCACGCTGACCGGGATTTATGTAGCGGAAGAACATGGAAGTTGGAGTAGGCACAGATTACTGCATCTGGATTTTTCTGTGCATAAGCACATTTCGGCTTTTGTGCTTACGTCATGTTATAGTGCGAATTCTACACACGACGTTATACATGAGGCCCCTGATACTTTGACAGTAGTGCAGATTTTACCAATACATTTATGAAATGTTTTATGTTCAAACTTGAGATATAGAGGTTATTTTTCTGTTCATGCAAGTCTATCACTTGTTTACTACAGGGTGGTCCAGATCTAATTATGCCATTTTCATTACGCTATAACTTATTAAGTTTATTATAGCCTGTATCCAACTGAATGGAGGACAAGTGGTACATTATATGAAAAATCCGTGAATTAATTCAATGTAAGTCCATTTTCGTTTATTACGAGAAATTTCGAACAATTCTTTTGTCTTGTATTGTTTTCCTGCATTGCATTAAAAGTTGCATAATTAGATCTGGACCGCCGTATACTTAAAAATTTTAGCTCATTTTGAATTTGATTGCAACGCATCTCAAAAAAGTTGGGATGGGGGCAACAAAAAACTGGAAAAGTAAGTGGTACTAGAAAGAAACAGCAAAAGGAACATTTTGCAAATAATTTGGTTGACTGGCAACAGGTCAGTAACGTGATTGGGTATAACAAGAGCATCTTAGAGAGACTCCATCTCTCTGCAAAAAATTGCATTTACAAATCGTGGAACAATTTCAGAATAATGTTCCTCAATGTAAAATTGCAAGGACTTTGAAAATCTCATCATCTTCAGCACATAATATCATCAAAAGATTACAAGAATCAGTAGAAATCTCTGTATGCAAGGGATATGGCGGAAAATCAATATTGGATGTCCATGATTTTTGGGCCGTCAGGTGGCACTGCATTAAAAACAGGCCTGATTCAGTCATGGAAATCATCATCTGTGGGAATAGTTTGCCCTGCCATCCAAAAATGCAGATTAAAGCTCTATATTGGAAAGAAGAAGCTATATGTGAACATGATCCAGAAATGCTGACATCTTCTCTGGGCCAAAGTTCAGCTGAAATGGTCTGAGGCAAAGTGGAAAACTGTTCTGTGGTCAGACAAATCAAAATTTGAAAATCTTTTTGGAAAAGATGGACACAGCATCCTCTGTACTAAAGAGGAGAGGGTCTACCCTGCTTGTTTTCAGCACTCAGTTCAAAAGCCTGAATCTCTGATTTCACCATCAATGCTGAAAGGTATAAACAACATATGCTTCCAGCCAGATGACGTCTTTTTCAGGGAAGGCCTTGCATATTTCAGCAAGACAATGCTGAATAGCATATTGCATTTATTACAAGAACATGGGGGTGCTGAACTTGCCTGCCTGCAGTCCAGACCTTTCACCAACTAAAAACAATTGGCACATCATGAAATGAAAAATATGACAAAGAAGACCCAGAATTGTTAAACTGCTAGAATTCTATATCAGACAAGAATGGGACAACGTTCCTCTCCCAAAACTCCAGCAACTGGTCTCCTTAGTTCCCAGATGTTTACGGACTCTTGTTAAAAGAAGACCGGATGCTACACAGTGGTAAACATGGCCCTGTCCAAAATTTATTGGAATGTGTTGCTGTCATCAAATTAAAAATGAGCTTATTCTTTTCTTAAAATGGTACATTTTCTCATTTTCAACATTTGATATGTTTTCTATGTTCCACTGTGAATAAAATATGGGTTTGTTAGATTTGCAAATCTTTGCATTCTGATTTTATGCAGCATCCTTTATTTTTTGGAATTGGGGTCATAAGATTGTAGGTTTCTTTCCATTTTAATAACTCTTTTCAAATGCCTCTCATGGACAGTCAATTTATTATTAAGTATGCACCTGTTTTTTGTAAGTTTGCACTTTTTAACTAATAACATTCGTCTGAAACTTGATAATCTATATATATAATTCACTAAGGCAAGACAACCATGGAAAGCACGCCGGAAGGTGCGTGGATTCACTAAGCCGCCGACAAGTAAGACACCTATGGCGCACGCAGGAAGGAGCCATGCCTGAGGTGAATCGCCATATGCAGCGTGTAAAACGTTTTGCGAGGGGTATCCCATGGGATCCTTAAAACAATCCTTTACAACTGAGGTTAAAACACAATGAAGTAAGCAGTCTTTAAAAACCGAGTTTTCGGTTACGACGCACGACCGCATGCACCATAGCAAACTGTTTTACACACTACATACAGCAATTTGCATCCGCGACAAACGTGCGTCTTCTTAGATGCTCCTGCAGGAACATGGAAAGCCTACGTGAGTCACAGGTGTATCTGGACTGTGCAAAGACGACAACGACTCCAGTGATGAGTTGGAGGTGGGCACATGAGCAATTGGGTTCCGCCAGTTTTTAGTCACGGACGATTGTGTGTTGGTTCGTTCTGTGCATTGTTACAATGTTGCTTTTCTTGCTGATTTATTACATTACCGATTTTTCAAATGTTCATTTTCTCCCTGTGCTTAAAAATCATTAAAAAACCGGCCTGATTATGCAGCGTATGGTACGCCGTGGTTTGGCTAGTTTCAAATAAAAACTTTAGAGCAGATGACTGGAATCCAATGTTGGTGTAACATGTAGCTCCATGGATGGTCTAATTTACATACCTGTTGAGATAATGATCCATCCATCTATTATCAAATTCAGTTAGTGCAGTTTAGGGTCATTGGGGCCTAGAGCATATGACAGCAAAATCTGTCACAAGCCACAATCCACCCCTGGGCAGGCAATAGTTGGAAAAATTGATTATCTTAAAGAGTTGATAAATTTTCTATACCTCAATGAACAGTTTAAAATAAAACATTCACTACACGTGGAACAGCAATAGTTTTTTTCTCCGTCTTGCTTCAATGATGTGTGCGTTTATTTCCACATCTCATTATCCACCTATAAAAATTAAGACTTTAGCGGTCTTCCTTTCAGCTTAAATTGGAAGGATAGGAATTATATTCTTTAAGTTACAGAAAGAACAAATGATATGATGCTTACCTTTTTATACTTTTTATTTTTTTTCTATTATTTCTTACCTAACTGATTTCATTTATCATGTTTTTGTTTTGTTAGAAAGGATTATGTGAGTGAATTCAAAAACATGCTATCTGGCTAAGGTATTTAAATGCCCTGTTTACTGAACTGACTGAAAAATAAAGTATGCAGAAATTTCAAATAATGTTTCACTTTTGGTAATACAGTAATCCCTCCTCGATCGCGGGGGTTGCGTTCCAGAACCCCCCGTGATAGGTGAAAATCCGCGAAGTAGAAACCATATGTTTGTATGGTTATTTTTATATATTTTAAACACTTAGAAACTCTCCCACACTGTTTATAA
Organism: Polypterus senegalus; assembly: GCF_016835505.1. Lineage (NCBI taxonomy): Eukaryota > Metazoa > Chordata > Cladistia > Polypteriformes > Polypteridae > Polypterus > Polypterus senegalus. The sequence continues at coordinate 139,665,357 of NC_053160.1, forward strand.
ATATTCTCCGCACAGTTATACAGTAAACCCTCGTTTATCACAGTTAATCCGTGCCAGACTCTACCGCGATAAATGTATTTCCACGAAGTAGGATGCTTTATTTATAAATCTAATATTTTCACAGAGCATAGAAAACCTGTTTACGACCTTCTAAATACGTTTTTTAACATTATTAGAGCCCTACAGACATGAAATAACACCCTTTAATGAAAAGTTTAAACTGTGCTCCATGACAAGAGAGAGATGACAGTTCTTTCTCACAATTAAAAGAATACAAACATATTTTCCTCTTCAAAGGGGTGCGCATTAGGGGCAGAGAATGTCAGAGAGAGAGAGAGAGAGAGAAAAGTAAACAATCAAAAATCAATAGGGCTGTTGGGCTTTTAAATATGCGAGCACCGCGATAAAGCGGCCGCAAAGAAGGGATCAATGTGAAGGTAGTCTTTAAGCATTTTTTAGAGGAGCATCCGTATCTTCCAAGCAAACAGCCTCTGTGCAAACAGCCCCTCTGCTCACACCCCCTCTGTCAGGAGCAGAGCATGTCAGAGAGAGTGAGAGAGACAGAGAAAAGCAAACAAACAAAAATCAATATGGGCTGTTAGAGCTTTTAAGTGTGCGAAGCACCGCGCGGGAAGCATATCGTATATCATTGAGGAGTTTTATTTAATATGTAATATGTGCTCTGATTGGGTAGCTTCTCAGCCATCTGCCAATAGCGTCTCTTGTATGAAATCAACTGGGCAAACAAACTGAGGAAGCATGTACCATAAATTAAAAGACCCATTGCCCGCAGAAATCCGCAAACCAGCGAAAAATCTGTGATATATATTTAGATATGCTTACATTTAAAATCCGCAATGGAGTGAAGCCGTGAAAGTCGAAGCGCGATATAGCGAGGGATCACTGTACACATTATACAAAGTTTGAACGTGACCTACTAGCACTGACACTGGAGCATGAACATAAAAACACAAGCTATGTATATAAGACACAGTTTATTAGTTTAAAATTTCAGTTGCTATCTATGAGAAGCTTGCACATTATCTTCATCTGTTTTTTTCTGGGAACTCCATTTCTTAACTCACAACCCAAAGACATGCAGGTTAGGTAAAATGATGTCTCTATACTAGTGTGTTCTGATTAAGCATGTTTGTTCTCTGATGGACTAGAACTCTAAACGGGGTTAGTTCACATGCTTCTCAACTGGAATAAGTGGATTTAGAAAAAGGGATTGAGCTGTTTAATTTATTTACTTACCATTGCCAAATAAAAGCTTATTATGTGCTATACAGCTCTTCAGTGAGGTAGACATTGGTGTTTTAAATGCTTCTGGTTCAACACTGCATGTCTAAACATAGAATCAACAAACTCTAACTAGTTACATTTGTGAAGCGCAAAAGAAATTTTTAAATACATTATGAAGTATTAATTTCAAATGAGTATTTAATATACAATCTAATCTATATATAATCTGATATGTTAATACTACATACACACTTGATAACATTACTTTTCTTTATTGAAGTTGGTTACCAGAAGCTATGTCTGCCTTATTAGATTCTGGTTAGACAATTATTTCAACGAAATCTCATTATGTAAATACTTTGATGATAATGCTAGCTAATTGTAAAATAGAACTTTCAAGCATTTCATTCCGCAAGAGCTTATTTCCTTTTATTACATTTATACAGTGGTTCGTAGATACTTAGAAGCTGAATATGTGGTGGACTGGTTTGCTGTTTTGTGTCAGTTGTTACCTTAAACTCAAGGTATGATGATAGTCTTTTTTATAAACTCCAAGTGGTAAATTGTTTTTAAGCTTTAAATCTGAATGTAAAGTTTTTAAAAAGGGTATTAAAACAATATCTAAATTCCATAATTAAAGTTAATATTAAAATAAATTAGGGTCAAAATATAGCTTTGGAAAATATGTGCTGGTGCTCAGGCCAGGTGCTGAAGCTTTTTTTTCCCTGTGCTCTTGGAAATTTCCACTGCTTCTACTCCTTTGCTGCTGATATTACATGGCATCACATGCTTACATGTGATTTACTACAGGTCACTCACAGTGAACACAGAAGGATGCACTTTTAGAAATCAGTAATGCTAAGTTTTTGACTCAAAAAACCCATGTAGCTACTGTAGAAAAATAAAACAGTTGCCATATTTATCTTTACTCTTACACAAACATACGTTATTTAATTAAAAGTATTTTGAGACCCTTCCAAATTTTTGAATTAAGGTGTTCCAGCCAAACCTATTATTAACAGGTGTTTGAAATCCAGAATATAGCCATGTAATCTCCTTTGACTAACAATAACAGTAGAATGGGTCATATTGAAGAGCTCAGTGACTTTAAGCCTAGCATTGTCATAGAATGCCACCTTTGTCAGTATGTCAAAACTTCTGCTCTGCTAGATCTGCACAAATTAACTATAAGTGCTATGATGTTAAGTGGATACAATAACAGGAGCAAGTGGCAGACCACAAAAACTCATAGAGGGGGACTGTTAACTACTGAAGTACACAGTGCACAAAATTCACCTTTCCTCTGTCATATCACTCTCACAGACCTGTACATCAAGAGTTTCATAAACTGGGATTCCATGGCCAAGCATCCATACACAAGGCTAAGATCACTATGGGCAATGGCAAGCGTCAGGTGGAGTGGTGTAAAGCACACCACTATCAGGCTCTGGAGCAGTGAGCATGTGTCCTCTGGGGTGGTGAATGATGCTTCAATATCTGTCAATCTGATGAATGAATTTGAGCTGGACAGATGATAGGAGAATGCTGCCTTCCAAACTGCATAGTGCAGATTTGTGGAGGAGAGGTAATGGTCTGTGGCTGTTTTTAAGGGGTTCGGCTAGACCCCTTGGTTCTACTAAAGGGAACTGTTAATGCTACAGCATACAAAGACATTTAAGACAATCATGCATTTCCAACTTTGTGTCAGATGTTTGGGGAAGGCAATTGTTCTGTTCCAGCATGAATATGCCGATGTGCACAAAGCCAAGTCCATAGAGATATGGTTTGTCAAATTTCGCATAGAGGAACTCGAGTGACCCTGATTTCAACCCTGTTGAACACCTTTATGATGAACTGAAATGCCGAATGCGAGCCAAGACTTGTTGTCCAACATCAGTACCTAACCTCACAAATATTGTTTCACCTGCTGGGGCACAAATTCCCATAGTAACACTTCAAAATCTTGTAAAAAACTTGTAATCTTGTAAAAAAAGCCATCCCAAAAGAGTGGAGGCTATTATGGTAGCAAAGGGAGTGCCAACTCCACATTAATGCCCATGGTTTTGGAATGGGCTGTCCAACAATCTGTTATTGATGTAATGGTCAGGTATTCACATATTTTTCTCAATATAGTGTATTCCTTGTATTAGCTCCTGCCTGTCCAGGTTAATTTAGGTTTTGCCTTACAAGTCTTGCCTTTTAAAAGTCTTACAATCCAAAAAACAACAAGATTTATGAAGATGTATTTGTTAGGTTTATGAACTACTGTATATACTCCAGTATAAGCCGGCCCCAATATAAGCCGAGGTGCCTAATTTTACCTACAAAAACTGGAAAAACTTATTGTCTCGAGTATAAGCCTAGGGTGGGAAATGCAGCAGCTACTGCTAAGTTTCAATAATCAAAATAAATACCAATAAAATTACCGTGCATTAATTGAGGCATCAGCTCATTAATTGAGCACAGAGCCCAGAATGAGTCTCACAGAGGCTGCACAGCACCACACAGAGCCCGCAGCAGTTCTTTTACTGCCCACAGACCAAACCAGGTACAGTGGAACCTTGGGTCATGACCATAATTCATTCCAAAACTCTGGTCGTAACCCGATTTGGTTGTGACCCGAAGTAATTTCCCCCATAGAATTGTATGTAAATACAATTAATCCGTTCCAGACTGTACGAACTGTATGTAAATATATTTTTTTAAAGAGTTTTAAGCACAAATATAGTTAATTATACAGTACAATACATATACTTCTTTAAGTTTTTATATTTACTGCATATATATGCACAGCATAATAGTAAACTAAATGTAAAAACATTGAATAACACTGAGAAAACTTGAACAACAGTGAAAACCAACACTGCAAGAGTTTGCGCTATAGTGCTACGAACCACTCACTAAAAACACTTTTTTTAATGAGTTTTAAGCACAGGGAAAAAAAATGAACATTTGAAAAATCCGTAATTTAATAAACCACCAAGAAAAGTAACATTGCAACAATGCACGCTACAAACCGATCGCTGTAAACAGAAGTGAAGCAGAGGTTAAAATCCAATAGAAAAAAGTCTTCATTAAATACAATAAGGTTAAAACAATGCTCAGATCTGTCTCTTTAAAAACAAGCCTGGTGCATTCTTTAACTGCCTTCTCAGTCTTATACAGCCAGCCCTCTCTCTCTCTCTCGCACGCGTGTGTGTTTCTCTCTGTCAAACGTGTGTGTCTCTATCTCGCGCTTGTGTTTCCCTCGCTCTCTCACACGCATGTGCGTGCGTGTGTGTCTCTGTCTGTCTGTTGCGCATGTGTGTCTCTCTCTTGCGTGTGTCTGTGTGTGTCGCGCTCTCTCTTTCACTCTCGCTCTCTCACTGCACAGGGAATGCACAGGGAGAGACTGAACATGTGCGGGTTGGCGGGGACAGCAGAACCTGACTTGAATATACGCCGAGGGAGACGTTTTCCAGCACATTTTGGGTGCTGAAAAACTCGGCTTATACAGGGTAAGGCAGAAAGGATGGACGTCTTTGAAATGGCTAGAACTCACCACTAGGTGGAGTGACAGATGTGCAGTAGGTGGCATTAGGTTAGTAACTTAAGAGGAATCCTTAAAAGCTAATAACAATAACACATTTCAAGAAGCAGACCCCTAAAATCACTCATAATAAGATTATACACTGCAAAAGACCAGAAATTAAAGGTAACCTGTAAGAAACCAGATTATTGTTAGAATTAAATAAAGTTTGTATTGAAATGATGTCAAGAGAAATTATTTGCATTTCCACAAGGGTAAGTTAAATAATAAGAAGTAAACACATCCAACATTGACATTTTTGTTAATTTACCGCAGCAGCTTTTAATCAACTCCTGTTGTAGTAAAATAGAAAGTATCCTCTCCTTCGGCTTGATTGTGTGGTATGCCAGCTGCATAATTACAGAATGGAAGGAGCTACATCGTGCGATGAAGGCTACACAACAAATCATTGGGACAGGCCTCCCAAACATGGACACCATCTATGCTAACTGACTTTGGACAAAGGCTAGCAGCATTACCAAAAACACAACACATCCAGGCCACCATCTTTTGCCCCGCTACTGTCTGGAAAGAGATTTACGGCAATTGGATCACACACTAACAGAATGAGAAATAGCTTTTTCCCTAGAGCTGTGATTTCCATCACACCTCTCCAAACCCAATAGTGCTCCAGCTTATAAGAACAGTAATATAAACATAAAATATACAATATAGACACACATACTGTACATAGACACTCGCGTTGTGTTTGGCTGAATGCATGCTAAGGAGATGCAGATGGATCAGCTGCTGCTACAGAGCTGTGTGTTTTGCATGTTGCTCTGCACGTCGATCATTAAAAGCCTGTACAGAAGCTGCTGCTGCCGTGTTGCGTGATCTGCAGGTCGCACTGCGTGATGATCATTTAAAAGCTTGTATAGCAGCTGCTGCTGCCGTACTGCATGACGATCACTTAAAAGCCTGTACAGCAGCTGTCCTTTTGTCTTGTGGGACATTAAAGTGTCTCCGAGAAATTGTTTGTAAGTAGGGCGTGACATGCAAGTAGTCTCTCGCAGGACTTCAAAGTGTCTCTCCGAGATGATCACGTCTCGACCCAAGATTGTTTTATATAATAGATAGATAGATAGATAGCTATTTCATTTTAAAGCTGATCATAATGCCACTTTGTATATAGTAATTGAATACTTGTTGCTTTCTTCATTATTTTTCTTCATTACCTTATTGTAGTGTTTCATTATTACCCTTTTTTCTTTGCTACACATGGAAAGTTGTCATTAGAATTTCATTGTACAAAAACATAATGACAATAAGCAGTAAACTGAACCTAAAACAGATTTGTGGTTATCAACAGAAAAAGGAGACAACTGGAAAGAAAACGTAAAGACAGAAAGTGTAACTAATAATGAAATACAGCATAAAAAAACACCAAATTGATCGCAAGGTATTAAATTTAAAAATTTAAAGCATATTGAACTGGGTGGTGTTATTATTAAGAATACTCAGTTTCTTTATACAGGTGTTTGAAGAGGATAAGAACCTACTTCTAGAGCCGGCAATTTTAATCTTTCTGTTGCATTTAAAGGCATACCATAAAATTCAGTGCTTCAGCTGAATTAGCAGAGATATGTACATCAGAAGATGAAGAAAAGAATATATAATTTAAAATTGCATTATTTTATTCCATTCAGAATTGCTAATTAATTCCATTAACATTGTGTAGTAAAATAAATATGGAGAGCTAATATGGATGACACAAGTGCTAAAAATATTTGCAGTAAATATAAAAACTTAAAGAAGTATATTTATTGTATGACAAAACAGTGTGAATCAAAAAAGAAAAAAGAAAACTAGCATCTTTTCCAATGCTCAGCAGCATCTCTTGTTTTACATAACCTACAACCCTGACTGAAAATGAATTGATGAATACATGTGGAAAAAAAACATAGAAATGAGTTTAATTTTTCCTACTTCATTTTTGTGGTACAATGAGGTCTTAGACATTCATTTATTTTCCTCTCTTTTTTAAGATGTTGACGATGTTTATAAACAATATTACTGAAATAATTATGTCTGTGCTGAATTGTACGTTATTTGTTTAAACACCTCCTTATATACTATTTTAAAGACACTTAATTTTATAGACATGCATGTGTTTAAATTTGTTTTATTTACAATATAGTGTTTTATGTTTATCATGCAGTAGTTTTAATATAAAGATTATTTTAATGAAGATTTAAGCAGTATATATGGATTTAAGAGGAGCAGAAAATATTTCATTACATTTGCCTCACAAATTATATATTTATGTTTTCAAAGATAACAAGATTTAAATTACATAGGAACAAATTGAAGTATGTGAAACAGACAAAATTTCATGTTCTAACTAATTTTAAAATTGTTTTCATGAATAGATAAACGAAAGCATATATACCTACTCATGTCAGCAAAGTAGGAAAATTGTTTTAACTTTATTTAGAACCTTTTGATTTTCAGGATTGTTTGTCTTTTATTTTTCCTTATTTTTATTTTATATGATTGAATTTCCAGGAGTGCAATTAGCAATTATCTCAGTACTTTGTATCTTAGCTACCTACAGTATTTTGCCCAGCTTGTAGTTGAACCAATTTTCAGAATCTGCTTTTTCATTGTAAGACTGAGTGGGCATGAAGACTTCCCCAGTAAAATTAGGTTTGAGGTAGGAACTTGTATGGAATGGGACAGCAGTGTTTCTGTAGGGATCAATCAATCAATCAATCAATCAATCAACATTTATTTATATAGCACATATTCATACAAAAAAATGTAGCTCAAAATGCTTTACAAAATGAATAGAAAAATAGAAGACACAATAAAAAATAAACATAAGTCAACATTAATTAACATAGAATAAGTAAGGTCCGATGGCCAGGGTGGACAGAAAAAACAAAAAAAACTCCAAAAGCTGGAGAAAAAAAATAAAATCTGTGGGGTTCCAGACCACGAGACCGCCCAGTCCCCTCTGGGCAATCTACCTAACATAAGTCAAAGAGTCCTCTTTGTATTTAGGGTTTTCATGGAAGGACCTGATGATGATCAGGGATCACTGACACACATACTTACACTAATGTAGAGAGGGTAAATTTGGAGTCACCATTAACCTAACATCTTAAGATGTTTGAAGACACCTGGTCATCCACGCAGAAGGGGAGACCATACAAAGGTCTCACAAATAGTAACCAGGTCAAGATTTGAACTTTGGTCAATTGAGCCTGAAGGCAAGAACATTAGTCACTTAACCACTTAGCCGTTCATGTGTATTCTGTCATAAATTAATTTTCATCTACCTAGTAAAAAAGAAAAATTAAAGAAGAAAGGCAATTAGATTCTATATGCACAAAATACACTTAGTGTTATAATGTCACTTGCATTATTGTTATTATACAAGAATTATTAATTTCCCTTAATACAATTTCATACCCAGTATGTTTCTTCATAGACAGCCTTGACTATTTGTACTTATATTTATATGATTTCCCTTTTTCTATCCAGGCTGCAATGTAAGTACTTTACAACTGTCAAATATCAGTCTCAATATGCAATAATGTAGGAATGTACATTTTTTATAGATACTTCACACAAATTTTTACCATTTTCCTGAATCTAGGAAGACGCAGATAACAATAAATACAAGTTCTATACACAGGATGAGAATATCAAAGAGGTGAGTAAAGCACTAACTGTCAGATGTCAGTCATTATAGTTCAGTTATTAAAAAGGCAAAGGGATTTCCATTTTGATAGTGCATCTGGAATATAGTTTTTCATTTCTGTTTTCATGAAGTGTACAAACACATCAAATTTTACAAAACAATTAGAAACATGATAAGACAATTTATTCTGCAAAACTGAAATATCTTAATGTACTCATTTACAGTATTGTAATGCCATTTTATAAATAACAGTATACAGATTTTATTCACATATATTAACCATTCATCCATTTAGAGATAATGGTTTATTTTAATATAATAGTAATATGAAGTCTTCCCTAATGGTAGTTGGTACACAAGGCAGGGACCAGACTGGAAAGACTTCATTACAACCACACATCTACCCATGCACAGTGGGCTAATTTATTCTCACCAAGTCTGTGGATTTCTGGTGGAAAGTAATAAAACACATGGAAGAACATGCAAACTCCACAATGAATGCATTGTGGATGGAACTCAAATTAACCTGAAAGCAGTAGGAGGTGTCATTCAGTCTTATTAAGATTTAGTGCACTGTCTCAAAGTTTGATTATTTCTGGTTAAATGATTTTTTGACTAAGATCATCATAATCAATGGATTAGTTTTATTTGTTCATGTTATTTTTACATTCACTTTATTTTACAGCACTTCTGATTCATTGTAGTAAAGTAAACTATTGAATTAAATGAAGGACACCAGCACTTAATCACAAACCTAACAATGGGCAAAATGCTAAGTTACTGTATATGAAAAGTCATAAAAGAATAATAATAATCTCTGTTGAACTTGAACAACTTAATCCAATTTTATAGTCCCAGGAAGCTAAAGTCTATCCTGGAGGAGAAGGTGCAAGGTAGTTACCAACCATGAATACAATCATGTGACATATTCACGTGGAATACTGCAATCATTCATAGAGGCAGTTAAGAGTTTGCAATTTAAACCAAGACAGCTCCATGGCATCTGTTAAATTTCAGGTTCACCCAAAACATTTTATATGGTTACATGAGATTTTTCCTTCTTTTAGATTGATTGACTATATCCTCTGAATTTGTGTTCCTTTTTGATAAATTGGAATTACAATATTCCTTCTTGGCACCTCATCCTAACTGAAAAAGCATCACATTCTTTGTGATCATGTCATAGAAAAAAATGTTAAAAATAAATGCATTAATGGTACAGTTTGCTCACTAAAAAAATTAAGGTCTTGTTCAGAAAGCGGACGGCACTTGAGATGCCCTTCCCCTCGCCCCAAACACTAACCTTAAGGTCAATAAAATAGGTCCCTGATGTTATTTCAGGGATAAAATGATAACAGAAATGTGAAACCTACTTATACAGTATACCTAATCTCAATTATTGTGAAACAACCAAGTGGTGTCCGCTCTCTGAACAAGAGGCAAAAATTATATTGCAATGATAAAAGGAAAGTAGCATTTAACAAGGCTGGGGTCTTTAACTCCGGTCCTGAAGTGCTACTATGGCTGCAAGTTTTCATTTTAACCATTTTCTTAATTTTGTGCTGCTATTTAACTTTTTTTTCTCTTAATTGTAATTGACTTGCTATTTAAAACTTAGAGCCCTTAGTTGTTTCTTTTTTGCTTAATTAGACGCCAATAAATAATGAGATACAAAATTAGCCAACACATGACCGGCACCCTTTGTGCATCATACAATATCTGAAAATAAGGAAAGGTGAAGGTCTCAGTAATGTTAATCTGTTCAGGTCCACAAGACAATTTGATCAAAAATTCAACAGTTTTGGAAATGTCTGCTGTAGCAAAATGAGGGCACCAATAAACAATGAATTAAATAATCTCTTTAACAACAAGAATTGTCTTCTAATTAAGAAACTGGTTGGAGTGAAATTAGATGGAGTTTCACACACCAACTTAGCTAGTCCTTAGTTGGTGCACTTCACAACTCATTTCTGTTTAGGTGCCATTTAATGAAAAATTAAGCAATTCAGAGGATTGAATCCTAAATAACAAGTCAATTATAGTTAACGTAGAAGAGTAGCAGCAAAAACTGATCACTGATTAAGAAAAGATTTAGAATGAAATCCTGTCGCAATAGTAGCACACCCTGACCGGAGTTGGACACCCCTGCTGTGTTGTTTTAATCAATGTGAATTTAACTGAAATTTGCTTAAGAACTTCCTGCATGCTTTTGAAAATTGTTTTCCTCTTGAAGTTCTTATTTATCTAATCTGAAATTCAACCTAATTAGACAAATATACCTTGTCATTTCTGCAACAGTACCATATTTATGCAATATTTAAATGCAAATAGAAAAAAGGTAACAAGATAATAAAGCAGTCAAATGTGTTGAATGCTACAAATACATAAATTATCATTCTACCTTGTTATACATTAAAGTTTGTATGTCCTATACCAAAATAACCCATATGAGCGACAGGAACATTTCCAAATTGTCACACATACTGAGCCAGAATTCAGACCCCGACCTTTTGAAACCATGACACAGCAGCTTTAAACACTGTGCCACCATTCAAAGTATTACTTCAAACCAGCAATAAATTTACCAAAATTTCACTGCAGCCACTATAGCTTTTTGCATGATGCTTCATGGAAAACACACAGGAGGAAAGGTGGAGAACACACCAGACCTACTTTCTCTTTTCTGCCTTAGCAATATTTCTTCTAAATGCGGCAATTAATGTCCATTTTCCAATAAAAGGCTTCCAACACTTTTGAAAAAAACAATTAAAAGCATACTAGCATTAAATATTATATTAATATAGGCTCTCTAGGGTATGGCAGAGTAAATAATACGACAAGTTAGGAAAATGTTGACAGTTTTACACTCAGTTAGCCAAACTTTTGTTTCCTTGGCTGTCTGTCCTACAATAAATTAAATTCTTCATTATTCTGATAACAACATTGTACTTCAGAAATGTAAAAATGTTGCAGTAATTTCGGAAGGGCTGATTCAATCAAAGCTGTAAATCTGGCAAAAAAACCTGTAATTATTTTCAAAGCATGTTCTAGTTCAGATATTTGCATTTGTAAATTATCCTCAATATCCACTGTTAATGAGCACCCTAAATTTAACAAATTCAATGCAACACTGTCTTTTTTCATTGCTAAGTAATCAGGAATAGAGCTATCTTGGCAGAGAATGACTTACATTTAATTTAATCAGTATGGACCAATTTTCAGTGATACAAGGAACCATTGCTAAATATTACCATTTTCATGTTAACATTAAATGAATACATTTTCAAAATCAGCTACTTCTTTAATTACATTATGATGTTGTAGGGCTATCAGGTCTGTTTCAGCAGCAGCAGATGTAAGCAGGAGCAAACCCCAAGCGGCATGCTTGTTCAATGTACAGCACTCACACATATACCTGAATATTAATGGAAGGTCAGAAAACAATATTTCATGGAGTCAGTTTTCACATCACTGAGAAGTCTATGCAAGTTTTGCAAACTTTAATCTGCTTAGCCCGATGTATATTTGAGGAGCCAATGAGCACAAGACACGCTGAAAAATGAGCCTTTAGTATATTTTCATAAAGTAAATTTGACTTTAGACCTTAAGTGACACTCTATTTCTGTATCATAAACATATTTTGGTTTGTTTCTCATCTGGCATTTTCTTCTAAAGATGCAATTTCTTTCTGGGCCCGAATGTTTGATGGGTGCCCAAATCTTATTCCAGTAGCAGTGGATGCAAGGTATGAACTGACTGTCCAGTTAATCTAAAATTCATGTCTTTTGGAAAAAATGGCTAACCAGATGAAAAACTCATGCAGGCACAGAGAGAGTGTGCAACTCCACATAGATAGCAACGGGATGTGGGATTCGAACCCAGGATGCAGAATAACACAATGGTTTTAACCACAGGACAGCCAGTTTTTGAAATACATCACCACTCATAATATATCAAAATGTATAAGTATGCATTGGGCAAGTGAAAACATATTCTAAAACGAATAAAATAACTAAAACTATAACAATAATACATTTCTGTTGACAGCATAAAGAGCAATAGTGATCCTTGTAAAACTCTAATTTTTATTTCTGCATTTCTCATCTTAGTAATCAGTATGTGAATGTTGTCTTCTTTCAAAATGTAAATTCAGTCTTGTAAAATTAGAATAGTCCAGAATTGAAAGAAGTGGCATTGACTTTTGCAGTTTTTTTTTTTTCATTAATATATAAATCCATTAATCCATCCAGAGTCTCAGATTGGAATTCATGCCTGAAAGTCTAACAAATAACACACACTATAAGAATCCCACTTGTACAAAGCTACTAGAAAACAACATTGTGGAATTAGGGGTCTATAAAATGAAGCCGTGGGAACAAAAAAATGAATACAATTCACGGCAAGCAAATATATCAAAGAAAAATCATCTAAAACAATCCAGTTTCTTTCAAGTGATTATCACATATGTATTAGCCTTTTGCATAACAAATAATAAATACACTAGCATGCAAATAACAGAGGAAGAAAGTGCAATATTTATATATTTTCCTGAGCTTTATTATCAAAATCAACCCCACACACTTATTCAGAAATTCTACATTAACACCAGTTTAGACGTGCAAGCATTTGTATGGACGATGTTGGTATTTAAAATCCTTAAAAAGGTCTTACAAGCTGCTGAAAGTCATTTTGTTCATCTGAGAGCAGCATTGCATTTGATTTCAATTCATTTGGTATGACTTCTGAGGAGATGCTGAACTTACATGATGTAACTAGTGTATGAATACGTACACAGTTCCCTGGTATTACCTTATATAATGTAAAATGGGATTTAATTACCCTAAAAAGTTGTTGAAATTAATAGTTATTGGTCAATTAAAGAATAAGATTATTGGGAAAGTATTTCCCATTGTGTTATTCTTCTTCCTCTTTATATTTTGCATCAGCATTTTGAAGATTACTGTACAAAAACAGTGCATTAATTAAATAAATGAGCTGCAAGTTTTTTTCCAGCCACTTTCTTAATTAGTAACATGTTACTACTGCTAATTTAACATACTTTTCTTGTCTTAATTATAATTGACTTCTTTAATTTATTTATTTTTTTTCTTAACCGGCAGTCAAATAATAAAGGGATGCAAATCAAGTCAACAGATAACCAGCTAACTCAGGAGGCTAAAACATTTCTGGATAGCCACCGTTTTCACTCTAACCAATCATCTCCTATTTAGCTGTTCATGAAACCTGATGTCTGCTTGAATGGCTTGTTAGTCTTCTCATTCCACCACAACAGCTGTTTCCAAAACTGTTTTTCTTTTATCTAAGACCACAATCCAAATACTTTGGATACTTTTTTCAGACCCTCACATGTTCAATTTGTATGAAAGACACCGGTGCAAATGGCATTTAAGTTAGCCTGGTCAACTGTTGTTTTCTTTTGCATCTCACTATTGTTTATCTGCTGGTTAAAGAAAAAAAAATGAAACAATTAAAATGCAAGTCGGTTAAAATCAATGCAATTAAGTATGTGCCATTAGCATTAGCAATTGGTTACTAATGGAGAAAGTGGCTTGCTGGAATGAAAACCTGTAGCCACTTCATCCCTCCAGGAACCAAATTTAAACCCCCAGATAATATATGCTCTTTTAAAGGGCAAAATCAGTATCTCAGCAGGAATATTGTGTGCTGCTTTCATCACTTTGATGATGTGTCAAGTTAATATATGGGCAAATTGATACACATAATTATTTTTTTTAATCATCTTATTGTTTGCACTTTTAAAGTATTTGCATCATCCCAGTTCAGACCAAGACACAGACAGAAAGGCAACAGACTGCATAAAGAGTGTTTGGGACTTATAAACATAAAAAACACAAACTCATTAATCTAATTCCAGCCAATGGTGGGTTGGAGCTCATTCTGGTAACATTAGGTCAAAGCAAAATTAAGCTTGGCAAGTCCATCGCTGGGCCCACTCATGCACATTCTCAGTCAGTACCAATTTAGAGCTGATTATTCACCTGCCATACTTGTTGCTGTGATGTGCTGACACATGGAGGACAGGCAGTCTCTACACAGACAGCAACCAATTGTATTTGGACCCAAGGTACCAGTCTTATATAATTATCTTTTTTATATTCTTTAAAATTGTTTTGTGATCCTGTTTTTTTTTTTCTAATTGGAAGCATTTTTATTCTGCTAAACCTTTCAGGTTTCTGATACCTCAGAATGAAAATGTATTCTTCACAGACAAAGCACCACACTCATCAAAAAACAAATCTTACACAATACTTTAAAATAAATGCAGTCATCTGGGATGGAGAAATTAGACATTTTAAATTTGGAAAATTAATATATTACAACATAGGGCATTAAGGAATCCTGCAGTTTTTCAGGCCCTTGGGGAATAAGCAAGTGTGCATTCAGGCAGTATCTGCAACTCATTATTCTGACATTTTATCACAGTGGTTTATTTTTAACATTTTTAAAGAGCAGGTAATAGTTAAGAGAGGTAAAGGGTCTGGAATTAAGCAGTTATACACAGAAGGGTAATTTGGTTTGATAAATGTGCCTTCGCTGGTAACTAATAATACATATTTTAAGTAGCACCACGCCAGCAAAGAAAAGGTAGCATCATTATTAATGTCTAAGCTGTAGTGTGTTTCACACAGGGTTATGGTACAAGGTCAGAGCGTGTTTCACTGAATTAAAAGCCATTTTGAGCTATGGCACCCCTAATCAACTCAGACCTAAAGGTGTATAGCTCAGTTATAATGAGGCACCAATGAATTTAAATAAACAGCAAGATATAGTGATTTATAAAGGCAATGCACTATCCTTTTAGCTCGTTAGCAATGACTGATATTCTTTATTCTGCAGGCCTTTACCCTCAGGACTGAAGCTTTTAACCAAATACTATCTTCCTCTATTGTCAGAGTGTGCTCTTTTAGCCGGACACTTATCCTAGTCATTATGGAAAGTGGCTGCACAATGCAAGTGTGATGCTAATTCGCAGACATCAAAATAGCAAGAATTTGGGAGTCTACCAGAGGCTTGAATGTAGGCATTTGAATCCATCTTCATATTTTATTCCACCATCCTTAAAGAGAGATTTAATCCTTATTGCCACAATCCTTTAGAGTAAATTAAAATATAAAATATTTTTGATGAATACTTACATAAATTATGTATTTTTCATTCTTATTAATGCCTCTGACTATGAATTTTGCATGTTTCAAGACTTCCTATTGAAACATCTTTGGAAAATAATTTGTTAAACTGAATAAGCTAGTAGTGCTGATATGCAAAATTTAGGATTTCCAAAATGACAATCTGCCTACAGTGTATACACACAGACACCCAGAAACACACACACATACACGCTCAAATAATATAGATATATAATGCTGGTCAAAAGGCAGAGCAAATGACTTAACAGCTATTGATCGTCTCTTGAACTCACATTTTTAAAAAGCGTGTTAGTTAATAGTGGCTTTTCGTCTTGAATTAGTGCACTGGTGCATTGAGCCATGCAAGTTTACTTCCCTGGTGGCTATGGTGGGACTAACCATCCCATTAGCAACTCGATCAGTCTCTTTGTTGCTGGCCTTTTTCATTGTTGCCCTTGAAGGAGTGGGCCGTACTCGAAGCCACCTTAATATGCTGATACCTCTATTCAAGGGGCTTAACCCTGATTAAAATGCTTCTGTCACATCTTACTGTGATTCATGAATAGACTCGCTTTACTACTGTATAGCATTCTGTTAAAGTGAGGCTAAAATCAAACTGCTAGGAAAAGAAAACACGTGCAAATATATGTGTTGTACTGTGGAGTCTGGAGGAGGCGCTGCATTAAAACATATTTATCTTTTAAATTGCTTCAAATTAATACACTGTATACCCTCATGGGGAGGCCTAACAAAACAAATAATAAATTATACATTATAAACAAGTGACAAAGTTTCTGAATATCAAACTTTTTAAGTTTACACTAATAAATCTATGGTTTTACAATGTATACCAGTACTTTCATTCATACATAAATGAATAACAAAAAAGCATAATTTTAACAAAAGTGTTTAAAAAGTAATTACTAAACATATATAATTCTAAAAAATAACCAATCTACTTACTGAACCTGTTTGCCATTTGCAGGATTTCAGCGAACCAGAACGATACCTTACACATATGGTTGGAGCCTACCCAATATCACCCAATTATAGGACTGTTTCAGAACTCACACTGGACAAGGACATTTTTGAAATGTGGGAGGAAAATGGAGAAAAATCATGCAGTTATGTAATGAACTTGTAAACTCCACAATGAAGTTGTTGATCTAGGATTTAGACACATTTCTCTGTCTCATTTATAAAAAAATGCAAACAACTTGATGTGATGTGCTCGTTCAAGAAACATTCCTAATAATGCGGAACTCATTCAAGAAAATGTGAGGTTTCTAAACTCTCTTGGGAACTCCCCCGACTAGACAGCACGCCGAAGAGTGTCCAAAAGTGCAATCTCTGTATCTGTATGGGGCAACATCAGGCTCACAGCTATGCTGCATCTCTCCGCTAAAGTAAACAGAAAAGATCTTGATGGATGATGCAAGTTTAGGAGCATGTATATTGTAAATGCAGATAATAGGTTTACTTGGTCACTGACCTGGCCACGAACCTGCCTGACTGCTGTGTCTGTGTATAGCAGAGTGGCAGATCACACTACAATAAATAACGGTGCCGTTCCTGTTTCAAGCTGAATAAAGCTGGTTTTGCTAAAGTACTGAGACTGAGCCTCGGGTTTTGGGGTGCAAGACAGGGACTTACTGTATAGTGCGACCCCGATCTTTTATGATTAGCTTCTGTGGCATTTTCCTGCAGCGCTGTGAGCCTGCTGTTGCCCTGCCCCAGCAACGGACAAACAATGTTCCACAGACGCTGCAATCGCACTTCGGGACGCACTTCAGCGTGTTGTTCTCATTGGGTGGGGAGTGTGGGAGATCCCAAAAGTGTTCAGAAACCTCACGATATGAAGAAGAAGAAGAAGTAAAGGATTATTCGGCTTCTGATTGATAACTTTGCTGCACACAACATGCTTCCACATTTAGATAATGTTTGCGTTGAATTCCTCCCACCCAATTGCACAGCAGTGCTTCAGCTATTGGATTTGAGCAATATACGCACCCTGAAAGTGTATTATGGCAAGGAAATGCTGAGAAAAATTCTCGTCAGCATAACTTGTAGGCAGGAGGAGATTAAAATTAACGCAAAAGAAGCTATTGAAATGATTGCAAATGCCTGGATGCTAGTTAAAGAAAGCACTACAGTAACAAATACAGAATGTCATTACAATGAAATTTTCCTTACAACAAAATATTTTTTAGGTCCCTGGGAGTTCGATGTTACGAAATTTTATGTGTATATTAGTTCTTGTACTATATGAAATTGTCTTTATGTCAGGTGCTTCATGTTATGCCACAAATGCAAGAGAATGGACCAGGAGATAAACAATATTCAAAAAACAAGCAAAAGTCTTTACTGGCAGACAAGAGAGCAAAGCAGCAAAACTGGAAAGGTAAACCTAACTCGGAGTCAAAACACAGAAACAAACAGAAATCAGAGAACCAGGTGCAATTAAACTTTGATTTTGTTTTCTTTTTTGGGAGATATCTGGAAACTCTGGCAGTTAAGCGACCCCAGGAAATTAACTTTATATATGACATTGCTGCATTCATGACCTTTGATAATGCCACTAGAAACTGTATAGCAACTAGTAAATGAAATGCAAAGCAGTGACTCCCAAGTAATATGGGGTCTCTGGAGAACCCAATTAAATATACAAATGAACTTAAACCACTCCAATTTGGAAAACTAAAGTCAGGAATGGCTATAGCAATCTTAAAAACATACCCTTTGTAATAAAAAGCACAGACAAGTATAAAGGTTTGGGGGTGTTTAGGCCCCATATACTGTAAAGCAAAACAAAATAGAGTCAGTGTTTTCTACCAAGTACAACAGACATCAAAACAAAGGAGGTCGGACAATTTATAACGGTGAAAAAGGAAATGATGGGGAAAGTCGTGATGGTTGATAGGAAAGTGATGTCATCTTTGAGGGACCGGAGGTTAGAAAGGACCCCGAAAGTGGGTGGTAGCAGAAAACTTCCGGGTTTGTTTATGGTGGTGGCGTTTCGGTTTTTCTAAGGGAACAAGAAAAGAAAGGTTAGTACTCTGCCATTGTCCCTGCACGGCTTGTTGCGGCGCCCGTCGGGCCCTTAAGCCACTCCCCATACGCTCATGTGTGACACCATCTAAACAATTAATGTGAAAAAATTATATAATAACAATGAAAAGTAATCAATCAGCCTCATTCTGGCTGAGGGGCAGGACCAATTGTCCCTGCTGTGTTCTCCTTGTGTGTGATCTACCCATGTCAAACCTGAAATGTCTAGTTTAGTTATGGGGTTTGAAGGTCATTGTCAGTACTAAAATGAGGATTGTGTAGTTGTTGCGTTTTTTTCTTTAATTGTGTGTTTGTACCTCTAGCTCAAGCTTTTCTCATTTGAGGTCATGTTGCAAACTCTAGTGAAGACATACAAAAAGTTCAGTACCATTTTCTCCCTTATACATACCTGTAGTAATCCAAAAAAAAAGAAAGGAGATTGGTGAAGGTGTTTTATTTATATAATTTATTTTTCACAAAATGTCAATAAAGGATTTGTATTTATTAAATTCTCCATGTGGATCTTATTAATTTAGAAGTTGCTCTAAAATAATGATAATATATTTTATCATATCAAATTCAGAGAAGGGTGAGTTGGAGGGGCCCATGGAGTTAATTTTGCTTAGGGCCCACAGAGTCTAAGAAAAGTCCCTCTGCATATGGTTACAAAAGGGACAGGGGCAGTGTCTTCTTTAGGGTCCCATAGTTAGCCGTGTGTATGAAGTAAATTTCAAAACAGATATTTGGTCAATACACCACACTTGTTATGTAGTGCAATAGCAGAAACTGACAACAATAACAACAACAGGATGTAACAGATGGATCACATAGTCACATATGCAACTGTCATGAATGATTGTAGTTATTTACATTTTTGTCTTTTTTGCCATTCTATTTTATAATCTCCTTTAATATTATGTTTTATTTGTCTACAGGTATCACAATTTTGCTCCTGATTACTTGAATGCATTTGTTCTGGTGTCAGGGACAAAAACACTGAAAGTCACATCACATGATGTCTTCGTTCGACATTATTTAAACTGGCAGTGTGCCTTAGTGAGTATGCAATATTATGGAAAGTGAAAAGTACTTTGCTTAGTGTTTGGTTTAGTTTAGGACTTTGTGATTCAGGATTTGTTTAGAGAATTAGGGTAGAGATAAACCAATATTATTCAGACATTTAGTAACAAGTTTGCAGCATGGTTTGACTTGAAGTTTTGTTAGCTGTACAGTTTAGGATTTTTGTTCTCTTTCTTCTCTTCGCAGATGTGGACCTCTCACCTACATTTTAACTCTTGATGTTAATTGTGTTTGTTTAATGTTAAAAAGTTTTGTGTTTGTCTGACCTTTTTTTGTCTAAAATATATACAGTATATATATATATATATATATACAGTGGTGTGAAAAACTATTTGCCCCCTTCCTGATTTCTTATTCTTTTGCATGTTTGTCACACAAAATGTTTCTGATCATCAAACACATTTAACCATTAGTCAAATATAACACAAGTAAACACAAAATGCAGTTTTTAAATGATGGTTTTTATTATTTAGGGAGAAAAAAATCCAAACCTACATGGCCCTGTGTGAAAAAGTAACTGCCCCCTGAACCTAATAACTGGTTGGGCCACCCTTAGCAGCAATAACTGCAATCAAGCGTTTGCGATAACTTGCAATGAGTCTTTTACAGCTCTGGAGGAATTTTGGCCCACTCATCTTTGCAGAATTGTTGTAATTTAGCTTTATTTGAGGGTTTTCTAGCATGAACTGCCTTTTTAAGGTCATGCCATAGCATCTCAATTGGATTCAGGTCAGGACTTTGATTAGGCCACTCCAAAGTCTTCATTTTATTTTTCTTCAGCCATTCAGAGGTGGATTTGCTGTTGTGTTTTGGGTCATTGTCCTGTTGCAGCACCCAAGATCGCTTCAGCTTGAGTTGACGAACAGATGGCCGAACATTCTCCTTCACGATTTTTTGGTAGACAATAGAATTCATGGTTCCATCTATCACAGCAAGTCTTCCAGGTCCTGAAGCAGCAAAACAACCCCAGACCATCACACTACCACCACCATATTTTACTGTTGGTATGATGTTCTTTTTCTGAAATGCTGTGTTCCTTTTACGCCAGATGTAACGGGACATTTGCCTTCCAAAAGTTCAACTTTTGTCTCATCAGTCCACAAGGTATTTTCCCAAAAGTCTTGGCAATCATTGAGATGTTTCTTAGCAAAATTGAGATGAGCCCTAATGTTCTTTTTGCTTAACAGTGGTTTGCATCTTGGAAATCTGCCATGCAGGCCGTTTTGCCCAGTCTCTTTCTTATGGTGGAGTCGTGAACACTGACCTTAATTGAGGCAAGTGAGGCCTGCAGTTCTTTAGACGTTGTCCTGGGGTCTTTTGTGACCTCTCGGATGAGTCATCTCTGCGCTCTTGGGGTAATTTTGGTCGGCCGGCCGCCACTCCTGGGAAGGTTCACCACTGTTCCATGTTTTTGCCATTTGTGGATAATGGCTCTCACTGTGGTTCTCTGGAGTCCCAAAGCTTTAGAAATGGCTTTATAACCTTTACCAGACTGATAGATCTCAATTACTTCTGTTCTCATTTGTTCCTGAATTTCTTTGGATCTTGGCATGATGTCTAGATTTTGAGGTGCTTTTGGTCTACTTCTCTGTGTCAGGCAGCTCCTATTTAAGTGATTTCTTGATTGAAACAGGTGTGGCAGTAATCAGGCCTGGGGTGGCTACGGAAATTGAACTCAGGTGTGATACACCACAGTTAGGTGATTTTTTAACAAGGGGGCAATTACTTTTTCACACAGGGCCATGTAGGTTTGGATTTTTTCTCCCTAAATAATAAAACCATCATTGAAAAACTGCATTTTGTGTTTACTTGTGTTATATTTGACTAATGGTTAAATGTGTTTGATGATCAGAAACATTTTGTGTGACAAACATGCAAAAGAATAAGAAATCAGGAAGGGGCAAATAGTTTTTCACACCACTGTATATATATATATATATATATATATATATATATATATATTGTGACGTGTGAGTCCCTGTCCAACATGAGGCTGAGTCTCAGTACTTTGGTAGAACCAGCTTGAAACAGGAACAGCACGGTTATTTATTGTAGTGGGATCTACCACTCTCCTATACACAAACACAGCAATCAGGCAGGGTCGTGGCCAGGTTAATGGCCAAGTAATACTGTTCTCTGCAGTTATAATGTTCCTTGCATCACCCATTGACAAAAGTTCCTCATAGCATGACTGCAATCTTTTCAGATTTGTTTTCACGGTGAACTGGTTATCTTCCATAGACATGCCGATCACACTTTGGGAAACTCTTTGGCATGTTGTACCTGAAGGATAGTTTCCCCTCTGCATCTGCAAAGACATCACCGATTATAGCACTTGTCCTTTTTTGGATGAGGCCGCAGATTTCAAACATGAAAAGAGCAACACATCATCACTTTCATCCAGTTGCACTTGGCTGTGAGGTGTTTTGGATTTTTCCCTCATCCACTGCCCATGGCTGTCGTCTGCTATCTGGACTCACTAGTGAGACAGCCTTGGTTCATTTTTCCGAAAAATACAGTTTGAATTGTATTTTGCTGTTATTTCATCATTTGGGACTTTGCTGACTTTCATCCATTTGTCCGTTTCTGCAGTTACCGTGTTTTTACATTGGACTTTGTGTGTATATGGATGTTTGTGTTTCATTTTGTAATTTATATATGTTACATAGTTAAGACAAGGGAGGTCTGGCCCCTTTCTGTAATTTTCTATCGCTATACATATTTGCATCTACATTAGGATTGGCAGATTCGGGGTATGTGTGTTACTTTCATTCTCTTCTAATATATTCGTTTTACACCTACAGCCTTTGTATTTGACTAATTTATCTGTTTTTGTCCTTCAACTGAGAGGCTGAAGTGAAGGATTGGTAAGAAACCGATGGGTAAGTATGGTTTGGTGTGGTCGAGTTCAGACTTCACTCCAGAACAGCCGAACTGTGTAACTTGCCTCCATGAAGTGATTGTTTCAAGTTCATCTTCCTGTCCTTTATATCAGTGTCACTCTTCTATTTTTTCCCATTAGAGCAGATCAGTGACATTGAAGCTCTTAGATTCACAATAATAACACACAACATCATTGAGCGATAGTTAGGGGCAATAAGAACCTTGCAATGTTCTCTCTATTCTTGTTTGTTGTTTCTGGTCTTGCTGATCACATCTATTTAACTCTGTCTTAAATCTGACCCCTTCTTGCAGTTTTGAGTTTGATTTCTCTTGACACATACAAGGCATTTAAAATGTTATCTAAGTGAATAAATACCTTGTGGCTCTTTTTTACTACTGTTCTTTTGTTAACTTCCTGCTTTATGTGGTAGTTTCTGTGAAGTGCACTGCATTAAAGTTTATAAATTGCTGTTACAGAGAGTGAGAAAATCTGAACTGACTGATAATAGATAATATATAAGGTGACTTTAAATGAGACAGCTAACTAGAACCAAATAAAGGTGGTGATCTTGTCAGATGGAATTTGGGTTTTCAAAGGATACTTGAAAAAACAGAAAGACATTTTTGTGCTTGCTGACTTGTTCTTCTGACTTCATAAAATATCTCCTAGAGTCTGAAGTCAGATAAACCATATCTGTAATCTGTAAATAACAGTAGTTAAAGGATAAAGATGAATATTGACATGTGACCATATAATACCAGATACTATGTCAACTCGAAAAGAAGAGACACCAAGGTTTTTTCATACTATAGAAGAAAATAAGTGAAATTTAATGAGACTGTATAATGCTGAGTCAGTTTTTATTCCTTTTACACTTTAAAAACTCTATATTTTAAATGCTCAGGAAAGCAGAATTCAAGGTGTACAGACTCACAAAACTCTATAACAGCAGCACTTGACTAACAATACAATCTGACCTACCTCGATAACTGATGTTCTACATAACTGCACAGCAGACAATTGATGGTTTCCCTTTTTTCTTATTTAATATTTGAGGTGAAGTTAGCTTTTGGAAGCAGTCACTCATAAATTCCTGGTGTTGGATATGCTAGTATTCCAGTCAAATCCTTCATTGTAATGTAAAAAAGAACATCAGTGTAAGTGATACAAGAAAAAAAATAGTAACGACGGTTATCTGAAACTATAGCTCAAGAGAAGAGCTGTTTAAAATGGTGTTAACAAAGAAACATGTATACAATTAAACCCTTATGTGGAAAAAAATCATTAAAGATGTAAATGAGACAATATACGAAGTGTTTTTTGCGCTATCATTCCAAGACTACTGTTGTGTAATTCAGTGGGTTTGAGGGTACAACAGTGCAAAAATGAAAACATTTTATAATTCAATTCAGGGTGACATACCACTTGTGGGGTGGCATGGTGACACAGTGGGTAGCGCTGCGGCCTCGCAGTTAGGAGACCCTGGTTCACTTCCCGGGTCCTCCCTTCGTGGAGTTTGCATGTTCTCCCCGTGTCTGCGTGGGTTTCCTCCAGGTACTCCGGTTTCCTCCCAGAGTCCAAAGACATGCAGGTTAGGTGCATTGGCGATTCTAAATTGTGCTTGGTGTCTGTGTGCCTTGCGGTGGGCTGGTGCCCTGCCCGGGGTTTGTTTCCTGCCTTGCGCCTTGTGTTGGCTGGGATTGGCTCCAGCAGACCCCCGTGACCCTGTAGTTAGGATTTAGCACGTTGGATAATGGATGGATGGATACCACTTGTGTAAGGAATGAAGTACAATTTTGATGTATGACAGAAAAAATTGGAAATGTTCTACTAAAACTTCCATAATCATGAAGAATCCACTGCATCCACTTAACAGGATCATCTCCAGGCAGAGGAGTAGCTTCAGTGACAGACTTTTGTCACTGTCCTGTTCTATCTATAGAGTACTTTCTTTTATCTGCAATATTTTAATTTTGATAAACCCTAATCATATTTTATGAAAATGAACTAATACATGGATGGATTGATGTTTCTTTATTATTATTTGCTTGGTTTGGCAAAACACAATTCTGATGAAAACTGTTCACTAATAAAACCAAGTAAAGTTAATCCACAACCACTCAGTATTCAGTGTGTTACCACAAAGGTAATGTTGAGAGTTAAAGAGGCAAAAAGAAAATTCAGACTAACAAGAGAATGTTATTTAATCTCGCCTTTACTTTTTTTCTCTTAATCCATTAGTATCAGACAGTTGCCTACTCACACTCTTACTTACACACAATTTAAGTGAATGTTTTTTTTAATAATTGTAAGAGTTATTTTCATTATTAGGAAGTTCCTGTTATTTCCCCCTTTAAGTGTCTTGCAGTAGCACTTACAGTTACTGCCATTTTTGATCATGCTATCTCTTTGGATTGGAAGGGGATTGCTTATTCGCCTGTTTATGCACTGCTGAGTTGCCAAGCAGGACATAAGCCCAATTATCAAATTAGCTGATGAAAGTTATAGTGAATCTGATTACCAACACCATGATAAGCCTATACAGGAGGAGGTTAAACTGAATGGTGTGAAACAAAAAATCAGTACCTTAAAGTCAGTAAGCGAATAAACAAAGTGTGGACGGTAACAGATTTGCTGGACACAGGCACAATTTGTTGGGGACCCAGATGCAAATTTTAGGGGCTCTAGCCTAGATAAACCCCATTTAGTAACTTCAGCACTGAAAAGAAACAAAAAGAGGTGTCAATACGCCTTTTCTAATATAACAGCAAAAACAATTAATAGAGAGGTCAGTCTCTTGTAGCGTTTAAGGGTTCAAAGTTTGGCAGACCAAACGCAGACAGGTAAATATTTTGGAGCATGCATTGGAGTCATCTCCTGGAGCATGGTTGGAGCAGTTGAGGAAAAAGGAGAATTTGTTATTATCAGCACCCGTCTTGCTGCGAAGTCATCCCTATGTAACATGAAAACTAGGACATGTGGAGACTTGAGATGGGTCATGTGCCTGTTGACATTTAAAGAGTATCTCTGGAAACAGTCAGTAGTGCCCACTTGTTAGGAAGGCCCAGTAGTGACTTTTTTTAGGAATGTTTAGGTAAGTGAATCTCTTCCTCATTAACTTTACAGTGGAGAACATACTGACTTTCTCTATTAAATTCTGGTATGGCAGTTGTGAATGTTAGGTGAGTTTGTCAGGTAGTGGTAAGTTTTTCTCCTACCTACTCAAAGTAATATGAAGCTCAGTACACAATGGATCAGGGAGTTGGCAACTAAACTTGCTCCCATTTAACATTCCCCTCATGAGGAGTGTAACTAAAATACCATGTGGTATTAAAGACATCAAAGGTTGGTTCTTATGTGGAGTAGCATCTACTGTTTAGAAAGAGTGATAGAGTTGGCACCTCGATAAAAATTCCCTGGGAAAAGTACTGAGAAACCACATCAGTATTTTCCTTAGCCTTGTTATGAAAATGGATTTTTAAATGTCCAGGAACAATGTAAACAGGACCAGTACTTAATATGGCATTGCTTCTGGCTGTGGAGGTAGTAAGGCCTCCCAGTTTGTTAACATATGAAACCCTATTCAATATATAAAAAAAGATTAGTATATGGAATTTAAGAATCTTATTACAACCTGAAAAACTTTAAGATAAAGAAAGAGAAATTGAAAAAAATAGGTTGAACCTCCTAGGTATATCAGACTTTTGATGAAAAAAGCAATGGTGAAATTTTAAATAGTGATTATAAAGTTATCTACTCAGGAAGACACAAATCCCCACTGGAGAAAACGTGGAAGCTATTTATGAACAAGTTGAGGAAATAATGAAAAAGGGTAAAGATTATGTTCTAGTAATAGGCAACTTCTGGAAAACGAAGAGGCTCTAGTGAAGAATAGTACAAGTAAGATTAAGGTTATTAAAAACAACAGAAATGTAGAGAAAGTGAATCTGAAATGGTTGTATCTGAAGTAAGCAGTCCTAGAAAATGCTTAACAAAACATCAGAAAGGATATGAAAAGGTGGTGGAAAGATAAGTGTAAAGAGCTTATAGAATTAAAAATAGCTCGAAGAAGTCATGCATTGTGCAGAAAAGTCAAGGAACTCATGGATAGCAAAACACAAGGGAACAAGGATGAAGTAATGGAAGCTCATGATAGGATAGTTCTTATGGTGAGCAAAAATATTAAAAAGTGATGAAGAGAATATTGAAAGAATTGCATGGAAAGGTTAAAAAACTAAAGATACAGTAAGTTTATAAAATAAAGAAGAGCTTAACAGAGAGCAGTTAGAAACAGATTTGCTGGAGCAACTAGTAAATATACCTCTGATGTATGTAAAGTAAGAGAAGGCAAACTGAGTTGAAAATGATAGTAATGGAGTGAGAAGGAATTAGTCAGTTTTTGAAGGAATATATATGAAAAGGAGAGTATGGCCAGATTATTTTAGAAAGCATGTGTCTGTCTGACACATGGTGTGTTTATATGCTAAAAGCATTTATTAATATAACTTATAATTATTATATATGTATTAAAATGTAATGTATTTTTACTTGCTATTACTTTATGTGGTAATTAATGGTAATTGAACTGTGTACTTATTGTCACTGCATAATTCTAGCTATAGTGACAATGGACCCAATGTTAGAAATTCCGGGTGTTCCCCTACTATTGTCATTTGCCCACAAGGAGGCTAGGCCTAGGAATGCTGAATACTTTAAGGAACTTGCATTTAAAAAAGAAAAACTGTGGGAGTATGAATAAACATATATAGATTGTTGTTCTTCAACAGTATGCTTGTGTTTTTGTTTAATGTAATTTTGTGTATTAACCATACTTTACTTTTCATATATAGTGCACTGAGATTATAAATGTAAATGTTTGCTAACAAAGATATACAATTTAGCATTACTTATTAACAAAACCGTAACAATATAAATGATAAAATCCACATATTTAGTTAAATTTGATTATGATGCTGATCTACTAATTTTAGTTTTATTTACTGATAGAGAATGTCCACATTACTACCTTTTTTCAAGGTCAGGGACTATTTCATTGACAGTCACCAGATAATGTCAGATAAGCTTCAGCTATCAAAGGGATAGATTTTACCCTTTAAGAAAACAAGATCATTAGAGACACCTGAAATAGAGTAACAGAAAGAGAGCATGGTCAGCATATGAACTGAATATAAACAGTACAAGTTCAGTCTAGCCAAAGCAACATCAAAGGAGAGAGCACAACCTCAACATAACCCAAGGCAGAAGAAGCAAAATGGGACATGAGAATAGCTGAAATGCTGGAGCTTAAAAGAAATGCCCAAAATTGAACATTACCTAACTTGAAGTTTGACTATGGGCTAATAGTTTTAAAAAAACATGAATCAATATATATAAAAAGTATAATGTTGTAGTAAGAATTATCAAAGCAAATAACAAATGTTATTCAAACTTCTAGGTCTTATAAGAGGAGGACATCACCTTCTTGCTCAGAACACTCATGGTTTTCCATACAATCCATTAGGTGGAGTGTTTTTCTTATTTGGTGAAGCCATGGTTATATTCCAAGACATAGGTGTCGAACTCCAGGCCTGGAGGGTCGCAGTGGCTACAGATTTTCATTCTAACCTTTTTCCTAATCATTGACCTGTTTTCATTGCTAATTCACATTTTAATAGCCCTGTTAGAAGGATTCAGTCCTCTGAATTGATTTGTTTCCTCATTAAAATGCAGCCAAACAGAAATGAGACATGAAACGAGCCAACAGATAACCAGCTAAACTGGGGCATTAAACTCCAACTAGTTTTTTAATAAGAAGCCAATTCTTGCTGTTAATTAAACCCCATTATTTAATTCCATGGCTTGTTGTTGTTCTCGTTCTGCCACAGCAGACATTTCCAAAACTGTCGATTTTCTGTTTTTCATAAGAACATCGTCAAAGTGTTTTGGTCAGTTTAGAGATCAGCCTTACTGAGACCTTCTCCTTTCTTTATTTTCAGATATTGTATGATGTGGCGGTTTGTTTTGTGTCTCATTGTTTGGCTGCTAGTTAAGGAAAAAGAAACAACTAAAGGGCCTGAGTCAAGTTAATTAAAAGAAGTCATTAGCAGCAAAAACTGGTCACTAATTAAGATGGTTAAAATGAAAACCTGCAGCCACTGCAGCCCTCCAGGACTGGAGTTCGACACCTATGTCTAAGATAATGTAAATGATCATAATGTGCATTATGTGTGTAATGTAGGCAGCATTCTCTTCTGGCCAAAGAATCATCTCTGTAATAACATTTGGCTTTTGATTGACAAACTTGTGTTCTTTTATTCAATCAGTAAATGCACAGTTGAAACTGTTGCGACTGTTTTACTGCTTCATGTACTGTTCCATAAAAACATTTTCTTCCTTTAATACTAGAATTATAAACAGAACGATTAAAAAAGAGTGCAAACCAATACTTAAACCAGATATCCTGGAACAGCAGAATATCTCCGAACCCAATTGGTAGTTTGATTGTTGCTTTGATTCTAAAACTTTGTTGCCTTGTCTCAAACCAGTGAGAGAAACTCAGAAATAAATTACTTTAATTTGAATAATACTTTCATACAGTAAATATTTTCTCAATAAGCATTACAAGTATGGACATTTGTGCAATTGTTTACATGTTTTTTGTAGAAGTGGAGGACAAGAAGATGAACAGACATTAGTCAAAGATGGGGATTTAGCTGAAAATCTTGGGATTTAAAGTCCAAAGACCTGGTTACTTCACCTCATTCTTTGCCAATAATGCACTACAATAAGTAAAGAAATACATTTTTAACAGCGGTGCATCTGTTTCACAGCTCCAGCAACAAGGGATCAATTCCCAAACCAGTCACTGTATGAATTTGTACATTGTCCCTATGTCTGCATGTGCTTTTGTAGATACACTGGCTTTCTGCCATGTTCCAAAATCATGCATGATTGGTGAGTCTACTGTGAGTGTATTTTATGCACTTGCCTAGAGATGGAATGAGGTTCAGCACAGGAGTTGATCAGGGGTTCAGTCTAATACTGCTGGGATGGATTCCAGTTCCTTCTGACTCAGAAATGGACAAAGCTGACTTAGAGAATTGCTGGATGGATGTGTTTGTTTAAAGGGAATTAGTAATAGCCACATCTTGACATTTATATGAATTTTGTTTAGTTTTTCTTTGGTATTTTTGTTTAGGATATAAACAGTCTTTATACAAATATATGAAGGTATTGAAATTAATTGTCACAAATACTGTTCATTACAGAACCATCTGTTTTAGATTTGCAAAAGTTTGCTAGTGAGGTTTATAAGTTTAATATCACAGATATTAATCATCTAAGTCGAAACACAACAGAAAATTGACTGACATGATTTTTGGTTGTATCTTCCTGTTGCTATATGAAATATGCTTTCATTGGTGCGTTTAGATTCTGGCTTGGTTTGTGTATACAGAACTGCATGTAATTCAATTAGCTATCAAGATGGCTTAATTATACAAACAGCAGTTGAGTTTTTGCTTCTTTCTCAATAACTAAGCATTGTTTTTTATCTTGCTTTCCACTCAAGCCATATTTCCATTGTCTATCTTGAAAGTTGCTACCCATAATGTCATTTTGTTTTTCTTATAGAAGATTGTTGTCATAGGTTCTAGTTGCTACAGAGCTGGTTACATGAAACAGTCTCTTATGACCTCTGCTTTGGACTGTTGTTTAAGTTCCTCTATTTTTGACAGAAGTGTTAAGGACTTGCTAAAGTTTACGTTCATCACCTGCACAATGTACTGCTTGGTAAAAATTATTAAAAAGGAATAGTAAACTCACTGTATAACCTATTAGAGTTCTGAATGTCTATCTGTTTAACAGATTACTGCAGGTATATGATGTAAACCCGCTACCTACCAATGAGATCTCCAAGAAGAGGTGTCACTCACTGACTCCAAATTAATTATTAGTGATATAAAATAGAAAGAAGAGAACAAATCCTATTGTTAATTCTGTACAGTTTAATTTAAATATTTTGCACATCTTATTGATCAAATATTTAAAAAGTTACATTGGTAACAACTTTTTCACAAAAGTGCAATTTCTAATGTATATGTACATTAAGATCATAGAAAACTAGTAATGAAACAATGAGTTATGAGAAATGGTCAATTTGAAAGTTATACTTTTGTACCTGCATCTACATAGATTTCAGAATAAGCCCTTGAAAGTCAAAACTGCTACATATGTAATATCACAGGATAACTGGCATTATCATCTATCGTTGCATCATTTATCCTTCATTGATAAGAATTCAAAGTATTAAATATATAATAAAATAACACCACATGCTATTTTCTGTGAGATATATTTAAGAGTAACCCAGTTATGTCAGCACAACTTGTTCTAATTGCTTGTTGTGAGCAAGAACACTCCTTAGGCGAGGTAATTAGTGCATTCATGATCTGAGGGCAGCAATATATAACTAGGCTGAAAGCAGAATAGGTAATTGAGAACCTCTATTACAAAAAGTTTGACAAGCATCCCAGAAAGGCACTGAGTTTTTCTTTTACCAGGCATTTGAATGATACCTGAATACTTGATGTTTCTGAGTTCACCTCAGACATTTTGTTTTGTATCTCTTTATTCACCATGTTACAATTACATGTTTATCAACAACACACCATATGGGTGTACCATTGCCATATACAATTACATTTTTTAAAAGTCACATTTGTAACTATGCGGTGGGCTGGCACGCTGCCCGGGATTTGTTCCTGCCTTGCACCCTGTGTTGGCTGGGATTGGCTCCAGCAGACCCCGTGACCCTGTGTTAGGATATAGCAGGTTGGATAATGGATGGACTGATGGATGGATTTGTAACTATGTAATCATTTACCTCCTTCCATTGCTTTTAATTCATGCTATGATATATATATATATATATAGATATTTGGTCTGAAAACAATATGGATCTTTTGGGTAGATTGGAAAAAAGCATGCAACAAGGCAGCAGAACATATCCTTCTTAGATTCTGAAGCCCCAAGAGGGTACTATATCTATTATTTGAAGGTAGCTCTTGGACATTTTTTAGATTTTATCTATGTTGAAATTCTTTGTAAATGTTATGGAGAAGGTTGTACATCTCAGCATTGCTTGGTTGTAGTTCATCGTTTATTTAGAGGCATGAAATAAAGAATAGGTCTATAAGTTGAAAGAGGACAACGTGAGAAGCAAATCTTCTTAAACATAGGTAGCAAGGGCATAAGAGGTTTCAGAATCATGAGGTGTAAATGGTACACGGGAAACAATGAAAAATCTCTGTTTGAAAACAACGGGAGAAGTCTTTGGTTGAACAAAGGGACCACCATGACACGAGGAAACATTATACTGGAATGCTGAGGCAGAACTATCAACTGAGAAAAAAATATAGATGCCACAAAACTAAGGCAGACTGTGACAGAATTATTTATAAAAAAAGCAAAGATACATGCTAGTTTGGAAGCTGGTAAATGCAGGAAAGACTAAGATGACAGCTGGAGGCAAAGGGGTATAAAGCATGGAAGAGGAGGGTGCATGGTTTTGCAGCACGTGCAGTACAGGTATTGAAAAAAGCTTAGTCTAGTGCATGGGTTATCAGAAATGGGGGCATAACAGAAATAAAGGTGTTACTGGTAGTCTGTAGGTGGCAAGTGCAAAGAGGGGTGCAGAATCCTGATGTAGTAACTATAAATTTAGATATAGGCATTGGAGTTAGAGAAAATAGGGAAGTTCTACTACCTAAGTTGACTTGATGATGATGCTCTCCTCCATTCTGACTTCTAAAAAAGCCACTCTGGCATTGAAGTGTAATTTTAAGAACCTAATAACACAACAGACTACTTCTGCAGAAGATGTTGAGGATAAAAGTGGTAAACAGCATGTGCAAAGAACATTTTATTAACACTTTCACCTGACAAAGGAAAGTTTTCTCACCTATCAAATTCTGTTAAATTGACCTAAACTATCACAGATTACAGTGCACCTCCTATCAAAGTGATAATGAGATCTGCAAGAAATATCATACCATACCCTTTCCAAAGCCTGTTTAATTCTGAGCCGGATTGTGGGGGACTGGAACCAATCCAAGCTAGCATAAGATACAAGGCAAGAACAATTCCTGGACAGGGCACCAGTTCATTGCAAGTTAAATACATACTCACACGGTAATACACTAGGGCCAATTTAGTGTCACAAGTCCACTTAACCTAATCTTTGGTCTGTGGGAGGAAACTAAAACACACTGACATAACCCACATGGACATGGCGAGAACATGCAAGATCCATGCAAGATAGACCTGGGATACAAACCCTGCTCTTCTTACTGCGAGGCAGCAGTGCCACCATGCCACCTCATCTGAAAGAAATAAAGATATTAAGTTAAGGATCAATATCCATCTTGCTTATACACCATCAGATAATTTTGTGGAATTTGGGATTCATTTATCTGTCATTTCGAATAGGATATTGTAAAGTGTCCTGTCAAACAGATTTTATTAATAGAATAATTCCTTTCATAATTTGAAAAAACTTCATTAATGTTACCTCTTAATCTCTATTTTCTTCAAATAAAAAGTTCAACTCCTTTAATCTTTCCTCATAGCACATACCCTGCAGTCCCAGAAAACAGCTTAGTCTCTCTTCCCAGGACTTTTTCTAGCACTAACCCGTGAAAGGACACAATTTTAACATTATCTTATTCTAATAATGTTCCTCACCCTATAACTTTTTGTTCCTGTGTTTTAGCCAATTTTCCACCCTTCTAGACAGTGCAATGTTAGATCCCACTTCTTTTACTTTGATGCCCAACCCATCATGTGGGATCTATTCAACTGCCTTCTGAAAATCAAGATAAATATCACCTACACCTGCCTGATTGTTTGCTTTTGTTGCTTCCTTACAGGATTCCAGCATATTAGTTAAAAATGACCTGCTACTCTTAGCCCCTGTTGACTTTTCACTTATACTTCTATTCTTGCCACATGCTGTTCAATCTCCTCCTTAATAATTCCTTCCATTAATTTCCCCATGGTGTATGTTAAGATAACTGGTCTGTAGTTGCTTGGATTTGTTCAGTCTTTCTTTTTATATCTCTCTATATAATCTTCATTTGGATCTTGATCTTTGTTTTACCGCAAATGAATTAGAAGGAGCACTAGATGGCAGTAGAGAGACAGCTAAAACATTAGCATTGCATTAAGAATCTCCTCCAGGCTTATACTACTGAAGACTGTAGTAGTCCAGTCACACCTCAAAACACAGACATTCAAACTAAACAAATAGTTGTGCTTTAAATTAACTAAAGAGATCTTCATTTAGATCTTGATCTTTGTTTGTCCGCGAATTCCACGCATGCGTAGACCACCTTCCAGTTTAGTATGTTGTTGTTACTCACGGATGTCAACAATGTGCCAGAATAACGAAAGGGGTGGTGGACAATGTTACGCTGGTTAGCTCCTGAGGCCTGGTTAGAGAATGAGATTGCCGAAGATAAAAGGTACGTGCCTACATAACATATGAATGAAAGAAAGACAGTGGGTAAAATGAATGACAACGTAACAGCACGTTCCTGGAAATTATTATTGTTATGTTGTAGCCGGCGAGTGCTGTGCGTCTCACAGTTGTACCGTGGCTTGCTCACATGTCAGTGAAGTGATCCCTATTTATGCTTTAAAGAACCTGGATACCTATGTGTCCCTCTTTTATAACCACTGCTCCGTGTATATTGCCTTACTCTTTGGATTGCCACAAAGTAACCTGCGAGATTGGAGAAAGGTTGAGAAGACATCGTGAGAGGAAACGATAGCGTCGTGAAAACGAGACGGACTGTGAACGGACAGCAGCAGAAATGCTCCTACACCACCAGATAATTACTATTTGGACAGTGATTCTGAGTGGGCCGTTCCTATCGAATCAATGTCCAAGAGTTTTCTTTTGTAATTTTGTTTCCCTTATAAAAAATCATAATGCTGTGCGTTGAAGGGCCCAGTTCATGACTGGCAGCCGCATTTAAACAGGGAGCCCTTCACAGACAACTTTAACATGCGCAACATACTTGGGTGCACACGGCTAGTAACTGTATAATATTTGCTATATTATAGTCCGAAGGAATTTGTCAAGTGCACAGTGACTTTCAAAAAATATGTGTCAAGGGTTTATAGATGCCCTCACTAACTATCTTAAGCACTCAGGAATACATTTTATCTGGTCCTGGTGATTTGTTTGATTTCAGCCACTTAAACTAAGTACTTCTCCCTCTACAATTTCCATGTTTGCTCAGAAAAGCCAAGCAAAATGACACCTTTTATTGGCTAACTAAAAAGATTACAATATGCAAGCTTTCGAGGCAACTCAGGCCCCTTCTTCAGGCAAGATGTAAGATGAAGAAGGGGCCCGAGTTGCCTCGAAACCTTGCATGTTGTAATCTTTTTAGTTAGCCAATAAAAGGTGTCATTTTGCTTGGCTTTTCTCTACATTCATAATGGCTAACACGGTACAACAACCTAGTACTACATGTTTGCTCAGCAACTCTTTAGTAGTCCTTGATACTGCCGGTAGGTTATCCACTTCTTCACATGTGAACACTTCAGAAAAAAGCAAGTTTAGAGCATTCACTACATGACTGACTGTGACCCTTTAATTATTTCTTTTATCCTGCAGATAGCAGCCAAACAATAAAGAGATACAAAACTAGCCAACGCATGACCAGCTAACCAGTATAAATCATACAATATCTGAAAATAAATAAAGGTGAAGTTCTTAGTAATGTTGATCTGTTCAAGTCCACTAAACATTTTGATGGTGCTCTTAGGAAAACAATCATTTTGGAAATATCTCCTCTGGCAGAATGAGAACATCAACAAGCCAAGGAATTAGATAATGGAGCTGATTAACAAGAAGAACCGGCTTCTAATTAGGAAACTGGTTTGAGTGAAATTTGTTCTGACCTTAAGTCTGATGTTTCTTTTGTTTTAATGCCTTGGTACTTTTTGGCTGTCTTGTTACTTCTTTATCTGGCGAGTCTGACTGACTCATGACAGTTGATACTTTCTCTGGGTTCCATGGAAATTAAAGAATAGTTTCAGTCTTGCTGAGTTGTTCCTGTGTATTAAATTTTTCATTGGACCACAGTGTGATCATATCAAATATGACGCAAGAATTTCATATTGAAAAAAGAAGGTTCAAGCTCAATTCTCCTAAGTTCACATTGTGTTTCTACTGCATTATCCACACTTTTTCAGTTTGTTTTGAGGTTTTAAAGATAATATTGATTTGAAAATGTATGTCTGCAAACATTTTATTTTCTTCCAGTTGAACATTTTTTTGCAAACACAGGTTTTTGCACCTTAAGGAGACTTGATTGTTTATACATAAAAAGTAGAATGGAAGTTTAGAAAAGCCTGGCAATAAAAAATAATGAAATGTTATACCTGAGTGCAGGGCATGCCACCCAAACATGACAAATATGCTCCAATGTTATGGAGCACTTTGCTTCTCTTTCCAGCTTATGAATTGCATAAATAACTAAATTAGTTGTCAACATTGTTTATTTCTTTAGTTTCTTTATTGTTGAGCTGAGTTTCATCT
Source organism: Polypterus senegalus (assembly GCF_016835505.1). Taxonomy (NCBI): domain Eukaryota; kingdom Metazoa; phylum Chordata; class Cladistia; order Polypteriformes; family Polypteridae; genus Polypterus; species Polypterus senegalus. Next base: position 139,701,612 of record NC_053160.1, read on the forward strand.
CACTCATTCAAGTTTGCTAAAACTCAGTAACCTGTTTTGGATCATAATTTAACAGTTTAAGTTAAAAGTAAATAAAGATAACATTGTTTGTTTTTCATTTTATTAAATGATAGGCTTTTCTTCATCTAACCTTAACATGTCCTTTTTTTCTCACCTTCTCATTTCTTCTTTCCTTTCTGACAAATAAGCACTAATTTTCCATGCTATGTGACAGATCACTGTATAGACTTCAGTTTAGCAGTTTCAGGGATTTTTCTCTGTTTTTCTGGTTTGTTTTAATTTTTCACTGTGCAGACTGTAATCGTGCTATTGATTTGGATGCTCGAGGTCATTTATTTGTCTTCCGCTCACTGCGGGTCATTTGGGTGGAAAATACTTCTCGATCTAAGCATCAGAATGAGAGCCACTACTCCACTCCCCAGATACTCCTCACAAGCACTTGGAGGCCCTTAATGATTAATGCCATTGCAGTCCAGCCACAAACCTTTCTGCCGCAGATAATGCCAGGCAGCAAGCGCGCTTGACACTTTTAATGTATAATTAAGTAGAAAAAGTCAGCACTCGGTATGCAAATTTTTTAAAATGATAAATGATGCCATACAGCAGTGGGGATTGATTTGGTGTAAATGAAACTAATTAAGGAAATGTCAAACATAATTAATAAAACAGGTTTAAGCTGCAAAACATTGTCAATTGAATGAATGAGGAGGCATTGGCTCCTATTGTTTCAGCTTTATTTAGGGCTTGTGTTTTGCTTGTTCCTTGCTCCTAAATGCACTTTCTCCACCTCACACCCTCCACTACCAATTCCCAGAGAGGGTGAAAATAAATTTGCTTGTCTCTCCACTGACTGTAGAAATTAATTGCTGAAATCTTGTCCCATCCAAGTGTTTCATTCACTCACAGGACATTAACATAACTAATTTGAAAGAGCCCAAATGACTACATAATAGAGCTCTGTCAGCATGGCTGACAGTCGTTGGTCATACCAAATTAGCTCTGTTTTATAATTGAAATTTTTCCCCTGTTCCACTTTTATATGATTTTTTTTTTTTTTTGCCTTGCCTATTCATTTTTTTGATAAGAACAAAGGTTTTATAATTTACAAAAAGAACGCTTGACCTATAATTAGAGGGAAGAAATTAGGGGGGAAGAAGAAAAGTCAGATTTCTAGTCCCAGTAATGATGCTAGAGACCTTAAAGTCTCTGGGGAGTCCGAAGAATAATGGAATCTTCTATTTTTATGGACGACCTGTGCACTGGGTCTGACTCTAACTGTGAATCCACTTTACATCACAGATCACTTGCTTAACACTAAAAGTGCCAATAGAACCAGTAGCTATTATTCCAAATGTCAGTCCCTGCCCATGCCATTTGCAGGTTTTGCCCTTGCCAGTAAATGAACGACGGAATGAACATCTGCCATTCTCTTCCAACTATTCTCTGTTGTGATAGCCTAATACAACAGGAGCAAAAGTTTAAGAACCTACTGCTGCTTGATTTAAATTCTAATGGCTTTTTTTCCTTTCTGAAAGTGCATTGAATCACATCAAAAGTTGCTTTTAAGTGTCATATGTTTCCCTCCGTGCATATGAAATTTCCTATTTTCTTTGTATCCTTCCATTTGCCTATAATGGTAAATGCATATGTCATTGTTACTTAGCTTTTGAAGTCAATCTTTTTGTCAAAATCCCCAAAATATTTATAATCCTTTTAAAGAATTTCAGCTCTAGCATTTAAGTACATCAAGTACTCCTTACACAAATGAAAGTAGGACTTCAGGATAATCTCAAATATAATTAGACATTTGAGTTGCATTTACAGTATTTGTCTTTAATCTGATCCGCATTAGTTTTTATGGAAATGTTCCCAATAGATATGCATCTTAAGTATAATTCTACCATTATACAGAGCACACAAATAATTCATACTAAATTTGGGAATAACACATTAGTGAAAAGTACATACAGAATTACGATGCAGTATAAAGTACCGTTTTATCCATATGCAATAAACTTCATCATTATAAATTACATTTGTCTAACAATACTATTTCCATTCATATTGTAACCCTGACAGTTCTGTAGCAAATAGCACCTTCTGTAAACAGAGGAGGATGAGGGACTTTTGGGTCCCACTACAAATTACTCCTTTTTGTCCAAATGAACAGAAAATTGGAAAGCTGCATATAATTCTATTTCACTGTAATTCAGCAATCAAGAAGATTCTAGAATTGGTGCAACAGTCTAATGATCTCTTTATTAATACCTTTTGACTGTTATGCCAATTAACAAATTCCTACACTGTTTACAGCAAAGTTTTTGAAAATGGGTATTGTGACACATACTGCAATTCAAGGGGTTTTGTGAATGTAATGCTCTAATTCATTTTACAGCAACAACAATTTATTTCTTGTATAGGAATGCCTCAATGGGCTTTAATGCCCTGTTTTTGACATCCTCTCATCCTTGACTCTCTAAGAAGACAAGAATAACTTCAACCTTGTAGGGGAAACAAAATGGAAGAAATCATGTGAAGGGCAATTCAGAGAGAGACCCTCCTCCAGATAGGTTGGGTGTTCAATGAGTGTCAAAAAATGGGGTAAATGCAAAATACAAAACAAAACACAAGAAATCCTCTTAATAGACCTAGATGGCCAGTCTATCACTGCCATCTCAGAAATGCAATACAATTATATAAAGTACATTGTTCTTGCACAGTGCTTCTCACCAAATGCAGGGCGCAGAGCACTACAACTCTCATGGTAAAATTTAAGAATAGATTATACTAGAACTATCACATATGAGATACAGATTTGTTCAAATACATCAAAAACAAAGTAGAAACTAATTAACATAAATGAAACAAAACAATATCTGTCCAACTACTAATTGTATAACCACTGCCAGATTGTACAAAAGGAATCAGACAAGCCTGGCACAGTCAGAGTTCCTTTGTCAACCAGCTCCCCCCCCATTGGCCATTCTACAGCGGAGTTAGTGATTGGCCAGTCTTTCTGAAGAAATTGACCCGTATAGCCAATGAATCCAGTTGTAATTTATGTCAGATTACATAAAAATTAAGACACAAAAATAAGTATACAGTAATCCCTCGCTATATCGCACTTCGACTTTCGCGGCTTCACTCTATCGCGGATTTTAAAAGTAAGCACATCTAAATATATATCACGGATTTTTCACTGGTTCGCGGATTTCTGCTGACAATGGGTCTTTTCATTTATGCTACACGCTTCCTCAGTTTGTTTGCCCTGTTGATTTCATACAAGGGATGCTATAGGCGGATGGCTTAGAAGCTACCCAATCAGAGCATGTATTACATATTAACTAAAACTCCTCAATGCTATAAGATATGCATCCCGCGCGGAGCTTGATTGTTTGCTTGTCTCTGCCTCTATCTCACCCTCTCTGACATTCTCTGCGCCTGACGGAGGGAGTGTGAGCAGAGGGGCTGTTTGCACAGAAGCTGTTTACCTAGTGGATACGGACACACCTCTAAGAAATGCCACTTCCAAAAGCACACTTATTGATTTTTTGATGGTTTGCTTTAATCTCGCTCTCTCTCTCTTGGACGTTCTCTGCGCCTGACGGAGGAGATGTGAGCAGAGGGGCTGTTTGCTTAGAAGATACTGACGCTCCTCTAAAAAATGCCGCGCAAACTTAAAAGCACACGTTTTGATTTTTTGATTGTTTGCTTTTCTTTGCGAGCGCTCTCTCTCTCTCTCCCTCTGAAATTCTCTGCTCCTGAAGAGAAGATCTATTTGCATTCTTTTAATTGTGAGAAAGAACTGTCATCTGTGTCTTGTCATGGAGCACAGTTTAAACTTTTGATTAAAGGGTGTTATTTCATGTCTAGAGGGCTCTAATAATGTTAACAGTGTGGGAGAGTTTATAAGGGCTTAAAATATATAAAAATAACTACACAAACATATGGTTTCTACTTCGCGGATTTTCATCTATCGCGGGGGGTTCTGGAACGCAACCCCCGCGATCGAGGAGGGATTACTGTATATGAATTGAAGATCTGCCTTAACCCCTCATGCATTGGTCAAGAGTCCTATGATCAATTTTAAACACACACAATTATGATGATGTGATTTTCCTCTTTATCTTGTAAACTGAGTTTTTCAGAAGTAAGTTGTAATAACTAAACTCTAGAAGTGTATATAAATACAGGTATATTATGCTGGGGTGTCGAGCAAAAATTTGACCTAGGTAGGGAAGCATGGAAGAAGTTTGGGAAAAAGAGTGCTGCAAAAGAGCTCACACACTTGTTATTTTCAAAGGTCTTCCTGATATCTGTAAAATATGATTGTATATATATATATACATATATTCACACAGATTAACCAAGGTTGTTTTATTACATATTCAGCCTCTCCTCTATATAGTGTGATTTAATATTCAACTGTAGTAAAACCATACACATAAACACAAATAAGAAAAATGAAACTTAACATTACAAATGCACACAATCAAAATGTTAATGCAACATAAGATATATATATATATGTAATTTATATAAATCAGTTGTACAAATCTCTTCATCTTTCCTGCTCTCTTTTAGTCCAATCAGCTAGTAAAACATGTTTTTTTCCTTTTTTTCTTATACAGTAAATTACAGTGAATTAGTTCTAACTAAATGGTGACAAAACTAACTTTACAATTCTTGCTACTTATTGTACTGTACTATATATTTAGAAATGCATGCACAAATTTTAGGTGCAATCTAAATACGCTGTAAATAATAAATACCGTATTTAATTGTGTACGTTGTGCCCTCGTGTAAGACTCGCACCCTAACTTTTACAAAGAAAATCATGAAAGAGAGAGCGCGAGTGCGCAAGCAAGAAAGCAAGCGAGAGAGCATGAGCACACAAGCGAGCCTAAGCAGAAGAAGTAAACATTACAGAATTACACTTCCTCGTGTATGAGGTGCACCTGATTTTCTAATGCTAATTTTCAGGAAAAAATGTGGTACACACGTAAATACAGTCTCTTGTGAAAGAAGGTCCAGATGGAAGTGGGGTGATGGTGGTGGTCATGTTGCTCAGGATAAGAGTTGGGTGGTAAATTGGATGGCATCATGAAAATCCCCTCTATCCCATCCAGAAGGTGCAATCTTGAAGTACTTTTGTACAGTGTCCATTTTAGGACATCCTACTTCCTTTCGAGAAAACTCCATCCTTCCTACTACCTTCGACAAAATATTCCTCCTCCCTGCAAGGAATCCTCCATCACCCCTCCTTCCTCCTTCCACCACCATCCACTCTCAGTTATCCGATGTCCGTTTTCCGTTATCCACCCTCCTATCTCCATCATTTGCCTTCAGATCTCCGTCAACCCCCACAGTCCCCCCGCTCCCCGCATATCACGGCATTTTCGTTAATGAAGTGACGTAATACTCCAGCTCCACCTTCTTCACAAGTTCATTCACTGAATTATTTGTCAATTATATTTCACAGTAAGAATTTACAGCACGACTCAAACGTAGGAACAAAGGTGAATGACGTTAATTGTTGAGTGTCTTTTAATACCGTGTAAGCATACATATTAACACATGTGCATTAAAACGTGTGCATTTACGGGGTGATTTCTCAGGCTTAAAAGCTCACTTTTTATTAAAAAAGGAAAACGCTAAATTTTTTCATTCTGAAGGGCACAAACCACATCGGATTTCAGCCGTTAAACTCACGAAAATTTCGGTACACCAGATAAATAATATATTATCAGTTGTATTGCATGCTTACAATATATATAGAAATGTGTTAATCGTTAACTAATAGTATGGGATGGTGTTTTTCGACTCGGCTACAGATGCCGATGGAGACCAGAACTGCTTTGGAAAAATATGAACGCCTTGATTTAAACGATTCTATGTCTTGGTGGGTTTGTGTAGCTTGTTGTCAATATCTTTACACCTGTTTTTAAGGCTTATTGACTGAAAGGGGCTTTCATGAAAAAAGTTAGGGCTTTGCTACAGGATACAACCTCCACAAGTCAAGGAAGTAAAAATAAAGGTATATATTTCTGTTAGTTAAGACTAACTAAGTCAGGGCCTCACACTCCAACCAATTTCACTCCAACCAGTTGCTTAATTAGGAGCTGATACTTGTTAATTAAGCCCATTTTTTAAATTATATGGCTTGTTGCTGGTCTCATTGTACAATAGCATATGTTTTCGAAATTGTTGATTTATTTTCTTTTTTAAGAGCTCTGTTAAAATGTTCTAGGGACCTGAGTAGATCAGCATTCCTGAAACCTTCATATTTCTTTATTTTTAGATATTGTATGATGTACACAATTTGCTGGTCATGTTTTGGCTCACTTTATATCTCATTATTGTTTGGTTGCTAATTAAGGAAAAAGAAACAAGGGGTCTGAGTCTTCAAGAGCAAGTCAATTAAAATTAATTCAAAAGAAGTTAATTAGTGGCAAAAACAGGTCACTAATAAAAAAAGGTTAGAATGAAAACCTGCAGCCACTGTGGCCCTCCAGGACCGGAGTTTCAGACAACTGCTCTAGCACATCCTTTTCATCTCAAAAATGTCTCTTATGCAGCTGTTTCAAAATTTGTTTAATGCTACTTGACAGAGGGGGGACATTTTTTGTACACCGGGTGTATTCTCTTTTTTTTTTCTCTTAGGCAGCGAAACATGTAAATATTATATTTAAAAGACAGTAGATGAAGGAACATTAGGCTCCCATTGTTGGGACTTGGGTGATAAGTTTAAAGGTAAATTTCCTGAATAATCCTGTTATTGATTATTGTGATGATTGTCTACAGGACAATACCAGATGATAGATAGTTACTGTCTTACAAAAGAGCCACCGCTTTGAAATTTGAACTGCTTAAACATGCAAACAATACAAAATTATGATAACGGAACTGCTCCTTCCTTGGAAAATGTTTGTATTTACCTGACTTGGAAATTAACATGTCTGAGAATATTGGTTTCCAATCAGCATATGTGTACTCATTAATAGTTGGTAAGAATACTTTTTGTAAACCTGTGTTTAAATTATTTGTTAAGCCCAGGAAATGTGGATGTGCCATTGTTTAATCCATCGTCATGTTGATCTAGGCAGGGACTGATGGTCCACTGAGAATGCTGCCAATACTACTTGTACAGAGCACAGAGGCTCACAGGTAGACGAGGGTACGTGGCTGGTACGACGTGAGGCACAAGGACAGCAACACTGACCTCCAGGGAGGAAGAGACAGTTCCACAAGAAGACACTCGTTTTTTAGTCCAGCGAGAGAGGGAAGCTGCATGAAAGGGCAGAGCAAAGCTGGCAGATGAGAAACGAGGTGTGCCAAGGTCACAGCAACACAAGGAGCCCAGAGTGGTAAAAAAAGAACGATGAAGAGATGCCGACAGGATTCAACGATTTGACAAAACGTCTGTTGGGAAACAAGCGTCCGGTGAACAGAGTGCATTCGTCGACAGTTGGACCGTTAATTGTTGGGGTAACAGTGCGTAAACTGGACTTTACACCACTAAAGGTTGTATCCTCCACTTCATGTTTTTAATGGACTTTTAGAGTGTGAACTGTGTGCTTTCCATTTTAAAAAAGGGTTTTCGTCCCTGATATTTTTCGATTTTTATGTTTGTTTATCTTTTTAATGTACTTTATATTGCTTTGTGTAATAGAACTTACCGTTGCTTTTCCTTAAATTTTTGCTGTAATCTTTCATTGTGTGTTTACTCACCGCCAAATTTAAAGACACCTGTGCGTGAATCGCCATCTCCTTTCTTCAGTTCCTGTGTTCACGTGTCTATTAACATATTAAGTAACATGGATGCATAATGTTAAAAAAATCAATATGGTTAAGAAAATGCTAATATCAAGTCGGGGAAAAAGAAAAAAATAATAACATGTTACGGGTGAATATTGTTGTCCTGCTTTCTACCTTAAATGAAGTAGAGACCAATCAAAAATACAGGTTCATTTTTGCTATCATGTAAAAAAAATAAAATGAAAGAGGAAAATCTCTTATTAGAATATACAGCATATACTGTACTGTAAAGTGTACATGATATAATTCTAAGAACTTTGACTTACTGATAATTAATACATAAAAGATTAATGTGAAAATATGGTATTACTACTGAGTCATTTTAACTGCTTTTTTTAATTAATTCCTGTTCTCTGAATAGTGATAAGCAAGGATAACATTAACAGAAGTAAAAAGCCAACACAGAACTTATAGAAAAAAAAAAAAAAATCAACTAAAGATTAAATCAAATATTAGATCATTTTCTTTAGAATAGTGCAGTATAGTTTTACAAGTAACGGCCATCATTTTGATATCATGTTATGCTTTCCTGCAAAATGTTAACTCAGAGGATTTACTTGAGGTTAAAGTTTAGCAAAATAAACAAATAAATAGAATGAAGTAAGTAAAACAGGAAGAGAGAAACCCCACTACCAAATGATAAATTACTCTGACAGTGAAATACAATTATACACCAGTAGCTGGCCATCTGCATATCCACTAGGGCCGGGGTACAAGCATATATAATTTAAAAAAAAAAAAAAACTGCCCTCTTTAGAGTAAGAAAGAAGAAAATAGGTATTTAATTGGACAGAATATGATACTTGTTTGTGAAAGCAAATATTTTAAAGGTGACTTTTAATGACATTGAAGAAAGCCTGTTTATGTGCCAGATTAGTGCTGATATTAGGACATTCCTATATTCTGCTGCCATCCTATAATAATGGCTTTTTTGCCTTACAAGTTAAACAGTTTTTTTGTCATCTTGGTAGCAAAGTAGTGAAAGATTATTAAATATGATTTTATTTTTATGAAAACTATATTTGTGGACCTGGTTCAATGGACCTGGTTCATAAAAATGAAAGGTATCTGTGGCTGAATTGTTTCTCTTTCCTTCCTTCCTTTAAAGTACCCTGGATTATTTTTATCCATCACAGATTCTCTCTTGTAATCATGTAGTAAGATTGTACCATTGTTTTTGTTCATGTTCAGCTGTGCTTCTGTCATTGCACTGCATGTTCTTAATGTTAAGTAACTGTAGTTTTCAAATAGGGTGAAATTCAGCATTTCTTAAATATTGACATATATATAAAATCCAATGTCTGTCTGTTTGTATGTATGTCTGTCCACCTTTCATGAGAGAACTACTTAATGGATTTAGATTAGGTTTTTCTCTATAATTTGCTTAAACATTCCGGTTGATTTTGCGACTTCTCTTATTGCGATAAGTATCATTGTTCACTTGCGGCAGCGATTTATTTACACGAATCCGAGAGAGGCTGCAAGCCGAGGAGAGGGGGAAGCAGGTGGGGCCCTCCTCACTCATGCGCCAACCTCTGTTTGAGTCGGTCTGATGTGGTATTGCGATGGACATACCCTTTCAATTGAAGAGATTACAGTTCCTGGTGAAGCTTTCCTTTGCAATGTCAATTAACAAGGTCCAGGGACAGACACTCAAATTGGCAGGGATTAATCTAAGCTCACCATGCTCCTCACATGGTCAGCTTTACATCACTTTTTGCTGAGTTAGTTCCCCAAGAAACCTATATGTCTTCACCCCTGATAGCAACACCAAAACTATTGTAAATCAAGAGGCCCTTGGATACAAAAGATATCAATATAAATTCTTCTCAATACAAATTACATTAAAAAAATTTTTTTTATTGATTTTTAAAGTTTGTCCTGTTTCACTACTATGTGGGCAGAGTTACAGTGGACAGCTGGTATATAATATAGTGGTGGATGGCTGAGGCCCTTACCCAGCCTCAACGCCTCCATAGCATAAGGACCAAGGGAGAAAACATTCATAGGGCATTATCTCCCTTCAAGTGCTGCATGGCAGCCTCCCTGGGTTGCAGCGGTGCCTCAGGTTCCTGAAGGGCTTCATGGGAATTGCAGTTTGGTGGTGCTACAGGGACTGCAGAGCACTACTGTATTTCGCATTGCTTCTGTCTCACCTGGAAGTACTTCTGGGCCATGTTAACGGACCAATGGAAGTGTTCCCAGGTGCAGTATAAAAGGTATCAGTTGCCACTGCTCCAGGAGCCAGAGTCGAGAGGGAGAAGACAAAGATTACTAAACGAGGAGCGGAGGCAGAAAGACAAAAGGCAAAGACAAAGACAGAAACATAGAGTGTGTGTTGTGCTTATTGTACTGTGTTTTTCTGTAGGAAACGATTGGGAAGAATTTCCCACAGCCAAACAAAAGCCTTGTGTGTTGCAAAGACTTGTGCCTGTGTCTGCTGTGTTGAATTTTGGGAGCTGGTGTGCCCCTTGCAGGCCACAAAATGTATATATATACACACACAGGGTTAAAGAGAATACTTGGTGATATAGAATAAACATTAAAGAACATCCAGAAGATGAGATATTTGATCATTTAAAATGCAGGTATATAACAACAACAACTACAACATTTATTTATATAGCACATTTTCATACAAACAATGTAGCTCAAAGTTCTTTACATGACGAAGAAAGAGAAAAAAGACAAAATAAATAATTAATATTAGAGAACGTTAATTAACATAGAGTAAAAGTAAGGTCCGATGGCCAGGAAGGACAGAAAAAAAAAAAAAACTCCAGACGGCAGGAGAAAAAAAATAAAATCTGCAGGGGTTCCAGACCACGAGACCACCCAGCCCCCTCTAGGCATTCTACCTAACATAAATGACCTCAATCAGTCCTCATTGTATTCAGGGTTCTCATAGAAGAATTTGATGATGATGGTCATGTGGACTTCTGGACTTTAATAGTATTTAATACTACAGTATATTCCACATTCTCAAAAAATTATGAGCGCAGAAACAGACCAGTGCTTGAACTAGCTAGGCTTTACATGAACAACAATTGTTCAATGCTCAAAATGTCCATATGGTAGAGGATGAATTGTTTATAATTGGTTTAATAAAAATCTGTTTTTGGTACACAAATATTACAATATATCTTGAAAGAGAACACAGAAAATAAACATAACTGCTTAGATTACTGTGTGTTTGTGAGTGTGTATGTGAGTCTGTTTTTTTTTTTTTAACATGGTCCTCACTTCCTATCTGTAAGCACCAGGTGTTTTCCACATCTGTTCATAAATATGTTCTTTCTTGAAATGCGGCTGTTTAACTACTGGATGCTGCTAACCTTTTTAACTGTATCATACAGCTGTATTTGTATGGACTAGACTCAGTTTTACGTATAATTTATAGTATATTCTACACACAATGAAAATCAACAATCAGTTTTAAGGTTTTGTTTATATGATACTTATGCTAATTTTAAAATACAGGCCTTCTGCACACAGTCATCACCTGTTTAAAAATTTATTTATCTGATTAAAATTAATCACCTAATTTCCAGGTACTGTAGAAGCATTTTCCTGAATAGGGTATGGAAACTTTCACAGATGTGCAGAGCCCACTCTTGTAGTGCACAAATTCAAAATCCCAAGGATTTCCTTGAAAGTAATGTAACTCTCAGTCTTGCATAATTTCATAAAGGGTTGTGGGAGGCTAAAACATTCCCTAGCAGCATCAGACACCAGTCAACAATAATAATAGTAGTAGTAGTAAATCACAGATCACAAAGCTCCGCATTTTCCCACGCAGTTCACTGATTTCTATTTCTGAGGCTGTACCGGATAGCGTACACTGTAAGAAATAAACAGAAGACAAGCATAAAGATTTGGGGTTTTCCAGCCCCGTATACTGTAAAGATTTGATATCGGTCAGTGTTAGCATCCAAGCATTACAAAAGACAATTTTCCATTGGTTGACGGGGACATTTTATGGTGTGGGACCAGTAAAAAACAGATGGAATGTTGGGAAGGAACCGAGGTGATGTATTGGAGTCATGACATCATCAGAGGTGGACCAGAGGGAAGGAAGGAATGCAGAAGTGGTAGCATGTGGTTAGGAAGTCTGGATGTATTCATGGCGGCATTGCTTCTGTCTTTCTGTAGAAATAAAGAAAGAGAGGTTAGTACCCTGCCTTTGCCCCCTTGGCATGATATATTACACTGCACGTCAGGTCTTTACGCGGCTCCCAAAGTGCGTATGTGTGACATGCCTCCCCCCCTTAGCCAAGGCCCTTCGGGTCGGGCGGACCGAACCAAGAGGTCATGAACATGGGAGAGAGCATCAGCGTTGGCCTGTAGGTTACCTCGGAGATAAATGACAGTAAACATATACAGCTGAAGGTCCAAAAACCACTTGGTGACTCGGGGGTTCGAATCCTTGTGAACAGCCATCCACTGAAGGGCGGCATGGTATGGTCTGTCACCAGGGTAGTACCTCAGGTGAGTCACCGTCCACTTGATAACCAAGACCTCCCCCTCCATAGCTGCATACCTTGTCTCCTTGTCCAGCAGTTTCCGGCTCAGGTAGATCACGAGGTGTTCGACACCGTCGATGCTTTGGATCAGCATGATGCCTAGACCTATGTCTAAAGTCTGGAGGATAAAATGAAGAGAAAATCAGGGGTTCTCAATGTCGGTGCAATTGTCAGAGCTGTCTTAAGGTCACTGAATGCTCGTTCTGTTGCATTCTTCCAATACCACATATCAAGGGGCCCGTTTCTTAGTTAAATTTGTCAAGGGCACGGCCCTCTCAGAAAATAGAGGTACGAACCAGCAGTAGTAACTCATTAACCACAAGAAAGCATGCACCTGTCTCTTAGTTATTCCAGGATATCTTTAATTTTAGAACATTGTGGTTTCACCAGTCCTCCCCCGACCAGGTAGCCTAAATACTTGGCCTCGTTAAGCCCAAAGAAACACTTACGTGGATTAATGTGGAGGCCTGACTTAACTAGTGTTAAGAGGATGGCGTAAACCTGCAAGATATATTCCTCCCAGGTGCCAGAACAGATGACCACGTTATCCAGGTAGGTGGCACAATAGGACTGGTGGTGCCTTAGCACTCTGTCTACCAGACGCTGAAAGGTCGCTGGCGCCCCGTGCAGCCCAAATGGGAGAATCTTATATTGCCAATGCCCGCTAGGGGTACTGAAGGCTGTTTTCCTTGTAGCAGATGCCGTTAAGGGAATTTGCCAGTATCCCTTTGTCATGTCACGAGATTTGTCAAGTAACGAGCTATACCCAGACTCTGAATTAGCTCGTCCACACGGGGCATAGGGTAGGCATCAAATTTGGAGACCTGATTAAGACCTCTAAGTCATTACAGAATCTCCACGAGACATCTGACTTGGTAACAAGGACGATGGGACTGGACCACAGGCTGTGACTTTCTTCTATGATATCCATATCCAGCATCCATTGGATTTCCAGTTTCACCTCTGCATGTTTTTCCTCCGGGAGGTGATACAGATAATTACCACCTGTAATCAGCGAGGTGTGGCCTGGCGTTTCGCTGACCACTTCCGGGACAGACAGCATCGCATGTTCTAGCTCCTGCCATTGGTGGGACGTCAAATTGGGGCCGAGGTTAAGGTTCAATTTTTCTGAGGAAAAGGCAGAGGGTCGTTTCGGTGCGAGGGCGGTCCTCCCGATCCCTCCACGGTTTCAACAAGTTCACGTGATAAACCCTCTTGCTCGGTCGACGATTCGGCTGCTTCACCAAGTATTTGACGAGCCCCTTTCTCTCCTTCACCTCATATGGGCCCTGCCAATGGGCTAACAATTTTTAATGGAAAGTGGGTACAAGCACCATCACCTGGTACCCTGGCTGGAATTCCAGGAGGGAAGTGTTCCAGTAATTCTGCGCCTGTGCTTCTTGAGCACACGACATGTGTTTTTTTTAGGAGGGGTTGAATACTATCTAGTCCATCGCACAGTTGCGCGATGTTCTCTAAAATATTAGTGTAGGGAAGGGCCTCCGCTTTCCAGCCTTCTTTTAGAACATCCAAAATGCCTGTGGAGGCTTGTGGCTTGTGGCTTCTCCCTATAGGCAAAAAGCACAAGGGGTAAGAGCTGATCCCAGTTCCTGCTGTCCGCGCTGACTGCCTTGCGGAGCATCTGTTTAAGCGTCTGGTTAAAACCCTCTACCAACCCGTCCGTCTGAGGGTGGTAATCTTTAGATGCTTAATACGGAGTAACTTGGCAACCTCCCTGAACATATCCAAAGTAAAGGGAGTACATTGGTCCGTGAGGGCTTCTTTAGGTATTCCCACTCGAGAGAAAAGGCCTACCAATTCCCATACGATATTTCTCATGTTAGCAGAGCGCAAGGGACCCCCACCTCTGGGTATTGAGTTGCGTAATCTACCATAACTAAGATGTACTTATGGTCACGATTCGACGGCTTCAGGGGTCCTACAAGATCGATTCCAATCCTTTCAAAGGGGAGATCAATGAAGGCAATCACAACGAGAAGAGCATGGTTCTTCCTAGGTATCTGACATAACTGACAGTCCGTCCAGGACTGGCAGAAATGTCGGACTTCCTCATTAATTCCAGGCCAATAAAATCGGAGCTTTATTCTCTCCAAAATTTTCTCAGCCCCTAGATGGGTGCCTAGGTGGTGGGTGTGAGCCAGTTCACAGACCTACCGCTGGTAGGTCCACGGCACTAGCAACAACTTCTGTACCTCATGTTCGTGGTCAGCGACTCGATACAACAGATTGTTCTCAAGCACAAAGTAGGGTCCCGGTGGTATGGAACTGTCCAGCCCACTGCCGTCAACGAAAGCGATGGTATTCCAAGCAAACTTCAGGGAATTATCATTCCACTATTCTCTTTTAAAAGATGCTGGCGTGGACTTATATTGGAAATCCATGCCATCTAAGGGATCTGGCAGATCCGGGGGGGTTCATCTGGCTGACCCGGATCCCCACCCTGTTGAGCTTCCGGGTCAGGGTCCGTTGCCAGGGAATCTTCCCCCTGGTCACTTGCATCATCAGTGTTTGTCGAGGTGCATGGCGTGGGAGCCACTGGAATGGCGTCCTGTCCATCCATAATTAGACCCATCTTGGCAACAGGAGTGGTTCTTTCTCTACCGCATTTTTTTCCCGACCAGTCTTGTCCAAGAATTTCTAAAAATGGGGGCTCGGGTAATACGGCCATGAGCAGCTGACTCAGCTCACCCTTCCAGGTTATATAACATTTCGCGGACCTGTAAGACCTGGTCTCCCCATGTACATAAGTGACATTCACACGCTGGCTTACCCACTGTCGCGGTAGGACATAACAGCAAGCAACAATAGTAATGTTACTCAAGGAATCAAAGAACGATACAACCGAGTGCCCATTTATGTGGACCACTCCCGTATTCCAAACCGCCAGGGGGTTAGACAGAGCACAATACCTCTCTCCTTTGGCCCAGCTGCAATCCATCATCTCCACATTCTGGGGACAGGCTAGTAGGATGTGTCCGACCTCGCCGCACTTCCAAAGTGTGATTGATGGTCTCAGGGTTGGCGACATGCCCCTATCGGGCTCCGTGAGCAGGCTTCTCCGACCTGGCTTGGTTCACCACGAACTGACATTCAAGAACCTCCAGAAGGCGTTTCATGTCTTTGTAAGGGTGTCGTTGGACCTGCTGGGCGAGATATTCAAGCATGGCATTAACTAGCCCCTCACATACCACCTGTTCCACTTCCTGGAAGGCCTGGTTGGTGTCTGGCCTCAGCCAGAGGCCCATCTTACCCCAGAACTCAAAGGCCTGGGCTCTGGCAGGGCGATCGGGGTCAAATTACCCATGTCTCCATTTGCTTGCCTGCTGGCCCGATGTGACGACGTAGCGGCTCAAGATCTCAGCCCTCAGGAGTTCATAATCCATGGCTTCCTCTTCGAGGAAGTCATGATAGGCCCACTGCGTGATGCCCTTCAAAGTTCGGCACCAGTATAGATGCCCACTCCGTCCACGGCCACTGATTCCGAGAGGCTGTCCTCTCTAAAATCTTAAGATACGACTCAATATCATCCACTTCTGAGAGTGGAACGATTGGAGGAGGTGGAGGCTGTGCGGGCTCCGTTTTTACTGCTTGCACTGCAGCCAGCCGTATTTTAGTTTCCTCCAGCTCCTGCTTCGTGGCGGTCTGTTCCACCTGCAGAGCCTGAAGTCTGTTCACCAAACTGTTCAAAACGGTGTTCAGGTCTTGTCCTTCCAACATCTTTCGGACAATGTATCCTGCTGACTACGTCACTGTAACAAATAAACAGAAGACAAGCATAAAGGTTTAGGGTTTTCCAGCCCCGTATACTTTAAAGGTTTGATATCGGTCAGTGTTAGCGTCCAAGCATTACAAAAGACAATTTTGCAATGGTTGACGGGGACATTTTATGGCATGGGACCAGAAAAAAACAGATGGAATGCTGGGAAGGAACCAAGGTGATGTATGGGAGTCATGACGTCATCAGAGGTGGACCAGAGGGGATGAAGGAACGCGAAAGTGGTAGCGCGTGGTTAGGGAGTCCGGACGTATTCATGGTGGCGTTGCTTCAGTCTTTCTGTAGAAATAAAGAAAGAGAGGTTAGTACCCTGCCTTTGCCCACTTGGCACGATATATTACGCTGTGCGTTGGGTCTTTACGTGGCTCCCTATGCATGCATGCGCAACAACAGAAATAGTTACAGAACACCTCATTTAATAAATCATTCATAAAACGTATTCTACTTTAATGTGTTCCAAGCATATAATAATTCAATATATTTTTTTTAATTGTTTACATATACCTTTTTAAAATTTGTCGACAATATACCCAGGGCAAGATACAACTTGCAAGTGATGTCATCGAACACCTCATTTCTGAGTTGCATTTTTTAAGAATGTCCTACATTTAAAACATTGATTTGCACCAATGATGAACTGAATTTGAGGTTCTCATGCACAGAAGATAAAAAGGAGTTAAAATTCACACCATACTACAATGCGTTTGAGTAGAATGCTTTACCATATCAAGGTGTTTATGACAAGATACCCATATTCAAAAATGTTTGGACAAGTGTGACATATGCAGGGCATTTAGAATGGCCATCAAAGTTAAACACTGATGAAACTTGATAAAAAACTTGAAGAGGCTATGGCTAAAAGACATGCCGTAATAAATGAAGAAACATTTTAGATTTTCAATTTGATGGTTATAATATACTGGATGAACATTTGCATAATTCACTTCACAATCATCCCAAACACTTCTTGTTTCTGAAGACATTCAGAAGCTTGTAGATCACTGGTATAAATTTGCTAAGAAATGGGAAACTCATTAGAGAAGTAATAAAGTTTTTAGTAGTTTTAAAGTAATCGTTACACGTGTGTATTTGTATTGAAACAAGTCCTGCCCAAACCCAGAATAACTACATGAATTTCAAAGCACTTAAGAATAAAGATATTTTCTTAAAAAAAAAACTTTAAAAAATAAATTAGCAACATCTGGAGGAGTACTGTAAACTGTAAAATGAAGAAGTAAAACAAAACTCTAGCTGTCCAATTGGGTCTAACTAATACAAGGCTTTGTGTTCAATTTCAGAGTTAGAAATGGCCAAGAAAACTCCTGGCCACATCTTCCTTTGACTTTCTCGCTTATTAACACACCTTTGGCTGCAATTCTGGACCACAGTTCACATCATAACAGCAGGCTACCCCAATCTGCCTGCTTCTTTACAAGCTGCTTTCAAATGACTGAAGTCTTAATTGCTACCAAAACCTTCCTCAGTATATTAAATATAAAAAAAAATAAGAGTCAGCATTTTTTGTTTTTTAAGTGATGTAAACCGAGTATAGCCATTCATTCTTTATTTAAACATAAGTAATTGCTCAGTTCTTTCTTTTTTTTTTTTTTTTTTTTTGATTATCTGATAAATAGCTCCTGTGGTGGTCACCAGGAAGACTAAATGCTATTCACTGCTGGTTGCACAATGACTCCCATGAGATTCAATGTGTTTGATATCAGGGTATTTGGGCATCTTGATATTCCTGAACACATAAAATATAAGTGAAAAGTGAAGTGAATTTGCACGTATCTATATACATCAGTCAAGCAAAAACGCTGATGTGATCAAAGTCAGTACAAATCAGTACAAAGAGGAGTTCCCACAAACACAGGTAGAAGGAAAAGTGTCATTATTTAATTATGGTGAAGAGTCATAAATGTAATACATTACAGAATAAAATAAATATTAAGACCATTGCACCTAATGAAGTAAATTAATTAGCCCTGGAAACTTCAAGATAGGCTGCTTGAAATACTCATTTTGGTGAACAACAGATTATATGGTACATTGATTACCCTGAATAAGCAATTTCATATCAACTATTTTCTAAACTGGAAGCAGGACTAAAGGATGATGGTATTTCTGAAAGTAAAGCGACACGGTCCTTCACAAATAACTGACAAGTAAATTGACATAACTTTGATGCCTACTGACATATTGATGAAACCTAAAAATAATGCTAAGAACTATGAGAGTAGCAGCATAAGGTCCAAGGAATGAGCACTAACAGCTCATGAGTACATATTTCCTAACATATAGTCGAAAGTTGGATGAATTTGTATGGCCATTCTCCCAAATAGCGGTTTGTCATGCAGCCAATATGCTCCTTACAGACCCATACATGCACGGTGTCACAATTTAGGACAAAGAAGGGGTTTTTAGCTGGGCATTTGTAATAACTACAGTGGACTTGAAGAGAGCACTGAAATGTTTAGAATGAAAAAGTAAAATGCAGCAAATAATTTTATGTAGTATTTCTTACAATTATTTATATAATATTCTTTACAATATTCCTTACAATCGCAAACAGGTCCTCCAACTTTCAGGGAAAACTCAGGGGCTAGTTGCAGGATTGGCACTCCAGCCAATGTAAAAAATAACACACTGTTCTGATTGGTGCTGAGGTGTCACCCGTTGTGCAATCACCCTCTCCTTACAATTATTGTGCACAAATTCAAAGTCAAGAAAACACAAAATTACCTTATTACTAAAATTCAACACCTATTAATGACATTTATACAACTGAGAAGAGGAAGACAAACTTGAATCACTGACTAAGCTGATAACTTCCAGCAGTTTACCAAGTGAACATGTAGATATTTTACCTACATATCTACTAGATAGACAGATAGATCAATAGATAAGCAGATAGTAAATCTAGTTTTTTACAGAAGCTTAAGAAATATTATAACAAACAACAAACACACGCAAGACTTACAAAAAAGAAGAACACTTCTGATCTGGTTAAAGATAAAAGAACAGTGAGGCATTATAACGGCGCATTACAATTGGTATAATGGAGCCCCAACAGCATCACTTGATACACTTCTGCTGAATAATTCGTTGGCTGAAAATCCTCAGTGTTAGTGTGTCAGAGAGAGGATGTGCAGCATTGTTCATAATAACACTCAGTTTTGCCTTTATTCTGTCCTCAAATACTAGACTGATAATATGCATTCAGTGGTAAAAAATCAAATGCTTTCACTTAAAAAATGTGTGCCACTCTTCAAGTAGTAAGCATAGCTTGCATTTCGGAAAAGGTTTCTACTGCAAATATTCCAAAAGAAGAAGCATAAATTACATACTGTATATAATGCACTAGTCTTTTTGAAAGTTTTTTTTGTGTTTTTTCAGGCATCACTTTGGATAGAAAAGCATTTTCATGCAACAATTTTCTCTATATATATATACATACAGTATATATATAAACTACTCAAAAGATTAAAGGAACACTTTGAAAACACATCTCAATGGTAAAAAAAATCATGCTGGATATCAATACTGATATGGACTGGGTAATGAGTTAAGAACGAAAAGATGCCTAATTATTTGATGGAAATGACAATTATCAACTGACAGAGGGCTGAAATCAAAGACACCCCAAAAATCAAAGTGAAAAAATGATGCAGCAGGCAAGTCCATTTTACTGAAATTTCATTCCAGCAACTCAAACTCATACTCAGTAGTTTGTATGGCCTCCATGTGCTTGTATGCATTCATTCTATTGGATTTAGATCGGGCGAGCGTGGGGGCCAGTCAATGGTATCAATTCCTTCATCCTCCAGGAACTGCCTGCATACTCTCGCCACATGAGGCCGTGCATTGTCATGCACCAGGAGGAACCCAGGACCCACTGCACCAGCATAGGGTCTGACAATGGGTCCAAAGATTTCATCCCCATACCTAATGGAAGTCAAGGTACCATTGTCTAGCCTGTAGAGGTCTGTGTGTCCCTCCATGGATATGCCTCCCCAGACCATCATTAACCCACCACCAAACCGGTCATGCTGAACGATGTTATGGGCAGCATAATATTCTCCACGGCTTTTCCAGACCCTTTGTCTGTCACGTGCTCAGGGTGAAACTTATCTCATCTGTGAAAAGCACAGAGCACCAGTGGTGAACCTGCCAATTCTGGTATTCTTTGGCAAATGGCAATCGAGTTCCAAGGTGCCGGACAGTAAGCACAGGGTCCAACTAGAGGACATCAGGCCCTCAGGCCACCCTCATGAAGTCTGTTTCTGATTGTTTGGTCAGAGACATTCACACCAGTGGCCTGCTGGAGTTGATTTTGTAGGGCTCTGGCAGTGCTCAGCCTGTTCCTTCTTGCCCAAAGGAGCAGATACCGTTCCCGCTGATGGGTTAAGGACCTTCTACGGACCTGTCCAGATCTCCTAGATTAACTGCCTGTCTCCTGGAATCCCCTCCATGCCCTTGAAACTGTGCTGGGAGACACAGCAAACCTTCCATCAATGGCACGTATTGATGTGCCATCCTGGAGAAGTTGGACTACCTGTGCCACCTCTGTATGGTCCAGGTATTGCCTCTTGCTACCAGTATATTTAGTGAACCACAATAGGGCATTGTAGCACCCCAAACCCCAGACACAACTGTACAGACAGTTTCCAGTAATGAATTTTATTTCCACAAATTCCTTAAAGTATTCCTCTATTCCAAAAACAATCTTCCGTTCTCCACTCCACCAAGTTGAGCTTTGTCTAAGTCCGACTACTCACAACTCTGACCCCCAGGTGAAGTGGAGCAGCATCCTATTATACCGGACCAGGAATATTTCTGGCGCTAGCACATTGCATCCAGGAAGCCCTTCTGGGTCAGGTGGAAACCTACCTGTAATAGGATAGTCTGCCTTCAACAGCTCCCCCTAGCAGCACCTGAGAAACCCAAAAGGGCTGCCCCATGTTGCCCATTACTATATATACGTAAAACATTACAGCATTACAAAACAATGTGCTAATAGCAAAACATGTACACAAAAATAATCAGTGTTAAGTGTGAACTTAAGAATTACATATATAAGCAGTGTCTTATTTATATACTGTCTGTAATATATTTCCAAAATGCGCTCAAAAGGGTCTCAGTGGATCCAGCTTTAAATCAGGTCCACTAAGCCCTGGATCTGTCCTCATACAGGACGATCCAGATCAATATGCCTTCGGCAGCACATCTTGTGGTTGTGCCAAGGATGCGGTGGCCGACAGAGCTTTACAATATTTCCATTATAAAGATGTCAAATTTTGCTTAATGCAGCATGCCCATCCTCACAGCATTGTGTGCTTCTTAAAATCAGAATAGTGCCTGCAAATTTCAAAG
The DNA here is from genome assembly GCF_016835505.1 of Polypterus senegalus. NCBI lineage: Eukaryota > Metazoa > Chordata > Cladistia > Polypteriformes > Polypteridae > Polypterus > Polypterus senegalus. The sequence continues at coordinate 139,723,122 of NC_053160.1, forward strand.
CTTTGTAACTTCAGTGCATGATATTGCAATTTCAGTTTCTGATTTTCACATATTGTATTGTGTACTATATATGTACATTATGTCATTTTCTAAAATGATGTTACTTTTTAGAATGTTATTAAAATATCATAGGTGCAATGTCTATTCAGTGCCCCTTATGATTCCACTGTGTGTGTTTAGTTAAAAAGGACAGAGAGATGCTTTTATGTTTGTAGGACAGTTACAGAAGTGCACAGACAGTTGAGGATTGTTTTGCATTCCATTTCACAATTACAATAATCAATAAAAATATTTTTTGGGGGCTGGGACAAGCAGAAGTGGTAATGAATGTATAAATGGTTATTGTTTTTGCTGCCTGTATTTTATTCTTCTGTTGTTCTGAGGATGCAGTGTATAACTGTATTGTGAAGCCTGTATTGCTTAAGTATTATGGGTGGATTAATTGTATTGTCTCAAGCCTAATAAAGTTAGGTATAGGGTGCTGCATTATTTAACATGCCAGTCGTGATTGTGTATGGACTTATCAATGACTTTATCTCTCCACCCACATTGAGTAAATATACAGTATACAGTATGTGATATTGAATTTTACAAAATGCAATATTCGATTTTTTTTAATTTACTTTATTAAATAATATAGCAACTGTTGTTCTCAAAGTCTGGAAAGTGTCTTTTGGAAGGTTAAATTAGGTGTAGGATTTATCACTTTATTTTTGTATTATCCATCCATCATCCATTTCTTGAATTCGCTTATTCTTTTATAGGGTGAAGGAAACAGGACCCTATTAGGTGCAAGGAGGGAGCCAGAGCTAGTTGGGCAGTGCACTATTGCAAGGCTCAACAATGCCAATTTAGAAATGTCATTTATCTTTGCATCCTCACGAGGAGATGAGGAAATTGTGCAAACTGCAAACAGATAGACATGCCTTTTTCTTTAAGCAGAAAATGTGATCTAATGTGATATGTGTTTTATTTGAAGTGAAGGAGTCTTTTTTGTTTACAGAACCAAGCAATAAAAATCTAATATACATGTGAAATATTATTTCCCATTTGGATGGGGACAAATCCAATGAAGAGTTAAATGGGATTTAATAGGTTAACAAAAAGTATGAGCTACTTTAAAGTAAGCCAGTGAGAAGCTGGAAATTACTCTACAGAAGAGTGAAGTTCAGTTTTATCTTATTTTATGAAATGACAAACTTTTCTGCATTCATCAGCAGTCAACAAGAACAAAGCACATTCCATTGCATAATAAAGGATAATAGATTATGAAATCCTATATTATACGATAATCACAAGCTTGTTAGCTGTGGTCATATTAATTATGCTGTGTGTACACATGCTGAAAATGATTTTCGGTTGTTTTACTCTTTATTCAATTTCTACCAAAATATGATACTGTTTGTGGGATATTTAAATTGTGTTAATTTATTATTTTAAATTGTATTGAGACCCTGTGGTGAAGCAATTGCTTATTTGTGCTGGTTTTAGTTACAGTATATCCTTCTTTGTGAATACCAAAGGGAAAAAGGAATGCATTTGATTAATTTAAGATGACAGTAAACACTCGTATCCTGTGGAATTTGATATTGCCTCAGCAAAGTTTAGTTATGCACTATTCATTCCAAGAGAATAAATTTCTTCTTAATATAGTATGTATCAGGTGGCACGGTGGCGCAGTGGTAGCGCTGCTGCCTCGCAGTTAGGAGCCCCGGGTTCGCTTCCCGGGTCCTCCCTGCGTGGAGTTTGCATGTTCTCCCTGTGTCTACGTGGATTTCCTCCGGGCAATTTCTTCCCACAATCCAAAGACATGTAGATTAGGTGGATTGGCGATTCTAAATTGGCCCTAGTGTGTGCTTGGTGTTTGTGTGTGTCCTGCGGTGGGTTGGCACCCTGCCCAGGATTGGTTCCTGCCCTGTGCCCTGTGTTGGCTGGGATTGGCTCCAGCAGACCCCCGTGACTCCGTATTCGGATTCAGCGGGTTAGAAAATGGATGGATGGATAGTATGTATCAAATGATGGTGCACATAAGAATCAAATGTTGAATAGATAAGACAAACAGTTGGAAGACCTCTTGGTATTGGTAAACTGCCATACTGCTTTGTTATTTTGATGTTCCTCACTCCTTTGTAGACAGTTCATCAGTCCATCAATTCATTGCTTGAATTGCTTTTTACAATAGACCCCTGTGAGCAGAAGCATTACCCTAATACATCAAGTGCAAAACATGATTGAGACACTTCATAGACTATACTCATCTGCAAATTCAAACTGGGCCAACTGAGCAAACGTGAGACCTAACATGCACATCACAAAGGTTGTGGCAGGAAGCAGCATACCAGGGTGAAACAAAATTGAACATGAGAATAACATACACACCCAATTCAGTCACTGGCCAAGCTGGGGAGTAAGCCTTTGTCACCACAGACATGAATAAACAGTGTTAATCATTCCATGCTGTAGTTTGTAAATGCCAAAGCCATTTGTTTAAAAATGCTTGCTCTGACCAAAAAAATCATAAATAAAAAGTATTTACTACTGTAGACCTGAGTGGCAGAGGTTTAACATCAAGTCAGAGTTCTAAATATTAAGTGGGCTACCATCAAAGTAGTCCAACAATTTGGATGTGGTCAAACCAATACTTTAATTTGATATCAAGCTTGCCATTCCATTCCACACGCAGAGATGAAGGTCAGAGCCATTGATGAAGCAGACAGGGTGAATATTATTTATCTGAACATGCATGAAATCTAAAAAAAGAAGTGACACATAACACAGAAGGAAAAATCCAAAAATAATAATCAAAAACAGTCAGGAGGACAAACAAACAGGATATCCAATAAGTATCAAAAAAACAGCCAATGCATAAAAAGACAAAAAAACAAATAAAGGCAAAAGTCAAAGAGCTTGTAGTAAACTATATGGAAACCAATAACGGCACACTGCACGATAACGTGCAGTGAATACACTTAACTTGAGCATTCATAGTTTTCATCCTCTTTCTCTGTACATTTAGCATTCGTTTGCTCAGAGGTTGATGTGCTTGCTGCTTCCTGAGCAGCTCTTCTTTTCTCCACACTAGCGGCTCACTTCTTCTCATCTTTTTCCATTAAACCTGATTAAGTCAGTGTTTGTGTTGCAATTACTTAGTACGTTTTCTTTAATTTTTCAAACTGTCTCAAGAATGATTTAAGACATGAAGAGGTAGGGGAAGTGATGGCGAAGGTGCCAGGGATTAGAACGCCGCCTGTACACATGTGCCACACAGCCGCCCCGCTGGCCGCTGCCAAGAGTCGATTCTAAGGTAAAATAAAATAAAAATCAAAAGAGGAATAACCTCGGAGGTCAATTATCACCTTGAATGTGGATAGTAGATGTCACGTTGTATATGTGTACCAAATTTCAGGTTAATAGGTTAAACGGTTTGTGAGCTACAGGTGATTTAAAATCCTGGTCAGAAAAACGGACATCCACAGTAGCATATTATATATAAAGATTGCCTAACAGAGGGGAGCTCAAGATATACTGTTGCAAAGATGTAATAAAAATGCTTGAACAAAGCTATATTTGAGCTCCCTATCTCTGGCAGGGCCAAGTCATACACAAAAGGGAAGAGCTAAGGGTGAAACCCCAGCTAATTTCTTATGTAAAGGGAGGCTATACTCAGGACATCAGCCTGATTGTCACTCAGAGTTACACTGAGAGTCATAAAGATAAAATACTTTACAGTTTCTTGAGAAGAATAAAATGTATTTAGTTTAATCGCTTAAGGGGCAGTCAAGAGGCGATAGCACTCCCTCCCATTTTTAAAAAACAGAAAACTGTTCAACAATAACTATGCATCCAGCTCAGGATTTTTTTGTAGGAAAGAATCAAAACCACATACAGTGCTGCTTTCAAAGTTCACAATCCACTGTTTAATTTTTAAGATATACATTTTTACAGGTTTATAGCCACAACTTCAACCTATTTTTATAGAGATTATGCATTAATAAGGGATAGGTTAATAAGAATTAGCTTATGTGTAACTATAAGACTGCAGTGGGCTGGCGCCCTGCCTGAGGTTTGTTTCCTGCCTTGCACCCTGTGTTGGCTGGGATTGGCTCCAGCAGACCCCCGTGACCGTGTAGTTAGGATATAATGGGTTGGATAACGGATGGATGGATGGGTGCAACTATAAGAGTATGGTTCATTATCTCAGGTATCAGCAGTGGAGAGGCTATACATTAAACTTCTTATATCTGGTAATACCTGTGAAGAATAATGTACAAGCATAATGTCTTAACCTAAAGAGACATTAGATAAACATATAAAACTTTTGCAGTTGCTAATCAGTCTGTAAAGAGTTATCTTTAGTCGCTTTAAGGAATTTAAAAGGACAAATTGGAAAGGATTAACTTTCATAAAAGGGTAGATAGAAGAAAACTTTTGTTCTTGGAAAAGAATGTTGCAACTCAAAGTTGCAAAAGACAGTTTGGGCTGCATTGGAGAGATTTAGACGAAAGTAATATGAATAGATGAGTTTAACTTTGATCTTATTCTTCTACATGAAAGAAAACACCACAATTGATAAAAATATATCGTCTGACAAAAAGAAAATGTGTCCTGTCTGTCTATTGGTAGTGTGCTTGGTATATTCAAAATGCAGACGTTATTTAAATTTAGAATGGTAGAGAGATGAAATGAATATTACATTAACCTGTTCTCTAATTTATTCTGGGTTTAATACATTTTTATAGAATAACACTATTTAAGTCAATGAGGGACTCAAGTATCTGAGTTTTTGGATGACTACTAAAACGTTTTATGAATGTTTTTTTTTTTTGGTTCTTTCAGGTTTGATGAATTCTTGACTAAGTTCTCTAAGACTTTGATTTTGGTTTGTGTTTTGGGCTTTGTTAACAGACAGTTTGTTTATCGGCTATGAATTCCAACTTGTTACTTGTCTTAAGATAAACAGTTCCTCTCCAGGGGCCTCATGTATAAACAGTGCATAAGCACAAAAATGTTGCGTACGAACATTTCCACGTTCAAATCGCGATGTATAAAACCTAAACTTGCCGTAAAGCCATGCATATTTTCATGGTAGCTCCAACCCTGGCATATGCAAGTTCTCAACTCGGTTTTGCAAACTGGTGGCACACAGCGTCAAAGCAGTGCTACTGTTCCAGTGTGGTTTCCCTTTCTTTCTTAGATCCACATCCCTGACGCGGCTTTATACACTGAAATTAACACATATTGTTTATTAGTTTAATGCATCTGATTTTAAGTAACTTGTAACAATATAATGGTCTACAGAATGGTCAAACTATTCTAAATACCATAGCTGCTTTAGCATTGTTACTCTCACTGCACCTTCTTCTTCTGTCAGTTGCTCCCATTAGGGGATGCCAGAGCAGATTATCTTTTTCCATATTACTCTCACTCCACAACTCAGAGTATTTATGTCACTGTATCTGAGTTTGGAATCACAGCTGTACAGCAGCTGATCGGAGAGAGAATTACCGATATACAGCATCAAGCACACGCTGCCTCAGCCATGCTGTCTATTGAACTGCACTCATACAACAAACGCTTCAGAGCCTTTCCTTGCAGTTCAGAAACAGTTTCATCCCAAGAAATATAAATGCACTGAATCAGTCCATCAATTGCTCCTTGTAGAAAGCTTTGTACTTATAAGTACAATTACCTCTTTGTAAATTTTGCGATAGTTATAATATTGCACTACCTGAGCCACTTTATAATCTAAATTGTTAATTATTAAACATGTGAGGACACGGTGCCGCAGCACTAGTAAGGAGCTGGCGAGCCGTTCATGGATTGTTCCTGCCTCGTGCTGTATTCTTGCTGTGGCTGGCGAGATAATGTAAGGATAGATTAACAGAATAATTAAACATGTACTAAGAAGATATTTTAATGTTCCTTAAACATTTTGAAAAATTGGCATTCTAAGCTTACTGATGGCTTAACATATATTACAGAGCTGATTGTGAGGCAGTTGGTTACTTGGAGAAAGAAAAGGAACGACAGGAATTGGAGGTTAGTACATTTGAAAGAGACAGTACTGATACGATAAATTATTTCATTGAAATTCACGCACAGTACAGCAAGCATCTTGGGTGAGGCATAAACAATCACTGCGCCATCGTGTTCCCATGTTTAATACATGCTTTAATTCCTATAATCATGAAAATGAAATCAAGTATACATCTCAGTATTTTAATTATTTAGAGAGCTGTAATATCACGAATGTAATGGATTCTGTGTCCTGTCTTCAGAAGAGAAAGCACGTTTCAGAAGCACATAGTGATTCACACACATAGAGCACCTAGAAGATCAAATACAAAACAAAGAATTTAATGTGCTGCTTTAGTTACGATGGGATTTGAGAAACTAGTAAATTAAACGATTTTAAGATGAGGTTTATGATGTTTCCACTTTAATGACAATATAAACTACATGATTAAAGTGGAAAATTAGAGATTAAAGTTGATGTTTCGTGCTTTTTTCCCACTGTGTGCCTATTTTTTTTTTTCTGTACCCTAATAAGCTTTCATATGACACTCAGACGGTGGGCTACGACTCGCCTTTTCACCGCGACTTTGATATCTGACAAGTTGTTTTTTTATTTTAGGCACTGTGCGACTTTGTGAACTTGAGCTTTCGAGTTTCTCTGACACTTTATGTCACTCGATCAACTTCCTATTGTTGTTTATACCACTGTTTAAACCAACAAATAGTACATTTTTCCTTGCCTCCACTTGGTATTCATTGAAATTCTTCCATTTCCTCCTGTGCATTTGCCATTGCCTTTTCACAGAATGCAGAGCTTAAGGGCTATTTATGTTGACTTTCATATTCAAAGAGGCGTAATTCTGGGAGGAGACGGGGCGGAACAGCAGGTGTGTGCAGGTGCGATACTTTTCACGCTGACTGGGATTTATGGTGCGGAAAAACATGGAAGCTGGCTTTCGCACAGATTTGTGCATCTGGATTTTTTATGCATAGGCACATTTCTGCTTTTGTCTGTATATTATAGTGTGAATTCTATGCATGGCGTTATGCATGAGCCCCCTGGTCTTTCATCTGTTCCTGCCCTTGTGGCCTGCTGGCTTAAATCTGTAGCAGAACAGTTACATTTTATTTTATGACACACTGCATCAAGAGAATAAACAGAGCTGTTTGCAAAGGTTACTACACTAAACATTAGAACAAAAAAGTATGAGAAGCTATGAAAAATCTGAACTTCAATAACCAAACAAAATCAAGACCAGGATGTGAACCTAGTGTAAATTGTTTGAACACAATACTCTAGCTCAGTCTGTCCTCTAATTCTCTAAATTCCAATGATGTCTTATGTTAGCAGACATCTTTCATAGGATGTCTATCATGATGCTGTATGCCATGTAGCATGCACATCATTTGTTTAGCATCAGACTGTGTTCAAAGCTCCAAAATAGCAGAGGTCTTTAAAAACAAGCAAACAATCATTACAATTCATCAACAAAATAATGATAAAAACAATCGTAAAAACACTCTTTTTTCCCAAGGATTTAGATGTCACACTTTGAAGATATATTATTGAAAAGAACAAGAGGTTCTTTTTAACAAGAGCGATCATTGGTTCCACTAGCACAACAGTGATCCTGAATCTTCCAGTATATGAACCAATAAAACAGATTAGGTAAGGAACAGACCAATGTTGCTAATCCCAAACCAGATAGTTCATATAACAGTTAACAGCTGTGGAATAGCTGAAACAAAATGTATTAGGAAGAAAATGTAGAAAGCCTTCAAGATAAAGACAATATAAGCCACTGACACTAGGTCACTATCATACCAGCTAATATATGAGCCACAAAATATTAAACAAAAGCTCAGTTAATTTTGAACATGCACCTTTCAGTCATCCACTCATCAAATTTGTTTAATCCACTTCAGAGTTGCACTGGCCGAAGTGCAACTCTGGCACAAGGTAGGAAACAGCCTTGAATGGGGAGGCCAATCTACTTTCATTCACTTTTAATAAATATTTATGATAAAACAAAAACTTTTTTTAACCTAACACTTAATAGCACTATGTACTATCAATTCCATAGCTGTTTGATTTCCTGATTGGATGAATACATGAATGTGCTTCAGAAGTATGTGGTGTAGGGGCGGTTTTGATTGTGGTTAGTTTAGGAGCAACTCAGCCTCCTCACTGTAAACTGATTTAAGGTTTATTGCTCCAGTATTGTAATAGAGAATGTCCAAGATTGTAGGACTTGCCAGCCCTAAAACCTTTTTCTTCCTCATACCACAGAGGATGCTTGGTTGAAATCATTGCCATGGGATGGTGAACACAGTTTGCAGGGAAATTTAACATTGGGTTTTGCAGAGCATGGATGACTACCTATATAATCTGCACCTCATTTGCAATAATGACTAAATTCTCCTTAATGGAGTGAGGAAACACCTAGCTGCAACTTTTTGCTTTTGGCAACAGGATTTACCATCTCAAGTTCAATGAAACAAGGAACATCTGGCTTCGAGTTTCAACTCATGGATCTGTCACCCCACCTCTAACTATAGAAATGCACTTCATTGTTGAACTGACTAATCTAGGGGCACTTGTATGATAAGAAAAGATAAAAATAGAGTCATCAAACTCTTAATAAACCTCATGCAGGTGCACAGAACATTTTAAAATTCCTTAAAGACTTTTTTTTTTTTGCTATTTAAAAAAATAGAAGTTGAAAAATTTCTATGAACAAAAAAAGAATAGTACATTTAGTCTTTCCTGTGCTCCAAAATGAAATTCTTGAATAGAATTCTGTTTCAAAATGCCAAGGGTTACAAGTCAAACATATGCGGCATGTATTACAATTTATTACCTTGCATATGCCTGAAATTTTTCTCTCCTGACAAGCTGAGCTAAATCATGTAACATATTTTATAATCTATGAGTGCTGGTTCTTTGCAAAGGACACTGTATGATGAGCAAAACTGTGCTGCTATTGGCTGCAGCCTGCTTGCTGCTAGGATCCCTTAAGACCTCTGCTTTTGCATAGATATATGCCACAAAATCACAGAAGAACATATATTTATAGAACACACATGCAAAAAAGGTTGAAGGCATGGCCGGTTGTTGGAGCCAGGAGCTGACAGTTAAATACAGATGGAAAGCAGCAAGTTTCACTTTCTAGCAAATTTAATCAGTGAAGGCCTCATTTTCTCATTTCATTTGAATATGTTCAGAGCCTCCTCTGAATATGCTAGTTTGTAGGGAGCATATTTTTTATTCTTGAAGGCTCATTATTTTACAGTGGGGTTAGTGAACCTAGACCAGGCAGTGTAAATTACCCCAAGTAGTATTAATCAAAACATACAAAGAAAATGGGATTCAGAGGAGTGCCAAGTAGGCATTTGCTTTTAGCAGGGAACAAAAATACATTTATAGCCTAACGTACGGAGGGTATTATGGGTAATTTATTTTTAAAGCGTGCCTCTAACACCATTAACTAGCACATTATTTAATGTAACCCCCTCTGCAACTTGACTTTTACAGTTCTTGCATGGAATTAATTTGTTTAATAGAATTGATGTCTCTATCTTTCCAACCATTTTAAAACAGTAAAGTATAAACGAATTAATATCGCTTGTTATGAGCAATGAAGCGGCACATTCAATTTCATAGGTTGGCACAACAAAAGAACAGGTCTTGTGACAGTCAAAAAGAACATTTTAACTGAAACAAAGTATGGTTAATATTCTATGATGCTTTTTTCCAGAATTAAAAAAAAGGCACATAAATCTTGATATTTTCCTTGAATTGAAATGATGAATCATAATATAGCACAGAAAATTAATGGCTTGTCAGCATGCATAGTTTTAGCTTGTTGCTTTTGGCAGAGGTCTACCAGCTGTATCTCAGTGGGTCAGCGTGCTTCGCAGAAACCTGGTCACTGAGCTCTTCCTCCTGGTCATTTATATCCCCTTCCCTTTACAAGTCATGTCAATAACTAATTATCTTAGGTCAGGCAGGGCTAAGTAAATTTTGTGTGCCTTTCATAAGTGACTGCTCATCAGCAAAACCATTGCACTTTACAGAGAAGGAAATTATAGTCAATGTGCTCATCCTTCCATTGGCTCAAGTGACTAATCGGGTGCTTGTCTCTAGTTTGCAGTGCCCTTGTTCCATTTAAGCCACACTCCAATTTATATTGAAAAAATAGCACCTTTGTATTGTATTGTTATTTACAATATTTAAGAAGGAAACTAATTAATATACTTACTTTTCAAAAACAAACTTAATTTCATATACCACATTCTAATCTTGAACACTATCAGGTTTTATACTACTACAGTGGTTAATACAGTGCTGTAATCACTTTGTAAATTGACGTTTTTTGTTTTCTGCAGTGACTCAGTGATTAGCGTTATGTGTGAGGGTTTCTACCCATCTTAAGCACAAATGTCTTTTTTGATTGTTTTTGATTATTACAGTCATTTGCTGTATGTTAATATTGTTGTCTGTGTATTTTATGTCAGTTTAGTTTATTATTGAGTTTCTACGTGCTTTGGGGACAATATAGATATTACAAAACTAAGTTTGGTAAAATTGTGTTTATTAAAATGTACTAAGCAGTTATATGGGAATAATGCAGGTTTTCTTTTCTTTTAATAATGTTTTCATCTTGATTTTCATTCTCCTTGTTCAGTTGTTCTGGTTATTTGATCCATTATTTACTAAGTAGTGGTCTGACCCTAAAGTAGTTGCAGTCTTTCATTGTTCAGTCATGTTTGTGTTTGTTTGTATGCTCTGCTTGTTTTTAATTGTCATTATTCAGATCTAAACTGTGCAGAAAAAGGGCAAAATAATATGAAATCAACAAAAGAGAGTTAAACATTTAAAGTTATAGCAAAAACAGAAAGATTTCTCAGTTTCTTATAAATCTAAAAATCATACTGCTGTGCCTTTCTGAATGTAGGATGAGTGAAGAGGAAAAAAAGACCAGATTATTAAATGAGATCAGTTATCATCAATTGTTATCACTGATTATGAGACTGGTTGGAGCAAAGCCCTGCAGCCACAGTGGGGTCCCCAGGACCAAGTTTGGGAACCACTGTGCATCAATAAAACCACACAGAAATCAAAGTGATGGTAAAATGAAAGGTAACAATTTGCTGGATGTCTACCACTGGGAGGAATGGAGTAAGTAGAAAAAGTATTTGAGCAGAAGACTGGAAGATCTGCGACCATTGTGTTTGTCACACTTGACCTACCACAAGCAGACACACACCTGCTGAGGCCAGACAGGAACCAGTGAACCGTGTTTTTTATGGTTCAACAAAATAGCAGCAGTTGTAGCATATACAGTGGGAGTATGTTGGCCTCTGCGTCAAAAAGCTAAAATAAGTATATGGTGATTCCATGATTGTTAGTTTTTTTGAAAAGATTTAGGAAAAGTAAAGCACTAAATAATTGTTTTTTGATTTCAATGTTTACTACTCTTAGGGGAAACATGGGATTCTTTACCTAAACTTTAGTTTGCATTTTTATATCGCAGACTATAATCAATGCGATTTTCCTTTACATGAATTATCTATACTAATAAACGGCAAAGCCCTCACTGACTCACTCACTCACTCACTGACTGACTGACTGACTGACTCATCACTAATTCTCCAACTTCCCGTGTAGGTAGAAAGCTGAAATTTGGTAGGGTTATTCCTTACAGCTTCCTTACAAAAGTTGGGCAGGTTTCATATCGAAATTCTACACGTAATGGTCATAACTGGAAGCTGTGGGGGCGGAGTTTCGTGTGACATCATCACGCCTTCCACGTAATCACGCAGTACGTAGAAAACCAGGAAGAGGCTCAAAAAGCGCTGAAGAAAACATGCATTATATAATTGAGAAGGCAGCGAAACAATAAGAAGCGAGCGAGTGACATATACAACCATATTCATGAGTTCTGCTACTTCGGAAACAAAGCACGATGTAAACCTAAACTTTAAATTAAGTTCATAGACAGGCTGCCGCTGGCGTTTGTAATTTAGTGCCTACCCATATAAGGCCGTCCGTCAGCGGCAATCCAATAGCAAACTGCCACGGGTAAATATTCACGGGTGAAGGACTGTGCTTATGCAGAGGAAGATGAGATGGTCAGGGTGGTGTTTGGCACAAACTCAGCAAAACTGCGAGAGAAAGTTTTAAGTGCCGGGACTTCGGTAACATTAGATACAGCCATGGACATAGCACGACATGGCACCAGCACAGCTGGGAAACTTCGATGCATGTACACCGAGCGGCTCACGTGAACTGACGCAGTGCACAGACAAAAGCAACAGTTCCAAAGAGCTGAACAAAACGAATTACACAATTGAAAAGGCAGCAAAAAATATGAAGCGTCTGATACATACAAGCATATTCATAAATGCAGCTACTGTGGAAACAAAGCACACGGTGGAAAAAGTCAGTGTCCCGCTAAAGGAAGACAGTGTAAAAAAAAATAACCCGTGCATGCAGTGTGTCGGGTCTCAGATAAAGAAGAAGACGAGCTGTTTATTGATGCAGTAAGAAACGAATCGATGAATGAAACCTGTCATCTTTACAACGATTGACAAACACGGAATGTAACTTGAACACAACACATCCTACAAATACAAACCTGATTGAAAGAAATAATGATAATCAAATCCTTGATGACAGCAACACTCAGTAAAACTCACAAAACAATTACTGTATATTGACAGTCATGTTACGTTATTTATAAAATGTTCCCTTTTCTTTTTCATAGCTTCTTTAAGACACTACGTCTCCGCTGCGATACGCGTGTATATATATATGTATATATATACCCCGATCTACATACTCGAATAATGGATACTTTATTCGCCATCAATGATTGTTTTGGTAAAGTCATACTCAGTGTATTCATTAGATGAACGGTAAAAAAGTAAGAGCGAGGGGAGGATAACTTATTGAGGCATGCAGGCAAAACCACAATAGCACGCGGGCTCGATGTACGAAAAAATATATCTTTTCAAGTTCTATTTAGTCCATATGTGTCAAACTCAAGGCCCTAGGCCACATCCGGCCCGGCGTGTAATTATATCCGGCCCGCGAGATCATTTTATATACTGTATTATTGTTATTAATGGCCTGGGGATATGAAGCGCTGGTAACACAATAAACTACAGATCCCATAATGCAGCGCTTCAGCTGCCTTGCCGAACACTTACCGCATCCCCGCGGTCTCTTCAGTCGTTTCCTTACTTTGCGAAGGAAGCAGCTTTCTCACAGCTTCTATACTGTTTTATAAACGAACGATATATAAGAAAGTCCTTTTTCCTTGCTTCGCCAACGAAGCAGCCTTTTTATTTAATCCACGGGTTCTCCGCTGTTTCATTGTTCATTTATTACGATTTTTATAGTTATTGTGTAGGTTTTATTTAATCCACGGGTTCTCTTCTGTGTTCACTGCGGTGTCTTCTTTCGTTTACGAGCTTCGCCAAGGAAGCAGCTTTCTCACAGCTTCTGCACTGTTTTAAAAACGAACGACATATAAGAAAGTCCTTTTTCCTTGCTTCAACAACGAAGCAAACTTTTTATTTAATTCACGGGTTCTCCGCTGTTTCATTGTTCATTTATTACGATTTTTATAGTTATTGTGTAGGTTTTATTTAATCCACGGGTTCTCTTCTGTGTTCACTGCGGTGTCTTCTTTCGTTTACGACCTTCGCCAAGGAAGCAGCTTTCTCACAGCTTCTGCACTGTTTTAAAAACGAACGACATATAAGAAAGTCCTTTTTCCTTGCTTCACCAATGAAGCAACCGTTTTATTTAATTCACGGGTTCTCTTCTATTTTATTGTTCATTTGTTACGATTGTTACAGTTATTGTGTAGCTATTTTAGACTTACTTTACTGTTCAAATACCCATTTCCTTTATTTAATCCGCGGACTCTCTGATATTTTTTTGTTCCTTTATTACGATTAGAGTTATTTATTGCTTCCCTTCTTTCGCTGACTGCCTGCCCATATAAGCCGCTGCTCTGTTTTTTTGTCAAGCAGCCTTTACATAGCTTCTCCGCTATTTTATAAACAAATGCCATATAAGGCCGTCGTTTTTCTTTGCTTCGCTGAATTAGCAGCCTTTTTATTTAATCCACGGGTTCTCCGCAGTTATATTGTTCGTTTATTACGATTGTTATACTTATTGTATAGGTATTTTATACTTTGTTTACTGATCAAGTAATCATTCCCTTCAGTATTTCACCGCTGCGAAGCGCGGGTATTTTGCTAGTTTGTATATATATGGGAAGTGCTAAACATTAACAATCACCTATTGCCTACCAGTGATAATTAACTTTTGTTAATGAAAGTCAGAGAATCCTTTCTTTCTCGTAATATAGTTTTAGCTTTGCTAATATAATGGTTAAACCACTTCTTCACAAAGTCATCCTCTGTATTCCTCCTTTAGATCCTATTAAGAACTGTTTCTGATCGCATATATACAAATTTGATTTTAAATGGGAAGTATTAAGGTGTAATAAAATGTGAGACAGAGTAGTTCCTTGTGGTCCCAAATTCCTGCCCACCTGTTCTGACACATACTGTAGCTCTGTGGCCATACAAACCTTGGTATGCCAGTTAAGTAGGCAGTTATCTTAAGAAAACTCACCTATGCCTTTAAGTTCTCAGATGTTGAAGAAAGTTCAGATGCCCTCATCTAATCCAACCAGTTTATGGGATGCTCAGTGGAGTCTATCCTTACATGCTACATAAGATCCTGATATTACACCTTCTTAGCTCAGGGCTGCCATGCAATACAAGATAGTGAAGCTGACTTAGGCCATTACTGACATAGAGTTCCCTTCTGTTCTCTTTTTCTCGCTCTCTTTCTCTATATATATATTTTGGATTATACTAACATTCACTTGCTAATCTGCTGTCCCACAACATTCATTAAGGCTTCATCAGTGTAGATCACCCTACTGTCCTAGTATTCACTGTTTTCAACTGTGGTAAATGAATAGACAGAAGAAACACCATTTTGTGATTTGACCTCTCTACGGGTAGAAATGCTGTGGAACTATAAGCACCCTTAACATTAGCTTACAGCAGGTAAAAGTGCAACCTCCTCTGGTTGAGCACTCAGTACACTTTATCAGTACTGGCACAGTAGAGGAAAGGGGGACATGATTAAAGCCACTAGTAAAAGCTATGAAAGCAACTGGGTACTGTGCCTGACAGTAACAAAGCACATGAAGCCTGACACTTTTGCTATGTCATAGAAGTCTGGTTATGCACAGCAATAACAATTTGTACACAATAACAATGATGGGTAAAAATTGTTAAGGGAAGTGGAATGAACATAAACCAATTGTTTAATTTCCAAACTACAGACTCATTAACTTTAACTTTAACTGTAATATGGTCAAGATTACACCATCTGTTGTTAAGAAACACAGAAATATACCATCTTACCTCTTATCAGTGCAAAGTATCTTCAGGACAATCCGGAAGCCTTTATTTGTTGTCGTCAGTCAGAAATTTGATCCAGTAACCTGTTTCCATGAAACAAACGAAGCAACATTCAGGATAATCCTTTTCATTTCTCTTCAATGCCACAAGTTCTTCAAACTTAATTTTATGTGATCTTATAATTCCCATATCAAGAGAAGGGTAGTAAGGTTTGTAT
This sequence comes from Polypterus senegalus, assembly GCF_016835505.1. Taxonomy (NCBI): domain Eukaryota; kingdom Metazoa; phylum Chordata; class Cladistia; order Polypteriformes; family Polypteridae; genus Polypterus; species Polypterus senegalus. The sequence goes on from NC_053160.1 coordinate 139,738,813, forward strand.
TTCCTCTTTCTTACACTTTTTCAGTTCTTCAAGGATAGCTGGAGATTTCTGCAAAAAACAGTGCTGTTTTTTTACAGAACGATTAGCTGTTCTTTGGTTTAAACAATGCTATTGGTGTCATATGCGTATATCGGTTCTCTGTGCTTAAGTAGTGATCACTACCATTGGACACTCAAAACACAAGATTGTTTCTTCTTCCCTTTTGAAATTTAAAATAAACCACCTGAGTAAATTCAGCCAAAGAATTATATCTGCTATAGTGACTCTTCATCTTTCTGTCTGTGAAGGTGTCTTTTTTTCCCCCAGCAGTTTAATTTCACTCAAGTTTTGCCACACTCTTTCCAGAATCTCATACTCCATGACAAGGTGATTGTCACTCTACCTCTCATTGCAAATCTGGATCATAGCATCAAAGTTACTTAATTTGTTCTACTTGAGTTCTGTTGTACATGCATACCTGTTAATACTAAAACCAACAGGCAGACACAGAAGGTGAACCAATAACTTTGGACAATAAAGATTTTGATTCTTGAGCAACTTTGGGTGTAGCTTATGGATTTTAGCCTGCTGTTGAAAAAAACACCTTTAAAGTGTCCTATCATTTTTCATTTTAATGCCTATTTTTGTGATTTGTTATCATATTTCAAGTCTACTAATATACCGCCCACAAAGTAAGCTGTTTTGTTTAGCCTGGGTTTGTGAAGGTCTGGGTTGACTCCATGGCTCTAGGCAGTTTGAACCAAGATAAGCCAGTGCAATGAGGACTCTTACACAAGAGAGATGGTTTTAAATTGTGAAAAGTACTTTTATTTTCACTCTATCAGTCTCATGGGGTTCAAAACCCAAATGTGTAAATGTGCACTCCTTGGAGCACCATGTCTTTATTCTTGCACAGGGCCCTTACCACACTGCCTTTGATCAGTTGCCCGCTCATATGTGTCTTCTTTAGTTTCCTTTCCAAAGCCTCTTTTCACCTCTATTCCTTTACTACTCTTTTTAAATTGCCTCTGCAAACACAGTTGGTGTAATAACAAAACCCAGAGCACTAATGAAACAGTTGGCTACAGCACATCTCTGCACCTACACCATGGAGACACTCTTCCTCACTACCACTTACCTACGCCACACACTGAGCACAAATGCACTGCATTATCTTTAAACTTGCACCACCAAGGACTTCTTCTTATCACAGGGTTGTAAGTATGATTCACAACAATGGCATCTTTTTATTGATTTTTCACTAATAAGCCTGAAAGCTGTCTTGGTATACAATGGCAATATGCCCTTTCTATACCTATTGACTATGCAGTACACATGAAAGAAACCTATGAAAGCATGGAACTGTTATTGAAGCATATGCAGTACAACAACTACAACTGGAACATCTGTTAAGACCTAAAAGTAGTGCTACTACAAATGCACCTCAGATATACCAAGTGATGTTGTTTCATTTGCAAATCAAACAAACTTACTAAAGAGACGTATTACATTAAAAATGTCTGGTTGTTTCATTATCATTTGATTCCAGGGCCTTAAAGTGTGGGACATAAACTACTAATCAAACCAACATGGATATTTTTGTGCCCTCTTCATATAATACTTGGTCTCACAAAACATTTTGTGAAAACAATGATCAAGAAAATTGAAGGCTTTCAACATCTGAGATGGATTTTGCCATGAATAGCTGAGGTCCACAAATCATGCATGTCATCAATGACAAGCATTCTGAAGATCGACTAGTGGGGCCAGAAGGAATTACATATAAGGCATTCAAGGATGTTGATGACAATTTTTTTTTGAAAATATGAAGCACCAAACTATGCCCAGCTGGTTGGCAGCATGCTTCAACATACAAAACTATGAAGTGCAACTAGTCAGTAAAGACTAGTTTTCTGCAATGACACTTGGACTTCTTTCCTGTTAATCTTGAAGCAAACAGTGATGAATACGGTGGAATGTTTCACCAGGACTTTGCAACAACGGAAAAGCAGTATCAGTGCAAGTGGAATCTATCAATGCTGGCTGACTTTTGTTGGATTCTGAAATGAGAAACATCAAATGATGAGTACAAATGAAGATCAGCAAGAAAACATTTATTAGGCTGAGTTGAACTACGTGTCAGCATCAATTAAAATATACTAAGTTCAAAAAAAGTTAGTTTCATGTTTCTCCAAGTTCCTAAGCTACAAATTTAATGTATATTTGTGTTTAGCTTGAAACTATCTTTCATAACCACCTATTATTTTTAGAAAGCAAATCTTTTGAAAAAAGTTGTTGTCCAGTGTTATCAGAAAAATAGGTACATCTTAACATGCCATTGAGAGCCACCGCAATAAGCTGCTATTAGAAAAGTGCTGCCTTTTTAAAATACATCTATCCATTGTCCAGATGGGTTTAATCTAATTAAAGGCAGTTGAATAAAACTTTAAATTAATATTATATCAAAAATGTATATATGCAGCTTGTTAAGTACATTTTAGCATTAGTTTTTTCTGTATCATACTGCAGTTACAAAGTGTGCCAGAAAATTCTGTTTCTTCAGAATTGTACATTGTGATTATGCATGGAAGGAGTATATTGTTCAATTTAATGAAAGTGATTGAAGGGCTTTGTTTCCATAAAAAAATAATGAAGCATCAAGAACATGTTAGTGTTTGGAATGTTTCTATATGTGCATTAAAGGAGCAGTCAAGCATACGAACTAGGATTGATGACAGATATTGTGATCTTATCTTTATCAAGTCTACCACTGTTCATGAATTTTTGAGAATTTGAGTGGTTGAAGGCATTAAAAGGCAATACAAAAAGAAATTATGTAGCCCTATCATGTCACAAACATCTGCCATTGGGAAGAAGGTTATTCATGTCACAGAAAACAGTAATTAATGTATTGCCTTTCAAAAGTGAAATACAACATGGTGTTTTTTGACAGGAAATTTAAACACGCTGATCCAAGGACTAAAAATTGCTTTTACCCAGGAGAATCTTAGTGAATTTTTTAATTACTTTTACCAGCAGGTTTCTGGCTTATGTATCCATTATTTTTCACCAGCCTGCTACCTTTAGTGGAAAAGTGTTTCCCAGATTGCATATGAAAAAAAAAATGCAAGTGATATCACAGAAGTCAAACTTGACCAAAAAATTATTAATCCGGTTGGATACAAGTACATGAATGGTTTCCTTCAATTTCCCTCAAACAAAGCTGTATGATTAAAGCACAGTTTACAAAATGAAAATGTGAATACCTTTTCTGTACTGCAGAAGGTTGGTTGAAACCTGTGTTTTGAACCAGTGGCATAGGCTACAATTCTGTCTGGTTTGGCAGCCAAACTCGGGCCACATTCACAAACTGTGACCAACAAGAACAACTCTTATAAAAAAGTGTCAGAGTTTAAATATGCAAACCAGACAATGAAACCATAAGACTACAGGAATCTTGCAAACTTTCACGATAGAGCAAAACAGGAGACATAGTAACATACTGGAAATTCTAAACCAAGCAAAAATTTCAGTCCTTAAGAAAGAATTTATTTTTTAGGAATATTTCGGACAAGAAGGTACAGTAACTCATTGCTCTTAAGATATATGGCAACTAGTTTGTCATCAAATTGATATATGAACATCACTGTGTAGGCCAACAAATCAACCAGCACAGTGCCAACAGTGGATGATGTCATCAAAGATGCAACAAAAAGATCATGAAATATAAATTAAAACAAAATTTAAAAACAGTTGAAAAAAATCTCAAACAGTATAAAATTAAAAATCAACAACCATTGGAGATCATAATACACACACAGACAATCACAGAAAAATACTTACAGATGTAAACTCTATGCAGAAATTCACTTATTTCAGTTTTGTTTGCTTCATATCATTAGGAGCCAGGGTGGAGTCTCCTGAATGGTCAGAGAGAGACCATGTTGCCCATTTAAGAGAAATAGACTGGAAGCCATTTAAATGCTACATTGGATTTGGTTATTTACAAGCCACTAAAGGGTGATGCACTCTGGTGTATCAGATAAAAAGTTGAGTTCAGATCTTGGCCAAGAACTGACCTAAGATCGCAATTTCAAGTAACTTGTTCTTTGTATTTTGAATACTGTGGAGTTGGCTGAAAGCTTTGGATCAAATAATCAATGGTGGAAGACAGAAGCCAAGGTTGCAGAAGATACAGATAGATATGGGAGCTTGGAAGGAAGCATTTTAAAGTAGTACTTAAAAAGTGGACAAGTCGCCCCACCATACAAATCGAAGCAGATTTCTTCTTTTGCATTTTCTTTTTTAGTATGCATTCATCCTCAGCTTGAACACTGCTGGTTTATTACTTTGCGGTTTACTGAAATAGTGTAGAATTTAACACTGTTTATGTTTTCTTGATAATACAGTATAGCTCAATTTTGGAATATTGGACATTGAATTCACTTGATACAGTGGTTATGTTTAATGCCTGTTGTCAGGGATGCCAGGGGCCATGACCCGGCCGGGATGTCATGAGGGACCAGATGTTGGTCTGTGCCCACCCTGGATCACGTGGGGGTTGCCTTCTGGGGGCCACGGGTACAGGGCATGAAAGCTCCACCCTGTAGGGGCCCGTGATCACCGCCAGGAGGCGCCCCAATGCCTGGTGTGGCGGAAGTGCTGGGGGGAAGACTTTGGACGTTACCCGGAGAGCTGCTGGGAGGACAGCCGCCACTTCCGCCACGCTGGGGCGTGGCCAAGGGAGGAATGCCGGGAACACCTGGTGCTCATCCGGGTACTGAATAAAAGGGGTCGTCTCCATTCATTCGAGGCTGGAGTCGGGAGGAGGAAGGACGAAGCACAGAGGAGGTGTGGAGGCGGCCCGAAGAAAGGCATTGTGAGGCCAGGACTGTGAATTGGGGTTTGTGCACGTGACTGGGTCTGTGTGACCATTTAACTGGGTCTGTGTGACCATAACTATTGTTGTAAATATTGTAAATAAACGTGTGGTGGTTTGAAAACAACATGTCCGCCTGTCTGTGTCCGGGTCAACTTCCACACTGTAATCAATACCTTAGAAGACAAGATTCATGGTGCCCCAATACAGAAATGTAAAAAAAATGGAAGAAGCTCAGAAAAGAAAAAACTTTATCTTATTCCATGATCCAGGAAAGTGTAGCATGTCAGATTGGATTTATTTGAAGAGGACAATTCTTGGAATTATTGCATTAAACATATAAAACTTCATCTTTCACGCTTAAAATGCAAGACCAACAATTAAAAAAATTATTTTGTATAATAGACAGGAATAGGAACAGGAAGTCATAGCCTATGATGACCCAGCTCTGCACTGCATTTTCATTTACTTCAGAAATATTGTAGTTTCCAAAGTCATCAGCGATAGACGGTAAACTTTCATTTCAGATATATTGTCAATTTACGATGTTATTGATCTTGTTCAACCTGGTCTCTCTTTAAATAAAGTAAGAGAACAAAAAAAGGCTTGGAAGCTTTGGTATTATAGCCACTGACTGATTTGGAATTAAAGGGTGACACACTGTTTTTGAATTGAGTGAATACATTTTTTAATAAGAATAATTATGTTTATTCTTTACAAAATGTTTTGATTCTCTTAAAAAGAATGTAATTGGAATGTTTGTGTACTAAAAAGCTGGTATAAAGGTCTATCAGTTAAAATAATCACATTAGATCTACATCTGACCTTCTGTACCTGTTTGGGATCCAAGAATGCCTCCACTTTTCTATAATATAGTTCTTATTTTAGGTCGAAACATAAGGCAATAACAGTCACTTATAGCCATCAAATGTATTTCTGCCATTTAAACCATAAAACCTAATTTCTATCAATATCACTGCCTTTCCCTGCACATGAACTTTAAAACCTGGCTTGTCATTTAATCTTGCTAATCTTCTCCTCTGGTTCAAATGTTACTCATCCCAGCATGATGGATCTAGGCTGGCCCAACATGTGCCCTAATGTCCTATACACTTGTACTGCTTCTTCAAGAAAATTTGAGCCATGTATTAAACCTTCTGACCTTCTCTTTTTTATTTTTATTGGCATAGGCAGAACTTCAGAGAAGACCACCTTGTCAGTTCTGCTTTTCATTTTACCATCTAGATCTGGGGTCTCCAACATGTCACCCCTTTCCAAGTAGCTGGCCAAGGGTTAATGAATCCTACATAAATTTAAAAACTTCATTACTCAAATTAGGGGTTGGTGATCTTTCCAAATTCTCATATCACAATCTTTTTTAACACAAAATCACAATCTACAATCTGAATTGTAATCTATCTTTTCAATGTGGCATAAACTGTGGCAATATCTGGACTCAAACTAATCAAGACCTAAGTAACATTTTATTTTAAATATCTAACAAAGTTGAATTCAATTGTTCTCTCATTCGCTAGCTAAGCAGAGTTAAGGAACATGCCCCAAAGCTGGCGAGTGAGTGAGGAAGCCCCCAACACCCACTCCCCTCAGCCCACTGCAAGTACCGCAAGTGAACTATTCATAGCGAAATGAGAGAAGTTGCACCATCAACCGGAATATTCAAGCAAATTGTAGGAAAAAAAACGATCTAAATCCGTTAAGTAGTTCTCTCGTGAAAAGCGGACAGACATACAGACAGACAGACATTGGATTTTATACTTGAACTCCTCAACTTGGGGCAGGATCTCGCTCCCAACCCTAAGAGGGCACCCCACCCTTTTCTGGCTGAGGACCATGGTCTCGGATTTGGAGGTGCTGATTTCCATCCCAGCCACTTCACACTCAGCTGTGAACCGATTCAGAGAGAGCTGAAGATCACGGCCTGATGAAGCAAACAGGACAACATCATCTGCAAAAAGCAGTGACCCATTCCTGTGTCCACCAAACCAGACCCCCTCAACGCCCTGGCTGCGCCTAGAAATTCTGTCCTTAAAAGTTATGAACAGAATCGGTGACAAAGGGCAGCTCTGGTGGAGTCCAACTCACACTAGAAATGGGTTTGACTTACTGCCAGCAATACAGACCAAGCTCTGACACCGGTTGTACAGAGACCGAACAGCCCTTATCAGGGGGTTTGGTACCCCATACTCCCGGAGCACCCCTTACAGGATTCCCCGAGGGACACGGTCGAATGCCTTTTCCAAGTCCACAAAACACATGTAGACTGGTTGGGCAAACTCCCATGCACCCTCCAGGACCTTGCTAAGGGTATAGAGCTGGTCCACTATTCCGTGACCAGGACAAAAACCACACTGTTCCTCCTGAATCCGAGGTTCGACTATCCGACGGACCCTCCTTTCCAGAACCCCCGAATAGACTTTTCCAGGGAGGCTGATGAGTGTGATCCCTCTGTAGTTGGAACACACCCTCCGGTCCCCCTTCTTAAAGAGGGGGACCACCACCCCGGTCTGCCAATCCAGAGGCACTGTCCCCGATGTCCATGCGATGTTGCGGAGACATGTCAACCAAGACAGTCCTACAACATCCAGAGCCTTGAAGAACTCCAGGCTTATCTCATCTACCCCGGGGCCCTGCCGCCAAGGAGTTTTTTGACCACCTTGGTGACCTCATTCCCAGAGATGGGGGGCCCACCTCTGAGTCCCCAGGCTCTGCTTCCTCATTGGAAGGCATGTTAGTTGGATTGAGGAGGTCTTTAGAGTACTCCCCCCACCGACCCACAATGTCCCGAGTTGAGGTCAGCAGCGCACCATCCCCACCATATACAGTGTTGACACTGCACTGCTTCCCCCTCCTGAGACACCGGACGGTGGACCAGAATCTCCTTGAAGCCATCCAAAAGTTGTTCTCCATGGCCTCCCAAACTCCTCCCATGCCAGAGTTTTTGCCTCAGCATCCACCGAAGCCGCATTCAGCTTGGCCTGCCGGTACCTATTAGCTGCCTCTAGAGTCCCACAGGACAAAAGTGTCTGGTAGGACTCTTTCTTTAGCTCAGTGCTTCTCAAATAGCCGCTCCGTCAAAGGGGGGCGCATTTGACCTCGGGGAACATGCTTTTTTATTTTTCTTTTAAATTTTTTTTGAATTTAGAATGCACTTTAAATCTTTTCTGTTACATTTAATAAAGCTATTCTTTGTTGTAAATTGGTCCATATTTCTTTCTTTTTTATTCTCTTATACGTTAATAAGGATACAGTGTTATGCAGAGGTGTACTTATAACAATTTTATAGACAAATGATACTATTTATAGTCGCGCAGGGGGCGCGAGATGTTTTCTTCTTCCTGGGGGGGGGGCATGACAGAAAATAATTGAGAAGCACTGCTTTAGCTTGACGGCATCCCTCAAAGCCAGTGTCCACCAATGGTTTCGGGGATTGCCACTACGACAGGCACCGACCACCTTACGGTCACAGCTCCGGTCAGCCACCTCAAAAATAGAGGCACGGAACATGGCCCAATTGAACGTCTCGGGACGTGGTCGAAGTTCTGCTGGAGGTGGGAGTTGAAGCTACTTCTGACAGGGGACTCTGCCAGACATTCCCAGCAGACCCTCACAACATGTTTGGGCCTACCAGGCCTGACCGGCATCCTCCCCCACCATCGAAGCCTACTCACCACCAGGTGGTGATCAGTTAACAGCTCCGCTCCTCTCTTCACCCGAGTGTCCAAGACATGTGGCCGCAAGTCCAATGACACAACCACAAAGTCGATCATCGAACTGAGGCCTAGGATGTCCTGGTGCCTAGTGCACATATGACCACCTCTATGCTTGAGCATGGTGTTTGTTATGGACAATCTGTGACGAGCACAGTAGTCCAATAACAAAACACCACTCAGGTTCAGATCAGGGGGGGGCATTCCTCCCAATCATGCCCTTCCAGGACTCACTGTTATTGCCCACGTGAGCATTAAAGTCTCCCAGCAGTACAAGGGAGTCCCCAGAAGGTATGCCCTCTAGCACCCCCTCCAGGGACTCCAAAAAGGGTGGGTACTCCAAACTGCTGTTCGCCACATACGCACAAACAACAGTTAGGACCCGTCCTCCCACCCGAAGGCAGAGGGAGGCTACCCTCTCATCCACCGGGGTAAACCCCAATGAACAGGCTCCAAGTCGGGGGCAATAAGTATGCTCATACCCGCTCTGCACCTCTCACCAGGGGCAACTCCATAGTGGTAGAGAGTCCAGAGAGATTGGTTCCAGAGTCCAAGCTGTGCGTCGAGGTGAGCCTGACTATATCTAGCTGGAACCTCTCGACCTCGCGCACTAGATCAGTCTCCTTCCCCTTCAGAGAGGTGACATTCTATATCCCAAGAGCCCGCTTCTGTAGCCGAGGATCGGACCACCAAGGTCCCCGCCTTCGGCCACCACCCAACTCACTGCACCCGACCTCCTTGGCCTCTCCTACAGGTGTTGAGCCCATAGGAAGGGGGATCCACGTTGCCTCTTCGGGCTGTGCCCGGCCAAGCCCCATAGGTGCAGGCCCGGCCACCAGGCTCTCGCTATCAAGCCCCAACTCCAGGCCTTGCTCCAGAGGGGGGCCCTGGTGACCCGTGTCCGGGTGAGGGAAAACGTCATCCAAGGTTTTTGTTCTTCATAGGAGGTTTGGTTGAACCGCTCTTTGTCTCATCCCTCACCCAGGACCAGTTTGCCTTGGGTGACCCTACCAGGGTCATAAAGCCCCAGACAACAGAGCTCCTAGGATCATTGGGACACACAAACCCCTCCATCATGATAAGGTGGCGGTTCGAGGAGGAGATATAGTAATATAACTAAATACTTACTGGGTCTACTGTAAATATAAACATTTTATATAGTAATATAAGTAAATAAAATGTTATTATATTTACAGTAGACCCAGTAAGCATATTATATATAAACATCTATGCATGGAAGTGTGTGTGTCTGTCTGTCCGGCCCGGAAGTACAAAGCTACAGCATGAAGCTCAAAAAGCCGGCAAGGCAGCCCCAAGTTAATGAGTCGGAAGAAGAAAGAAATACGAGGCCAAAGTGAAACCACCAAGGAAAGACAAATTTAGCCGCTAATACACAAGCATGGTGAGCACATCAGCAAAACAAAACCTCTGAGGAGAGAGAAACTCGCTTAGCTGTTGATAGACAAGGGGGACGAGCACCTCTGCAAAACAAAACCGCCAACTCTGCATTAAAATTTTTTTTTTGATGATTTCAATAGTTTCTAGGAGCCTGGGCTTTCTACAGCATGGGCTTACACAGATAGTAGCATATTTTTACTACAAATACAGTACATTTGAAAATATATTTAAAGCAACAATGGTCATTATTTCTCTAAGCACCTGTATCAGCTGTTAATAAAACGTTTAAATGCCCCTGACCTTTACCTCACTGTGTGACTGCTCTGTCTGCAGCTCATTATGTTTTACCTCTTTGTCCTGTTCTCTTTCTTACATGGCTCTTCCTTGATCCCTCATGATATCAAACCAAACTTTTACTTTTTAGCACAATTTCTGGTGCATAGTCTAGCTTTGATTTTGGTCAGACTTCCCGTAACTCTTTAAATGCACACTTTGCCCTCCCTCAACTCTCAATCTATTATAGTTTCTATATCTTGCTTTATTTTTTCTAAGGGTATGTACAGTATGTTCTTCTTTAGGTTAAGCAGCTATAACTCCAGTCAAGTACTAACTGTCCCAAAGTAAACAGAAGCCCCTTAGGCCACTGTATCTCACACAGTTCGTTTTGCACTTTGTGCTGGTGAAAAACAGCAAAAAAAAAAGAAAAGCTGTAAAAATAACTGCACAGCTCCACATTTGTAAAATAAGACCAGTTTTAGGACCAAATGCTGCAATGAAAATTACGTTTACACACCAAAATAACACATAGCCTTCAACCATCAAAACAAGTGATTCCAGCATAAAGAACCTGTTCAGTATTTCAATAAAATCGGTCCTGTGAAATGCAGATATTTAAACATATACTAGCGTGGATTTCACATTCAATGAATAGTCAACAAATTGCCCTGAAATAACAAAAAAACGTGTCCTGAAATAATGACATAGCGTTTCATAGCATCAGTTTCTGATTGTGCTTTTGTTTTGATAATTAAATTCCTGATATATGTATTATTCTGTTAACTACAGTTTTGTGACTATGCCGAGAAAGTTAACTTACACCTAGACAGGGTTCCTTAGAGTTATTTTTTAATAATTCACATAGTAGAGTAGAGCAGTAATCCACATAAATGCAGTTATATTCCAGTATAGAAATGCCTAAATTGAAAAATGGAACAATATTGTACAGCAGATATTGGACAAAAGTGGTAGAAAATCCTTGGGGTTAGCAAAATTATATCAGCATTTCTTATTGAGGAATATTAGTAAATTGTTTTTTTAACACATTGCAGTCAGTATAGACTTTCCTGTAATTTTGTTGGATATTATATTTGTCATTTACAAAATTATAACAAAACCGTGGGTCTGAGTGTGTATTTAAAAATTTAAATCCTAAACAATATTAGCATGGAAGTGCAATGATTAGTCTGCTGCCTTGCAACTCTAGACCACTGGTTTTAAAGCATAGCCCACTCACTGTCTGAGTATAATCTGCACATTCTCCCACTGTCCTTTTGTTTTGATCACCAAAGTATTCCAGTTTTCTTCCATATTCCAAGAAACAAAGTTTAGATTAACAGTTTTGCATGCAAAAACGTGACTTAACATAGACAGGATCCCTATTCAGATTTGGTTCGTGTTTAATATTTGATGAGATCGTTATACACTGTAACTTGACACAACTCAGAACTGGATAAGCAAGGACATGGATAAATAGATGTACAAATCTAACAAAGTCTTTACATTTAAATACCATGAACACTGGGCAGGTTGCTATTGTTTTTATTTTCTGAAAGTTAGCAGAGAATGTGTACTGTATGTATAAAGCTTCTATAGTGTAATAGTGAGATCTTAATGGTACTTTAGAGTTTTAATGCACCTTTAATTCTTTTCTTTTCTTTTAACAGCTGAAAACAAGATCTTTGCTTGGGGTAATGGAAATAGTGGACAGTAAGTATTGTATGTTTATAACGACAAATAATGCCTCTGGCTGTCAACTTTTCTTCTTAAGTAATCAATCAGTATTCCGGTTCTTCAGTTCTTCATATTTTAATCAACATGTATAGAAAAAATGTTTAGGAAAGAATATCTAGACTGTGTAGTGGAAGAGCAAAGATAGCTAGACCAGGGGTGCCCACACTGTTTTAAACCAAGGCCTTTTTGTGAACAATTGTTTTTGATTGAATACATAACTACATATCAGACTTTCATGTCCAATATTCATTATCCAACCCGCTATATCCTAACTACAGGGTCATGGGGGTCTGCTGGAGCCAATCCCAGCCAACACAGGGTGCAAGGCAGAAAACAAATCCTGGGCAGGGCACCAGCCCACCTCATGGCACGCACACACATACCCACACCCACACACTATGGACAATTTAGGATCACCAATGCACCTAACCTGCATGTCTTTGGACTGTGGGAGGAAACCCACACAGATGCGGAGAGAACATGCAAACTCCACGTAGGGAGGATCTGGGAAGCAAACCTGGGTCTCCTAACTGTGAGGCAGCAGCGCTACCCACTGTGCCACCGTGCCGCCCTCATGTCCAATAAAAAAATAATATGGGTGAAGTACAAGGAGCATAAATATAAAACATAATCAGAAAAGCATCAAGCAATATATACACAGAACTACTAAGCTATTTATAAGTACAGTACATAGGGCATATTTTACCTCCATATTCTTATTGTTCTATGTGAGCTGCATAGATCATTGAGAAACCAGAGGATAGTAACTTAATTTGAATAGAAAATAGTAGTTTCCATAGCTTTAAACTGGTCTGGAAGTACCCCGGATCAAATATGGAGGAGGTCATCTACCCTCACTTGAGAGTTCGGAGTTGGGAGGAAGAAGACAACACCTGCTGGATGAATTAGGAGGAGGTAAAGAGTGTGAAGGGAGAAGGAAGAAAGCATGGAAGAATAGTTTTGTGATTATTTACCAATAAGATTCTTGACTTGAATCCAGAACTGAGTTGGCGCAATTGTGTCTGAGGTTTGGAGCTCAGTGGCACCCCCCTGTGGCCACAATGGCTGCCGACATTTTCCTGAATATGACTCCAATTCAAAAAGAAATACAAATGTGTAAAATAAAACTGCCAGTTATATTTTCATTACAATCAGGAATTAGTAAAACATGACTTTCCCTCATTTGGCCCATGTTGACTGTTCACTATAACTTTCCAAGTGTTATTTAATCTTTCCTTGATAATTTCTTCCATTAATTTACCTGTGATGAATCTTAAGCTTACCAGCCTATATTTACTTGGATCTGGCAGATCACCCTTTTTATATAATGGGAGTTTTGTTATTTTCCAGTCCTTAAGAATTTCCCCAGTGTTCAGTGACTTTCATAAAAGTATGTGTCAAGGGTTTATATATGCATTCACTAATCTCCTTAAACACTCAAGGATAAATGTTATCTGGTCCTATTGAAACTAAGCAGTACCTCTACAATTTCCAAATCACTCAGTACTTCCTTCAATTGCTATTGGAAGGTTATTCACTTTTTAACGTGTGAAAATATAAAAAGTGTAAGTTTATATATATATATATATATATATATATATATATATATATATATATATATATATATATATATATATATAAAATGTAACTTGCCCTTACTGCTCCTGATAAACGTCACCTCCTCATTGATTGTTCTTTAACTTCTAAAATACTGTAACAATCTTTAAACGTTTCTGAAATACTTCTCTCTGTCTGTTAACTACGACTAATATCCTTTTTAACTTTTGTTTTCATGCTCTTATATGCTCTGTGGTTTCCCTTGGAGTTACTAGATTTGTGCGCCTTACACAGCAGCTTTTTTTTTACTTTTGCAGTTTCTTTTTTATCTCCTTATTTACAAACTTTTTCGTGAAAAAGCCAGGATCGCTGCACTTTTAACTGTGGTGTGAACATAGCCTCAATAATGAGCAATTGAAACAATTACCACAATTAAAAAAGCAATATTAATAGCCTTAGTACATACTCTAATAAATAATGATTCTTTAAAATTAAATTCTGAGACCACTGGCACTCTTCTAATGTTAGTAGGTATTTCAATTCCACAGTTGAGCACTCTACAGATCAAGGCTCTACCTCCTACATTCCTTTTGTTTGTTCTTGACATTACAATATGTGCTTCCAACATAGATAGATATTATTAGCAAGCTTTTCATATATGGAGACAATTTTAAAATCAGCTCTGATATGATAGAATTGCACTACAACAGAATAATACTGATCATAACATAATAATATAATATGAATTATTTTTGTTAGGATTCTGCTGGCACCTCATACCCATGCCTTGCTTCCCTTTCTTTTCTTATCCATTATTGTTATTAGCATTCCCTTACCTTTTGAATTTAGAATTGAACTAGGAGAGGGCAGGGCCTCTGATTACAGTTATGTTCTTAGGTGTCCATCATTTCTTCATTTCTCTAGCACCTTCAACACCATCCAACCTCTGCTCCTTAGGGACAAGCTGACAGAGATGGAAGTAGATTCATACCTGGTGCCATGGATCGTGGACTATCTTACAGACAAACCTCAGTATGTGCGTCTCGGGAACTAAAGGTCTGACATTGTGGTCAGCAATACAGGAGGGCTGCAGGGGACTGTACTTTCTCCGGTCCTGTTCAGCCTATATACATTGGACTTCCAATAGAACTCGGAGTCCTGCCACATGCAAAAGTTCACTAACAACACTGCTATCGTGGGCTGCATCAGGAGTGGTCAGGAGGAGGAGTATAGGAACCTAATCAAGGACTTTGTTAAATGGTGCGACTCAAATCACTTACACCTGAACACCAGCAAAACCAAGGAGCTGGTGGTGGATTTTAGGTGACCCAGGCCCCTCATGGACCCCGTGATCATTGGAGGAGACTGTGTGCAGAGGGTGCAGACATATAAATACCTGGGAGTTCAGCTGGATGATAAATTGAACTGGACTGCCAATACTGATACTCTGTGCAAGAAAGGACAGAGCCGACTATACTTCCTTAGAAGACTGGTGTCCTTCAACATCTGCAATAAGATGCTGCAGATGTTCTATCAGATGGTTGTGGCGAGCGCCCTCTTCTACGCAGTGGTGTGCTGAGGAGGCACCATAAAGAAGAAGGACGCCTCACACCTGGTCAAACTGGTGAGGAAGGCAGGCTCTATTGTAGGCACGGAGCTGGACAATTTGACATCCATGAGCAGGCTCCTGTCAATCATGAAGAATCCACTGAATCCATTGAACAGTATCATCCCCAGACAGAGCAGCAGCTTCAGTGACAGACTGCTGTCACTGTCCTGCTCCACTGACAGACTGAGGAGATCGTTCCTCCCCCACACTATGCGACTCTTCAATTCCCCCCGGGGGGGTAAACGTTAACATTATACAAAGTTATTGTCTGTTATACCTGCATTTTTATCACTTTTTAATTTAATATTGTGTTTTTATCAGTATGCTGCTGCTGGAGTATGTAAATTTCCCCTATCTATCTAATAATCTATCTATCTATCTATCTATCTATCTATCTATCTATCTATCTATCTATCTATCTATCTATCTAAACCAAGTTTTGATAATCATTAATTGCAGGAGCGGTAGCTTTCCTTACTAATAATAATCGTAATAATTCTTTACATTTATGTAGCACTTTTCTCACTACTCAAAGTATTTGGCACAAAGGGAGAACTCAGGAAGTGAACCCACAAGCTCCATACTGCAAAGCAGCAGTGCTACCACTGCACCAACTATGTTTTAATTGTAGGACTTGTTTTAATGGCCATTACTAGGGAAGTGACTTAAGGCTCCATAAAATAAACTGTTGCAGCCCTAGTAATATTTAAGACATTAACATGCTCTTCCAGGTATGCAGTGGCTCTCCTCTAACTTTTTTCTCATTAGGTTTCTTTGTACTGTACTTAGCAAATTTAGTTTTGAATCCATTTTTTGGAGTTTTTAGACAATGTGTGTATCTTGTGGTATTGAATACCTGTTCTGTCTTTATTTAGTTGGTTCCTGTGTCTTGGTGTTAATCTCTTTCAGCATTTCCCTTTTGGTTGATTTTGTTTTGTCCGTTATTTATTTGTGCAGGGTATTTCTTATTATACTTGTATTTGGGAGCACTAGTTTAAGTTATTCTCTTTTGTGTTTTTTAATTTTGTTTCTTAGTTCATCTACTTAGATATAATTTTGTTAATAATTTCTTTTATTTTAATCAGTTGAGTGTTTAGTTACATTACAAGCATTAAATGAAAGTAAATGGGGAGATTTGCCTGTTCTCAATTAGCATTTTTTGGTATTTTTTGGAAGGAGTAATTCCAATGCTTTCATACCATTGTAACACAGTGATTAGTACTGGTTCATGACGGTGCAGGCTGGCGCCACGCTACCAGACCCTTCCATGAGCCTCTTGAACCCGCTACTGACAATAACATAACCAAGGGATGAGCTGAGCAAATGAAGACACTTACACATAGTAAGGGGTAGGTGCAGAGGTGAAATACTACTCTTATTAAAACAATGCAAAAAATCAGTGTCCAAATAAATAGTGCTGTGCTTCTTCTGCCGATAAATAAATAAATAATCCATAAAAATAAACATTTAAAAACAAATCTAATAAATAATTCCTTAAAAATGAGGTTAAAAACTCCCAAAGCATTAAAACTGTCTTTTTAAAATGGTGTCTCTGGTCCAGCCCTTTGAAAATGACATCTAATCTGCTTACCTCTGCTGTGAGGCCTCACAACAGAGGAGACAGCTATCTGACAGACACAGCCATCCAGCTACTACAACAGGTTCGGGTCCCTCCTGTCCTTTGGTCTCAATTCAGACCTTAACATGCCAAGGCTCGGGACCCTGTGGCCATCTATGGGCCCGACAGGGCTTCCTGTCTGAGCCTCCCCAACTCTCACTGCCTTCCCAGACTTACGCGGCGAATCCCACTAACGGGTTACTCTAGCTTCAAGATTGCTCAGCTGGAGTAGCCTTCCTCAGCCCCTGAGTGCTGGCCACAGGCTCACCAAGGGACACTCCTTGCTGGGTTCCTGCCTTCTCTCTCGCTCTTGCATCAGCTCTCTCTCTCTCCTCTCTTCCTGCCCTGTCTTCCTTTAACCTCTATTCTGGTCTTCCTTTCACTTTCATTTCTCTCCTTTTCTTCTGTGCCTGCTCCCTTTTTATCATCCTCCATGGGCGCAGTGCCTCGATCGTAAACTGCGGAAAGCCAATGAAGCAATTAAGACTGAACACACCCTTATGTGCAGGTGTACTCCATCTCAATCACCCCAACAACCTCCCAAAGCCATGAGAGCATGCACACGCATGGTGATTGAGCCGGCTATTAATTATTTGCTTAAAAACTGACCACTGTGATTTTTCATACAGTATGTTCTCCTTGTGTCTAAATGGTTTTACCTTGGCTATTCTTCTTCTCCACTCACAATCCACATGTCAGTGCTGGAGTGACTAAGGATTCCACATTAGCTCCATGGTTGGGTATATGAGGGCCTTGCAATGGACAGGCACTCCATCTAATATTGGCTACTACTTTGCATCAGAGTCTTCAACAAGTTACCTATTTATTGCTGTTAGAAAAGACTGTTTAGATGAATCTGTTAGTGAGCATCTTTGCAATAATTAACCCTCCAAAATTGTGTTGAGTGTGGCTATGTCTCCCAACAAGCTTGTCAGGATGATTAGCTCCTTAACCAGCTTTGTTCACAATATTCTATAAGAAAATACATTTATTTCAATCCTGTTAACCACAGAACTTTCAAATGAAGGTGCCATGTCACCATAAACCTAATAATATCATTTGCTAAACCTTAATGTAGCTTTGAAACACTGTCCATAAACTTTACAAATAATACATTTTATTTATTGAATTTCAGATATTCATTAAATAACTAAAATGTCTATTGTTAAATTAGTAGTATTTCAAATGTAACTTGGCAATTAATCTGTATTCTCTGAGGTAGAATTGCAATAAAATGAACACATTCAATTAAAAAAAAAATTCAAACCAAGGCTATACTATAAACATTTCTAAAGTGTTACATAAATGAAGATAAACAAAAAAAAAAGTCCAATGTTGGAATTTCTGTTTCTAAAATAACTTTAACTAAGTCATAGTCAAGAAGTTACTTCTGCCAAAGCTAAGATTTTTATACTCTTCTGTGATTTACTTGGAAAAGGCACAATCACATTATGTGTAGGAAGATCACAAGCAATCAGGAACTTGCAGATTCAAATCCTAAAGCCATACAGTGTCTCAGATAAACACGTACAGTTTGTGAAGTAAAGGAAAGGGTGATGGCAGGGTCTTCACACATTTGACATGCATAGAGTAACAAGTTTGACAGAGTTCAGAGAAATTAAGCTTGCTGTGACCCTGTGTTCGATTAAGTGTGTTATGTTGCTAAAATAATTACAGAGTAAACAGTACATGCAGAGCAGTATTTTTCTGTGGATGTTAAAATGCATGCAATGTTATTTAACAGCTTGATAGTATAAATATTTAAATAGTAATTATTTGCCTGCAGTACAATCAGTCACAGCTGCAAAAAATGGCTAAATAAACTAGCATAAGAAAGTAGACAAGTATTCATTATCTGCAATTTTTTGGACTATATACATTGTGTAGGCATAGGGAGCACAGTGATTAATACTGCTGCATGATGGACCCAGTCTCTTGGGTTTGAATTATGAGTAGAGTATATGCAGTACATCCTCCTCGTTTACACAGATTTCACTCTCACATTCTTAAACACATGCATTAAGTTATTTGAAGACTGTTAAATGGAATGGTGCTTCATCCAGGATGGTTTTCTATTTTGTACCCAGTCCTACTGGAACAGGCTAAATCCCCCCACAGTCCTTAAATAGAATAAGGTGGTTTGAGAATATTATGTGGGATTACTGAGTTATCAATGCTCCAGGTGGAAGTTATGTGGAATGGGGAGCGTGCAACTTAATACAAAATGTACAGAACAAACAAGACAATACTTTTTATAATATCAATTTTTAATCATGGGTGGGTAGCATGGTCCCATAATATTAAAAACATCAAGCCTCGGTTTGCTTTCCCATGTGGCCTCACTCACTGTGTAATCTGCACTGTCTCCCTGTGCCTGCATACATTTTTATCTGATTGTTCTGGTTTTTACTATCATCCCAAAAGTGTCCAGGTTGGGCCAATTGGCATCTCAAAATTGAATACATATAGCTGAAAGAGGTTTTTCATATAAGTGTGCCTTTTGATAACTCAACTAGACTGCATTACCACCTTTTTAATTATATGCATATACACAATGAATTAAATGTGTGTTATTATTTTTATATAACATTACTGAACATGGACATGAATATACCAAATTTCAACACACAAGGCTGTGGGGAGTTAACACTAAGGTAGGAATAAA
The DNA here is from genome assembly GCF_016835505.1 of Polypterus senegalus. Lineage (NCBI taxonomy): Eukaryota > Metazoa > Chordata > Cladistia > Polypteriformes > Polypteridae > Polypterus > Polypterus senegalus. The sequence continues at coordinate 139,758,256 of NC_053160.1, forward strand.
TCTTGTACATTGCACCAATGAAACACACACATTCTCATATATACTATACTTGCTTAGTACATTAACTGCATGTATTTAGGAGTAGCTGCTGAAAACCTACAAAGAAACCAGGAAAATATGCAGACAGTGAGTGTGTTGGGATTCAAATCCAGTGTCCTGGAGCTCCAAGGCAGCAGCATTTACCACTAAGACATGTGCAGGTCAAACCTCATCTAACTCATCTAGATTTGAAAAAAAAGTTTTGAACCAAGCTAATAAATGTTTAAATTGCATTCATTTTGACAGTTGATGTAAATAATAAAGAATTAAGGGCTAATTGAAAAATATTACTGATGCTTGAAAAGGCTTTTTTTATTCAGTCTGTGAGCAGAAATCCAACATACAAGAACAGAAGAAGGCATACTTTTCAAGAGAAAAGCTTACAAAACATTTGGCAAACATCTGATTGAATAAGATCACTTGATATTTTAAAGTAGTGATTATGGTCAATGGTGGTACACTATATAATATGACTGGCAACCAGGGAAAAGGTTTTGGGAAAAACCTGAATTTGAAAAGATAGAATTTAGCTACTAATAAAAGACAACATTTTTACAGTCTGGTACTTTTCAGGCAAATGAACAATTGACTGATTTTCATTTAGTTCTCTTTTGACATAACTTACATTTAGATATTCACTTTTCATTTGAATTATTCCATATACTTGTGGCATGTCCATAGATTTAAAATTCCCCCAGAGTACTAAAACCACACTCTAGGAACAGAGAATCGTGGTTGTAGAACATCTCTTGATGAATCACAATGGCAAAATAGAAACGTCTTAGTGTTAGATAATAGGTTTCACCTCAATTGAATCTAGCCAAGGGAAAAGAGGAAGAGAAATTTAGGCTGACTCAGTTAAAAGGTGTCTTCATGGAGTCATAACCAGCCATATTTTAAGTATATACCAAATTAAAAATATACCAAATAGAGTAACTGGTCTGTATATTGATAACTGTACATTACAGATCTACAGAATAGCATTAACATAAAGTCACTGGTCACACTTGTTGTAGCTCATATTGTTCAGCAGAGGTAAGGAATATTTTGAATGTTGATAAACCTTTCTGTATTTGGATGTGTGCGGATGTCTTATTTCTTTACAGATCTGTACTCAAAACCTGATTTTGTATTAAAGGTACATTTTAATATTTCATTTAGAAGAATTTAGTGTGTTTCATAAATATGCTAATCAATAGCAAGATATTGTATATTTGTTTATTGATTTATTAATTATCCATAAATTTCATGGAATCCCTTATTCTAGTTCACCATTGTAGAGGGTCGTATCGTATCTTTGCAGATATCTGCCCTTTGCAAATTCCTATATGTGACTTTTGCAACAGTGTTACACAAGTGATAGAATTTTTTTTTTCAATCCAATATTCTAATTCCTCCACGTGGTTTATTTAAGATCTATCTATCTATCTATCTATCTATCTATCTATCTATCTATCTATCTATCTATCTATCTATCTATCTATCTATCTATCACACGATTTGAATTTAATTATTTTGAGGCAAATATTTTAGATATTATAACGTCAAATTCTAAGAGACAATAAGAATGGTTATAATAATATGACATAAATTAAAGAATCATTTTAGTATTATTAAAAATCTTTTTAAAGAAATGTATTAGTGAAAAATAGGTACCATCCTTTGTTACCCCAGCAGTTTCAGGTTTTAGGAAGCAACCAAACCTCTCACAGGCCACACTCAGATACTTAGTCTATTTACTGCACACGTCAGTTAATTAAAGCAGTATATTTTCACAGTTCACGAAAAGTGTAATTGGTGGGTAGTGTTCAATATAATGTCACTGGAGATCTGATGTGAAATCATTGACAGCCTAAAAATGACATTCACTGACAAATAACAGTTTAGATCTGTGGCTCCAATTGGATATGAAATTATTTTCTTCATTAAACGTTTGTCACAATTTTATAAAGCTTGACTATTTCAGAAGCATTCAAAAGCACAAACGCAATTCAAGTAAATATAGTATACTTCAGTATGCTTCTCCCTATTTACATGACAAAATGCAGTACACATTTCCTAAGAGTAGATGCCTTTTCCAAAAACTGTTATATCCCCTTCCAAAAAATTAAAGCCTTATTATCTCTAGATTGAACTCTTCAGTATTCACAGGTTTTGCTGGCTACAGAACATTACATGCATCCAATGGAATTCTTTGAAGCAAATCAATTGTGTGTGACACATCATGAAATACCCTTATACTGCAATAATGTGTTTTTTATTACAGACTTGGAAACGGAGAAAGGGGCATGAAATGTGATCCAACAGAAGTGTGTTTGTCACCAAGTATAAATAATGACACCACTGGTAAAGAAATTATTGGGCTGGCTTGTGGTGGACGACATACTTTTATCTGGACAAGAGGAGGACAAGTGTACAGTTTTGGAAACAATTTCTATTCTCAGTTGGGTTATGACTTCATGGAAGAGAACTTTAAAGAACATCAGGTAAAATAAGATCTAAAGAATTGATGCTACAGCTGGGTCATACATTCAGCATGTGCTACCTTCTCACCAGTAATTTATTATTGTATAAAATCTACTTAAGTCAGCTCACATACATATGGTTGCTCACTTTTCATTTGAAAGCTGTTCTAGGTTTTTAGCATTTTTCTCTCTGTAAAGCTGCATTAGTTGTTGCTGCAGCTGCTTAAAGGATTTTTAGGAGCTGTTGAAGAAGCTCAAACAATGCCACATTGCTCTTTACAAGTCATCCGTCCTTGATCTGATGATATACAACTGACTTTTGTAGTACTTATAAAATAATGCTCTGCCGACTTAGCAAGTGTGTCCATTCTGTGAAGTAACAATTTCCATGACTCTCATTTCAATGAAAAAATTAGATGGTCCAAAACTTAGACTATAATATACTTTGTATGGTATTTCATACGATTTAACAAAAATGTAAATCTTTTCAATAATGAATTATACATTAAGTTTATAATAGCAGTCTCTGATTAGGCTAATGTTTTCTGCTGACATACTGTAGGCTGTGAATTGGGTAAGTAGGTAGCAAAAATTAATTGATGATCCCTACTGCTTAGAAAGAACTTAGTTTAATCAAAATAAAATTCCACTTTTTTACATTCAGGTACAGTCTGTAATTTGACATGTGTATTGTCACGTGTCTTTTTCATCCCTGACTCTGGATACTCCTCTTCTCTGCAGCACATCTTCTTGTGTTTCTTCCCAACATCTATCATTTCTTGCCAACATCTATCACTTGAAAACCATGGGATAACAAGATTTTGGTAATAAATGAAGAGTAAACTCCTTGTTACTGATTAGACTGTGGCTATAGATGTTATTTGATAACTACCCTGGATGTGAGCAGAAATGACTCAAAGAGACTGCAGTGGTTAGACAATCATAACCAAAAGTCATATCCTGCCATACCAGGTAAACATCCGTCAGTAATGAATCAGAAAACCAGGGTCTTTTATGCTGTCAGAGTTATTTTTTATCAATCCTGTATGAATGTGTCCTATTTTCTTCCAATTTTCTTACTTGTCCTTGATGTTTGCAGCCGGGGACAATACATTGAGATCCTTAAGGTGACAAACAATCTAGATTCATAGATTGAGGGGAAGCTTCTGGCCCTTCACCCTGATAATACTTGACCTCATTAACAGTGGGGGGAAACTCTACAAAAACAATCCAGAGATTAATGTTTGTATGCTTTGAGAATTGGGGAAAATTACAATATGTGAGCCCCCATGGGTGCCTTCGTATGCCTCACCTAACCCAGAGGCTTATATTTCATGTAAACTGAGGTGCTGTGGATTTTGGAGGTCCATTGTCACTACAAACATTAAACATTCAGGACGCTCGCTTTTTCTCTGTCTGTATCTTGTCTTGTCTTTCCTCTCTCAGCAGACGTCCTTACAGGACAAACATCTGGTGTCTGTTTTATCTCTAAAGCAGAGAAGCCACCTCTGGTTAGGCATGTTCTTATGGTCCCCTTCCTGAATTTTTCTAACCTAAAAAGACAAAAATGGATTTGGCATGAGAAAAGCATTTTCATTAAAGACACTTTGCAAGATTTCATTTAATGTATTATGTCTGAATGACTAGCTATTAGATCTTCACAAATACTGTATTCAGCTTATTTGCGCACACTCACACAAGGTTGTATACTTTAGTTAATTTAAGGCTATTTTTCACAATTAGCTCAATGCTTTATAGCAGGGTTTCTTAAACTTGTTGTAGTCTAATCTTACCCTTCTTAGTGTCTTCAAGACCTATGATTATCATCAGAGTGGGGTGGTAGGGGTTCCCTTAGTGAATTACCACTCCTCGAGGGAATGATTTAAGAATATAAACATTTTTAAATTTCCCTTTCTTTGATCATATAACTTTGTTGTCTATTAGTTTGCAGTAGTGTTCACCCCAACATTCCTGCTAATTGCTAGCAGTGCTTTGTGTCTGTTTTTTGTCCTTACTTTTGAGTTTTTGTTGTGGGATTTGGGATTTCTGAGATGTTTGTTTCTTTACTGTCAAAATTTTCATACACAGATTGAATCTATAGTGAATATCAAAGCATCACAGATTTTAGGGGCAATCCAATGAGACAAATCAGATGTAAGAATGGATCAAAATACTAAGAATGAGAATTCAGATAACAAATTTATCAGACAAAACAAAATTTGAGGTTCTTAAATAATGGGTCAAAGCCTGAATTTTTTTCTATAAAGTATTGTGGTGAAGAACTGGAGTTTATCACAATCTTTCTCTTACATAAATAAAATTGGAAAATTGACTTGTGCTACAGTGTTGCAAAAGGTTACATGAAGATTAGAACAATTACAAAATAAACACATAAAGTGCAGTTTTTAAAACTGGAAGAGGTCAAACCCTGAAAGCACCAAATACAACAAAGCACCAAAGCCAAAAATATTAACCAAAATTCAAAGTTGAGAAATTGCAGAAAGTGCTGTCTATTTGTAGTTTTCACTACAAATGCAATTTAAAATCTTTGAGGCCAGGAGGAATGCACTGACATCTTAAATATCCCCTTGGTAATGATGTCACAACATGCTGCTTGCGGACATCATGTGATAGTGACAGAAAATCATTGCTTACAACAATATGGCCACTAGACATTAAAATGGGGGAACCTGCAAGGAAGAAAATGGTGAAATAAAATAAACAAACATAATTATAAAAAACACTAGATGTGCTACATACCTAAGGCAGGTTGAAATCTAAGTAATCAACATAGACTACAGTGGTAATGTTTGTAGTGCACCATAAAATACATATATCTCTGTTATATGCCATTTGGTATGGAATTCATAAAAACTAATAATAAAAAATAAAAAAAAAAAATAAGTGCTAATGTTTCTGATTGGAATGACAGAGAGATAGCAACTGAAAGGACACACAGACAGACATAAAAACACATCCTTTTATTAAGGCAGAAAACTGACAGAAAAATTAACAGCTGAGTATAAAAATAGAACAAAAAATTTTACTATATATTACATTTTTAACATGAAGCTTAACCTTAAATATGATGGCTATCGTGACAACCTATATGCCTAGCTGCTTGCAGTATCAAAATAGCAGAAACTGTCGTATTATGAATATTTAAAGAAAAATTAAACAAAAATAAAAACACACACCCTGTATTATTGAATCCTGACAGTTTTGTCTCCGTTTTGAAAATGTTGCTTTTCATGAGCTTTTTTGTTTATTTTTCATCTCCTGGCTGCTCTTGCTTTTGCACAAAACAAAATATTTTAATATTTATTTAGTCGAGTACTTATACTTGGTTTCTTAAAATAATGTGACTTTTCTTTATGACTATATAATAGCTTTTATGCAGATTAAATTGCTTTGTTTGGATGTTAAAGAAAAGAACATATATTTTAGATAGGTAGGTACGGTAGATGATGAGCTCCACTGGTGTTGAATTCCAACTCTCACACCTCATTTTACATCAGGCTTAGTCCACATTAACACAGATACTGTAAATATGAAAACATTATTTGTATTTTAAATGTTTTTTATCCACACTATCATTTAAGTTTGTCATCTACATTGAAATGACAAAAATGTGTAAATCTTGCTTACTGGCCATGTGCAGTTCATCAGCCAAGTATACCATTTTACGGAGCAAACCTGAAGTAAATCAAAATGCCAAAGAGCAAGGAAAATATGGCTGTTTTTGTCTAAACAGATGATAAAGTACAGCTACTTTTAAAGGTTACAAGAAAGTATAACATTGCCAAAGCCTTGGGAAAACAGATTGAAAGTCCTGCTAAAATAAATACAGTGAAATATTCCAGTGTTTTAAGGCGTAGTATCCATAGAGATAAGTTAGAGAATGTGGAGAAAAGCCAGTCCTGACAGTAAAGATGAGATCACATATGGAACTATCTGTATAAGAACAAACTGAAGTCAATGTCTGATCACATGACAATAATACATCAGTATTTTCAAAACTTTGTTTTCCCAATCCTTACTGTTGTATGAGGTATTTTGAGATTTTTACACTTCGGAGAACATTTTTGAAAATGTGCATCTTAAAATGTATCCATGTAGGACTTAACCATACCTGTTTGTTGTCTTATTTAATTAACTTGTAATCACAAAATCTACAAGATGCAATTGAGTACGATGTATTTAAGAAGGGCAAGTCCTTGTTTAGGAGATACTGTATAACATTGTGCTTCTAATTATTCTCAACGTTATCAGGGATTCTGCTCAGCTTTCCATCATGTGTTTTTGGGTTTTGGGAGTCTTTGTTCTTTTCGTTTTTGCACCTACTATGTATTTTTGCCTTTGTTATATTTGTGTGAATGTCTAAAAGACCTCATGCCTGATTTATTACCATTTTGTCTAAGTTATGTTTTTATTTATTTGTATTATTTTACCATGGCTTCCATTTCTGTAGGTAGTCAAACTGCACAATCCTATTCACCTCTAAAATGTGTCTCATTGCAAATGATAGTCGAGGAGTTCAAGTATCTCAGGATCTTGTTCATGAATGAAAGCAAACCGGCTGTGAGATCAACAATTGGAACAGTGAGGATTGTACTTTGTCCTGTGTGATTAAATGGGAGTTAAGTCTAAAGAGAAAAATCTCTGTCTACCAGTTGATCCATATCCCTGTCCTCATCCACAGTCCTAAACTGTGGGTAATGGACAAAGAAATTAGATTGAAAGTACACAAGGCTGAAATGAGTTTTTGATGCAGGGTTGCTGGTCTGACACTCCATGAGGCTCAGTAATTTGAGAGAGCCTTTAATCTGAGTGGTGCCACTTGAGCTGGGTGGCTCCCACTAGAGCTGCTTAAGTCATCCATCGGAGACTATGTGCCATACTCAGGACATGCTGGAGGGATTATAACTCTCAGCTGGCTTGGAAATACCTGGTAAATTAACCAAGAAGAGCTGGAATCTGTAGCAAAGGACAAGGAAATCTTGGATGATGTGCTTGACCCATTGATGCCACAGCCCTCACAGGGAATAATTGATTGAGAAGATAAGATGAAATGAGACAAATGATAGTGTCTTGTTTTCACAAATTGTGCAAAATGAAATGATGGCGAGACTTTCTTTTTAAATATGCAGGGGAACTTTATTTATCACAGCTCTTACATTCACGGCATCCGTGCTGTATATTAACTGAAAAAAAAAAAATCGAGGTCCCTTTTTCTGGTGCTTTCCTTATGACATAGGTGCCTAAACAATGCCTGATAATAATAATACATTTCAATGACATTTTAAAACAAAACTGCACATATATGTATTAATATTTTGTTGACACATAAATATTGCAGATAGTGTGTCACGTTGTGTAAGTGATTGCTTCAATGTTTATATAAATCAGAAATTCTACTGTGAAAGTTCACATCCATTGTCAGACAATCACGAGTTACCCCACGTTTACTACACAGTTTTTTTTTTTTTATTCATTGTTTGATTTAGTAGCCAAAGTAACCAAAGGGCAAAACACATTTCCTTAAAGCACTTTAGCTTTGCTACCAGTTTAAAGAAATTCTTTGTGTTATTTGCAGTATTAGGTTCAGAAATTTCTTGTACCTTAAAATGTATTTTCTTAAAGCTTCTTGGTGCAGAAAATGCATATTTCTGAATATTTCAGATTGATACATCACTGTAATCTAAAGTACAGTCATTCTGAATGATGCAGAAAATTATTAACTAAAGATTTCATTTCATAATTGGCCAAATGATAAAAAATACCTGTTCCTTTGAAACTCTGTTTCCTTCGTGCATTTTAGTACAAAGGTGAACTTTGTAATAATATTTCAACCATGTTGAATATTTTTTCATAGAAGAATGTGTGATCATAAAGGTGTAACTTTCATTCCAAAAGCTGAAGAGAAAAGTAAAGCAGACTTTAGTTTATGCAGGGTACAGTGACCCATTTGGAATTGTGACAAAAGTTATTATTATTTCAAAGTACTAAAGATGACACCTGTGTTTAAAAGGTAGAGGCATACATTTGAGTACAGGGGGTCCTCAAGTTACGACACAGTTCCGTTCCTACAACAGTGATGTAACCCAAAGTTTGGTGTAAGTTGAAACACACCCTAGCCTAAGTCACTTATCTATCCTAACACATTTGCAAAATCATAATCTATAACATAAAAACACAACTAAGCCACAGAAAAAGGAAAAGGACATAAATATACTGTATTGTACACTGTACTGTAGTAACAGAAAAAATGAGTGTAAAAAAAAAATCCTTGCCTTTTTTCCTTCTTGTGTCTCAATTTTTTAAAAGTTTTTATGGGAGTGAGTGTTGTAAACTCGAAACGTTGTATGTCGAGACGTTGTAAACCGAGGACCCCCTGTATCTCCATTTGAACGCTAATGAGAGATAATAAATCTAAAATTTAGTAATTGCTGATCTCCATGTTATAGTTTCTAAAAAATACTGATTATTATTGTGCTTTAATGAAAGTGGCAGGGGCAAGATTTTCTTGTTATATTTTCACAACCCAGTAAATGCAAATTTCCATAAACATCTGAATAAAAGTGAATAAGATTATAAAATCATTTTTACAATTTTAAGTATTATTATCAGTTCTTGGAAGGAAAAGTGGTTGTATTTAGAGTAAAATGTATAAGATCGATAGATAGATAGATCTAGTTGGTGCAGCGGTAGCACTGCTGCTTTGCAGTAAGGAGCTTGTGGGTTCACTTCCTGGGTCCTCCCTTTGTGTCAGATACTTTGAGTAGTGAGAAAAGTGCTACATAAATGTAAAGAATTATTAGTAAGGAAAGCTACCACTCCTGCAATTAATGATTATTAAAACTTGGTATAGATAGATAGATAGATAGATAGATAGATAGATAGATAGATAGATAATTCACATACTCCAGCTGCAGCATACTGATAAAAAACAATATTAAAAAAAAGAGTGATAAAAATGCAGGTAAATACAGACAATAACTTTGTATAATGTTAACATTTACCCATGGAGGAATTGAACAGTCGCATAGTGTGGTGAAGGAACGATCTTCTAAGTCTGTTGCTGAAGCTGCTCCTCTGTCTGGAGATGTTCAGCGGATGCAGTGGATTCTCCATGATTGACAGGAGCCTGTTCAGCGCCCGCCGCTCTTCCACAGATGTCAAACTGTCCAGCTCCGTGCCTGCAATAGAGCCCGCCTTCCTCACCAGATTGTCCAGGCGTGAGGTGTCCCTCTTCTTTATGCTGCCGCCCCAGCACACCACCACATAGAAGAGGGCGCTCACCACAACCGTCTGATAGAACATCTGCAGCATCTTATTATCTTATAAATGTTATAACTCAAGTTTTGGGACATATTTTAACTTGATGTTCTTTATCTCTATTTATTATTTTGTGTATTTGTAATACTTAATCATCATGATATTTATGTAATTTCAGCACCAATCTGTGAATTCTGTTGTTCAAGAGTGCCACCAATTATTTTCATTGACAATGTCTCTTGCTAAGTTGTGATTGTCAGCATTGCAACGTTTGATAAAAAGTTGGATAGCAAAAGGAGATTTTATGATGGCTCTCTTTCAATATTGAATTTTATTTCAGTGTTTTTGTCTTTGACAATTGCTACTTTTGACTACTTTCTGGTATTGTGATCCATTTGCTTGTCCTTGAGCTCATATCTGCTCTCTACTGTCTTTTGGTACCCCCTTTAGTATTAGTGCAAGCTAAAAGGCACTTCCAAGAACACCTTAGTGACTATGTTTCTTTATACTTGGCTTGTATTCTCCTGCTTCCTGATATAAGACTCCTCTTGACATTGATTATTCCTTATCCCATTTGGTACAACCTCCCAATTGTGCTGCCTTCTTTGATCTCTCTGAGATGATAACAATAAACTTTAACTATTCAAATTGCTTTATCGATGAGTGAAAGGTGAAAAAAAGTATGTTTTATCTCTTAAAAAATTAAATAAATAAATCTTGATTTTTTTTTTTTTGGCCAAGCCTTAAGGAAAATTCCCACCATAAATCTATTCTACTGTTATCTCTGCCATTGCCCAAAGTAATAATACCAACATCTGAAGACAAATTGGCTTTAGATTTATTCCTTCTTTCAATATGGTTAAATATAGAGTGTTTGAACTCAAGTCTCTGACTGGATCAGCTTATTTTAGGAAATTAAGAAGCACATATCCTTATTAGCTAAACCCAGTGCTCAGTCTAAAGTGTTCTATGTCTGGATATACTTAAAAGTAATTGATGAGTACAGTACTAATCTTTTACAGAAAAATCAACTTTAGTGCCCCCAGGTGCATGTCTGGTTTTCTATTCATCTGCAAAATTTTTGTATTTTTCTGTTGCCTCTTCACTTATCACATTAATACTCTATTTATAACATTATAGAGTTTATGTATAAAAGTCAGTTTGTATCATAGTTTTATTGGATTGTCACATGATCATTGGTTGTAATTGGTGTGAAACAAGCTATATATAAAGAGTTATCTTTGTGATGTTTACTTTTGGGAGTTAGATCCCATAGTTTTTAATGGTGACTGAGCAGTAGCTGTTCATATAGTAGAATTATGTGAAGTGCACAGCATGCAATTATGTAAACTAGAAGTGGAAAGTAATACAATTTTTCTTATAGGTAAAAGGAAGACTATTATTTTTAACCTTTTAGATGTTATCTCTCCAACAGTTTTTAGTAATTTTATTATTTCATTCAAGGTGTTTGTGCCACTGAAATATTATCTGTTTATGCTGTTACATTTGCAAGATACTTACTAAATATGATTACTTTAGTAGACCTCAGCTTAAATAATATATTGCATTGAAAAGACAAAAAGACATGAAAAGAGAATGGTATCCACAACCAGGGCCGTCCTTAGGCATGGGCGAGCAGAACAGTTGCCTGGGGTCCCGAGACAAAAGGTGCCCCAGCATTCAAGGTTTTTTTTTTTTTAAGATCAACGCAAGCTACGTATCCGTACTACAAAGTTTAATGCCAAGCTTACTGCCCTTTCCCGGGGCAGGGACGCTGCAACAGGGAACTGGGGCTTGGGCCGTTCGCTACAGCCAGGTCCCTGCGCAGGCGGAGCCCTGTTACGACACGCCCCCACAAAAGTCAATAAATAGGGTGCTCCGTTCCAGACCACAGTTGCATCATGAGCATGGGTGCGGACTTCTTCCCGTGTTTTTCTGTCACGTATAACGCTTTCTCCCCTTTTTTGCCTTGGCATTGGCCTTATCGTACTCCGCTCGTAACTGCGTCTTATTCACGTTAGCAGTTTCGCACGTACCATATTAATATGAAACGCAGTTACCCATCCGGTGCTGCTAAACGAAAGAAAAAAGCAGATGATGTAGCCTTTATTGAGACACAAAAGGGAGCTTTGTTGAAATTTGTCGTGGCCAAAAAGGGGCATTCTCCTACTGATTCCTTTCAAAACCGACCAGTAGTAATTACAAAGCAACATACCAGTTACTGTTGCTGCTGGGGAACGCAGTTTTTCTAAGCTAAAGGTAATCAAGAATTACCTCAGGACAACCATGTTACAAGAATGAATCAATGCTTTAGCATTAATGTCCATTGAGCGAGACGTTGTTCAATAGCTTGATTACTCGGCATTAATTAAAGTTTAAAGCGCGAAAAGTTGATTTTGTTTCTTGAACTTTATTCTGGAATGTTCTTTAGCCCAAGTTTTAATTTGGTAGAAAAAAATGGAAAACGGTATAGAAACACTCTTTTTAATTATAACAAAAAAAAATAACAAAATGCTGTAAAATTTATAAAAAATATGCACCACTGCACTGCACATTTTGCACACGCTGGGCTTAGCTACATACCTCCACGCGGTGCCTAGTGGAAACAGGTTAAATCTGGCTGAACTGTAGCTAATACTGCACGCATTAGGGCCCCCACAGTCTAATTATGCCCAGGGCCCCCAAAGTCCTAAGAATGGCCCTGTCATAACAGACTTGTTTACTGCTGTCAGGTGGTATAAAAATAAAAAAAACTGAAGAAGAACTTGTGTCATAAACACACTGGCCCTAAAATCAGTCTCCATAAGACTCACAATAGTTTCTGTACAAATGACAATGATTTACAATTTGTTTAAAAATAATGAAAGTAAGGTACTTGTCCAGTGTAGAAAATTATTTGTAAAGTAGTATTTCCAGATACAGACATAGATAGATAGATAGATAGATAGATAGATAGATATGTTTTAATTTTCCCCATTTTTAAAGTACATGGACATGAAAAACCAAAATCTACATTTTTCTCTTCTTCGAAAAAAAGGTCATGTGAGAAGAAATCTTTTTCAGACAACAACTGAAATATTTACATAATTTACATAATACACTCTTTCTTACATTGGACTGATTTAAGCAAATTAACCTAACATGTGTTCTTTGGGATATGGAAGGAACATTGGAGTATTAAGGGAAAAATACA